>NC_133933.1:53324983-53949983 GCF_031877795.1 Strix aluco | reverse complement strand
CCTGGAATGTGTGGCAGATAACTTCCTGACACAGCTGGTGCATGAACCGACCAGAGAAGGTGCCCTGCTGGACATACTCTTTGTGAACAGAGAAGGACTGGTGGATGATGTGGCTGTTGGAGGCAATCATGAAATAATAGAGTTCTCTATTCTTAGAGAGGCCAGGAGAGGGGGCAGCAGAACTGACATCCTGGACTTCCAAAGGGCTGACTTTGTCTTGTTTAGGCACTTGACTGACAGAATCCCTTGGGAGACGGTCCTGAAGGGTATAGGGGTCCAGGAAGGCTGGGCACTCTTTAAGAAGGAAGTCTTAATGACACAGGAGCAGGCGGTCCCCAGGTGCTATAAGAGAAGCCAGCAGCAGAGAAGGCCACCCTGGCTGAACAGGGAGCTTTGGCAGCAACTCAGGAAGGAGAGTTTACAGCCTTTGGAAGAAGGGGCTAGCCACTCACAGTGATTACAAATATGCTGTGAGGCTATGCAGGGCAGAAATCAGGAGGTCTAAAGCCCAGCTAGAAATTAATCTGGCTTCAGCAATCAAGGATAACAAGAAATATTTCTATAAGTATGTCAGTAGCAAAAGAAAGACTGTGGAGAGTCTCCATCCCCTGCTAGATGCAGGAGGAAACATGACAACGAGTGATGAGGAAAAGGCTGGATCACATAGACATACACAAGTCTATGGGAGCAGATGGGATACACCTGAGAGTGCTGAAGGAACTGGCTGGGGTGCTCGCCAAGCTGCTTTCCAGCATTTACCAGCAGTCCTGGCTGACCGGGGAGGTCCCAACAGATTGGAAATCGGCCAATGTAACACCCATATAGAAGAAGGGTTGGAAGGATGATCCGGGAAATTACAGGTCTGTCAGCTTGACTTCGATGCCTGGGAAGCTGATGGAGCAGCTCATCCTGAGTACCATCACACAACACATGTGGGACAACCAGATGATCAGGCCCAGTCAGCATGGGTTTATGAAAGGCAGGTCCTGCCTGACAAACCTCATCTCCTTCCACAACAGGGTGACCCGCTTATTGGATGAGGGAAAGGCTGTGGATGTTGTCTGACTTGACTTTAGTAAGGCCTTTGACACCATTCCCCACAGCATTCTCCTGGCAAAACTGGCTGCTCGAGGCTTAGATGATCGCACGCTTTGCTGGGTAAAAAACTGGCTGGATGGCCAGGCCCAAAGAGTTGTGGTGAATGGAGTTAAATCTGGTTGGCGGCCGGTCACGAGTGGTGTCCCCCAGGGCTCGGTTTTGGGGCCATGCCGGTTTAACATCTTTATTGATGATCTAGATGAGGGGATCAAGTGCACCCTCAGTAAGTTTGCAGACGACACCAAGTTGGGTGGGAGTGTTGATCTGCTCGAGGGTAGGGAGGCTCTGCAGAGAGACCTGGACAGGCTGGAGTGATTGATGGGCTAAGGCCAACTGTATGAGCTTCAATAAGGCCAAATGCCGGGTGCTGCACTTCGGCCACAACAACCCCCAGCAGCGCTACAGGCTTGGGGAGGAGTGGCTGGACACCTGCCAGTCAGAGAGGGACCTGGGGGTGTTGATTGACAGCCAGCTGAACATGAGCCAGCAGTGTGCCCAGGTGGCCAAGAAGGCCAATGGATCCTGGCTTGTATCAGCAATAGCGTGGCCAGCAGGGACAGGGAAGTGATCTTACCCCTGTACTTGGCACTGGTGAGGCCGCACCTCGATTACTGTGTTCAGTTTTGGGCCCCTCACTACAAAAAGGACATTGAATTACTCGAGCGTGTCCAGAGAAGGGCAACGAAGCTGGTGAAGGGTCTGGAGCACATGTCGTATGAGGAGCGGCTGAGGGAACTGGGGTTGTTTAGTCTGGAGAAGAGGAGGCTGAGGGGAGACCTCATAGCCCTCTACAACTACCTGAAGGGAGGTTGCAGAGAGCTGGAGATGAGTCTCTTGAACCAAGTAACAAGCGATAGAACAAGAGGTAATGGCCTCAAGTTGTGCCAGGGAAGGTTTAGACTGGATATTAGGAAGCATTTCTTAACAGAACGGGTTGTTAGGTGTTGGAATGGGCTGCCCAGGGCAGAGGTGGAGTCGCCATCCCTGGAGGTGTTTAAGAGTCGGGTTGACATAGTGCTTAGGGATATGGTGTAGTTGCGAACTGTCAGTGTTAGGTTAATGGTTGGACTGGATGATCTTCAAGGTCTTTTCCAACCTAGATGGTTTTGTGATAATGTATTTAAGAAGGGAAATCAGGGAGGAGGAGTGGGAGTTGTGAGGAGTTGCAAGAAGCATATCTGTGTGAACACCAAGGCCAGTGGAAAGAAGGAGAAGCAGGGGAGGTATGCTGGGGCAGAGACTCCCCTGCAGCCTGTGGTGAGACAGCAGGGCCACCCATGTCACCCCACGGGGGTCCTCGGTGGAGCAGATACCAATTTGCAGCCTGTGGGGGGCCCCACACTGGGACAGGTGACTGCTCCTGAAGAAGGCCGGGACCCCATGGGAAGAAACCCCCGCTGTTGTAGTTCAGTGCTGGGAGGATTGCAACATGCAGGGGTGGCCCACACGCCCATGGGAGTGACTTACATCAAAGAGTTTGTGGAGGACTGTCTCCTATGAGAGGGAGACCATGCTGGAACAGGGGAAGCGTGCCAGAAGTTCCAGTCCCGTCCCACCCCACCCGCCCCACTGAGATGGAAGAAGCAGTGGGACTGACTGCACCCCCCATTCCCTGTCCCCTCCACCACTGGTGGAGAGGACGTAGAGATATCAGGAGCAAAGCTGAGCCTGGGAAGAAAGGAGGGATGGGGGAAGGTGTTTTCAAGATGTGGTAACGCTTCTCATGGTCCTACTCTGTCTCTTAAGTGGTGTTGTTAGTATCTGCATTAAAATGTATGTTCTTTTTTATTTCCCCTAATAAGTCTGTCTTTTGTCCATGACCATAATGGATGGATCATCCCTCTCTGTCCTTATCTTGATTCCTGAGCCTCTTGCTTTACTTTCTTCTTCCCAGCGCAGGGAAGGGGGGAAGTGAGCAACTGCGTCGTGCTCAGTTGTCCTCTGAGCAGAAACCACCAAGCCTTTTGCTTTATCTTCTCCTTCTCAGCACAGGGGTGGGGGGAAGGAGGGCACGAACAGCTGCATGGTACTCAGTTGTCCTGAGCTCAAACCACGACAGCAATCTAGTACCCTATCACCATAAACCAGGCAGAACTGAGCCTCTAATAGGAGAAAATTGTCAGTGGTTCTTCATAACCTGACCATATAAATCTGCCCCAAATCCCTGCCCTTCTCCCTCCCTGCTCGATCATAAATTCCTTAGACCTAGGCTGAAACCGCTTCCTCCATGGCCCAATTCTTACCCTTTCTCACTCAGCCCACGGCATGAGATGCTCTTCGTCAGCAAGCTGCCCACTGACTTTGTTAGAGTAGACATTCAGGGTGATCTCTCACACAGGCTTCCTACCAATCTGCACAATCATCTAACTCATTGTTTCAAACCAAACTGAGGCTCCAGCAGACCTGCATACACAGGCCTGAAGTACAGCAATGATGCTGAAAGAACAGATGAGAAGAGGAGGAGTCAGCCTGTGGAAGCCTAGAAGGGAAAAAGGTCTTAAGCCTTCTGGGTAATGAAGAGCCTTGCACGAGTTCAACAGTCAGGGAATGGTATTACACTTGAGTTGGGAGACCATCAGAAGGAAGACATTCCAAAAACAATCTTACAAAATACAAGGGGAGAGGGACTCCAGAGAATAAAGTTGCCAGGGGTGGAATGAAAGTACTACACACAATGTAGTAACATAAGAAGAAGTGAGAAAATGTACATAAGGTAGATGCAGATAATTCATATGGCTACTTTTTTCATTAGAAAAATCTAAAATACTATCATGCTATTCTTTAACATAGTGCTTCTTACTGTCACAAAATCTTCAGTTTAATGCTAAATAAACTTATTGCAGAGCTTGGGCTGGAGATGGAACATAGCCAAGCTATTGCTCAATAATGGTTAATACACCATTTAATCGATCTACTTAATGTAAGCTAAGTATTAGTGCAAAGTATGAAGAAAAGCATAATGTACAGTGAAATGTAAAAATAACATGAATAAAAATAAGGTGTATGTTCATTTATGTTTTCACATTCATTCTCCTGAAAAAATGAAACTATTACTGTAAACTTCACCTCCAAACAGATTTGGGTAAAGCAGGAGGGAAAAAAATATTTAATTTTATCTGGCTCAGTTGGGTTTTGTTAGCTGAACCTAACCTAACCCCAGCTTTTCACCTAGTGAAAAAGTGGTCCAATGTTTGCTATGGAACTACAAGCAGATATGGATTTTCTTTTCAATAGGTGATAGGTATTTCTCAAAGCAGGCAGTAGTAATAAGAAACTATTTTGTAGCACTAACTATCTTTTGCTTTCAGCAAAAACTGTAATAGTAAAAACAGGAAAAGGCTTAAACTAGCTCAATTTAATAAGAAATACAAGAAAATGCAATAATAGTTTTCACAGCTGAAGATCTGTGCAAGGGTTCTAAGTCAGCTCTGTAAGAGGAAAGCACTCTAAGATGATCTGGAAACTGAAACACTGTACAGCAACCTGCTGTATCTTTGTGTAAGAAATTCAGCTGAAATTTTCAGTGATGCGTAAAGCAAATCAGCTGTTCTGTTCCCACTACCCCTTAAAAAAAAAATCTTGCCTACTTTCTCTTATATACCGTCTCTTTCCAAGTACAACAGCTAGGAGAGAAAAAAAGTGCTCTGGGTTTTTACGTGCCAAAAAACACCATCATCTTCAATATCGTCAACACAACAACTCTAAGTGAATCTCCAGAGCAATATAACTGTTTTAGGGAGAAGAGTGGCTATTCAGTATAACGCATGAGCTCCCTCAAGTCAGAAGTAAACCAGTGTCCTAACCAGGGTGCCTGTAGGCTTGACAACACAAGCACTGAGAGAAGTCCTATACAGAGACCCTTATCAGAAATCAAGGGCTCTTTCTATGGTCCTTATTCATCAGAAATCAAGGTCTCTTCTACAACACCTGGAACAAAGATATTAAACATAAAATATTGTAACCAGCTAAAACTACATTAGTAGATACAACATAATCCTACAACCATGAGTTTGAATTATTCCCCCCACCCCCTGCTTCCTGTCCTCAAGTCTGTCTTCTGATGAAACGCAGATAACGGCATTCCAACAACGGCTGAAAGAAGCCCATTTTGTGGTGGTTTAGGATCCATCTGAGAGGAAACTGTTTCATTACTTCCCCACACACATACTCTGCATTTCATAGGTTTTTTTGGATTATTAGAAAACAACACCACGGTTCTGCAGTCAACTCAAGATTTGTCCAGCTGTTCTTGGATCTCCTATGTGATAATGATCAGCGTCATCCTCCAAATCATCAAGGAATACTATTAAAGGTCTTCATACAATGATAAACAAGTGTACTACTGAGCCACAGATGGTCAAAGACTGAAATAATCTTTCTTGTATTTAACTTCACCTTAAATGTCTTGCTAGTCTTTAATCCAAAACTAAATAAAAAGGCAGTGAAAGCCTACAGTTGTCTGCACCAGCATCAGCCCTTCTCAAAGCAAAGGCTGCCAAACAACTAGGATAATCATGAGCCCACTTACATGCTTAACATCTACAGCTGCAATTCTCTTAGCACACTTTCAGGATACAAACCTGAGCCCATGCTGTTTTGAAGTGCATTGAAGCGAAGAGCCATCCATTATTTTAAGCTAGACCTCTGCTTATAAAACCTGAATTTTCCAAAATCTCGTAACATTCTATTCTTTCCTGAAAGATGACTGTTTTTACTCAGCCCGGCAAAAGATTTGTCCATATATGGACAACCCTGAAGACAACAAATGGCTCTTTTCCCAGTCTATTATCAAGCCAGGAAATTAGACTGCCTGAGGTACTCTGCCTTACTTACTCCGTTCAGAGCCGAGAGGAAACATTCATGAGTTTGTCAATCATCCATTTTCACACGAAGCTGAACGGATGCTTTTCCTTTACAGCTTTAACAGCAATTGCCACCACCAATTATATATAAGATTAAAGTCCTCACACAGCCCTGTGAGATAACAGAGTGCTAATGATGACAGTTGAAGTTACAGGGCAGACAGCTGTGAACCCTAGGGCTTGGCAGAGGGGAGGAAAAAAAATAATTAAAAAAATAAAAATCATACATCAATAAATTCACTGAAAGAGTGGAAACAGGAAGAAAGCAAAATCCCTTGTCTGTTTTTTAGTAAAGCCTCAGACATTTCCTTGCCATTGCTAATATTTAAATCCAGTGCTATATAAACCTAGTCTGAAGAATGCTATTGGTATAAAACAATTTCTCCTCTGATACTCAGGTGTTTGTAAAGCTCTTTTGCCTTTCCACGCTCAACTTGCAGTTGAACTCACTTTCTTTAGTAAGAAAACATATATATGAGGAATCTACACTCTGAATAGCTCTGAAAAATAGATTCAAGGTCCAAAGAGGTTAAGACTCCCTAAATGGCCGAGAAATAGCATCCTCATTTCACACTGGAAATCCTGCAAAGAAGCCCCTCTCAGAGTCAGCTCAGCTGCTGAGAAACTTAGTGGCAGGCCAGTCTTTGCCTTTTTAAGCTGCAAAGGAAATTATTAAGGAAGCATTAAAACCTAAGTGCACCATAAAAGGCATCCACCAGAAAACTAACTGCTATTTGCAATAAAGAACATGACAAAAAAAAAAACACCGCAGTCCCTGTATCTTCCTAACATATAGAGGAAAAGAACATATCACAAGAAGTACAACCAAAGATTGATATTTCAGCTCCTCAGACTGGCAGAATTTCTTTCAGAAACTTGAGTAGGTGGGACTGTATCTCTTCAATGGAAAAATGTGAACTGATGTGTCATAATCTATTTCTGTTTTGTTGGGATTTTTTAAATCTTCCTCTTCTGCCAGAAAATTCCTTATTGCCCCTTCCATTTCTTGATGTCCCAATTGTCTTTCCAGCTATGTTTATTTTCTGATTGGCAAGGAAACTATGAAATTCTATCTTGTTTCTTTTATATGTTTTCTTGCTCTCTTCCGTTTTCCTATTAACGCATCCTGCGCACGTTAATCTTTCAAAGTACACTTCATAGTGGAATCAAGCAGCCCTTTATGCTACCAGCATTAGTGAAGACAATAAATAGCTGTAAGATGGCTACTTAAAGCAGTCACAGAATTGTAACTGCTAGATATCCATTCCTGATATTGCTCAAAAAGATTATGGTTATCTATAAAACTACCAATCTCATTCATTTGACAGCTGCTCTCCCTTGGTAAAGCTGTCAACATAGGGGCAGGTGTTTAGTCTTTCAGAGAAAAGTCTCTTCTGAACTGGAGTTGTGATGGGATAAAAAACAAACCAAAAAAACCCTCTTCCTGAAGATACTGCAAGTACTAAAAGGCTGTGGTAGGAATCAATTAACAAAATATGAGAAGTTTTGGAAGGAGGAAAGGCCACTGAAAGCTCTCTCACCCTTTCAGCAGATAGCCCTAATAGGGGAGGCAAAGCCATTATCTCGTCCCACCAGGAATCCCACCTCTGTATTTTAGGAGAACATGAACAGATCTGTTTATGTTGTTAAAAATACTGTTACCAGCACTTGGTAGTACTCCATTTCTTTCCCGAGCTTCCACCAGCTGTCCAACTTCTACATGAATCATACATGGGAATTTGACAAAGGTACAGTACATTAGGTAAAGAAAAATATATTTACCATAAAGCTAAATCTAAACCATGCATAACTTAAAATCAGCAAGTGAAGGGAGCAGGATACTAAGTGAACTACAACAGCTCTAGCAGTTCACAGTTTAACAAACAGCATTTAAAGGCAGTATTTCCCTTCCTCCTTTTGACCATTAAAGTAGTCAGATGAAGGGTTACTTCATCTGTGCAAGCACAGTAGTCCACTTTAAAATGCCACAGCACTGAAAAACAACTGCTGTCTACATACAATTATGTAAACACCAAAAGAAAAGCTGTAGAATGGTAAACTAGTTTACAATTATATTTTGGACTCCAGTCTCCCAACCATAACCAACAGCACTGTTTCCTCACTACAGCTTCAGAAACAGCGACTACCATTTCTTTTCACAAACCCTGCTGATTTTCAAAGATGTCACAAGCCCATCTGTTGAGTCAAAGAAAACAAAGTCTCTGTAACTTTTAAAAGAGTCAAGAAAATTAAGCTGAATTCAAGTCAAATGCAGCAAGTGCCTGAGTATGAACTATTGCTGTGAGCTGAGCTGGAAGGATAAAGGGTCTTAAAGGTGCTGTAAACCAGATATTCATTTCCTGAATTGCAGCTTCTTGATTTCCACTTTCAAGAGAGAAAAACTCAGTTAAATATAACGAACTAAAAGACACTCAGATGCCAAATATACTGGTTGGGGCAGTTCCACTGTGCTTTCTTCAAAATCTGAAATGAAGCTAATTAAATGTATTATCCTTATCCAAATCATTATCCTAGCAGCTTTTTAGTGTGTTTCTTGGGGATCTTTGATGGTCTGCTCCCATGAGTGTCACAGGGGAAAAAAAAAAAAAAAAAAGTTACATTGACAGACTTTCAGCCCTGAACACTGGCACTGACTGAAGGGCAAGCAGGGAGCTGCCTGTCTGCAGCATCTGACCAGGAGAACCATCTCTATGCTTTAATATTCTAATGGCTACAGGATTAGCATTGTCCTTAACTCATCTTCAATACTTGCCCCAAACACTGGGGGAACAAAAAGTCTGTGTCAAGTCCAAAACGCAACTTATAATTCAGAAATACACCTCTAGTGTATTTTATGACTGGTCCCCCTTTTTACAACAGCTATTTAATGTTTAGGTTTTTTTAAAAACTTCCATAAATACATCACAATCCTTTCATAAGCAAAACACAAGTTGCCAGTCCCAGCCCCCCAAGCTGCAGGCCAGCAGGCAAAAAGGCCCTATTTTTTATCATAGAGGAGGTAGTGAAGGAAATGTGTTTTCTATTTTCTGTCAGACATGCACATAAGGTGAAAGCAGCAGCAGAGCTGTGTAGAGGTTTCATTAGAAAAACCCATCACCGGTGGCAATTCCTTCCTTTCCCTTGATATCCATTTTCTTTATAAACACAAAATGCAGTTCATGCCCTTGAGCTTGTGCCAATATATGATTTTACAGAAAGGCCATGTGAAAAATTTAGTAGTTCAATATGATTTACATGACCAAAAAACAAATAAGAGGATGACAGTTGTTTCAGATGAGATTGCTATGACTTAGGAACTGAGTGCACCAACATCTGAAAAAATAAAACTTTCAACAGTTTAATATGCCTTATTCATTAGTCCAGACCACCTGATAGTGTCCTTTTAAGTTCATTTTCCTGAAATCTGAAGCTAAACCAGTCTTCATTAAATTCACAAATGCGTTGAGAGACACGTTACCCCACTTAAAAGAAAAAAGTCTATGTACCATTCTCATCTGTGAATCCAACTGTTGTTTTAGAAAGTTTTATTGGGATTTGAGTTGCAAATACATCTTTGGCCTGGAAAAATGAACAGCCACAAAATGACCATAAACAGAATAAATATCTTCAAGCTTTTACAAAAACATACTTTGTTTTATTTTACAAAATCATTTTATCCTATTGCTTTTAAACCACTTGTAGAAGTTTTCTTCAGCAAGATTTATGCAGAGTTAAACATATAAAAACCTGACCATTGAGTCTTCTGCCTTACAGCATACAGAAAGAACAACTGTCTGTCTAGTTACCATTCCCTTCCTATCAAGACTGCCACAAGGTTCAGCCAGCGGCTTGCAAACTTTCTTGAGACCAACGGCTATAAAACAGCACAAGAAATTACCCATAACATAAATAGCTACCATTATTTTTAATAACACAGAGCCATCAGAGAACCATTATGACCAAGAAAGAGGGGAACTTTTGCAAGTAGTCATTTTTGCTCCCATACTTATATACATAAGTAACTGATAAAGTGCCTAAAAAGTTCTACAGAACATCATCACAACAGCTCACGCAGATCTGGCTGAATTCTGAAAACATCTCTGTGATCAAAGTGTCGGTACGCAGGAGGAACTTCTTTGCTTTACCTTTTTTTTTTTTTTTTTTTAATTGGCTGTGTGCCTTCCCTCCCCCTATACCACCATTGCCTTAAATACAGGAAAATCAGCTTAAGTTACTAAGCACCAAACCTGTCCTCTACTCCACTGCTGTGAACCCCATCAAAATTAAGGATAAACAAGAATAACTAAGGGAAGATTCCCTCCTGTGGAGTGTTCTTGAAGACTTTCTGGTCACAAATTTGTTACAGAAAATTATTCACTCTACAAAATATCACTAAGGTAAATTTCTGTGTGTGGTATTCCGTATCCAAATAAAAACATTTGGACACTCCAAGCATTCAGACCAACCATTTGTACAACATGGAGTTCACATTCTTCCATATATTGCCATAACTTACTTTTTCTAAGTCAACACTGAGGAAGCCGTGCCAAAAAATTAACAAGACAGTCATTGTTTTCCAGAGGCCAAAAAATAATATTCAAAGTAGTCACTGAATGTTTCTGTTTTGAAAAAATGCACAGCATTTCTGCAAGTGATGAAATGCAATGTGTTTCTACTTCAGATTAAATGAGGTTTTAGACAAAATAGTTAAAATAGCGTGTAATACAGAAAAGTGATTTGGCTTAAACATACACTGTTGTAGCAGACAGGATCGAGGTGATACTGTTTCAACTTAATGCATTTTAGTTTCCAAAACAGACCAACAGAAACAATGTATCTCCATCAAAAAATATACTCCTGACAGGAGTAATAGGCTTTAGATAAATATTTAATCTATTTGAAGAATTTATCTATCAAGTCCATCCAGCTTTATGCATCTAGCCCCTCTTGCTGTATCAATTATGTTGATTCCTTGTTTTAGCAGTGTCTGCAGAGGAAGAGACTAGGAGTTTTGTTGAAATCAGATTTGGCTGTGCCATATTTCAAAATATTTTGTAAAAATACTCTTCATGAATAAAAACTTTCAACACTACTTTGAGAGACTGATGTCAGGAAATCGGATTCATAAAGCATGAACAACCTGTTACAACAAAAAGATCAAATGATAGGAGTAAATATCATGGCAACTGAAATCAATGACAAATCGTGCATTAAATGTAGTGGAGCTGTGATTTTGTTCTGTTTCCAGGAAACACAAATGCATTACATCAGTTGAGATGCACTTCCCATCACGATAAATCAATTGCAGAGTCCCCTGGTAAATTACACTTGAAAAAGAGAAGTTACTGAAAACATCATTGACCTCTCTCCCAGAAGCTATGTATCTCTGCCATGTCCCTAAAACATAAAAAATGTTAGGAAGCCAAAGAAATTAGAGCCATCGTTAATAGAACCCCAATGCTATTGAGAGAATTAATAAAGATGCAACAACAACAAAATGCAAAAAATCTTTAGAAGGTCAAAAGAAACAAGTCATGCAATTGTCTTGCTGGCTTTTCAGCTACAAAATTTTCCCTTACAAATACATTTCAACCTTATGACTAATTGCAATCAAATCTGACCAAACAATACATGTGTCAGATGAGTTCATGAAAACCAGCAGCTAGGAAGACCACAGAGACACAAATGAGTGACTGCTAAAAGAGAACAGAAGTTCTGCCCACCTTCTGAGATAGTAGAGGTTCCAGGCAGCATGAAGACTAGGCAGAAAGAAATGGGCGTAGAAAGCAAAGAGAGAATAAGCAGCAGGAACATTCAGACTTCAGATCTAATGCCCACTGAATTGCTTGGGGTTTAGAGGTTACTGATCTTTGTCTGTCTTAATCTGAATTGCTCTGCCACAGGTGCAGAGTTGAGCAGATTCCCAGTGTTTCAGCAGAAAAACCATGCAAGCAAAGTAGCTGAAAATATGAAGACATATAAAATAGGAGAGCAGCATTTTTAATCAGTTGCAACCGCAGCAGGGGGAGAAGGGTTTGGCAGTTGGCTAGTGGTACTGAGATCAGCCCAGCATGGTCCCATGGGAGGGACCTTCCCCAGGGACCTTTGCCATGGATGTGGGTTGGACTTGATGATCCCAAGGGTCTTTTCCACCTGAATGATTCTGTGATTTTGGGTGGCACTCAAATTTGCATTGCTCCAAAAAAAGAAAGCATTATGGCAGTAAGATGACAGCACCTGTATTACAGTGTTTTACCAAAATAATTCATAATTACATTGCTAATTTTTTTTTTTTTTAGAACAGCATTATTGCCAAACAAGTGTGGGATAGAAATAAACTGCTAAAAACTAAATAAATAAATCCCAAGCCTGAATCCAAAAGGTTCACTGGTCTGTACATCACCTGATCAGTTGATAGAACTGAAGGACTAAACCTTCACATGCAGATTTTGACAGTCAAACAAGATAAAAGACACCAGTAAAGGACCACATATAACCTCCAGCTGTACAAGATAGGAAATCATAGTTATCCATGCTTCTGCACATAAATGACAGTGTGCATGCTGAATAGCAACATAGAAAAGGATCAGCAACCATCATCTAGACTGGAGATACATTACTTTACAGTCACTGTATGATTTTAAACATGCTTACCTATTTCTCCTTATTGACAGCCTTTACTGATACTCCTCCCAAAACACAGTAATTATTTTGAAGTTCAAGAGCTCCAACATAGTTTCACAAAGATTTCCCAACTGATGCAAAGATGCAGGTTTGAGTTATGAAAACATCTACCAAAAAAATCCCATTACCTAACTGCAGTTCCCCCTCAGTACAGCTTAACGCTTCAGTCTTTAAGCAACAGCGCTGACTGCAGCACAATTAGCCATGGCCAGACCATACCAGTAAATGCACAGGAAGAAGAAACTATGTTCTGAAACTCAGAGCAAATTCATGTTAAAAGATGAAGTAAAACAGCTGCAAATCCTAATGCTCAATATCAATAAATGAGGCAGAAGATGGTAAATGCACAGAAAACTATGAATTGCAAATACAGTCTAGAAGCATCTGAAGGATATCCTCTCTTCTGTCTTCTCTCTCATCTTTTTTCTTCCCTCTCAGTCTTATTGACACTGGTGAGGTAAACTCTGTCATCTTTATTGTTCTTACTGTTTCTCAACAAATATAACACTATTTGCTAAAGCAGTAATTCTTCCCTCAATGAAAATGTATCTTAGAAAAGTGGCAGCAGCAGAAGTAGGTCTAATCAAAACTAATCATTACCTTACTCCATGGTTCTAATACAAGCACATTTAAACTGGTTTCACTGTTGGCCTTGAAGAGAATGATGCACCATTATGCTTTTCATTCAAAGCTCCTAGATCCCCAGTGTCTGGGAGCTGTTTACAGAAAAAGATAAACAGAACAACAAATTAAGTCACAGGAAGCTATAGCAACATTCTCCTTGGATCAGTAAAGCAATGTTGTCTGGCAGAGGGATCACCAGATTAGAAGCCAGGTCGTGAAGTTTCACTGTGGCTCTGCCATTTTTCTAGTTTGTAGTCACTCATCTCATTTGAAACAGTTTCCCCAACTGCTTGGAAAGATGACAGAGGTGTAGTGTTGTCTAAGTTTTAGACAACCTCCTGGTTTGTCTTGAGAACTAGTCTGTACTCACCCAGCATTTGGGGTAGGAGGGGTGGGGGGGGGTGGCTATCATTATTTCAGGTTATCTCCAATCATTGACATACACAAAGCTAGTGAATATTCTTGTACTTCCGTCTAATCCCTTTTGCATTCTACAGAAATATGCAAAGTGAAAAGAGTGAATTTATTGCCCCATAGTACAAAAAAAAGATTTCATGCCCACAAAACTTTCATGCAATCATCACCAGCAGAGAAGCCCATAAAACACCAATTAGTCAATTGACAATAAGTAATTCCACACTCCATAGAAGGACTTCGTTATAGAATTAGAAGGATTCGGGGTTTGCTAAGAAAAAAGAAGATACTGAGGAACACTTCCTACTATCAACATCATCCACATTCTGGGCTGGGTAAAGTACTTGGCAAAGTCCTGTGGGGAAAAAAAAAAACAAACACCAAAACAAAAAACACTGAGCCTGCAAGTAGAGACCTTCATAAAGCTGACTTCCAAGATGGCAAAATCTAAGTTACATAAATCATGCTATTTCCCCATCTCTGAAGAACACTTCCACCTTAAATAACACATTTTAAAACATGCACTTTCAACTTATTTTCAAAAGTTTATAAACCCTTTTAAGGCATGCATCTTTCTCCCTTTTTAATCCTGGTCTATTTTAATTGAGAGCAGCTCCTCAATCTAGATCACCATGGGGCCACTTCCTGCACAAGGGAGGAGTACACATGTATAAGAAAGAGCAGCCTTAAGGAGGAAGAATGAGGCTATTACTTTAAATGAGAGGGTTACTTTATGTGAACTTCCAAGTGACCATGAAACTATGGCGAAACTGTACCAAGCACAGCCAAGCTGATCTAAGATGAGCTGCTGATGAAAGTGGTTATCGTCTCGTCAGCTCCCAGCAACATGCTGATGTGGCTTGTTTTCCCATCAGCACTGGTGATCCTCTGACTCCACAGTGAACGTATTCAGGAAGTTAACCAGCAGAAAACTTACCCTACAGCAGAGAGTTGACAGGCACCTGCCATCTCAGCTCCCTGAAACAGCTTGTTTTGGGGCAGACATGTTCCAGCATTGACAGAAAGGGGAAGAAAGCAAGTAGGTAACAGTTTATGTCCTCATTGCTCTTCACAGCTTCTTGTAACCTGCTTCTAGAGGTTATCAGCACACGAGTAGGACCCAAGCTCACTTTTGCAGTTCTTCATCAATCACAGCAGCCTACAGCTCAGTATATTAGCAGACATTCACCTCTGCATGTACCACAGGTTAGGAAGCCAGACAATGTGCTTGAGCCTTTCTTCTGAAAATAGTGACTTCAAGCAGAGAAACATTGGTTAGGCATCTCAGCTGCCACTAGTAGACCTGCCAGAGCTCATCTCTGAGAAGTCCAAAACATCCCAAAATTATGTTAGTTTAAGCCAACATAAAAGTCTTTATTCAGACTTTCAAATCAGTTTGACAACTCAGTTTTAAATTTTGAAGTGAAGTTGAGCACAGGACATTTCTATACTTAAACGGAGCTTAAGTCTTACCAATTTATGTTTTGGAAAAAGAATTTCAATATTCCAATATTGCTCAATATAACGGTGTAACCGTTCCCATGTTCTCTTTTCAATTTTGATATATATAGCAGATTTCAACTTCTTTACCATTCCCCCCTTCAGCTCCATAAACACCAAAAGAATTGTTGTCGAACAACAAAAACCTCCTTCGACAAGTTCTCGGGGAAAAAGTGTTTCTTGGCACAGCAGAATGGCTAGTTGCTTTGATTCAAACACAAGTTGTTAAAATAAGATGCTGCAAAGTGCTAAGAGTAGTTCAACATATTTTAAAAAGAGGTACACACAGCTGAACGAACAAAAACAAACAAAAAATTAGCCTTGTAGTCAAATCAGAAGGTAACAACCTTGTCATGGTGATGGGCTTGTCATGGACAGGTAAGAGGTCACCATCAGCAAAGTGACCAGCCACAGTGATGTTAGCTATACTCACAACATATCCATGGCTAGAGACATTCAAGGCAACTCATATTAAGAGACAGAGAGGGGCATGTGCTCTACATGTAGCCAGATTTATGCTTTAATAAACTGTTAGAAAAAACAGGAACAAGGTGGATAAATTACTAAATTACAAAGAAAGCTTTCACACACACACAAAAAAAAAAAAAAAAAAAGAAGGAAAGAAAGAAAAAACACACAGGGTAGAACAGTAAAACTTTCAGAGTGACCTAGTAAAATAATGGTAAAAGATGTGGCCAGCTGGCATACACAAGAGATTGCCAAATAGCAGTTGGCCAATGGGTGTAAATAACATTAAGCTACAAAAAGTGAAGAAATAAATTAAAAGGTTATCTGTAAGTACATTCATAAAGTACATAAGATGTACTAGGCACCATTTCTGTTGTTACTAAAAAGAGGAAAAAAATTATAGTCAAGCAGAAAGAAAGCATATGTGACATTAAAAAGAAAAATAACCCTCACACTTAAAAAAAACTGTAATCTTATACTTCAGTGAAAAGATTTCTTCAAAATTTGATGATTTGCTGAGGGATATTTACATATCAAGTCTTTCATCTACCCCAAAAGAAACCTCTCAGTTTATAAATAGCTTTCCATGTAAGGATGAACATTTTCTTCTGCTGTAATTGCATTCCTTTGAACAATAAAAATATTAAACTTCTCTTACCATTCCAATCTTCTCCTTTTTCTGTCTCTGATTTCTACCCCTTCAATACTACTGCCATAGATGGATAAGCCTCCATCACTTTTCATTAAGATATGTGATATCACCACACCCACTTCATTCATCCTTGTCAACTGACAAACTTTGTGTCTTCTAGTTCCCCTATGAAGATTCATTTATGCATTTTTAGCCACAACTTTTAATTAGCCCTCCAAAGCAGCAAGTTGAGGAAACAAAGACAGGCAAGCTAAATAATTGCACTGACTCAGGCAGCAAGCCATGTCCTCCAGCAATGGTCCCTTATTCACTGGACACATATTTCATTCAGGACTTTGTAGAACCTGTGGTTCATTCACTAGGAGAACTTAGGTCTGCAGAAACAAGGTCTGCCCTAGTGCCACAAACAATATAAAGACTCCTCTGCTGGTCCATATGGCTATGTCCTTACACAAGTAAATAAAACAGCCCAGAGCCTGTCCTCTAACCACAAAGTAAGGGGGCATGATACAGCTTGTGTCCACAAAGCTAAGCTCTTCTCCTTACACAAGGTCAGAAAAGACGAGTACCATTCCCACTGCCTTTTGGGAACAGTCACCCTTTGCCTTCTCCCAACACACGTGTAAACAGTCAGGCATCGGTCTAACCTGGACCAAGCAGCACATTAAAAATTAAGCAGAATGGACAGGGTTAGAGCTCGAGCCCACATCCTCTTCGTGCTTAGTTCAAAAGTATAAGCACTGCATACACAGCTCCAACGAAAGTCAAAAAAAGGTTTGAAAAAAACAGGCAATCTACAAGCACATTCCTACCTACAAACAGCCTATGAAAGTTCCCACAACATACCAGATGATCCTGTTCTCTCTACCACCACAAAAGCTAAGCCAGAATTTGTAAGGGGAATGCACTGTTCTATAAACATTGGAGACTGCAGGTCACCTATACTCTCTGACCTCTTGAAAGCACTTCTCAAAAAGACACCTCTAATCCCAAGACAATCTTGCATCCATAATCATGAACTACATTTAAGACTCAAGATTCATGAAGAAGCAGCTTCTCAAGGGTATTTGTCTTGGGAGTCTTT
This sequence comes from Strix aluco, assembly GCF_031877795.1. Lineage (NCBI taxonomy): Eukaryota > Metazoa > Chordata > Aves > Strigiformes > Strigidae > Strix > Strix aluco. The sequence continues at coordinate 53,932,597 of NC_133933.1, read as the reverse complement.
ACTGGTGAAAACTGAAGGCTGAAGAAACAGGACCAGTGAGACACATCCACACAAAAGCCATTTTCTCACAACCACGAAACACGGGAGACTGGCATGATGAAACCTAAACATACTGGCTAAGGCAGTGCCTGGTTTGAGAACAGATGAGTTCAGTTTCCTGTTACATCAAACAGTAACTTTCAACAGTCCTACGTTTGCTTAAAAAAAAAAAAAAAAAAGTAAAAAAAATATCTACTGACATCACACTTAGGGCTGGGCAGACAGTGGCAGATTAGGAAATATAATGAGTCACTGCAAATACAGAACATGTAACAAGAGTTTTCAAACTGCCATGCAAAATTTAGTCTTACCCCAAAAAACCCAGACAATACAGCCAAAGTGAACTACGCCAGAAGAAGAGAAACGGCAGCATAGTGCTATCACACAACAAAGCAGTTGGGGAAAAATAAGGACACTGTAAAAAGGACAGGGTAAGACACAGGCCCACTGCAAGAAAAAACAAAATCAACAGAAGCCAGCAATCAAGAAGGAAACATCATCTGAAATAAGCTGACAGGGTAGTAAGAAGTAAATAAGTTGGAAAGTAAAAAGTTGGAAGTAAATAACACACTATGCAAGAAATACAATGGACAAATAAAAATTAGGCAGTGAGGAAAACTACAAAAGAATAAACAGGATGCACACTTAGCCACCATAATTCAGGCTAAGTATCTTATTCTCTGAACCAGCAGAACACCCCGACATTGCAGAAATGCTACTAAAATATCTAGGGCAAAGAAAGTGGCATCTTTCCTGTCAATTCAGAAATTTCCCCACAGGGTGAAGCAAACTAAACAGTATTATTAAGGTGAACACAGCAATGCTTGTCAGCAGCTAGAAATATTTGCTATTTTGGGCACACATGGATCAGAAGGATTAGAGGTGCAAGGTTTCTGTCCAAAGTTGTTAGAACTTCAGATTACAAAAGGTGGTTTTTTTTCTTTAGGAACTATTTGTGCTTTAACATTAGGGGATTTCTTTTTGATGCAAGTAGAAGGATAAGAGGAAGGAAGAATGTTGGAATTATTAACAGCTGAATAAACTTTGTTAAGAGAAGTACAGCTCAGCTGCACAGAAGCTGGTTGATAATGCAGGAACAAGGAATCAGATCAATAAGTGCTAATGAAAGCATTAAATATTCACAGTTTCCAGACAGAAGGTGGATTAACTGGTCTCAGATTCTGACAATCTCTTCTTTGGGTCTCAACATCAAAGAAGGGGAGATTACTACTGCTGCTTCTATGTTGAGGTTTTTTTATTATAATTTTAATTAGAAACCACTAAAATGAATACAAGTTCTTTAAAGACAATGAGTAACATCCAAAAGCCTTCTCTTTTGGTACTCTTGAGCCAGAACTACTGTGGAAAGTAATACAGAGACCCCAATTCTAGTCCTATTGAGACATAAGATTAGGCATCTCTTAATGATGCGACATTTTGTTGTTAAAAATCTTACCCAGACTAAAACTAGCTATCAATGTATTTTTCAAAAGCATATGAAATTTGGAAACATGATATTTTTTCTTCTTAACGCCATGTACGACAAGGTGTTTAAGAGCTGGGATTTAAGAAAGCTTCCTGTGGCAATAAATCACTGAGAAGACGACATAGAAAAAGAACTCCAAAATAAAGGAGTTCTTTGTAAATATGTGAATTATACACTTTTTTGAACTAATTCATACTCTTGACAAGTTTTTTTTCCCCTAAGAACATAATTAGCGTATTTCTAAGTTGAAATAAAACATTCTCAGTGTGCACTAACAGTGAAGATGAATTCATCAATTTACCATAAAAATTTAGAACTTGTTAACCAGATTGTCCTTCTCCCCTGCAAAAAACAAACATATCAGGAGCATTTTGGAATGTTCACTTGTTAATAAAGTCATGATTGTGAGTTTGTTACCTGCCTTTGAACTGTCTCATTCGAGTGTGCAACACATCAATACATTGTCTGGCATAGCAGAAGCCAAAGTCTTCTATAAACATCAGCCAGGCTGGTTCCTCCCACACTAATTATGACAGCTTGACAAGGAGTGATGATGAAACCACAGAAATATGCCACTTTCTCACAAGCTTTTAAAAAGGGGTTAAGGGGGGTGAGGGAAGCCCACCTCCCAGGATGAAAATCCTGTTTCCTCACCTTGAAATAAATTAGAAAGAAAAAACAGCATCATTTCATAGAACAAGTCAAAGCTGAGGGTTGATTCAACACAGTTGCTACGTACAACCACATCAACTTGTCACATCCCACAAGATAAAGCAAGGCTGAGCTGTGAGAACCTTCAGATGGCAAAGGAACAAAGTACTGCAAGGAGCTGTCAATCAGTAGGTGGCACTCTTCAAATTCTGACAGCAGGAAGCCAAGTACCAGTACAAGTGAGGACACATTACACAGCAAAGTCTGGATCTTTAGCAGAAATATCAACAAGTAATACTGAACAATTTTAACCATGGGGAACGCGATGGTTTCATTTCAATAATATATACAGCAATCCTTGTACATAATCTCTGAAGTTCCTAAGAATTATAATTTTTGAGTACTATAAATATTTTGGATAAACACTACTGTATACTAGCATACTAAAACCAGTATCTTAAGAAATCATCCATTACATCTGCAGAACACTGAGTGTAGCCTTGTAGCTAATTATGTAGATGTAAGTCAAACTCATGAACGATAATATTTTTTTAACATAACAAAACATAGCATAATTATTTACATTTTGCCACAGCTGTTCAAAGCTGGACAATAAATTTGTTACAATAAATGAAATAGATAACTAAATCTTTTGGAACAATATATGAATTGTTATTTCTGTGGTTATTTACTGGTGAAGACATGGCCCATGCACCAAAAGATTCAGTTGCTTTTAGAGTTCAAATCAATTCAAGGTATAACAAAAATGAAAACATTGCTCCATAAAAGAGGTGTCAAATTTTCCCTTCCTGCAAATAGCGTTTCTTCATTTAACAATTACAGACTTTTTTTTTTGGTATTTGAAATACAGATTGAAATCAATACATGTTACTGCTCACTTGATAAAACAGTAAAGAGCAGATTTTGTAATAAAGTTTGAGTACAGGTACTTGTAATTGAAACAGCCAGCAGAGGGAGTATAAAAATAAAATTTAAGAAAAGGAACCAGCCCTTTTTTCTTTTTGTATATACTTTTTTTTTTTTACTTATGATCTTAGCTTTAGTTTAGAATACAATAATGCCAAAAGTGTAAAAACTAGAATATTGTAAAAACCACTGAGTTTTAAAGTATTAAACATAAAGACTTGCAACTAAAATACTTTTTAAAGTAGCATTAAAAAAATATTAGCTCATATTAGCCTCACCAAACTGAAATACAATTTTAATCACGGACAAGGTTAACATTGACCAACAAGCTGCATGAGCCATTTCCAAGTTATAAATACACACACACAGAGACTCTCATTCTTATTTTCTGAATCTAAAACTAAGTTCATGATTTGAGAATACTAAGAGAATTTTAGGTATAATCTGTTTGTATTAGAATGCAGCACAAAAACCTAAAACTGAACAAAAGGTACTGTTGTACTGATCTGTACAACAGAAGATTTAAAAGCAAATAAGCCAAGTATATGCCCTAGATCGTTAGTGAAAATGGGTGTTTACATGGCTGTTTCAAAATGAAGTCACTAACTCATTATATGCTGAAATAAAATCTCATCTTTACGCTTTCAGGTTTTTACCATGTCCAGCTGATGAGTATGGCTTAAACATAAACAAAAGGAAGAAGGATACAAATGGGGTGACTGGAGGTACCGGTCTTGTGTTAGTCTTAAATAAGCTGCCATCCTCCTTGCACAAGTGACAAAAAGAAACCATCTCCCAACTCACCTACACTGTCATACCTTCCACAGCCCATTTTAAATGAGGAGCAAGCTTACTGAGATAACAGTGAGGGTGTTACCTCCTTTCTCAAGGCCTGTGAGCGGTAGGTACCCCCAAGCCATCAGACAAGCATGGGCAGCAGAGCTGAGGAGTCAAAGGGACAAAGGATTAGTTATTTCAAATGTAAACTGCATGCTTTATAGACAGCCATTTGTAAAAATACCGGGCTCAGACAAACAAGCCCCCCTTCACTGTCAATTGCTTGTGCCCACACCGTTTCCATTCCCTTTCCATGCCATTCCTTGCTGTCTGCCCTATATATTGGTCCGTTATCCCTCTAAATAGAATGGCAGTGCCTCAGACAAGGATACATGGTGTTCTCTACATGTTAATGGAAAATGTGGTATTATGAAACACCAGCCCTGACAAGAGCTGCTGAATGACATCACTTATCATCATAACTATACGCTGCTTTAGTGACAATTTGGTTTTCAATTACTGTGGAGCCAGAATCCCTAGGGTGAAAAACAGAGACAATTCCATTTTCTACATCAGCATCTAAATTTTAAGGATGATTTAATTGCAAAACCAAACCCTGTCCACCTTTACACATGGGATTAATTGCTGAAAAACAGCATTTGGCTTACAAAACCCTGATTGCAAGTAATAAATACACAGACCAGGAAAGAGAAGGGAGTCAAGCCAAGATTAACTTTTCCACTAGCACAGGTAACAGGAATACTTTTCACTTTATTTAAACCTTAATTGCTATTTCCTTCCACATCTACAGATCTTACTATGTCTACTCTTCCTTAGAGTACTACTCAGTCGGAAAGTCTAAGCATCTGGCACATGAAGGCGCAGGATAAACTTGCTGCATCACAAAAAAAGAAAAGTCAGATAAAAGGTAACTGTATAAAATATCAATATATTGATAATACTCTGACAAGCAGGAAGCCCCCATACTGTAAAATACTCATACCCATGGGTAGAATCCCAGGACACAGATGAAGTATGCTACACATGTGCAGCTTGAGAGACCTTGAGTGTAGAAGGAACATGGAATGCTCCTCTGAAAGTAAGCCATTTCACAGAAACCTGGAATACCTGGCAGCTTGCAGCATCCTAAATATGGTAGAACTCCACTGGAGAATTGATTCACGATGTTAGATACTAAAAGTTTCTCAAAACACTATGTTATGCACCAAGTTACAGATTTTAAACTGTTTAGGAAAACAACACACACCACACAAAGTTCGTAAACTTCTGCAGTCCAGTGCTTTATTAGGAATCTTAAACACAAAAATAGCCAGATACGGCACAAACTGAGTACTGCAGAACCTAAAATTTTAATAGTATCAAAAACCTTCTAACAAAATCCTGAATAGAGAGCATACAAGTCAAAAGAGCTCAGAGGAGAAAGAATACATCTCTAGCAATTTCACTGTTTTGCAGTCTTGAGGATTCTGTTAAATCACTTTTAAATCTCCCTTCTGAAAGAGCTCATCTCAATTCTCTTCCCTACAGAACTCCTCAGTTTCCCTCTAAAAATATTCAGACTTTGTTGTCTTTAAAGTCAAACAGTGTGTATACATATATATGTACAATTTAGAACCTAAAATACAATTCAGGAAACAAAAGCTATGAGATGCGGCACATTATCTTCATTATGCTAGATGATCTCATCCGCTTCAAAACAATAATAGCCTTCCGGCTGCACTGTAACCAGGACTGTGCACAGTACTCCAAACAGTTGGACAAGTGCTCTTTGCAGTAGCTGCACTGGAACTGAATAGTATCTTGTCTGACTTCCCTCCACTCCCTTTTTTCAGCCCGGTTTCCTAAGGAAATCAGACTTATGCAATCACTCGGGAAGGGAGGGAAGTGTATGCATATGTATATACGCATGCATGTGGATGTCTGTCCGTCTGACCTCACTAATACCTTTTGAGCCCATTGGCCAGTTGCAATCACATTCAGAAGACGAGTAGAGATATCAGACATTTAGGCTCTTGAAAGTTGCAGAGCACGGAAAAGTGTCTCCACAAGAGAGAGAGGCCGCATGTCTTCTCAGACGTCAGTAAACTCACAGGGAAAGAACTGTCTGCTCCTTTCCTGCCTGCAGGAAAATCTTCAGTCGGAGGTCACAATCAGTCAAAGACGACCAGCTTTCTCGTGTTCAAGTGTTCATAAAATAGCTGAAGTTGAATTCATCACTGCTTTTAAAACAGTGTTTTGAACAGAGCTGATGTTTTCCATGTCATCTTTTTCTTGGTCTAATACAGGAGAGAATTGCCCTACATGACACACATTCCCTGGCTTGGTCTCTTGCTCCCAAGACCACTTGTTTTAAAAACATCAGAGCTTTACCACACGCATGACAGCATTCTACTCCTCTCAAACACAGAGAAAATAAAAACTGGAAGAGCTTAAGATTCCCTTCAGGCCTCAAAACTAAACAAGTATGTAACTGTAACATAATCAACTATTGAATAAAGTTTCAAACAGACGATGCAGCAAATATATAGTCATCTTTATTCACCTCTACCGTAGAACAGAACAAGTACTACCACACTTGCAGGCTACTGCGCTAAAGACAGCTGTAAGGCATAAAGACAAATAATGAGGTTTCAGCTGACATCTCTATAGTTCTTCTCACATCTCCCCAAAACACGTACATGTGTTAACTATGTACTACTATTCACCTGTATCCAAAAAGCCACCTAATAAAAGTATGCCAAGAGATTAAAATGCAAGTTTAGGGACACTTTAGGGCATATATCTGATTTAAGAAATTGTCACAAAAAGAAGGGAAAAAAAAAACACAAACAAACACCAAAAAAAAAACCCCGCATAAAATAACTACAGCTGACTGAAGTCACCCTAAGCATCAAAACATTAGGTGAGGGGGAAAAAAAAAAAGTTTCTGATAAAAACACAGATGTATTTCAGCCCTGATACACGCTCCGCTTCGAAATTCCCTGCTCCCATGGCCGATCTGAACCCCGGCACGTTTCCCGGCGGGGCGCGGGAGCCGGGGGCTGGCGGGAGGGCAGGGGCAGCCCGACCCCGGGAGGCTTCAGCCCGAACCCCGGCCGCTGCGGAGCCGCCCCAGCCCCGGTGGCTCCCACCCGGCGGGGCGCGGTGGATCGGCGAAACGCCTCGGCGAGGGGAAGGCGGCAGCGGCAGGCTCAGGGCGAGCCACCCAAGGGGGCGCCGGGCCGCGTCCCTGCGAACGGGCAGTTCCTGCCACGCGAGACCCTCCTCTCCCCTCTCACGACCCGCCCCAGCGGCTCGGGCCGGCCGGCGGCCCCCGCTACCGCCGGGCTTCCCGGTCCAGAGCGGGGGGACACCGCCGAGCCCCGCACCGGGAGGCCGAGCGGCCGCTCTCGCCCCACTCCCGCCTCCCGACACGGGGCGAGGGCGGCCCCGCGCCCTTCCCCCGCCTTCGGGCGCGGGGGGAGCCGCCGAGGCTGGCTGCGGAGCGCCCCTTACCGAGCGGCTCGCAGCCCCCTTTATTCCGCCCTCCCTCCCCGTTACAGCGCCAGCCCCCCCCGCCGAGGAGCACATGTTTCCTCTCCGGCTTCTCGCCCGCCTCGCAATGAGCCAGGGGCAGGAGGCACCCCGTACCGAAGCCGGATCAGAAACACGGAATTCGCACGCGTGGGGCAGTTCTGACAGGGGATGCAGACAGCAGCGATACGTTTCTCCCTTCCCGGCCCGCCGCCGCCGCTTTTCTGTCAACTGCCGATACCATAATGCTTCCTCATTGCTACTCCAAGTAAGTAGGGGGAAAAGTCTCCATTCCCCTATGCATCATTCCTGAGCGGATTAAGCACAGACCAAGAAAAAGGCTGACACACGTGTACCTTGAGTAGTCCGATCCCGAAATGATGCCGAAACCCCCGAGGCGTGAACAGCCAGCTCCCACAAAGAGACTCTGCTACGCCGAGCATCCCCTTTGTCCGTGCATCCTCAGTACACACCCGGCCGCTCCTCCATGCGTCCACGCACGCCCCACGCACACGGCCCCTTTGTGCCTTCGCCCCCCCCTCCCTCCCCCTTCGCTCACAAAGACATGCCCTTTCCTCAAGGCACGCAACCGGGCTCGGACACAGCCCTTCGCCTCCCCTCGAGACATGCGCGACCCGCCGCCGGGCACGGCGCTCCGGTACCTACTTGTGTTCAAGAAACAGTCCGTAAACCTCCTAAAGCAGCTTGCAGAATTAGATCCATCTTCCATGTCTGGCCCTAGGAGCAGGGGAGACGAGAAGGAGAAGAAGGCGCCTCTCTGCCGCTGCTGCCGCCTCGGAGTCCTGCTCCCGCCGGGGCCGTCGCCTCCTCGGATCCCGTCGCCGCGGGCTGCTGCTGCTGCAGCACCGAGGGAATTGCAGGACCACGGGCGAGAGGCGGCTGGAGAGAGGAGGAGCCGGGAGTGGTGCTGCCGGGGGCCGCCGGCTGCGGAACGGAGCAGCAAGCCCTGGATGGAGGAAGAACAGAAGAGTCTCCTCCTGCCGCTGCCGCCTGGATGGGCGATCAAGTGAGCTGCTGCTGCTGCTGCTGCTCCGCCAACATCTCTTCCTCCTCCTCCTCCTCCTCCTCCTGCCGCTCTCGCTGCCTCTCCTCCTCCTTCCCTCCCTTGAAGACTTGTGAGGTTAAAGGAAGATGAGGAGGGGAAACGAGGAGGCGGCGGCAAGAAGTAAAAAGAAAATGGAGAAGCGGAGGAAAAGGAGGGGATTGGAGCGAGGAAAGGAGCCGCTGCCGCTCTGGGGACGATGCTGGCGGAGGCGGCGGAGGAGGCTGTCCCTGCAGCGCGGCTCCTGCTGCTGCTGGTGGTTGTTAGGAGGAGAGAGAGGGAGCTGCAGGCAGCCGAGCCGCCTCCAGGAGCGGGGGGGGGAGGAGGAGACCCGCCGCTGCCTCCACCTCCGCCGCTCTGGCCATGGGAGTGGAGCGGGCGGCTGCCGGAGCCGGGCTTTTCCCCGGGTGCTGCAGCCAGGGGGGCCGAGGGGCGGGATAAGAGCCGCTTCTCCGGGTTGGACATGCTTCCGCTCTTCCCTCCCTTTCGCGGTAGTTTAAGGCAGGACGTCTAGGAGGGATACCGGAGAAAAGCGAAAGGGGAAGCCGAAAAAGGACGGAGCTAAGCCAGGGACAACCGCGGTTCGGTCCTTCGTTCCCTCCAGCAGCCCCCAGGCGGTATTTCCTCCGCACCCCGGCTCCCCGCCCTCATAAAATCCTCACATTTCCGTTCCCCCTTTAGGCTGGGGGGGACAGCGCGCTACTGACCGCCGAGCGGTTCCGATCCCCTTTTAAAGTTCTCTTTTCCTCATGCTTCCACCTCGCATTCAAAGCAAGAAAGCGGCAACAGTCTGTATGTTCTTCGAGCGAGGCAAATATTGCCCCGTATGTGCGTGCTCGCCTGCAAAGAGGCAGATAAAATCACTGCAGTACCGCTTCCAGCCCCAGCCCCGGCCGCCAGAAAACGCCCACTGGCGGAGCCAGCGCTTCCCAGGCCGCCTCCCGGCCTCCCCTTACCCGGCGCGCACACAGGAGCTACGGCACAGCGGTTACCTAAAGGGAAGGAACGCGGGCAGAGACACGAGGAAAAAGATCCTCCCCACGTGGCCTCCTTATTGCAAACATATTTCCAGACACCGAGATTAAAAGGCAGACGTGCTGCGGCGCCTGGGACGACGGTGCCAGAGCGCTGCCCCTCTCTTTCTGTGGGGTATCAAACCCCCGCTCCTCCACGGAGACGCACGGGCCGCGCACACCCCCCCCCCAGGTCCGCATCACGCGTGTTTGCTTCAGCCCTTCCACCCCAGTCTCTACTTAACACACCTGCAGCCCCGCAGCCCTCGGGACCGTCCGCACCCCCCACCCCCGAGGGGCTGCCTCAGACCCCGGCCTCAGGCTGTGGCGTGGCACCGGGGCCGCCACCGGCCTCACTCCGCAGGCACCGGCGGCGCCGCTCACCGCGCAGCCTGCCGCGCCGACCAGCCGCCACCCCGGCTCCGCGGCGGGGTCCCCGGGCAGGGCGGGTCCCGCCCCGCAGCCCCCAGGGCGGTCGCGCTCCACCCGACGGAGCGTCCCGCCACTGCCGCCGGCCCCTCGGCCGACGCCCCGCCACCCCGCCCCGCCCGCAGCCCGCCCGTCCCGGCGCCTCGGCGGGCCGCGCCACGGCGTCCCTCAGCGGGGCGGCCGCCGGGGGAACGCCCGGCCAGGGGAAGCCCGAGGGCGGGCTCGGGCCGGAGCGGGGCCCGGGGCAGCGCTGCAAGCCCCCGCCCCGCGTATTTCGTTGTCGCCCCGAACTCGCTCTTGCCCCGGGCGCCAGCTGCCGCCGAGAGGCGGGCGGGCAGGTTCGCGCCCACCGGCGTTTGCCTCGGCAGCGGGGGCAGGACGGGGCGGCATCGCCAACCGGCCGCGGGGCTCCCCTTGGCCCGGCTGGGGCGCTTCCCTCGGGCCGGGCCGGAGCCGTTGCCCCGCGTCGCCTGTCAGCTCAACGGAACCGCAGGGCAGCGGGCAGCTCGCCGCCGCCCTCCCCTCCCGGGACGGCCTCTCCCCCCGCCCCGCAGCCCTGCCACCGCCGTTAACCGTTCGTCACCTGGGCGGCTCGCAGGGCCCATGGCGACCCCACGCCCCTCCCGAGGCAGCGGCGCTCACCTGGGGGGCGGCCGCCCGGCCCGGCCCTCGCCTCCTCCCGCCGGGCGGGCAGCTGCCGGGCAGCGGGGCTCCTCCCGCCCTCACAGCCGACCGGGCGCCGGGCTGGCAGCACCCCGCTCCCTCGGGGCAGCCTCAGCGCCCCCCGCCACCGCGGGGGGAACCTCCGGGGCGTCGCTGCGGGGCCGGCGTACGCCGCGGTGCCCCCCTCCCTCGCCGCCTGGGGAGCACGACCCGGCCGCGGCGTCCCCCCTCGCGTACCTGGACGGGGCGGGGGGAACCGCACTCCTCAGGTGGACGGCCGGTTCCCCCCGCGCTCCCGCCCGCCAGCGGGCGGAGGAGCGGCGGCCGCGGCGGTACCCGCCCGGCCGGGGCTGCCGCCGTGCCCCCGGGGGCAGATTTTGTTGCGGGGCGGCGGGGACCGGCTCCCCGGCGGCAGGGAGAGGCCGGCGCGGGGGCTGCCCTGCTCGGCGGGGCTGGGAGCCGGCACGGCGGAAACGGTCTCAGGGGGTCGCGGACAAGGTGCCGCCGTTGCTGTCGCCAGCGGGGCAGCCGCGGCACGGGCGCTTCTGTTTTCCTCCTCTACCTGCCGGGAGATCCAACCTCGGCGCCGTCCGGGGCGACTCCAGGCGCTGCGTTAGCGGGGCTGCGATCCCAGGTGCCTGCGAGCATCCCCCTCGGGCTTTCTTCCTACAGCCGGTCAGAGTTAGGCTCTTTTCTTTCGAATTTCGACTCCTGCTTTGAAAACAGTATAAAGCTGCGCTTTGGGGTTTTACTTGAAATCGTTCACGTAGTTTCTACATATCATTTCAGGACTTCCTTTAACGCTAGCGTACACGCTTAACTCCCGTCAAAGTCAGAGTTTTTATGTATCACTTAATCTGCAAGGCTGCAAAACAAGATGTTCCTCTGAAAATAATAACGCTTTCAAATTAAAGTGCGTTTTCAGCCAGTTGAGTGTTCTGTAACGGCGAGAAACAAGTTTGCAAAAGGTTTAAAATGCCCAAACAGATTAAACACTCTCATTAACAAACAAAAACCCCATAAAACAAACCAAAAAACTCAAGAGAGGGAAGGTTTTACCAAACTCTTCTCATCTGCATGGTTCTTAAAACCTGTTGTTGCCTAAAAATCCTGAACTAAAATACAGAAAACTGCATCTGCTTTTGTGATCCGTTTTCTCTTAGTATTCTTGACTTTATCAAAACAGTTTAATAACTTCTATTTCATATGTCTATTTCTGTGAGATGCTTTTATTTCCTTAAGTCCAACTATTACTTACTTTACATATAGGGCTTTTCTCTCATAACTGCTGCAGGATGACTAGAGATCCAGCAAATATTTAAATTCTCCGAGAGAAAGCTTAGCTAATGGAACAAAACTTTAGTGAATTGTGTTTTGTTGTTGCAGCCTATTTGTTTAGCAATTAACAACTTCTTATTAGGAAATCTCTTGCACTGAAATGTTTAAATTGGAAAAGATAATCAGACTGAAATGATTGACAAAAAGCAAGAGAAAAAAAAATTAAGTTTCTCCTTTAGACAGATTAGTCCCAAATTGTTCTGTCAATATCAAGAGTAAATTACTGAAACTTTACATTGTCAATTTATAATTGTAGAAATCTTGTTTGACTATGCTAATCTATGCTGAATTCCTCAATTGCTGTTCATCCAACAACTACAGTTGTTCAAATATCACTGACTGAAACTGGGTATCTGTGTATTTATACAAGGAATGTGAATTGTGCATGTATAAATATGTATGTGTATATTCAACAAACCAGGCAAAATACATTTTGATTTGTAAGAAATCGTCAGATATTCTAGACAGCAGCTTTCAGTCTAAGGGCAATTTACAAACTGTTCATCTGATTATTATTCATTAGCCATTGGCAATTCATACCTGATTGGTCACCTGCTTCTTGGCTGGGCAAGCAAAAGCAATTGCAGAAGTAAAGTTAGATGACAGCAAAAATTAATTTCCAAGCTCTGTACATATCTATACTTGTAAAGGGTACAGATTTATGGTCAATCAAATATGCTCAGTGGCCATCTCAATACCTGGGGATAAAATAGTCATGAATCACATTTGCTCGCTCCCCAATGTATCCGTCAATCTGGGTTTTCATCGCTCAGTCAGCATGACTGTTTCCATTGCCACAGAGCGATGATGTCACTGATGCCACTGTGGTACTAACCATACACCCACATCATTTACTGGAAAAGTCTCACCGACTCCAGTAGGAATTTTTGATGTGAAGCAGTGAGGTTTGCTACATCATCCCAGAAAAGGATTTTAAAAACTCTGAAACACAAAAAAATGCAAATTAAAATACTCCAATGCATCCACCAGCACCAGGTGCAAGGGTTCTGGTATGAATCACTGTGTCAGTGTTAACCATGAGCAAAAGTCTTTGGTTGTATTTGCATGGCTAAATGCAATTTCACAAGAGTTCAGGAATCAGAGTGCCCACTGAAGCCATCAGGAGGTCTAACATGCATCGCACTTACAGGAACAGGCCTGGTTTGAAAGCAGCAAATAAGCCCGTTTGGCAATAATTTGGCAATATTAATCAAAATACTTGAAGGAAAACATGGTGGGGAAAAAGCAAAATCAAGTTATAACAACGGTTGTTTGGTATTAAATACAGCTTAAAACCAGACACCTGTTCTTTCCCAGTTCTGTCTGCTACATTTTAAGAATGACAGTGACTCATTTTTTATCTGGTCCCGCTCTTTTGCTGGGTATATCCTCTTATCTCACTCAATATCCTTATACCCTAACAGTCCCCTCTATGATGTATGATCAATTCCTTTAAGAAAAAAAAAAAAAAAGGAATAAGACAGATTATGGGGAAAAGGAGTTTAGAAAAATGTAGGATGATGGCAGTAGAGGAGCTAATGGAACCAACCACCTGAATGCGGGTGAGGCAGAAGCAGCCACAATGAAATACAGAGAAGGCAACCTGCTGGAAAGGTGGGGCGGGGGGAGCAAAAGGTTAAGTGCAGCTAAAACCCAAGCTCTAGAGCTGAGTAAATACAGCCCCAAATTAAATCCTTTATGGAAAAGTCCTGTGCAAGTTAATAATTGCATTTTGTCTAGGGATTTTCTGCTAAATGATCTTACAGAATATAGTAATTATTGCCCAGCTACTGAATTGCTACCACATATTAGAAACCTACAGAAAAGACATTGTTTCCCAAAGCCTTGTTCTATAAACCTTTGGAGTAATTTATAGAGAACCCTATTTCATAAGGGATTCTTTTCACAAAGGATTATTCTCAAACACTGTACACATGCAAGGAGTAAAGTTGTTTAAAGAGTATGTATCAGCCATTTTCTTTCATTCCCACAAACACTCATACAAGCCACCTCTTTTCCACAAGAATATTAACTGCAAGTGTTGATAACATGCAAACGTGCTAGCAGCCATCTTGAAAGTGTTTTGAGGAGTTACCTAGTCCAGATACAGAAGAAATACTGTGAGATCCAAAATGAACTGCAATTCGTTCAGAAAATCAAAACAACACATTTTTTTTAAGAAGTCCAGGTCTGTTCAGAGATAACTGACATACAGAAAAAGAAAAAAATAAAACTACTAAATAAATATATTATTGCTTTCAGTAGTTTGTTCAGCTCTGCTTACGTCACCACTTTCTGCTCTGCAAGGCAACAGCTGAAGGGTTATGTGGCTGGAACTATAAATAATAAAAGTTTCTCTAGAAGTGCTACACTATGTGATGTATGATGGTGAGTACATTAATAAAGCTGTAAAGACCATGTCTTTTCCTGGCAATTTTTTCCTTTTAGAAACACACAGAACTATGCAAAGTTTTCAGTATCATTTTTCAGGGAAAAATTGCAATTCCTCATGGAAAGAATATACCTCACGTGCAAGGGTAGGACTTTTTTAATCTCAAAATTCTCAGGTGGACATTTTGCTACATATTGTAATAAAAACCAAAACACATTGAATTTTAAAAGAAAAAAAAAAAAGCTAGTGACAATGTACAAAGGGAAATATTTACAATAATCATACTCAGATTGTCTCCTATAAAAGACTATGAAAGAAGCTAAAGAAAACATTATGATGCCATCTACCATTTTGTGCAGCACAAAGATCAGATCTTTATTGGTTTTATTTAAAGGGTGTTCAGAAGAGGAAACGGCTGTTGGGGCTTGAGTCACTTTTGTTAAAGTAGAGGATCCCCATCCAGAAAAACTGTCCTCTAAATAAATCAAAACTCCAACAGCAGCTCTCTTTACTGAGATGCTGTATTATAAACCCAAAGCACCAGAAACACTGTAAGCTCTTTGATACAAAGGGACGGTCTTTTGAATCATGCCCAGCACAACAGGATCCTGGCTTGGGACCAGGGCCTCTTAGGTAGTAACAAAACACAAACAGCAAACGACGTAACAGTTGGCATGGTAGGCAAGAGCACTGTTATTACCTAATACCATTGGAATAGCCATTTTTATTGCAAGAAAAATAAATAGGGTTTTTAGAATTTTTGTAATTTTATCCTTCTGTTTTCATAATGAAATCTAGAGTTAATTCATGTCAAAAGAACATTGTTATAACTTGCTATCTGCTAGAGACAAATAATTAGGTTGTTTCAATACTGTGTTCAGTTAGAACAGAAATTCTAACCTTTACATGAATTAAAGTTGCTTTATATGTAACAGATTTAAGAAAAAATCCAAAAGAAAAAGTTAATACTGGATTATCTTTTCCTCCTTCAACATGAGTTCTCCATCTTGCTAGCACGTAGCACAGACTGTACGCTGCTGTCACAAGAGGGATGGCAGCTTTTCCCCATAACTCTCACTTGCAACCCCCTTCTTCACTTTCCCAAATTTTCCAACCACTAAAAACAAGCAAACTTTCCCCAAATCAGTCTGCATGGTTCATGAGAAATCCTGCTGCCCCATCACTGGCAAATTCTTTGATGGAACTAGCAACCTCAGCTCTCAGCTTGTGCAAGGTTTTGTTCTAGCCTAAGCCCACAGCTGATCCCTCTTTGATATTAACAGCAGGTGCAAAAATAAATGAAGAGACCAATCCAGCCTTTAGAATTATCTACAAATAACCCAAATTTATGTTGAATTCAAGCACCTTGTTGTGACTTCTGAGCATCACTCAGAGGGAAACAAGTTTCTTTTTAGAACAATGCTTCATCCTTTTCACCTGAATTCCTCCTTTGTTTTACAGTTTCTGACAAGTCTCATTTCCCTCAGTTGCAGTAACTATCAAGTTACCCTCTGGGAAGAACAGGACTTTTACTCCCTTCTATTCTCTATTAAAAAAGATCAATCCTAAAAGTGTGGCTGTTGATAGTGAAATGCAGTCATTAGCCTTCAGAGTTAACAACCCGATGAGACAAAAAGTGCAAAGAAATGCATACCTCTACCAACCACAGGCTATTTAACGTGCTTTCTAAACCAGTTGCGTTTAAAATCCGTGCCCTGTTTCTATGCAGAAACATACCTTTGCGATCCCAAAAACTAGAAAGCTTGACTTTGAAATGAAAGCTTGAACTCTTCAAGTTTGTTGCCCACCCATAGCTCTCCTTGTGTGGACTCTCAAACTGATGCCACTGTAACACACGTTCATTCAACACCACAACCAAGCTGGTAAAATTAAGAAAAGTTTATTATCTAAGTAACATTCCTCTATCCCATCCTCAATTTAGGCACCAAGAAATTCAACAAAACTTATCTCCCTACAGCAGCACACATGCATGCATTATGAACATGTACCTGCTGTCTTTATATCCCACCCTAGGACATACTTGCTATCTTTTTCTTGCCTGTTTTTCACACTTCTCCCTCTCTTTTTTTCTCTTTTTCTTTCTCTCCATCTCTCTCACACACACAGAGCCAGTATTTCTCTAGCTGCAGAATCAACATTACAGTACAGATTTCCTCTGGAAAATACTTTATTATCAACATGTGAAAAACACCATGTAGAAGGCCAAGGTATTGCTGCCATCATCCCTGAACAAATACTGTCTCCCATATGCAACCCTAGACAAGCTTACTTGATTCAGCACAGTTCTCCTCCAGAAATGACACCACTGCCATGTACTTCTATTCATTTTTTTTCATCTGTTTACTTATTCCCCATTATCTCCTTTGCTATCATCCAGCAGCCCATGTTACTCCAACAGCTTTCTCTCCCTCATGTACAATTCATCCTTCCCTCCAGTTCACCATTTCTCCTCATGCTACCACATCTCCCCCAAGTCAGAAAACATACTTCAAGCTGACAGCATCCCTGTTGTCTCAGCTGCAACAAGCTCTTCATCTGCTTTCCCTCCACTGCTGCCGCAGTCTCTCCCCAGCAGAAGCATCTCCTCCTGCCCCTCCGCTGGCCGGGTCCCATGGAGAGCTCTGGTACTCACTTGGAGAAGGAGGATTCTTCCCAAGCCTTGGGTCTAAATAAAGGTCAGTTGGTAAAGCAGAGGAAGAGGAAGGACAGACACTGCTCGTGCTCTACCAGAAGCCTGAGGAGGAGGCTTTAGGGTGGTAGAAATTAAGCAGCATTATCTTACCAGCCTGGCCACAGAGACAGTTCATCTCTCCTGCTTGATACGGGTTCCCTGAATGAATGACTGGGAGACAGAGTACAGCCCATGGAGCTCAAGCAGAACAAATAGGACACATCCTACCCCCATGATAATACAGGATCAACAGCTACTCCAAAACAGCCCAGAAATAAAATAAGCACAAATAATTTCTTTATGAGTTTTCCTTAGAAACAAAGTAAAGTTACATTCCATAGGTATAACTGACAGCAGTCCTGTTCAGGCTAGGAAGCTTTGTACTCATGCTAGCCAAACAGGATGGGGATTTAAAAATATATTGATTGCTGTATTATATAGACAATAAATACAGAGCACTATACTGCAAAATACTGCAATCACATTTGGAAAGAACAGACCTGAGTATCTAGCAGATTTTTGCAAACAGTTTATTTGAACTGATAATTTTTTTTCTTTTTTCTGCAAATCTCCTGCACCTTTAGGACAAAAGCAGAAGAGAACCCACTTGAAGCAATCTCTACAGTATCCTCAGCTCATCTTGCAGCTGGATGGGTCTGTCCATGCTGGACCTGTGGGTCTGAGTATTTTCAAGACAAAGCAGCAATGTGGCTCCCACCGAGTCCCATAACTCAGAATCCCTACGCTGAGAAAGCTTCTGGCAAGCCCTCTAGTTTGTATGTTCTAGGAGCAGAAAAAGTAAATCACAGAGTAGTCCCAACGCCCAAGTTACATCAGACCATCTCCACATCTGATCTGGCTCATGCACACTCAGATATAATTATCTACCATTACCTTTTTTTTTTTAAGTACAGATCAACATCCAGACTAAACAAGCCATTGATGCAGGAGCAACTCCGCGTTTATTTCTGGAGAGAGGGTTCCTTTGTGAGACCGCAAACCTCACATTTAACTAAAGCTCTATGCGGGGTTTTTCACCTATGGTTACTCTAAGCTAAGTTGTGGTTTGATTGGATGTGGCTTCACTAAATAAAATCTAAATAATTTTATTAGAAAATCAGAATCTTTGCTACTAATAGCTTTTGTTGCCTGACAGCCCTTGTCCTGCACATGGCTTATCACAATACAGACACAAAATCTGAGACCATTTTTCTCACCTACAAAAGAATCGGAGTTGATTTTCTAAATATTTCAGCCCCATGGAGCTTCAAAATATTAGACTACTGTTAATGCAGCTTTAAATGATCTGTGGAGCAGGACTTTAAATGAGGGGGAAAGGGAGCCACAGGAACCTTTAAAGGGTGAAGAAAACAAAAATGAGACAATTGGGCAAAATTTTGGCGTGAGGGGAGGCTTGGGACACAGTGCGTGCCACAGGAGGGGAACCCACCCACCACCCCTTGGCCTGGAAGCTGGGCTTTGGCTGCAGGCACTGCCATGTGGAGCCCATCACTCTCTTCCAGGTCAGTGGAGCTCTGAAACAGAGGCCTGCGAGGGATCCCCTGATCCCTGACGTCAGTCCCTACTATCGTAGGCTGGTCACACATCCAAAAATCAGTTACACGGACGGCTTCCAGTGCCCCAGTAAAAAGGTCATTCAGAATCTCGCTCTTCCTCCTCCTAATTGCCAGCCAAAATAAATATATGGCCATTTCTTTTGGACCAGCTTTTTCTTCCAGCCTTAAATACCTCTTCTGCCTTCCTGGCCTTTGATATTTAAAAGGAGCAGTAGTATCTTTCTCAGACTTCATCTACCTTGACTAATCAAGGCATAATCTTTTAGTTCTTCCATATAACAGTAGCTCCAGTCTCCTGATATCTCACCTTACAAGCCCTTCTCTACACCTCTTCCACTTGGAATTCATCTTTCCTCAGTACAGGTGACTACAGTTGCAGACACACTCTTGCTCAAGTTTTACAGATGGCTTAAACACTTGCCCAGTTCTTTTGGAGAAATTTTGCCTGATATATCATGGTCGCAATACTGGGGGTGGTGGGAGGGGTCACTGTTGCCCAAGTCATTTTGTAATGAACACAGCCATGAGGACTTTCTTTCCTCCTGGTTGTTTCCAACTGATGAGCTCAAAGACAAAATTCATATTCGCCCCTAGGTGAATGATTTTGCACTTTGTACCACTATGTTTCATTCAGCTTCCAGTAATACAGACTTCAGAGACCTCTGAATCATCCCAAAATCTGCTCCAGTTCCCCTCTATGCAGACAATGGTCTCTCAAATTTTATAATCTATAAACTTTGCACCCTTACTTGCATACAGGAAAGAAAATATGAAACCAGTTCAGTGCCCAAACAAATTCTTGCTAAATTCAACTCATAACCTTCCTTATGCCAGCAAGGCAATTGGCCTCCCTTTAGCTATAAGCACTTCATCTTCAAGTGGTCTACAGCACCCATCGTTTCTGCAGACTTCACAAATACTCAAGACATTGCCTGACAGCTCTGTAAAACAGGGAAGTATTTTCATGAATGCTGCCTTACAGAGGAAGAAACACAGAAGTTTAATTTTTTCCCCTAAAGTTATGCAGGAAGTTTTAAAAAAGACCATTGAAAGAATGACACAAAATTATCCTGATTCCCCCCTCTATTCCTCTGCATGCAATATCACCCTCTGTTTTCTCATCCATCACACATATGAGGAAGGAGTCCAGGCTGGGGCTGTCTTCAGGCAGAGGCAAAGTAAGCAGATCCCGAAAGCCGCAGACTGCCAGAGGGCACCTGGCTGCCTGCTCTGCCCTTCCAGGAAGGCAAGCAGACTAGCTCTTCCAGCAGGGTAGCCACCCAAAGAGCACAGCTCCAGCCCTGCCTAAAAAGCCTCCTGCTGTCCCAGCCACCGAGGATACGATCACAATGCATGGCTTGTCCTTAGTGCCTGCTGTCCTGCTTTTTTAAGGAAAACAAATTTGTGCTCCCCTTTGTTTTCCTTCTTCCCATGGCCATTTATCTTTGTTATACGTGACACTAAACAGTTTTTAAAACAAACCCTCACATTCAACAGAAGTGTAATTTTTCAAAACCACACTCGTTGCTGAGAGCAAACCATCCCTCCTCAGCTCTGAACTACCAGCCTTCTATGCAAGTCCACTCTACCAAACATTAAATTACAATGTACATCAATAATTTAATTTAGTCTGAGAAGAAATTTAGAAACTCCAAGCAACAGTAACTGACCTGTTATTGATTTTTTAAAAACCAAAACCCAACCTCTTGGTTTATTTGTTTGTTCACAGTGAGATGTAAAAAAGCCCCCACCTCCCCAATTATACATACCTTCTTGTAAGTGAGAACTTGTTCTCTGTAATCCAGTATCTGGCCTGTCCTGGGCATAGAAGGAAGATTCCCACCTAGGGATTAGTGCACTGTCAATATTAACAGCTTTCATGAGATTGCTGCATTACACTGCCAAGTGAAAATATTTGATCCACGTGACCCATGTTGAAGCCTGGCACACAGTTCGAGGTGCTTCTGAAGTTGTTCTGAGATTTCTCCAATAATTGGGTTTCAGGCAGCAGTATAAACGTAACCAACACAGCAGCAGCAGCTGCTGCAGTTGCACTGACCTGTACTCCTGACCACAGCAGGACTTATTACAGCTGCTACTTCTGTGTGCATTGTGTGTCAGATTAGGTTTTTCAAAAGACATTTTGAAAAGGCTTATTTTGAGTAACAACAAAAAGTTAATTCACACTACTACTCTTCCATGAAAATCAGCATAGCTGTGATTCAGCAAAGATATTCTCTACAGAAAAGAGATCTTAGTGTATACTATTTCCCCAACTCTCCATAGCACTTTAAGGAAATGTATGAATAAATATAAGAAGGAATGGAAAAGATCTAGAAATCTGATATATGAAAGTATACAAAAGAGAAAGAAAAAACAGCTGTGTTACCAGATGGCAGGTTAAAATTCGGAAGGAAGAGAAATGTAGAGAAAGGT
Source organism: Strix aluco (assembly GCF_031877795.1). NCBI lineage: Eukaryota > Metazoa > Chordata > Aves > Strigiformes > Strigidae > Strix > Strix aluco. Next base: position 53,911,580 of record NC_133933.1, on the reverse strand, counting down.
AATGGAAAAGTCAGTGGAGTCAAGTGGAGTCACCATCTTGGAGCTCTGGGGGAGCCCCAGGAAAGGATGCATCATCTTTACTGAAAAAGCAGAGCACTTTTTTTAGCTGTTTAGCTAGCAGTTACTGTAAATCCTACCACACCCTTGCAGCAGATTCAGGCAATCAGAAATATGCTTGTCTAATGGACCCTTCATGTTCTTATTCCCCACTCCATAAAACAGTTTTCTTGATGAGAAGTTCAAGCTGAACAATGATAATTCACTCATTTACCCATAGAAAGATTTGTCCTCGCTACGCCTGAAACCTGGTGCCTGATTCTTTTCTGCTTTGTGCCAGCATAAAGCCATGGACTTTAATGGATTGAGTTATTTCCACCACAATGAAAGAGAAGAGCCAGACCGCATGTTTTTGGCCTTTCCTTCCAGCCCTTCCCTTGCCTGCCTGCCTTATTCACTCTTTGTAATACTTTTTTTTTTTTTTTCCATTTCAAAGCCTCTCCAACTGTGTCTCACAGGGATCTGGCTGAGATGAGGTTCTCTCTCTTTCTAGGGCAAAAAATGCTAGAAGTTATCTAAGCCTTATGCTGTGGGTAAGCACCTGCTGCAGTTACATGGGACAAGGAGTAGATCCATTTCTCAATGAGCGCTGGAAATGGAGGGAAGTTTAGGAATCCCCATGCAGGTAACACTGTTCAAATTGTGTGAAGTGAGCAGCAGCAAACAACTTCAAGCCCACCACTCCAATTAGATGAATCTACCAGATGGAAAATTACTTAAAAAGCTAACAAGACTGTCATATTTTTCTGATTCGTCAACATGTGCCTTCCAAGCTTGTTTCAAAACAAAACAAAACAAAACAAAATCCTCAGAAAGCCAGGGAAAGCAGAATTATAACTGGGCTTTTCACACATGAGACCAAAACAAACTGCCCACATTTGTACACTCAGTCTTCACTGGCTATTTAGATGTAAGGTAAATTTTTCAGGTCTTGCATTAACTGCTGAATGAAAGGGATTTCTTTATAGTTCTTTACAATAAGTATATCTTTAAAAGAAAATCAGGTGGGACAAAAGGAATAGATGCTATATGAAAGCCCATTTGTACTTAATACACCCAAGAAATTAAGGTTCATTACTCCCTGGTATCACTGTCTGATTAGGTAACTCACCATAAGTTACAATGGCAATTCTGACATTGCAGATATCTTCAAAACCATTATGTCCTGCTGTTTGGGAAATGTTTTGTTTACTTGAAAAAAAGCTTTTCTCAATTTCTTTACTTTTGGCATCATTTTTTCTAGTGTACTTCCCACAAGAGCCCAACTGAATGGGCTTTTTTACTCCATTGGTACACATTACGATCATGGTTTTCTTAGAAGTTTGCATATTCTAAGCACAAACACTGACCATCCTCAGCTGACAGGTCATTTCAGCCCATGTTTAATCCTTGGAACATTTTGTTCTTGTGTGTTTAAGGACTCTGTGAACACTCTGTTTCAAACGGCTATGCACACAGAACTAACTAAATAATTAACACTAAATACTGAGGTATACCTAAGCACTTGTGCACGATAATGGTACCTGGTTGTTTTCAGAAACTTGAGGAGTCAGGCTAGTGTAGTGTAGTTAATAACTAAAAGGGTTTGCTTCTTTTCCAGAAATGCTAAAACTGTGTAACTGGTTAAAAATATTTAGAATATGTAATGTGTAACCATGCTGTAGGAATCACTGCTATTTTAAAAATGAGGTGTTTATAGACAGCTAACAATGTTAAACTCAAAATTAGAAAAGAAGTTCACCTAAGTTTCAGAATTTAGGCTGCCAATTCAATGAATGAGGCTAGGAAAAATCCTCTCCCACAAGCAGGTCATTCCCCAGGTGCCTTCACTGAGATTTCTCACAGATTCTTCCAAAGTTTCTAAGAGTGGACCCTCTGAAAGCAGGGCAAGACCACTAGACAGGCTTATCTGCAATGGCTTCTTCTATGTTTCTAGCAAACCTAACTTGGGGGAAAAAAAAGAAATATATAAAAAAATGCTGGGGGAAAGGGGGACGCGTTGTTCAACCAGAGCAATGGAGCACTTCACATGAAAAAGAAATTTGCAGAACAGAAGATGAATAAGGACTTCAGAATATAGCCCAATGAACAGACTGCATTCCCAAACAGTACCTGGCTGGAACAGTTGGTTTAACTTGTTCTGTGTGATATAACAGTACCTAAGAGTAGGAAGCGATCTAAAAATATTAGTGTTCATATGTTAGCAATACTGTTTTTGCAAAACACTAAAATATTGTCAGAAAGTAGAGATTAAAGCATGTAGCAGAAATGAAGTGGTTGCCAAATGTCCCTGTCCCATATTGTTAGAAACTCTGAAACGTGCCTCTTCACAAATGCCTTCTGGACATCAATTTTCTGCCTCACTGTCTCGCTCCTTCCCCCGCCCCCAGTCATCAGTTTTCCTTTGCAGCTCTGTGAATCACAAAACTGAACGCACTCTGAATCACCCCAACACTCATCCAAAAGGTAATTCCCCAAGCAACAATTTGCTTGATGTGGTGATTGCAAACAACATATACGTGGCTGAGGAGCGAGGAGCTGCATGTTACCACCAGACAGTTTTGGCCACCAAGGCCAGCTGAGCTCAGCTGGGAGAAATACTCCACCTTTTAGAAAGTTTAGCTATTTCCCTCCCTTTATTTTCTTCCCCCAAATGAATCTGTTGTGGTTTAGTTTATTTAAAAAAAAAAAAAAAAAAAGTTATTTTAAAGCTGTCTGGAATAATAAAATGTAAACAAGAGACTGAAAGGGATACATGAATATGGACACACAAAGATCCCCAAAATCTCTTAAAATGTCAGCTTTTAATGACCCCATCTTCATGTTCAAGAACCTGCACTTCATGGTCATGCTGAGAGACATTTCTGTGACAACTTGATATATCTAAACATAGATGTAATTTTTTTCTGATTTTGGTTCCACAAGTTGGAACAAGTTTAAAATGAAAAAAAAAAAATGTTGACTTTCTTTCCCAGTAAAGCAGCCTCTCTTGGGAATGGATGGGCTAAGAAAGCATACTCAGGAGGCACAGAGGGCATTCCTGGGCTGGGGATAGCACTCTGCTCCAGAATTAGCTCTCCCTCTGACAGCCCATCTTCTTCCACCCCACAGGACAGGAATTCCTCTCTATGTCCATCCTCGTTCAGTCCCTCAGAGGGTATCCTGTCAGCACCCTGCTCTCCTCCTGCTCTTTGCTGACAGGAGGACCATTACATTTTAGCTAGTCATACAGACTGTTAACAGTTTGGTCCTTTTCCCTCTCCCTCCATTTAAAAACAGGCAACAATGATGAGGCAAAACTGATGACCCAAATTTGCGCTGCCTACCCCTGATTCCACCAGGCAGACATTGAGTCTACCAGGATGCAGGAGTTATTACTCAGCAACAGGTGATGGAAGTTCCTTACACCGTATCTTTTATGGTGGAAAACTTTTAGGCATGTCTGCTCTCAATTTCTGCAGTGTGAGCATTACTGAGCTCATTTTTACCTCCTTGTCTTTCATGTCTTTGTACATGGAGCTTTTCCTTCTCTTCTGAGTTGTCCCCTTGACAGATTTTGCATGTTTGAGTTCCTAGGAGCTGGTGCCTTGTTTCATTTCAACATCTTTATGACTGTGCTTGAATCACGGCTGCAATGCTGAGCAGTGCAATGAAAGACTCCCCAGAAAGGGCTTAGATAAATTCTGCTCCCTGTACTTCTAAACATCTTCACCCTTTCTCTCCATACACTCAGAGCAACTCTGGAGCAAGGCCTTGGTGGGCTCTGGCCCCTGAGAGAGGATTCAATCCCCTCCAGACCCACCCAAACTTGCGCAGGGTGCTGAGCTCCACACCATCACCTGCATTCAGCACCCAGGGGCTCCCTGTGCTCTCCCTTCCCCCACCTCATAGCCAATGCCAAACTCCTTACTTTCACTTTCCAGGGTCTCTTTACAAGCAAATCCCCTCCCCGACTGCCCATCCTTCTCCTCTCTCTGTCTCCATCTGCTCAGCCTGTCCCTCCACCGTCTCCATTCACACCCTCCCTCCAGCCCCTTTGTGTTCCCCTCACATGCCTGCTTGCAAGCTCTTTTCATGCTGTCTCTGTGCCTGGATTTCTCTTCTTAAACCCCATCTGGCATGCATTCGCTCTCTCTTCCTCCCACCCTATACCCCTTCAAAAAATTAACTTCAAGGAGATTTAAACAGTGGCCTCTACCACATTCAAAAAAATGTCTTTGAACTTATTCATATTAATCTGGAAAACTCACTGATATCAGTCATCTGAATTAGTTTTTCCAACAATCATGCCGGTTTCGCCTTCATTCACTTTCTCCCCTCTTCCCTCTCACCCCCCTCCCTGTTGCCCTTCCCTCCTGTTTATTCTCCTTTTAACGTGGGCTGGAAGCTTTTCAGAACATCTTTATCTCAATCAGAAAGTGCCATGCATGTTGATCAAAGAGAGGATTGAGCTGAAGAGAACCAAAATGTCCTGCTAACTCCAGACACTGCTGGAGATGCTACATCTGAGCTGTCTTAGTAAACACCAGCCAGAAATGACAAGTTGAGAAATTATAACTAGAGATTTGGCTTGTGTCAAAGAGTGATTTCCTGAAGTAAAGTCTGATAACCTCTTCTTTGACAACAACTGGTGTTTTGCCCTCCCAACTGAAGGCGACAAAATCCACCAGGAACTTCTCGCTGTCTTCCATTACACAGGAGCAGCACACAGCGTAACTCAGGCTTCCCAGCATCTCCAGACCTGCGGTGGGTGACCCTTTTTAAAACTCAGGATGATTGTATTTTACATGCTCTCCACATACATCACCATGCCAGATCTGGCATTCCTCTCCCACAAACACCAGCCCCTGAATTTCACTGCTAACTCAGGAGCAACAAGCATTGTGCTGCTCAAGTTTTGCAGGCAGGTAACCACATCTGTCTGTCCCACCTTCTCTGATCTAAACTGGAGATAATGTATATAGACACATAATATACCCAAAGATGAGCTGTGAAGACTGTTTTTTTTTCCCTCCTAACATACAGGAGAGTATAAAGATGCGTAGGTCACTTGGTTGTATAATGGTAGCACTCAAGACGGTCTGTGGGGACCCAGGCACTGTGCAAGCCCTACTCTGGTGAGTCTGTCACCCAAACCCTCTAGGGATGTTCCCAGTGGGGACAATTACACTGCTGGGAAAAGCACTCTAGGCAAGCAGAGAGGGATGGTGCAGAGGCCAGGTACAAGAACAAGAGGCGAGGATCGCTCCTGACCTGCTGTGAAGGGGGAAGGCACCTGTGACAGAGGCACAAGTGACTCTCCTGACTTATTCCTTGAGTGGTCCCCGATGGTGATTTGAAACCATACAATTAATGCACAATGGGTTGCATCAACATAGTAGTCTAGCATCAAACACAAAAAGCGGCACGTGTTTGCATGCTGGCAGTGCATCACTGAATTAGCTTCTTCAGTAACAACAAAGGAAAAGCAGAAAGATAGCAAAACAACTTCCTTCACAGGGTAGAGCATCAAAATCAATGCAATGGTACAAAACTAGAGCAGAATGGGTATCTCAAGAGGCTGGTAAGAGTATCAGCATTTCACCCTGAGGCTGACCAGACTAATAATTGTGTTATTAATGTCCTAAGACTCAATACAGCTCTCCTCACCCCTTAAGAAAAGGGGTCTCATTTCCTTTGCAGGGAGATGTTTCTGTCAAGTACAGTACAAACCCTTCTCTGTGCTCTTATGGCTTTCTGGATGCCTGTAGGGCATTAATGGTTGCAAATAATTTCTATAAAAGGGAGAGCAACCACACTTCAAAAACACATCTCTAGAATGAAAAACTATTAGCAAACCTTCTCAGTAGTTTCAGTGGAAGAAACACAGGGTTGAATTGGCTTGCAGACTTAACTCTCTTCATTCATTTGTAAGAGTCTTTCCAGCCAGAGCAAAATTAAACAGGGCCATGACATTGCTTCTGTGCCTAAATCTCAATCCAGCCCTGCCAGTTTCAAAGCTATTGGTGAGGAGCAGCTGGAGTTTCCACAGCTGGGATGACTTCAGCATCTTGATGGTATTTTCATGGGCCAGAATTTCTATTACACAGAGCAATCCCAATTTGAAAAGTAACTTTAACTTTTGGGAGATTGATCACTAACCATTACCCTGAGAGGAATCTCAAGACTCCTCCTTCCAATTTATTGACCTTCAGTAATTAGCTGATTGTCAAGAACTGGATTTTTTTTCATAGAGTTGTTTTACAAGAGGGTGTAATTAATCAAAGCATCTGACTGCAGGAAAGTGCTAACACCCAGAAAAGCTAATTTTTAAGGACTTATAAAGCCTCATACACCTTTCTAACAGTACTACAGAAACCTATAGCCCACCAATTCATCCCTGGGTTTTTATCTCTGCTAGGCCAGCAGAACCCCAGGAACAGCCCTGGAGTATGAGACAGTGGTGAGAGCACACTGTGTTCAGCCACCACCATACATTTTCTTAAAAAGTCACCAGAGTTTTACTAATTTTTTTTCTCTTTCACTAAGAAGCGTATTGAGTTATATTGTTATGAAGTAGCAGTTGCCTGAAACTAGCTTTATAGGGGTTTTTTAGACTTCATTTAGACTATGTATTTTCCAGTTTGAGCAGTATGACAAACTAGCACGACAGACCTCTGTTCTGGGTTAGTTCAAGGCAATTCTGGAAAAAAAAATAACAAGCGGTCAGTACAGGGGACACAGAGTAAGTACCTTAAAAGCACCATTTTCAATTGACCTTTCTTCACTGCAGTTTAGGAGTAACCTCTGCCCCTGGAATGCAAACAGTAGCACAGTCATCTCCTTCCAGTGTCTACAGTGCCACAGTCACAAGACCTTGGAACAAGCAATTTTTTGCCAGGGGAATTCTGGGGTAGAGAAAGACTTCACTGAGCTGCCATGCATGTATGTATATACAGTGTGCATGAACGTCAGGGAGCAGAAGAGATTAATGAAAACCTGATTTAAAACACCTTGTTACTTCACAGTAACAGTCCAAAATGCTGTAGCCATAACACAATGTTAAGATGTGTTTGGTTCAGTCACTGCTGTGAAAGACTAAGTTTTATTTTGGTGCTTTTTAATAAGAGAGAAGGAAATGCCTCACATTGCTCAGCAATGATTCCTTTGGGCAATTAGGAACGACATCAACAGGCTAGAGGGAGGTTTGCCCAGAAAAATGAAGGGCGCGGGCCAGAACACAACAACAGCAGACCCTTGGAGGTTTGAAAGTAACATGAAGGATACCCAGAGGCAAGACCGGGAACATCTTAAATCAGGGAAAACAGCAGTAGCTGCATAAAGCCCATGCTGTTTTCTGTTTCCAGGTTTACAAAAGCTTCTGCAAATGAGTAAGCCATGTGAAAACGTTAAAAGGTTACAGATAAGACGCGGAGTAAACTCAGCTGTATCTGTGTCACAACCAGCAATATGCTGCATTCCTAACTAGAAGATCCTGGATACATTTTGGAAGGGACTCAAGCTGCCAGGCTCAAAGCCAACACAATCTGTGGGTGGGTACTGGATGCTTGCCTTGAAATCCTCTCCTTGCCAGCTAACCTATGGAGTAATAATGGCATCAGTTTTGGAGGGAGATTTCATAGTGTTTAAAGCTAGAAGAGACCACAAGTTGATCTACTGTGACCTCCTGCTTACCACTGGCTGTTAAATTTCACTACTGCCCTTTCTATTGAGAACAATGATTTTGGTTATAATAAAGCAATTCCTTCTTCAGCCAACCAAGCTATCTGCATGCTGCAAGACTATGAGCAGGAAGGGAAAAAGGAGCTCAAATCCTTGTAACCACAGGTGTGGTATGACCACATATTCCTTGTAGGTGATCCATGTAACTATTCTGAGAGAAAATCAAGATGCTTCCCAGGTCTCAGCTGAGTGACCAGGAGAATCATTTTTTTCCCCTGATCAATCCAAATCTGATCAGCAGTTTCACATGGGGTATAAAGACTATGAGGCACTAGACACGTATCTTAAAATGAGAGTTCCCTCTACCGTCTACCCTACCAGGTCTCTCATCTACAACTGTGGTCTGTCTTTGAGGAGTCAAAAGAAAGTGAAAAACCCCCCCAGAAAGCTTCTTGCTAACAATGCATCAGAGGGAAATATCCTTCCTAACCCCTGTGGGCAGCCAGCTGAAGCCCTGGAGCATGAGACTTTATTTTAACATCAGGATGTCTTCCAGAAAGGAAATGGAGGAAGACAACAGGATGGAAAGATGAAGCACAAAAATACAGCACTGTCTCAATTCCAAGTAAACCTGCCACCTCCCAACTCCAGCACATTACATGGGAAACTTACCAGGTAGGCATTTTTGAAGATCACACTCAGAGGTTAAATCATATTACAAACTCCCAGTCTCTTCTTCTAGCCCTATCCAACCTTCTAAAAGCAGCCACAGAAGGAATTTCTAATAAAGAAGTTAAAAGAAGGTGGACTAAGCCCACTGAGATGATAGTAGCATAAGAAATAAACATAAAAACCTGAAAAATGAGAGAGCAAAGTAGGCTCATTGAGAGATCACAAAGCAAGCATCAATCTGAAAGCATGGAAGATTGAACCAGTTTATTCTGTATGTGAGGAAACAAATGTTAACAATGCTGACAACATTTTCAGGTGAACTAACAAGCGCAAGGAGCAGAAAAATGGTCCTGAATAAGGGGTAAGCAAGCATATTTTAGGGATAGAGGGAGATGAAGCACTATGTCAGCATGAGTTACCTAGAGATGAAAGATGAAAAACATGACTCATTCACTATTTGCAGAAGTATTTTCCAAGTATTTGGAAACAGACACTATAGTTCCAGCATTTAGCAAATAAAGATTCTAGAAGATAGGCTGACATTATCTTCCTAAAAGACTAACACCTACATGTTTTTTAAACCCTCTGAGATATTTATGAGTAGCCAAGGGGTGCACTTGGAATTGTGAAATTTAATTAGTGAGTCACTACAGAATTATGAAGCGTAAATCAGGTCAAAATCATTTTTATGCATTAGCTGTTGGTCTTGATTCAGGCGAGCAACCAACAGATCCGACCTAACAGATCTTCAGAGATTTTGCTTTTTAATCAGGTTCCATGTGGACTGGATTGCCGAATAATCCACTTCATTCATTAACAACAATTTGAAGAAATGAGCCTGATTCTGTAGCTGGCATGTTAAAAAGTTCACCGATTGGGAAAGCTTTCTATTTAAAGAACGAGAGCAAGGATGCAGAGATCTAATTCTGGAGGGTTTGTACCCTGCCCTGGAGCTGGTGAGGAGCAGAGCACTAACAGGGCTCTATCCTCATCATTTGTTGACCATTTACATCACATACAAGCACTTCACTGCCCCTTGCACTATATTCTCCAGGCAAGGCTCTCCCAGCGCTTCCCAAAGGCAGCTGTTACACACAGAGAACCAGAACTGGGAAAGGCTCGGCGATTTATCTCAAGTCACACAGCAAGTGTCTGGGTTTGTGCTGGGGAAGCAGTCGTGGTTTGGCCAATGGGAACAATGAGCACAAACCATCAGTGTATTTCAAAGATGTGCTCACTTCTATCAAGGTCATGCTGAGTGCTGTTGCTAGCATCATTCCTACTACTGCAGCAGCAGAATTTCTTCCTCAAATCCCTCGTCTGTTTCTAGCTCCTTTTAATGTGAAAAAAAATCACGTGGTCTTGCTCTCATTGTCAGAGATACTTATCTCTGCTCCTATATTCCCTGTGCTCACCCATCTTTTCACCTCCCTCTGCTAGTCAATCCCTGATCTGATGATTCTGGCAGGTTCTGCCTCCTGTTCTCTGTTCAGAGCAGAATAGCATTAAAGAAGGCTAGCAGCTACTTGTTTGCAACAAGGAGAGAATGATTTATAAACCCAAGTACTTAAAAAAGTAAAATGGAAGTAGCATCCAATCACATTGTGTTGTGGTTGTCTGGTATCAAAAATGGAGGTATACGAAATATCTGAACAAGGCAAGGGCTATTCCAGCTTTTCACATGTGTCCACGTGAAACTTGTGCACTGAATACAGCAACTCAGAATGAAATAACTGCTCTAAAAGATCATTAACTGTTCAGTTTCTTCGCTTAATGCAGCTGACAGTGGTTGCTATATGCTTACACATTCTTCTTTTTTCCTTTTGACCATAAACACAGACAGAAAAAAATCCTTTTAGAATGCTTTATTGTTTTAAAGTCACAGTAATAGTGCTTGAACTGAAGTCTAAAATTAATCAGTCAAGTTTTAAAATCATGTTAAATTTGGCGATCCAAATGCAGTTGTCCAGAGCATAAGGCAGGGATATTGAGATATAAGCTGAATGAAACTCTACCAAAAAAACCAACCCAAACCCCAGAAAACACTATTATTTTACACCAAGCTGTGAATAATTGAAGCTGACATCCCTAGCTGAATAGCAGCAAATTTTTATAAAAAAAACAGAGGACAATATGGTGTGCACCAAGAAGATATCTGCTGGAAGTACACAGGCAAAATGCCTTCCTTGTAGATTTAGTGACTTTTGTTCAGTTCTAACACCCAGTCCAGCCTGGTCTCTGGGATATTTTGCATGGCAGACTTTCTGCAATCTTTCTTCCAGAGATGCTCTAGACAATTTAACTTTCTGTTGATGGCTCATTTTACTCTCTGGGTATGAGGTGTCAGCACAGGGCTCCTGTGTTCGGCTTAGCAAGATGAAAGGAAACATCTGTAAGTTTTTAAACCTAATTTCTTGCCCTTCCCCCATTCCCTGAAAAATGGAGACTTTAAAATAGTTTGCTTCAGACTAGTTTTGTAAACCAAGGTTCTGAATTAACCTCAACAACTAAATTCTAGGCTCCAACTAAGCTGGCACTGTCTTTTCTTAAGTCTTTGTAATCACTGCTCTCAAAAGAATGCAAAAGTTATAAGCAATAGTCTCAAACTAGAAGGTAGTTAAACCCCACACGTTATTAAACCAACACCATTTAAAAGCAACTTCCGCAAAGAATCCCTAAGGTATTTGCATGTGCAATCAGTAGAAGATATCAGAATTATCTCAAAACTATTAAACAAATTAAAACAAATCACTTGAGACCCCTGGGTTTAATAAAGAGCTGTGGGGAGACTGTGTTCTATATTTTCAGTTCCTCTGAATATTTTTGTCACAGTGAAATGAATTAAAGGATGTACATTCCAGTTCAGCCTGTAGCGGACAAGCACATTCAAAGATGATATTCCTGGTGAGACACGTGAAAAGATTCTTTAGGTTACTTGAACTCTTGTCAGAGCTCACACCTACTGTACCATTACAGTAGTGGGGCAAGATACTACCCACTGGTTGACCCAGGGTTACCAATCACTCATGTTAACAGGTGAAACAGCAGAAGAAGTTTAGGTAAGGGTAATATATTTTAAATTTGTAAAGGCAGAAAGTGTTATCTGGTCTACATCAGCACATAGAAACTCAGTGGTGAGACAATGCCCATAGTAATATCTTCCTATGCTCTGGCAACACAGGCATGGACAGTACCAAGGACAGTCTTATACTGCAGACTTTTATACTTTGTCAGAGCTCTTCAGCCCAGATATGGTGCAGACAGGAGCAGCACATACGTATGGCCTTCTTCTGATTGCCAGCTGTAAGCCTGGGGGAGGAAGAATGTCTGCCAGTTTTATTCCCACATGTATTTATTTAGTTAATACTTCCATTTCCCCTGCATCATCATTAGGTGATTTCACCAATTTCATCAGGTAGGGAGATCATGTTGTTAAAAGTGGCAAATGTTTTAAGCTTTTCAGAGCAATTCAGGTGAAAGTGGCTTAAAAGGCAGAGTACTGAGGAGAAGATAGGTTTGACACCTAAGGCCTCAAACTGGATCTGGTTAATGGCTCTGCAAGAGACTTCCAGTGGGATTTAATCCCTCTTTTGACACCCCTTACAACCAGGCTAATGGTAGTTCTCAGCCTTGTGAGGATGATGTCAGGACTAAGCCTCTACCGCTAGAGATACTCAGATTTGGTGATGAGCTTCAGCAACTTCCATAATGAGTGACAACTGGCAGTACGTTACATGCACCTATCTCTTTACAAGTATGATATTAAAAAAGTAAAATAAAACCTGCAATCCCTTTGCATCAGCTCTGAATCCTGAATGACTGATTCTGGGTTCCCATACTTTCCATATACAGATTCTAAACAGGTTTCGTCCAGTTTAGCAATCATAAAAGTATAATCGTTAAACACCAGTGGCAAATATTGCACCAGGGAATGAAAAAAATAAAATACCTCAGAATTCTGAGCTTGCCCATAACAAAAACCCCCTTCCAGCCTGGAAACTTCAGGACTTTGTTCACCCTTTCCATAATAAATTGAATTGCAAGTGACCTGACAATTTTCTGCACTCATAACCTTTAATGTTGTTTCCCCTTGGCTGGCAATACTTGGACTGCAGTCCCAGCAGTGTACCCCATTAAACCGACAAATGATGATTCCACATCTCCTATGTTGAGAGGATCATGAAAGCTGTGGGCTCACAGGGCTGCCCTCCCCAGTGCTCATGACTTCCCTGCTTCCCGACGCACAACAGATACAGTCAGCAGAGTGCCATCTCCCAGGTCCCTGAAGCGCTGGCCCGTTCTGCCCCCCTCCCTGAGACATCAGTGCTTTGCAAGGAGCCAGTGCATGCTTTTTTCACCTCAGCTAGCTCTTCTACCCTGCAAGCCTCCTTTGATGGGCAACTCTTTTCCTTTGTTTACTGTCGGGCTCAGTGGAGTAGCTCATTTGGGGAGGCTGGTTGGTTTTGTTTCTTGAGACAAGTAAGTATTTTGGGTAATGCACTGCCATATTTTCCAAACAGCTCAGTAAAAGTGAGAATTTTTACATAGGGTGACTCACTACCTCATAGGACCATTCTATGGAGGAAAAAAAAATGACAACGCTGAACTTTGGAAGAGTTTTGAGTCCTGGGCTTTCAGTTAAACAAGAAGAAAGTTAAATAGTGGCTAGTTCAATACATCTAACTCCTAACATTTTTAAGCATGTTCTGATCTTTTGTTGAATTTTTGGAAAGGCAGGAGCATTAAAAACCATCATTTTCTCCAACTTAAGAAAAACTCCAAACCAAAATCCCAGACAGCAAACAAAACTGAGCAGAAAGCAGGTTGTGATGGCTCTCACTACCCAACACCTGACATTCAGAGGCAAGTCTGACCTGCTGATTGCACTCCCAATCAGGGCAGTTCAAGGTGAACGCTTTCTGAAACAAAGAACTTTACTACAGGTCAAAGTAGCAACTATAAAGAAGAATGAAGGAAATAAGTCTTAGCAGTTGATAGGATTTTCTGCTCCTTCCTTTGTTTGAAAGCTAAGTGAGCCTTATCTACCCCCAAAAGAGGCTTCAGTACATTTTTTTTTTTTACAAGTGAGCTCTAAGGTAAAGGAAAAACATGCATTTACATAGAGTTTGATGACATTAGTAAGTCTTCATATGTGGACCAGGTGACAGAAGCATAAAACATAAGAAGGAATTTATTTTCTCCTCTTCTTTTTTAAAACGACTGTCATGTTACTACATGAATCTGAAGAAGTTCAAGTTTCTGGAGATCACTACCTGCAGGTGGGTATCTTTGAAGAGAGGAGAGCATCTCCACACTATAGCCCATACCTGTGACAGCAACTCCTGAAGATGCAGCTGAGCTCCCTCTGAGACAGCCTGCTCAGGGACCTCCTCCTGAACTTTGCTGTCGTCCAGCACTGGCTGTTGGGGGAGTGCTCAGGGCGTATGTACAGTGCTGCACAGCCCACATGGGGAAAAATGAGCACTGCAGCTCTGGTAACACAGTATTTGTCACTGGGATCTTTAGCCAGCATTGAGAAATGCAGTGTTATTACTGCTGTGGAATCCAAAATACAGATAATCATGAACTATGAAAAAAATTCACTCTATCCCAGCCAAAACCAGTACAACATCCTAGGAGGCGGGGAGTGAACCACTGTCCTCATTCGAAAATGGGGAAAGCAAGTAAATCCCCTGAACAAGTTTTCATACATCTTCTCTACCTACTGCTTCCCACCAACTATCAGGATACCCAGCTGACTCTAGACGACCATGTGCATTACTTGTGACTTAAGTTTATAAACAAGCATCTTTGTGCTGCTCCTGATATTTGGGTAGGAGCTTCCTATACACATCCACAAACATCAATAGACACCAGTCCTTCAGTCAAGCACCCTGGCACTATAAATCATATCCAACACCTAACTCAGGGTTGGACTGGTTGGTATTGTACCATCACTATGGGAACAGGGATGCATGGAGGAGTCTGAAAACTCTCTCACTTTCAGTTCAGTGAAGATCATATTAAACTCATTTGCTACTTTTAATTTTCCAGAAGGCTTTTCACTGCTTCTGCTCCAAACAACATTGAGTCTGCAGTTCAGGAAGGAAAGGTCATTCCTTTAAAACAGGGTGCAAAACTTAAGTACTAAGGAGCTATGTCATTTAAGAAATTAGAAGAGTGGAATGAAACTGAATTTCCTTTAGTCCTTGTCCATTACCATACTGAAGTCTACTTCATACTTATTTACTACCTAGTATGAGAATTTCTGGTGAGTTCTAGTTAATAATTCTGCCGATGAGTTTGGCTACCATGGAGGAAGCATGCTAATTGGTTTCATACCCTCATAAACCAGAATAATTTCTGAGCAAAATCAATGACAAGCCTTGCTCGCAAAATATTAATGTTTGCAGATTGAATTACTTCCCCGATATTATTTAAAATTCAGACAAAAAACTTACCAAAAAAAGAATTCTGTGAGAAAGGAGCCTATTATTTATGAAGACAGTTAAATGTGCGATTACTTTTTCCCGCTGATGGAACAAAATCCAAATCAGCCCTGGGATCACCAGACCATCACATGGGTGAGCAGAGCTCATTGACAGAGGCTGCAGTAGTGTCATACCAGAGGGAAACAGCCAGACTCAAGTCTCTTTAATTCAATAGAAAAAAAGCAGATCGCAACCTGCGCATGAGAGATTCCTGAACAATTAAGCTGTGGTTCAAATAGGAAAAACACCCACGGCAACAGTAAACAGGAGTTTACAATTAAAAAGGCCAATTGCTCACTGTGCAGGAACTGCTTTTTCATAAGAAAATACACAGAAATACAATGCCAATGATCTGCAGCTGCATGCAATTCTGCAGACACCACGTATACAGCCACGTTGCTCAGTCCTTCCTCCATAGACAGAACCAAAATATTTCTCTTACGCTGTAGACTTTTGCTACAGTTTTAAAGACTGTATCATGGTTTGAAAAGGTGGTTCAGTCTGCCCCGTAAGAAGCCAAATTAGACAAGCACAGAAGTCTTTTGGCTTTCATCAGCTATGAATCACCCATATGTGATAGGATGTTACTGTATTTTAACCACAGGAAAGCATGACATGCACTTTGTACAACAAACTGGACTAATACCCCACAAAGCATCCAAGGTCAAGTTCACCCTATATGCACACAGGGACCCACAAAGTCAACAGGAATGATACATGCACTAAAAGATGGACTTTTGCCTGAGAGCCATGCTGAATTAGGACCTGGAGCCATAATATTGTTATGAGCTTTTATGTATCCGTCTTCCATGCATCATACAACAGCCAAAATGCATGTGCTTTCCACACATGGATTCAGCACATGTATTTTAAATTAAGATATGAGTAGACTGCTGAATTTAGCAATTCCCTTTGTTCTCTTCTATTCATATTTCTTCACATGACATCTTCCCATTTGGTCTCTAGATGCTGATCTTCCTTTGGAAACCTACATTGTTGCTCATTAGCCTTCCACCCTCGACAATAAAAAGTAAAAGAAAAACTATAGTCTGTCTTCCATCCTGCTCTAGGAAGAAACTCACAGAAAGACAGAAGCCTCATAGATACTGACAGAACAGACTTTCTACTACAAGGGCTTCTAAAGAAAGTTAGAACTACAGGCAATCTTTAGTCATAATTCACATACGTTCGTTTTCGGGGGGTCCAATTTTATCTTCTAATGAAGGATGATTCATGGGAAACTGCATTTTTATTAGTAACTCTACTATACCCCAGTCCCTAACTTGACCCAAGACTGATCCTGCACAACCTTAGCAGAGACAGTGTGGGAAGGGAGGGAACTGACTGTGCCTTTTAGCACTGCATCAAGGTCTCCCTTCAAGGGCCCATGCTAACCAGGGAGACAAAGTTCTCCTCCCACCTCTGCTCCCACTAGTGGAAAATCTTTGCCCAATGAACCCTCCTTGCTGACCTGCCTTTCAATAAAACCCGGAAATTATCATGCACTGTGAAACAACAATCACTGTGCCTTCAGCACTGCTAACATAACCACCTAAACAATATACACTTGCTAATCCCTCCACCTACAAGAGGGTATTTTACTATGAACACAAGCATCATGAATCACAGACCATGAATCCTAGTCTCAATTCTGCTCCACAGCAGCATCAGCCTTCCCCCACTCCAATTATCTCTTGCTCCTGCACACCATCCTGTTCTGCTACAATTCAAGGCTGTAGCCAATATCTGCCACTGCCTGCGTTTTGTGTGGGGAAGGAGAAGGAGCTAGTGAAGAGAGTGCAGAAGGGCAAGCTTTCTCTCCACTAATTAAGTGCGTGGAGTTTGCAGTAACAGTAAGGGATGGACATGTGGGTGGAAGGTATGCACTGTCTTCATTTTCCAGATTCTTCCTTTTCTTTGGTTTTGTGTCAGCAATGCTGCATGTACATCAGCTTTTGATTTTTATGCCTTTGTGGCTTAGGGCCATCAGGGTTGCTATATACACACAAACATACAATGTAGCTGTTTCACAACAAAGATTTTTGTGCATTAATACTGCAGAGGGTTTGCCATCAGAAAGTGTTATTGAAGACGAGAACACCAGTTCTAGCAACAGATTGATACAAAGAAGTGTTATTTAAAACACAAACAAAGAGAAGAAAGAATGGGAACATGAGGAGAAAGGGAATACCAAATTCTTCTGCAGATATTTATTAAACAAAAGGACTGCTCAGATGTACTTGTCCAAATTATTTTCTGATGTAACTTCACAGGCTCCAGAGGAGGAGTGAGAATGAAAGTATCTGCTCTTGAAATGTATCATCTGTTCACCATACTCATGTAGGTGGGCAGGTTACCTTTAAAACTATAAATTAGAAATTAAAAAAAAAAAAAAAGAAAGAAATTATTGGATGCAGCTCACTTGAGATCAGCTTGTCTACATTAATCTCATCTTTTTATGAATGAGTCACTAGAAACAGGAAGGTTCATTTCATGGAATTCCAAAAAATTCAGGCATATTCTAAAAAAAAAAGTTTAATTTAAATAATACAGACTTCTGCCTGCAAAACTGGGCTGAGCTTGCAGATGAGTTAACTTTCCTGGGGTCCCACTTATCATAGTAGACAGAAGTGACCAGAACCTTGTGGGGAAGAAGTGAACCCAGTCTCAGATGAACCACCATAAATGATACCTCTTCTCATTTGCCTTCTTGAGAAAAGGATTACTGGCCTCATTGGATTCTGCTCATTTTTTCTTTTACCCAGGTTCACTCATGTTTCCCTAGTCCTGAGAAACCTGACTGAGGCTCACTGAGGAGTACTCAGATGTACAAAGAGTCATTTTAAGGACTGTCACTACAAATCTGTATTTGTTCAAGAGGGCTGTCTTACAGAAAGAAGACCACAACAAACTTAACAACTCAGGCTACATAGTCTGAGATTTGGATCGCTTCTTATTTCGTTTCCACATTGCATGTGACAACGAAAGGTTGTGACATTCTAAGTGGTTCCAGATTCCATCAGGCTGTCCACAATGAATTAAAAAACAATAAAATCCAGATGCTTTCTCAAGTAAACACTTCCTTCCTCAGCAAAGCGAAACAAATGAAAAGGATACTGCTGAAAGTTTTCTTCTAGCATGTTTATTTTATATAAAGGTATCCTATACTTCACTGGCACTTAAGTGTTCTCTTTCCAACACAGTAAAGCCCCTGGCACTCTTTTCCTGTATTTCTGGTGTTGGAAGCCAAATTCTTGAGAAAATATCTCACTTACATGAATGATTTTAATTTGCTTAGATATTTAACGAAGACTACATCTAAAATAACACTGACAAGTTAAATTGGCTCCTAGAACACAGTTTGCAGTGAGCTAGAGTAAAATAAAAATACTAGTTCTTAAAACAAAGCAGTAAATTCAACTTTCAAAGCACAGAATTTGTGTCCCAAACAAGGAACATGAAATTGCTTACCAGTAAAAGAAAAATATATCTACTTTTTATTAGCAGGCTGAGAAGGGAAAAAAGCAAAAATTAATAAACCCACAAAAATTACAAAGTAAATTCATTGTGTTAAACCATTTGTTGTATCTTCTAAAACATTTTTCATAACACAGGTAAGGACTTTTAAATGGAGTATAAATATTATCCTTAAGTGGAACTGTGTTCTTGAGAAACACTTCAAACATGAGATTCTAATTGCAATTCATTGCGATTTCCTTAGTAAAAATAAATAAAACCCAAAAAAGACACCTCTGGATTCTGGCCTGCAGATAACAACAGTTTATCAAACCTGAGTGTACCTGAAGAATATAAATACCTTGGTGTTGATGCCCTCAATAACCTAGAACTGTTCAAAGAAAGGTATCCCCATAGATGCTACTTCTAGTCCTCTTTCTTTTCTGTCACGAGGGTACTTCCACTTTCACTGCCCTTTCAGTGCTACTGAGCTATAAAGAAAAAAAAAATTATGCTATTTGCACCACCAGTCTCTTTCCATTAAAGCCCAGCAACACAGCAGACAGACACATCTAGCCTTTAGTAGTAACAACAGAGATCTATTTGTCAGAAGACAGTGGTTTGATTCCTCTTCGCCATACGTACGGCTTTCTAAAGATCCACTCCCGGCCCCCACTGAGCTTCAGCAGTTTCTTGGTGGAAGGCAAAAGCCCCAGAGCAAATTTATTCTAACATATAGTTCTTGTAAGAACTGTACAAGGCATTGCTTGACCCAGAAGAAGCTCTGAGAGATTAAACAATTCTGTACATACTCATCCTCAAATATAAGGATATATTTTCAAGCTTAAAGGATTGCCAGGAAGTTTTTTTGCTTTTTAATTTAGGATCTTCAGCTAAAATATATCAATCTACCAAAGGGGAACCGCCACTCCCGCCCCCCCCCCCCCCCCCCCCCAATCTCATCCCTAATCTTGTCATCTTGAAAGCCAATGAGAGATTTCAATATAAAGTGATAAAAAGGACCCAACTGTATTTAATATAGAGCATGTACTCCAACAACATTCAGGGTGATCCTGGAAACAAAGCAGAGCTTTCCTTTTTATGGGACTTTTTCCCCCTTTGAAGAAAAAAAAAAAAAAAAGAAAACAACCAACAAAAATTTAAAGAAATACAGGAAAATATTAAAACCAGCAATAAGAAACAAGTGGAACAAGGTAATCCTTGGCAACAACTGAAACTGTGCCTGTATCCATTGCTCCACGCTTTAAGACCTTAGAAGAGCTGTAAATATTTTTGTGTGCTAACACCTGACATCACAGCCCCATGTTTCTTCTGACGCAGTTGTCATTGCTCCCACTAATAGCTGATGGCTTCCTCAGACCCATCTCATTTCCTTTAGCTTTGGGTGGAGCTGAGAGGTTCTCTCCTCCCTTCCCTCTTTGTGAGTCTGCCATAACTCCACGGAAACCAGTGGAAGGGTGCTGGATGTTTACCTCTCATGGAGGAAACGGGTATCAGTCTCACTGCAACTTTAGAGCAAGGAGATTTTCAAATTACTTCATTTTAGCTGTTAGATGCTCTCAGTTCTGAGAAAAGCGTTTTTCAGTCTTGCAAACTGTTGAAAACACAACCTTTTAACATATCACACATTCTGATAAAGCGATTTGGAAAGCCTTAAAAAAAATCCTTGAAAGGAGAAAGGGGGTGAAACATTCTTTAAAGACAGTTTAGATAGAAAGAATATAAATTTCTTCTGACCAGGCCACATCACAGAGGTTTATTTGATAAAAGCAACATGTTGATTTATTCCATTCCTTTCCCCTGCTGCCCAGGCTGTGAAATATAGGCAGATGATGCAATCCCTCTGAGAGAGAAAGAAAGGGGGGGGGGGGAAGAAAAGAAAGATGAAAAAAAGCCAGCAAGCAGGCAAGAGGCTATTTCACAGCATCACGTATTGCTGGCATGTCCAAAGTTACATAAGCTGCTCCTGAAGGGCCTGCAGGAGTTCCTGAGTTGACCGCACTGCAGGCAGGACTGCAACCAGGGTGTCCCAGGTCCCTCCAGCCCCAGGGGGCTCAGAGCCCACCCCAGCAATGCTCACCCTGCCTTCAGCCCAAGCAGGCAAAGCATCTGAAACAGACTGACAATCTTAAAAACCAAAAAAAGCTGTCATCGCCATTTGTGTTTATTAACAACAGAATCAAAACCAATGCTGGTGATTTCTCCTAACTAAAGATTAGCAGAAAGTCTTTTGTTCCAATGTCTGAACTCATCAAACATGCTTACCCTTTCAAAACAAAACACAACAAAACAAAAGCAGAGGCAGGAATTATAGTCTCTTCTCAAATTGTGTGTGCTTCTTACCAATTTCTGCACAATATGTTTTCAAGACTAAACCACTAAAATTTACTTGAACTCAAGATCATTCTTTCTAAGTGAGATATTAATTATACAGTGTTAATTTGCACATGAAATAACATAAAAGCAGATTAACATAGAGTTAAAGCATTAGATGATTTTCTAACATGATAGGTTCCTTCTTTTCAGTGTAAGAAATTATTTTAATATAATTCATGTATCCATTATCTACACATACGTCAGATCAAATTCCCTACGAAGTCTGGAAAGGCTTACTTCATTTCAGTGTGCCTTTGAATTAAACAGTATTTAGAGTATGGCTGAATTCCCCCACTCTCCCATTCTCATTTTATTGCAACTTGAATCTCATGATATTTAGCCTTTTGGACAAATTCACTAGGTTCTGGTTTGAAAGAAACAGCTTAGGACACTCAGTTTTCATTTATATAAATTTAAATAAAAGCTACATTAGTTTTTTGATCATCAGGGATTTACTTAAAATATATAATCACTGAATCCTTCAGTTTCAAAGACCAAAAGACAAACTGAAAAAAGAAAAATCAACTTCCATTTTAAAAAAATCTTATGAAGTTCTCTATAGTATGAGAATAATTAAGATCCAGATCATTCAGTTATTTCCAATTTCAAGATAAGTACATTCATTTTAAAACTATAGTGCCTTCCTCAATTTCATCTTGCTTGTCACAGCCAATTAGTCAAGGGCAATTATACACAAGGGCAGTGCATCATGAAAAATCAAGCAGTGGTTATAACAGTATATACACACAAGAACAATAATATCCAGATATCAATTATTCCTTCTCTCAGCTTCGTACACTCAGGGATCATCCCACCTGGAGGATACCTGATCTGTACTGAGCAGCGGCAGGATGCACAATACAGCAGCCTGCAGCAGGAAGTGAAGACGACCTTGGTCAGCTGAAATAGCAAAGGAAAAGAAGGTAGATGGAGCATAATACTCGGCGACGTTCTTGCCTTAGAACTTAATGCCAAAAGATCATGACAAAGCACATAGCTATGTCCTAGGTTGTCTGAAAATACAGCATAATGCCAGCCATGGAAAAATGCTTTTTTTTTAGCGTATATCTTCTGACAAAGGAGTCAGCCCAGATCTCTCAAAGGTCAAACCAGTGGAGGAGGTGACTCAGGAGGGCAATGTTCAGCAACCACCACCTGCTTCAGTCCATCCCAAGCTTCCCCACTGTAATCGCTTCTTCACAATATTTATAATGCATGGCAAGAAGCTTGCATGAATGAAACACCAGCTGAAGTGATCAGATCTAATTTTGCTGAACGTATAAACACGGTGGGCTTCAGATCTGCTGTCTGAACAGAGCTAATGGCCAACATCCATGCAGTCTGACTGGTAGGTGTGCCAGCCCAAATAAACCTGTCTTGAGGGACATTGTGTTGTACCCTTTTCGAGTGGAATCAAATCAACAAACAAAATAAATAATGGCTCCTCGAGAGAAAGCATGGTAGTGTTTGGACAGTGGGATTGTGCATGCTCTATCAGTACTCGATTTGGGCTCTGTTCTCCATTGATAGTGCTGTTCAGACATGTCTAAAGCATTTTGGAACAACTAGCCAGAACCGAACAGAGGGACCTGAAAGCCTATGCCTACACTTCTGAAATACTTCTCAGATCTGGAAAGACCAGCCCTGCCAAATCCATCTCCAGACACCGGATAAACACTGTAAATCGCTTGCCACCACCCTGTGATAGAAGCATTCATCATATCATCACTGCAGCAATTCCAAGTCTTTGGCACTGAAATGCAGACACAACCTTAACTGACCCTGGCTCAACCTCTGCTACCTCTGATGGTACCAGGAATAAAATGGCTTTATGGTTGGTGCACTGTCTGACTTGCAAGCTTGAAGGAGGAGTTTTGTTCCTCTGCAAAATCACAGTGCAGAGGGTACTGCACACCCAGCCCCAGCCCTCCAGCAGTCAGGAAGCTGGTAACACCAGCAAGGACCCCTGAAGACGAGATGTTGGCTGTACTCTTGCTTGCACTCTTCTTGGAGGATAACTAGCCCCCCTCCCTGTTAACTGCATGTTTAAGCTAATTGTGTCACAAAACAGTGAGCAAATGTCTCCGGGATGGGCCATATCTCATCACTCAGAATGAACACTGTTACAAGCCTGAATATTTCAGGTCCTTCCAATCGCCATACCCAAACTTACTTAAATACGTTGCATAAATCAAAAACCTCATGTTTTTCCCCATCTTAGGTACAGATGGGGAAATCATCTTTCCTACGTCTCCATCGCATTAAGACAAATTCTGATTTAAGCGTTCCCAAACACTGACTGCAGTCCGGACACCAGAGGGTAGCTTCAATTCAGAATACACTGCAGTCTCAAGGCCGAATCGGGATCTTTACTCTCTACATCTTATTGGCTGATGTCCACTGTTGTCCTCAGGGACCTCTGCATATTTAGCGGGACTAGGTTTCTGGCTCTGGCCTTGTTTAGAGACCTTTAAATAAGTTTATTAACATACGGACAAAACCAGCCAAGATGGCAGAACAGGCATTGAAGCTTTCTCCCAGAATCTCTCCTGTCCTTTATTCCAGAAGACCAGCAGTACTGCAAATAAAGCTGCCACTGCTTGCGCTGCTGCCACCAAGGTGCCACTGATGAGCAAACAGAAACCTGGCCCCAAATGTTCTGCCTCTCCCCTTCCCTTACACCTCTCCAAAGTAGGAAATGTAGGATAGTTTCTACCTCTTACAGGATACTGGCTGAGGTCAAAACAAAAAGTGGTCAAAACAAAAGAATTGCTTGATATTGAATGCCAAGCTATAGGGGGGGAGACTTAAAGAACTTGAATCCAGAATCACTTCTGCTGTACTTTTTCAGACTTGCCACTCTCAAAGGGATACAACAGCTCCACAGAATATTTAGACTAAAAAAAAGCATTACAGGCCTGTAGAACATGGGCCTATGCCTTTCTCCCTGCTTTACAGACTCCCAGTCTGAGATTTAACCTCAAGTCTTACTTACATAAATAAATTAACAAATATTTAACATTTTTATTTTTCAACAACAGCTTTAGCAATATAGACCAATCAGTGGTGGTGAATATGGTGGCTGTGAGCTCCAATCTCTCAATGTCTGGAGATTGGGAGGCCCTTGGATAGACGGTGTTAGATGTGGACAAAGTCCCATTACTGCCATGACACTCACTGCTAGAGTAGTCCAAACCAACATGTCTCCACAGCCGAAAAAAAACAGCTTAATGCCAAGGATTTGCGTAACAGGTGTAAACAGCAGAGGAAATACTCTGGCAAACCTACACACTCAGCCCAAAACCCATCACCAAGACAATAAAAACAAAGAAAATAAATAGGGAGAAAAAAACCCAGTTATTCCACAAACATGCTGACTGCAGTGTTAAACAAATATGCCAAATTACTTCGTGAATTGCCAAGTGCTGTACTACTAGGTTTCCTCCTGCACAGTGTCAGTACTGCAACCACAGGCCTGGTTAGGATCACCACCGTGAAAAATAAAATTTCTAAGATAGGCCACACAGTTTCTTTGAACAATAAATTCTCTTCAGCCTGGTTTGAACAGCATTAAAGCGTATACAGAATTCAACAGGGAACTTTCAGCCTCTCTTGAAAGTCAATGACAAAAATCTCATTTATGTCAGCACAATCAGGTTTTAAAGCTGACCTTATGTTATGCTTGTTACAACGTTAAAAATACTGATCTGAGATAAGGCAAGCAAAATGGCAACACATGCATCAACAACACAAGAAACATCCTCTGCTTGAAAAAACTGTCCTTTAGAAACTGTAATATTTGTAAGGTCAAACCGTTGTGTTCAATACTGATTTTGGACCAGTCATTGCAGTTTTCTATGTTTCAGTGATCACAGCTGCAACAGGGGGGCAAAACCACTCTCACAAGCACTTTTTTTTAAAGCTCATCCAAACTGAGTGGAGAGGAGAAGTTATATCCAGAGCTATAGTATGGTATCGTTGTGTTGACACTGAGTTTAATATGACCAGCAAAACTTTTCCACTTCCACTGAATTCTTTTTCTCTCCTTTTGTTTTACAGTCTGCTGAAACAGTGATAGTCCACATCTGGTTAGTGTCTGGTTCAAGACAGACACCAAATAGAAAAGCCCATGTTTGGGATTAAAGAGGCAGGCATTTACTGCACAGTGCAGAAGAGCCATTTAATGCTTCTCTGCACAGCAGCAGGGGGAGAAAAAGTGTGGTGCAATTTTGGGGACATTTTGTTCTGCTTTCTGAACCCCAAACACTTGGTTGAAATATAGTTTTCTTGACCCTTCTTTTTGCTGAACAGAAACTGTGTCTAATAAAAACAATGAAATACGCAATAAAGATTAAGCTATTGAAAATGTTTCCAACATCAACCGCATAACATGTATACAGGGAAAGCATGAAATGAATTCTTCAGTGATAGCCTTATCATACATAACAGCCCAAAAGACCCCTCGGTGTTACTAACTAGACACAGTAGGAAAACCAAGTGGTGATATGTACAGAGGGCACCAACAAACAATGGAAATAACCACCATACAGGCATAATATTATAGAGAGACATCCAGCAAGGAAGTGATGAATACATTAATGGAAAATTAAGCAGAGATCAATGGAGGCTACAAACGAAGATGGAAACTACACTACCCATTAAAAATAGCTAGAAAAGCAGCATAAAGCAGTATTTCTGAAATTTCCATATCTCCTACATTATCAACATATGCTCTTTAAGCATCACTATGATTAGTTTACTTATTGCAACAATAGATGAGTAATTACTTAATGCTGTAATGGATCGTATTAAATCTCTTTGAAATGCAATGAGTCTAACAGCAATCCAGCATGTAGAAAAAGCATTAAAAAACCCAACATAATTAGCCTCATTTCTGGAAGAAAGTATCAGAAACAAAGGCAGCCTCCTCCTAAAGCATGGGCACAGATCACCTCATGAACACAGACACGTGCTATACATGTGAAGGAAAAAAGATCTTTCAGTGACTATTTCTGAAAGAGGAGGATGCATGACTAAAAAAACTGAGAGAAAAAAAACAAACAAGCCAAAGCAAATCCCCATGGAGGCAGACAAGCAGAGGGAGCACAGCATGACTAAGCACTGGGCTCATGGACCCCACCTCCTCAGGCAGCATTTTGTTTTCCAAGTAAATAGCATCTATTTGGGGTTCTGTCCCATTCCCTCCATTTCCCCTCACCAGCCCCCCACTCCCAAACATACACAATCCCCCAGTGCAGCAATACAGGTTTTTGCATATTCTTTGCTGACATGCAGGGCAGTGGCACAGATATATAACTCACACCATCATTTGCTTTTCCTCATTAGTACAGCTTGCTTTGCCCTGAAATTTTGCTCAACTGTTTGAGTCCAAGAAAGCAAATTATATTATTTGGTAACTGCAGAAAAGATGCTCAGCAATGTGAAAATGACAATGAATAGAAAATGTTTCACAGCCATTATGTTAGCGATTTGTTGATGTCACGGGGCAACCTTGGATGTCTGAAATGTAGGTCTTACATTAAAATAACAAATGCTGCTACATAACTCTAATACGCTTAGAAACGGAACTCATTATTTTAACTTGTCTACTAAAACCATTTTCTGTAGGATGTGATTACAGGTCCTTGAGGAACAAACATGTGGCCTTTTAGGCAGAACACCTCTGAAACCTGCCTACTGCTTTACAATGAACCGCACCGCACCATACTCACAATTCTCCATTGTAGCTGCTGACTGTGATCCTGTTAACGTCACCTTGCTCACAAAGAACCTAACAGACAATAAAATGTATTGCAAGAACAAAAAATCCCATTATAAAGGAAGTGCATCCATAAGAATATTCAATATTCTGCCCATGCGGACAAGAACTGGGTCAGAGTTTCTCCCAGAGATATACCTGTCAAAGCTATGTTACAAATACACAGCTATAAAATGAATTAAGCAATCAAAAGAGACAAGATCTAAACTTTGTTATCCTTGTTTCATTCTACAATAGAGAGAAGAATGAAGAGATTGATGCTACTGAATAAGAGACACGTCATCTTCTCCTGCATTATTCTTCATCATGACATACCACGAGCAGAGATTAAATAGAACCCCAGATAAGTTCAAATGATACAGCTATCAACCTTAGGTGTTTCTAACAGGCCCTTCACAAGGGTATCTGGAGTACTAAAAGGAGGTAACGCAAAGACTGTAAAATGGGTGAGAGAAGAGAATCAAAGAAAAGGAACTACTCTGAATTGCTTAACAGGATAACCATGGGGAAATGGGGATAGAAAGGAAGAGGCAACACTAACATTGTGTTTAATTTTGTCTTCTCCCAGTCAGCAAAGCACATAGGGCCCAATTCATCTCTTCTTTATATCAGCATAAATGATAAGAAACTCCACAGAAGACCACGAAGTTACACCAATATAAGCGAAAGAGAATTTGAAGTTGCCTTAGATTACTCCAGATTGTCCAAATTATGTTCACGCTGAAATGAAAGGGGCTCTCATCCACAGGGGTGGAGAAAACTTGGCTTTATTAACACCCTGTTCCAGCCATGATCCAGGAGGCCTCTGCACAATGAAGCAGGAGGAAAGCTGGGCTACCACCCTATTAGTGCCTTTCTTGAGAGCAAATATACCCTCCAAATACAGCCCTTACTAGACATCTGAGAACCCATCAAGATGCAGACCATGCCCAACCTTCCCCAAAGACACAACTCCCCAGTGAAGCAGTCTTCAGTTATTGCAAGGGCTGCTGCCTTTGGACCCATGTGTCCTTTTAAAGGGGATGGTGTAGGAGCCCATTCAGAGCCACTGTTCTTCCTGTTGCAGTCACTCTTCACTCTTGCTCCCAGTCACAGGCAGTAAAATATGGGGATGCCTCTAAGATCCTGGACAACAGCAGAAAATTAGCAACAGCCTGGTGTTCAATAGCAACCCTGCTTGTAACTACAGCATATGGTTCTTTCTCTGTGAAATTGGATTTCTTTAGGATAAAGATTATAAAGCATTGCATTTGTTAAAGAACCACCACAGTAATAAAAATAATAATATAATACAATCAAGCAGTAAAGCGAATAGTGCCTTCCATTCACAGATCTGAAGTTTAATGACTCAAACCTGGCAGCACACTGGGAGACTTGAAACAAAGAGGTTTTCCTAGATGTTAGAAAAGGGCAAATGAACATACACAGGCAGATTAAATGATGATCCCTTCAAAGGCAGGAGAAGAATCTGTGGCTGAGGTAGGGAAACCCCCAAATTTCATACCAATGGTTACATGCTGCCTTTCTAAGTAGGATCATTTTATTAAGGAGACTGTATTACTGGGCACCTCTATCTGTGCCACCAGAAAAGTTACAGCAGCACGAAACAGAGAGCTGAGTTAGGTAGAGATACTCTAGTGTAACTCCTGGAGTGAAAAGGCACTTCTTAATTTACTTTTGTCACTTGAAGACATATAACCTGTGTCAAATAGTCATTATTACACTGGAATAAAAGCATCTATGCAAGGAATGATGTTTCTAATCATTCTGCTATAATTATGCAAATACAACTGGCAAAATTTCCCTATACAAACAAGCTTCTACTACCTCTGGTAATAAATTTAAGGAATTGAATAAACGGGAATTAAATTTATTTCCAGGCAAATTAAATTTTTAACAGAGGGGCCTCAGTGTTAAATGTTTGCCATTGTTGTATTGCACTTCCTTGATAAGTATATATTTATACAGTGCCAAGAGTCACTGGCACAAGAAACTTTCACCTGCATTTGCTGTGAGCCAAAGCAGGTTAAATGCATGGGGCACCTTGCTTGCCCTTGAGCTTCAGTAACATTGTTCTTATGCAGCTGAGCTACTCCAGAGCAAAATGACAGGAACCCCTTTCCAGTCCTATTACACATCCTCTGTCCACAATGCCTAGCTTCGCCTGTGACTCCATTTAAACTCTTCTGTTTGTAGGTATCACCCTGTAACTTGAGGAGCTGTGAGTCCATCACGTGTCCGGCCAACTGATGGGGAGCTTTTGTGCTTTCTGCATGTAGGAGGAAGACGTGGTACGTATTGGGAGGACATGCAACTAATAGTCTCATAGAATCATAGAATCATTTAGGTCTCTATACATGTCATCACAATGAGCCAAATTCAATACAGAAAAAAGAAGAAAGACTTTTCTGGAGATATTTCCAACTGAAGCATTTAGAGTCTCCCACAGCATTTCAAAAGCTGTGCATTTTACAGCATAAGAAGAGAAATGGTGAGGGGGGGTTTCTGGGCTACCCCATGCCAGCAATGCAGGTCAGGGTTTGCAGGGCTGGATTAGATGCCTCTTCCTTCCTGCCCAAAGCCACGGCAGCCCTGTAGCCAGTGTGCAATGGCCCAGGGGAAAATGCGGGGAGAGGAATCCCTGGAAACATTCAAGGTCAGGTTGGATGGGCGATGTCCCTGCTCACTGCAGGGGAGTTGATGACCTTTAAAGGTCCCTTCCAACCCAAACTACTCTGTGATTCTATGAAGCCCAGGGAGGATCTGCAGCACCCTGTCATCATGGGGGGCACACCATACCACACTACACCATGCCACCACTGCCACTCCGATACTCACCCCAGATGGCCTCGTGGCAGCTGCAGAGAAGGGCAGCACAGCTTCCCTCTTGGGGAAAACCATCCCACAGCACACAAAGCCAGCAGCATGGGGTGCCCATTTTGATCCTACTTGTTCATGTCCTGCAACTTCCTTACCAAATCTCTCTGGTCAGTGGCCTACAGACAGGCAGAGCCAGACATTACTGGGGGAGAGGGGGAGGCAAACATTGTTCATAGTATTTGTAGTTCTTTTTGCTTTTAAATATCCTTTATGTGCAATGGTACTATCTGCTGTAGAGAACTGCACATGGACACAACCATCACATTCACCTGAGCCATAGATTTGTAGGTCTGAGTCTCCTGTTGCTGGGTTTGAAATCTCTTACATCCCCCAATACCAAGGGACTCACTGACAATTTACAGTGAAAAGCAAAATCAGATCTCAGAGAGAGGAATCAACGTGAAGCATTGCAAGTACAAGAAAGGCATCTCGGCGGATGTGTGAAGCAGCCTGTTGTGCTTCATTACCAAGAGAGAAGAGCTTTGGTGGGCTCCCACTGGCAGGGGTCAGCTCACAGGCAGCTCAGCACGGCACCACACCTCTGTATTGTGCCTTGGGCCACCAAAGCATTTTACACACTCTCTCAATGTCAGCAGGGAGGGAGGGAGGGCATGCTGCAGGGAAAGTGGAGTTGCACCTCGCATCCCTGGACCGGGAAGGTATAATGTGTGGGTCAATATGGGGTGCAATTGGTTTCATTTCCCTGAAACAGATCTCTGCTTTCAAGCACCAGTGAAATGATAATAAGCTAAATACCGCATCTGTAAGTACCCCATGGCAGTAATACTCCTTCTGCAGATACAGCTCTAAGGGAAAGCATCTAAGGGTCACTCTTACCCCAGAAAATCAGCTGGCATCAGAGTTAGACAGCTGCTGAAGCTGAAGGGCCAGACTGAGCCTGCCTGCTCCCACCACATTGCACCTTGCATCCCCCTTACTCAGAGGTGACTCCGGAGCCACCATCTGCTCCCTTGGCATCAGAGGAACTGATCTCAGGAGGCTGGATCCCACCACTCGGCGTAGCTGCTTGTGCCGGGGAGCTCAAGAGCTGATTTTGATAAGAGCGTGCACAGACCTCGGCACAACCCACTGTGCTGAAGTCAAACAGGTGAAGGATCGGGAATTTGAGCTGCACACATTACCTGGCAGCTTGGTCTTCAGCAACTACACCTGCCATCCACTTCAGAAAACATGGGATGCTAAGGCAAGGACTGGGATTTCAGGAGTCCTAGGACCGACAGTACCCTGACGCAAGAGCCTTACTGTTGCCTTCACTGCCTAAGTTCAGAGAGCCAACACAGTGGGAGGAACAATCACAGGGAAGACAGAGCAAAGCCCACATCCAAATAGCTGCAACCATGGACTTTGAAAACTGATATATTAAAGTGATTTAGAAAACACACTTGTGACCTCTAGCCTTTGTGAAAGCAGAGATGAGTAATCACACAGACTGCACCATTGACTACTAGCTACAGAGCTATGGAAGAAACTCATTAATGCAGTTAGAAAGTTTCTATTCTTAGTCTAAATTTGGATGCTCCTTTCTTGTGCACATAGACCGTGGTTGAGAAAGTTAAATAAAATCCATTTCCTTATATAGCAGAAAGCTTTTAGGCTACAAGCATCCCATACCAGAAGGATTTTCAGCCTAAAAATTACATGATGATGACAATTCAGACATTAGTTCTTTGTTTAAGCCCTGTGGATTGAGCAGCACTTAAACCACAATTCTTTTAATAAAAATAATAATGAAAAATTAATCCATGTATATATAGAAAAGGATTATGGCAAAGTCTCTCTTTAGGAGGCAGAAAAATAGTTGAACAGACTTTACTGAGATCTCACAGTGCTTTATAATTCATGATGCGTGTTTCTACTATTTTTCTTTAAGATTATCCTACAGAGTAGCGGGGACTTTGTCCCACACTCCTGTGCATGGCTTGGAAAAATCTATACAGGTATACTTTTATCTAAAAGCTCACCTTCCATGAAAGCCCATTTAAAAAAAAAAAACAAACCACAGCTAGAATTAAAAAAAAAAAAGGTCAACTTTCTAGAAATGCAGCCGAGTGTGGAAGGTTATACTTACTTTCTAAAATACCAGGAAACACAGTTTCAGTAATGCTCTTCTACAGGATGTACCTACTTAAGTCGAAGTGTCAGTAAACAGAGGGAAAAACATCCTTATTAACCTGCAGGCCACAATCACCACCCATTACCCACAGAATAGTTAGTTAGGGCTCTTTTTCTCCCTAACATTGATATAATCGACAAAGAGGATCAGTCTGACTGAGCAAAGGCTGACCTGGCAGAGCTGGACTCACAGGAATCTGAAGAGGTGCGCTTTCCTTCTATTATACCTTTATTCAAAAAGCAAAAGATCCTTCCAGAACCAAATTCCACAAACTCTGTTTTAAAGAGGTGGAATTATAAAGACACTGAAAGGTTAAATAATTTGCTCACCTTTTTACACTGAATTAGTAGCAATCTGAAGCTTGACTTCATGGTCTCTCTTCTAGCCACCATACTTGCAGGCTTACTCAGTAAAAACCAGGTGGGCTCTCACAGATATATTCACTTGTAGGTATGCATCAACAATAGCTCAACAGCTCGCAAAAATTTTTTGAAAAATCAAACTAAACATAAGAACAGGATCAGTATCTCCACTCAGACAAATGCATCTTGCTTTTAATTCTGAGCACAGGAAGTAATTTTTCAACAGTTCTGCCAAGGAGGCCAAACTTGCACATACAGTTCACGCAATAATCCTGACCCAATGCATTCACAAACCTCTACAGCTCCACGCAGCCACCACCAGCACCTGTGGTGCTAAACTGCAGGGCCAGTCCTGTCAATGTCTTTGACAACCAGAAAAAAAAAAAAAAAAAAAAAAGCTGTTAAAATGGGACCTTTTTATTTAACGGGTTGTTAATAAAACTTTCCTGTTACTAACACAGGAAAGAACACTGGGAATGTCTTCACACACTGGTACAAAAGGTACAAGCAAATTAACTTGATGAAGCCATGCTGGACTGTGTGGAATTTACCTCTAGATATGTACATTTATACTGGGAGGCCAGGTCCCCCACGGCCACAGGGCACAGCATGGTGTCCTGTTACAGACAAAGGTATTCTCTTCTGGCACAGCCATGGCCGTTGCAGCAGTCGCAAAGGATGCAGAAGAATTCCTCATTTGTGGGCTAGCTTAGCAACCTTTTGCTGTGAGGGAGCAACAACATGGCACTACACTCCATGATGAAGTTCCCCAATTGCCCCAGTTTAGGCTGGGTCTCCCTACATCAGGTATTCTTTGTGCCCAAGGGCAAGCACGGAGCGCGCAATAAAGAGGTGTTGCCCATGCTTTACAGCAGAGGACACATAAAGCTGCTGTCGTGGTATTCAGGCATTTCATCCTAAAGACTCTTCCTAACGGTTTTAAGAACCTGTGAATTTGTAGCAGGAGAGAAGGAGCCCTGGAGGACAAAGCAGGTGAGAGCACTGAAGGTGAAAGCACTGTTACATGCTAGCACCTGCATGCATGAGGTTGGAGAGAAATGGCTGGTAGGCACTGCAATACACCCTCCATGTCTCCTTGGCAATAACACAGGCATCGTTTTTTTATCGCTGAGTATAAAAGTAGTGTGAAAGGCCCAGGAAGTCATCTGCAGAGCAGAAAGTTAAACCAACAACACTGGCCAGAAACACAAGATGCTGGACAATCCTGGGTTAGCTTGATGGGCCCATTTCTCATCAACATGAGCAAAGACGACCTTGTTTTAGTAGATATGTTATATTAAATCAAGATAATAAAATTATTTCAGTGTGAACATTTAGAACAAAGGCAGAAGGTAAAGCATGTGTCCTCTTAAGATGGCCTGTATTTCTTAGGAGATGTATTACTGACTGAAAAAAAGAAACTGGGAAAACCTGCATCTATCAGCACTCTTAGTACACAAGGAATCTGAGAAAACAGAATTAAAATTTAGTATTGATTCCTACAGACAAATTCCCTTAATAAATGCAAGTCAGTCAGTCTGAGATTAAGAAAGACACAGACTAAGGAACCAGGCCCAATTTCTTGGCAAAGGGACATTTGTTGGTGTATTTGGCTAAAATCAAGACCATCTTAAAATGATGACATACACTCATTTATGTTGGTGAGGCAATCACCTAGGAACTCAGACCAGAATAAGTACAAACATAGTTCAGCCCCACAGACTTATGTAACGCTTGAGCAAGGCATGTGGGAACTTTAAAGGTAATTTAGAGAGGGGTTTTTAAAATTATTTTTAGTAAATTTCATTAAAAGAGACAAGAATTAAAAATTAGGTGAGAGAGTTTGAACCAACACTGAAGTCTTATCACAGCATATGTTAAATATATGATAAAAAAATCCAGCTAGCCCATTATCTCTCATAGAATCTGTGAATTTTTGAAACCACCATTTCTGTAGACATCTGAATTGGTCACTGGAGGTGGTAAATAAGATGATTTGCCACAGATGCAAGGAACCGAATCCTGGAACTGCGCAGAAAACAAATGAATGCTCTGTTCGAGCCACAGTAGAGCCTTCTTTCCCCCCCATTCGAGGCCAAATGCACCCACAAACAGCTGCAATAAAGCCATCGCATCAGTTACGGCCCTACGCTGCTGAGGAACTGCACCAAGTTGCATTTACTTGTTAAAAATGATTGATTTTAGCTTCCCTCCATGTCCATGCTCCACACAATTCCTCTGCACACTATACCATCTGTTGTAATTTTCCCAGGTTGGCTGTGGCATACCGTGACATACAAAAATCAATCAAAATTGCTCAATATGTCACTACCCAAGGAAGAAGGGCCGCATGTGCAATCTCACCATTTGTTTCATGGTATACTTTTGCTGCCTGCCCAGCTAGCACGGAGACAGTACATTTCTCCCCCTTCCAACAATGTGATCTTATCGCAGGCAGCTGGCCTGCACTCTGCACTTTCATTTTTATTGTGTGGGTTCTCAAGCTCTGATGCAAATAGTCTGCCGAACATCCTCCCTTCACGGCATGTGCTTTTTTTTTCCTCTTCAACCTCCTTCCATGCAGCGCACTCCAGCGTCAGGCTGGCTCCGGCCAGCTCCCATTGTTCACATTGTTATTTTCATGTCAAGGGCGTGAGAGGAATATTTTTTTTTTTTGCCAGAACAGCAATTTAAAGCCTAGGCCTTGAAAATAGACTTGCCATTTGCAGGAAAACATCTACTAGACTCCCTGAAAGGCCAAAGATGAGGGACAGACCTATGTAGTTAAAAAAGGTGGATGCTAATATAAATTAAAGCAGGACTAAAGAAAGAAGCCATTTGCAGAAGAGGATGAAGACACCAAAAATTTAATTTGCTCTGCAGTGGCCTACAGAGAAGAGGAACTGCCACAGCAGATTAGATGAGTGGTCCGCTGGGGCTGCTCTGCCAGCACTGCTGTGGCTATCTCTAAAAGCGCAAGAGAAACGATGCATGTGACCAGGAGTGACAAATGGGAAGAGGTAGGTAGCCAGATAATTGTGGAGGGCTGTACGTGGGTTGTGCAGGAGCTACTTCCCAATACCTACTTGTGAGCAATACCACCACTTATTTCTTCAGGTGCTACAATACAAACATTGCATTCTGCTGCAAAATTGCCAGTCTTTCAACAATAAATCCACAGTGTTTATTTCACGTTCCTCCAGCTCTTGCGACTGCAGGCTGCAGCA
This sequence comes from Strix aluco, assembly GCF_031877795.1. Lineage (NCBI taxonomy): Eukaryota > Metazoa > Chordata > Aves > Strigiformes > Strigidae > Strix > Strix aluco. The sequence continues at coordinate 53,876,463 of NC_133933.1, read as the reverse complement.
GTTGACAAGGTGTTGGGAAAGGAAGTATATCCTTTGATTAGCTCTATATCTACTACACCAACTACGGTATGGAGTGTGTCATCCTTTTTTTTTTTTTTTTTTTTTTGGCTTCATTCAACAGGAAAAACAGGAGGAAATTGATATGTTTCACTATTGCCTTCACAGGTTGTGGTTTTTTTAAATATTTTCAGATACTGATCTCCTTTACAGTTCAGAAAGACTCAGACCTGTCTCCTGTAACCTTTCTCCTTTAAAATCTCTTATACGCTGATCCTGCCTCCTCCTGTGACCACTTTTATTATATCTTTTCTAATTGCTGCCACTGAAGGAGATGGCAACCTTTCACATGATATTCCAGCCTGCTCTCAATTCTATGCCATGTAGGTTTACAGCTTCTAGTTGAATTTTAATCCCCTCTTTAATATAACCGAGTATCCAAGCAATTCCAGTGGTTAGGGTGGTTTCCCCAAGTACCCCCACCATGTTAGCCATAAGAAGCCTCAAGGTTTGGAAGAATGAAGCCCATGAGAATTCATGGGAACCTCTGCACCTTTCTGAGGTTTTCAGCTAATATGAAATATCCTACTTCTATCTGTACCTTCAGGGCCTTCACCCCCCTTCTACTCCTCTCCCCATCTGCACTGGTGTTTGCAACCTTTCAGGTGCTCTCCATCCTCTATGCTTATGTTTTGACCTGAAGCCCAAGGGAAGTCTTTCCGCTGATTTCATAGGGCTTCAGGCCAATTCCCAATGTACCTTTCACTTCCTCCTCTAAATCCTTCAAATCCCTACAATGCTCTTGGTTCAAGTACCAACTCCTCCTAACTGTGAGTCCCCTCTTAACTTTTCTCTGCTCTGAGTTGCCGTCAGTCATCATTTGTTTATTCTGTGGCTTCAGAGCATGCCCCTTGTTTGGCACAGCAGATACCTACACTTCCAAATCTTACCTCATCAGTTCAGGATAAATGCTCCTTGCTTAGTAGCTCTGTATTGGCTTTCAAAGTTTCTTACAAAGGGCTACACCAAAAAGGTCTTAAAAAATGGAAGCACTTGGCCATGAAATGGTTCTCCAGGACCCTACACTGGCCTTTCCTCTCCCTAATTACATTCTGAAGCACCTCAGCAAGCAGTCAATAACAGGCACTGCAACAACTTCCTCTCACCACAAAAAGCTAATCATAACTTGCTAAAATACAAAAGTTATTCATAAAGCTGTCTTGTCCTTTAAAAAAAAACAACAACTATTTATTATATTGTTGTCCTCCACCTGAAGGAGCATGCTGAGATTCCTCTGGACTTCACCAGGATTGGGGTGAAGCCCACAATTCATTATTTTTGTGATTCCACACTATTTATTCCAAAAGCCTTAGATGTATAGTGGTACCTTTTAGTCCTGGTAATTTATTCAACTTCAGGTTCTCAAAAGGCTTTACATCTTCCTCCTTAGATACTTCAGTCTCTGTTAAAGAGACACAGATAGGTTAAAATTGTATTTACATAAGTCAGCTTTCCTCTCCCTATACCAAGCAGCTACTGATATAGTACTTGGAACTTCGGGCTTGTGTTGAACAACCCCAGGTTTCGATCATGCTCTTCTGAAAACAGTTTCTAGCCAGATTCCAGCATGTCACTACTGATGGTCATGGAAGGCCATACCACTGACCTTAACATTTCTCACCTCTGTTGGCAACACATGGAACTAAACTACTGATCCCCTTCTAAAACAGACACCTATTACATGCTCCTTCCTCACCACCCCCAGCAAACCTTGCTCTTCCACTCAAGTTGCATACATCCCCACAGGTTCTCCTGAATGGCTGCCTACAGGACTGTGGCAATGGTATGGGGGCTGGCAGCAGGAGGCAACACAAGGTCTGACAGGGTACAGTAAGTGGATGGGTCCCAATCCTGCTCATCATGGCCACCTGAGACAGAGAAATGATCAGCCTTTGTCTCATCCAGTTGCTCAGCCCTTCCAGGTTGGAGGGAAGGGAATGGTGGGTACGCCCTTGCTAGCAGGGGGTAGGGATGGTAAGTTTGCCATGGCTGCGGGGTTAATCAGATGTGAGGAAGAAGACAAGGATTGCTCCTTCCTCAGAGGAGTCACCCGCCATCAGTGTACAGCCACCCCCATTGCTACAGTCATGTCTCTCAGGGAAGCCTCCCTGTCCATCCTGTCCTCTCACCCTGCAGAGAGCATGTGGAAACAATGCCATGTGCCCCCAGAAGACAACATGTGTGCACAGGTGCATGCAGAAGTACAACATGGAGCTATGAATGTTCTTTCCTAAAACCTTCCCTCATGCTGGGGAGAGGGTGACCCAGAGACTGAGTGTAGGAGAGAAGCAGCAGGTTTGGGTGAAATGCTTTACTACTGGCCTGTTATTTTTAATAAGATCAGAAACATTATGAGGGACATGGAATTCCCCCAGAACTTGAAGAATTTATCTGATGTGGGAAGAGATCAGGTCATCTGCTTCAAGTCAGTATGTGCTATGTGGCCTTTGAGTAAGACGTGCTGAGACTGCGAGGGAAGCACCTCACTTTAAACAAATGCTATAACCACATACAGGTTGCTCTGCTTATAGTCATCAGCCCTCTAAATGCTAATACCTTTCTTTGTCTTGGGCTTTGATTAATAAACCATTGCTTTATTTTACTGCTAGGCCTGCCTGACACTGTGGAACAAGATGAATTAGGGTAGAAAAATAATAAGGGAAGAGGACAGCTATGACGCAGGAATGATGTGCACACTAGAAATATGCTGCAGGAGCTTGGGGAAGGAAGATGGAAGGGCAGGGGGAGCCTATCCTTTGCTGTAATAACACAAATCTCATATAGCTTGTGCTTCCACTCCACATTCTTCCAAAGCAGTTACCAGGGTAAGGGCACAGAGCTCACAAGGGACATGTCCACACCCCTTCCTTCATGTCACTTGCCACATCACTGGCAGAGGCAGGCCAGGACATCAATTCACTTCCGAACCTTAAAGAGGGGTAGATAAATTTTGGTAGGCATCAAACCAGCTGTCCTTCATGCATCTGGTCTAGGTGACACATTTCTCCAAGGGAAGAATGTCAGGGACACCTGCTCTGCCCCACACCCTTAGCCTGGGACACATTTACAGAGGAGATGCAGGACTCCACCGAGCTACTTCATTTTAGTAAACTTTGCTGCTTCTTTCAGTCTTATGCTCTGCTGTGCTCATAAAATTCAGTTATAGCCAGTATCAAAATGTTAGTAATTACTTAATAGTAATTACCAGGCTAGCAATGTGTACAGGTCCCCAAAGAGTCCTCTCACTTTCCTCTTTTTGGGCATTGCACCAATGAGGAAGAATTATTTCTCAATAAAGCTGGAGCTAATCCTTCCCACAGTTTAACTCATTCCCCTGAGTTTTGATCATGCAATTGATCAGATTGGGAAAAAACAAAACAAAACAAAAATCAAACCCAAAAAAACCCAGAAAAAGGTCTGAAAGGAATTAAAAAAATTTTTAAAAAGAGCACTGGATTCCATTTTCAAAAGTGTTATTAAATACTCTTTGGATTTGTCAGCTCTCCAAAATAGCTTGGTCTAAAAATTTCACATTCTTTTTTTTTCCTGCTGAGGAATGGTGCCCTTGGCGAGTCTCTTGTGTATTTCCTTTTTTGTGAGGATTATATGAAGAATTAGACAAATTTATGAACTACCCAAAGAACACAATCATTTACTCGCAAGCAGTATAAATGACACATGCAATCAATCTGATACATTCACTGCAGATTTATTCCTGTCTAGCTAGTTCTTGGGAGGCCTAATCACCAAGGGCTTCCTAATGAGCTAAAAAGAGGGAAGACTGAGGATGGAGTGGGGAGCAGCACCCCATGCTTTGGAGGCAACCACTCTATTTCCTAGCAGAACTGGGTTTCTGATGCCTAAAACAGACTTAAGGGGTGAGAATGCGAAGAAAGTGGAATGAGCATGGGCCTGACCTGCTAGATAAGAAAGTTCCCATGGGAAGCCAACAAGCTCCCTGCTGGGGATTTATGATTTCTCCCTGTCCCCCCAGATAACACAGTGCTACCAGACACATGGTCATGCCTCTCCTTAATTTTCTTCTTCTTTGATGCAGAAGATGATATTTCTTAGACTTGTTTTCTTGACCTCTGCATTTTATTAGCTGCAGGACTTCAAAGCAAGTTTTGTGCCAAATACAGACTTGATTTGGAAGGGTTAAGTTCTTCTGTAATAGATGCCTATATAATTATTTAAAATCATATCCAATGCTTAATTGCTGGCAACAAAGACTATTTGCAGCGCACAGAGATGCCAGGTATACCCTTCCACCTCAGCGTTGTCAGCAAGGACAACACTGGTCAGCAACGATCATTCTTCTGTGGCACACTTTGCACGCGCTGCTTTGGCTGACGCTGCCAGGGAGAGTAACACTGACAAGAGGGGTACACAGAGTGCCTGTCAGAAAGCTACCTCTCCCTAATCTAACTATAAAATGAACAAAATCAATGCCAGAATAACCATGTCCAGACACTCCAGCCCCCTGAAGCTGAGGGCTCAGGAGGGCATTTAACCAAACTACTTAGTCCCACATTTCACGAATCAGCTGCTAGCGAGGAGGGACCTGTGGAGGAAGGAGGGTGAAGAAATAGGAGGAGGTGTAAGTAGGTATGCAGACCAGGTGGTTGGGGCTGTCCGGAGGCACCTACTGACTGGGCAGCCCTGCCCTTGATTCCTGCAGCTGGGGAAGGGCAACAGACCAGACCTTATTGCTCAGACCATACCAGGTTCATCAAACCTGCTTCTGCCATCAGGAGGAGCAAAGGGATCCCCGCTGCCTTCCCAGACTAGCAGGGGAACATCCAGGATGGACAAAGCAAGTGCACCACAGCACCAGTACACATCCAAGGCAGCTTCCTGGCAAACACCCCTGTCTTCAGTGACCCTATTAATCACAAGGGCAGCTGACCACTGATCACTTTATCATTCTCATCTTCCTGTATTCTTTTGGCTGGAATGACACATCTTGCCCAACTAGCACCAGGGAATGTGGTAGATATGACCATATAGTCTCAACACAACACCAAGCAGTAGGTGAAAAAAAAAAAAAAAAAAACCAAACCCAAAAAACCCCACTTTATAAAATCAATTTTTTTGGCAGCATTCATCCCTTGCAAAATTTTATCTTGTTTAGGAAGCTTCCCGAGGGACTTGGGCATACACAGGAGCCACCCCCTTTCTGTCACCACCATTATCTTTCAGTTCCTGTGCCATGCTCCCTCCCACCCCCTTTCAGAGCAGGCTAATGCCTTGCCCCCAGGAGAGACACTCCATATACTCGGAGCCTTTGGAAATGCTCATTAATCACCTTCTTTCCCCAGGACCATTCTTTGTCCTCTTACACACTTTTCCTTGCCTCCTTCCTTGCTTGTAATCCTCACAGCCTTCACTTTTCCCTTCCACAGCTCATGGAAGAGCCCTCCTGCCCTGCATGAAGGCCTCCTGTATCCCATTACCGACCACAGGAGCCTCCTAATCCCTTGTACTTAGTTTTGAGATCACACAGGTGAAATGCAGATCAAGGCCTCCCAGGGCATCAGACTAAACATATTCTCTGACTTTCAGCTAACCTTCCACTGAGCAGCACTGTAATACTCACTTGCAGACACTGTAAGTGCAGAAGCACTTTTTAATAGTAATAAAAATAATATTCTTTTCACTCCACTGAAAACATGGAAGATTTCCAGAAGCAAGTCAGGCAGTCAGCCTCCCCTCTACACCCACTCCCACAGACGTGCGTAGGGAAGAAGTTCACTTTCTGACATGGAAGACTGTCATTTCTCCAACCCCTCTCTCTTCTCTGATGCCCACATAGATGCTCTTACACTTTTTTCCTGGATGCCTTCCCTCCTTCGGAGCTTGACTGAACCTCCCATCCTGATCACGGGCCTCTACATTCAAGGTGTAACTCAAAAAGTAAAAAAGCATCTTTTTATAGGCCATGGTAATGTGCTAGGCTCTGTCTCAGTGAAAGAACAGACTGGTCAGCCTCTCCACACCATCATAAATTCACTTTACATGACAAAATTATCCATTCAGTCTTTACTATCTCCTCTGAGGAAGACTGTTAGCCAATTATTTCAAGGAATGCCACATTACAAATGGGAACTCATTCACTGAAATGTTTTATAGGCCAGCATACAAGCTGTTTTGTTTTTAGAGCTAATTTCTAATCCTAACTCACATCACAGACACATATCTCTGCTTGGATTAATTAAGATCTCAGAGGGAACCTTCTGCTCCATTACCCTCTGTTACTGATTTATGAAAGAGGCCATGAAGCAATGCTCTTAATGATAATGAGGGGGATATTTTATCCCTTAATGCCATTCCTGCTTCCTGTGCCTAAAATGCAAAGAGAGAAGAGACATAGACATTTTGTGGAATGAAGAGAAAATCTTTGCTAGCCACGTGGCATTCTTCAGCAGCAGATGACCTATTTTTCTCTCCATAATGAGCATTTTGGTCAGTGATTCGTCACCCTTTAAAACAGTTACCAGAAAGAGGAGGGAGACCACTGTCACACAACACTAAGGGGGCAGACTATCAGGAGCAGGAACTCATTTATACTACTAATGACATGAAACAACTCGACAGGACGAAAAGCAGTAAGGGTCAAAGGAAGACGAAGCTTCCTTTGAGCAAAACGAAGGCCAGCGCTAACAGATGGAGACAGGAGGACTGTGCAAGCCTTGTGGGTAAGGACAAGAGGCATGCGGGAAACCACCAAAGACCCCAGGTCAAGTGAGATCTCCTGCGGGGACTAACTGGGCTGCTCAGCCTCCTTGGCTGAGAGAAACCACCCAGGCTGATTTTACACAACCAAAGTAAAAATGCCCGCATCGGCTGTGACTCACTGACCAGAAAAATTCAACAAGGTGGGTAGTGTAACATTGAGGATTTGCCCCTACTAAGCCACCCACTGTTTGATGGGACAGAAATCCAGCTCCTGGCAGGAGAAGGCACGAGAGGAAAGGCCGAAAAGCTGAGTTACAGCAACAGGAGTGGATTGTTGAAGCAGCCAAAACAGCCAAGGTCCTGGCTCTCAGGACTTTTTCTTTGACTTTATTTGAACTATAACCCAAAACAATCCCATTCCCACCAGGAATTTCCCATAAACAGGAAGCTGCAGTGAAGCTGATAAAAAATGACAGCTTCACAGCACCGTAGAGGGGAATCCCAGGATGTTCCTCTCAAAGGCAGTCACTGCAAATTCTGGAGAGCTGCAGACCTTGGGAGGACAGCCCATATTTCCAGGGGATGAGTCCTTGGTAAAGAGAGACACCTTTTCCCCTGGAGTGTCCTTCACTGCCTGCTTCTCTGTACCTCCCAGCATCTGCCCACAGTTATTTTCATTTAGAAAATTAGACTATCAGAAAAGGTTATCTTCATTTTAAATGGTTTACTTAATCTCATCCAACCCCAATTTTACCTATGCTATTTTTGCATTGAGCAGCATTGGCAAACCAAAAGAGTTTGTCTTTTACTTACCTACAACATCATCACACACAAAATATGCTGTCAAAAGCAGGTCTGCTTCTTTCCAAAAGCACTGAGGACCTAGTTGGGTAGCCCACAGAATTTACTGGAGGATTTAGCTGGGGCTGGTCTCTGTAGCATGCAGGCACATCTGTGTCTGCATTTTATACTAATCGGCAGAAATATAAAACAGAAGTTAAATGACTTCCCTTATGTCACACAAAAAAACTAACGGAACAGAGAAGTCCTGATTCCTTCAGAAACTATAAGTGACATCAAAGAGGTGAATGGGCCATGTACATGGGTGTATGCAACACCAGGCCTATAAGGAACCATATCCCACTTGCCAGTTTGTACAAGTCTGCTAAAAAAGGATGTGTATCTTAGAGTGCAAACTGATTTTTGCCATTTTTGAGAGATTTTTAACAGGAGATTGTGTACCATGAACTCATTTAATGCCCTTGTTTGCAGACTCAGGAGTAAGAGTTTTTATGATTTTTGGATTAAATTCTTTTGGTGTACAGCGAAAATTATTCTGCTCTACTACATTTTTTTCCGTATTTTTTATTTCTATATACCAGCTTAATTTTGGTAAAACATGCCAAGATAGGCACAAGCTGAAGCATACAGCATTTACATTAGTAGCTCCAGAACAAGAGCGCTATAATCCGTGCTGTCTAGCATTTCTCCACCAAAAACTCCTTGAGCCACTGAAGTGAAGGGGAATTTTACTCTTGCCGAAGCCCTAATCTATCTGGATTCTTCAAAGGATAGGCAGAGTTGCCTTGTCTCATAGCATGAGGAAGACTTATATATTCACCAGTAATTTAATAAACAAATTATTTTGCAATTAAGATGGGTTTGGCAGGTACAAGTAGAGTCAGATTAATTGGGTCTGATTGGGTCAAAATAGTATTAAATCTGGGACACTAAAAGGGAATAAAAGGAGAACCTGCTTACATTTTTACAGACTACTACCTGAAGGCCAGACTTCCTTCCCACCAGTGCCGAGATGCAGCACTCTGCTGATTCACTAGATGTTCAGAGCCAGACGGGACCTTTCCACTGCTCCCTGAGGCACAGCTAATGACAGCACCACTGTGCTACAGAGCTGCCAAAAGATGATGGCCTTTACTGTATATGACTGTTTTGTTGATGCTGATGGCTGTGACTTCTGCAGCTGAGTAAAGACAACAAGGATGGACTCTGTACTTGCAGAATACTGCTAGCATTAATTTGCCCCCACACCCTTATTTCTTATCCACTTCCCATCCCTGTATTTTACCCAGAACCTATAGACAGGTCTTTCCATCTGGTCCAAGGAGCAGTCGCTTGTAAGAAAGCTGTCAAGTAACCAAGGACCTCCCAGCAAGGAGTACTTCCAGGGAATACCTGAAAAATAAGTGTCCACGCAGACGAAAACGGCTAGATGGTGATTCACTTCACACCCCATGGACCCTATACAGTCCATATGAAATACCATGTAGCAAACACAGAACTACTTGATCTGTTTGTGGAAATCGTCTCCCAGTTGAAGGGGAATGCCTGGGCAATGTGAAGCGAGGGTAGAGCTTGTTCTGCATCAGTGCCTCAAGCTTTTCCAGGACAGGAAAGGCAAGGCCAGAATAACACATTGGAGGAACCACTGCAAGCCAGAGCAGCTCAATGACAGATCTCCTATGAACTGAATGCCAAATCAGCCCCTACCCTGGCTACAAATTTACAGAGACGTAAGGACTTCCCAGCTCCCTGGGCATGTGAAGCCCAGCGAGCCCACCTTCTCCAAATTCACTATAATGATAGTAATTTCTCATATATGCTCTGACAAGATGACACAAAAGCCATGAAGCAGAGCAACCAGAGCTGAAAACACTCTTCCTGGGATTATTACCATATCGTAAGCAATCAGCTTTGCCTCCATTATATTCCTACACAGACACTAAATTTTTTTTTGTTTTGTTATTTTAATAGAAGTGTAAGTGCTCTATTTTTCATTAATTTCTTTACAGACGTATTTCCCAGCTGCTTGTGATTATCACCTCTTCATTCAGATCTTCCTTCCCAAAGACAAGATTATAAGAAAAATGCCATTTACTGTCCCCATGTTTACAGCATTTCTAAAGCTGACAGTTTGTTCTTCAGGATTGATGGGGGGTGAGTTGGGTAGGGAAGTTATTTGTTTGTTTTAAAATGAAAACAGGCAGGCTTGGGGAACAGAGAGAATGAAATCTCATAGGGCTCGAGCACTCTTTAAAAAATTCCACAGAAACAGTTTAATAGCACTAAAGGTTGATTCACATAAGAAATGATGCATCAAATGCATATAATTGTTACTGTTACATCAAGAGCTTGGTCTACATGTATGTCCTTATGCATAGGCAAAGCCTGCAATGCAAATAAGGCTGAGTCAGACTGCAAAAAGGCTGTTTCATTCTCTAACATGAAACATATGTTAGGAGCATGCTCTCTTTACAAATTTCAGCAAAAATTCTGAGTACATTAATTTAGATACCAACACAAATTCTGACAACAAATTACTTGAAGAAGATATCTCTATTTGTATCTTCCAGCCTGTGCTCTAAGTGGCTGCATCCCAATAAAGAGAAAATGGGTAGCAGAGTCTAAATTCTAAGGCCAAAAGTTTCAAAGTATTTAGTAATTTTAGATGCCCCCTCTGAGATGCTTTGGATATGCCAAAGTTGCAGAAGATGAGAGCTCAGCATTTTCTAAATGTCAAGCTCTCTCCAAATTCAGATGTAAAAACTTAGGCACCTAGTTCTATATTTGGGCACGTTCAAGTTTAGATACTGACAGTTCCAGTACATAGTAATAATTCATACTCTTTCCTGAGATCCAGATTCCTATAGTCAATATAGTTAGGCACTTAAATGTAAATAGCTTGATTTCCTAGGTATTTATTGGCTTCTATTTCAGTTCAGTTGCATTTGCTCAGCACCTCTGAAAATCATACTGTTTCTGTTTCGGAGTCCTAACACAGAATTAAGTGTAGCATGTTATTTAACAGCCATACAAGCACTACTGGCCAGAGGTCTCAATACTTTGCAACAGTAATGAAGGATCACAATCCTTTCATAGATGAGAAAACTCAAGTGAGAAAGACATTTTATTCCAGCAGAGACAGTCTAAAAAAAAGAGTACTGCTTTAAATGGGAAACATGCAAAGACTGCAGAATTATAAGCTTCTACAAAGGTAACACATTGGAGATCCTTCAACAGCCAAACATGTCACTGAAGTTAGGCAAGAAATTAGCCAGATAGCTAAGCAAGGCTTTCTTAGAAGGCTAAAGAAGGCTAAAATTTCATATTAAGAATCTGATCATTATCATCTAAAAACAAAATAGCAAACACTAAACAAGTAACCTTCTGACAAATAGTCCTAAAAGGAAGTTTCCCCAACAGCAAACTTGTGGACCAAGAGGTACTGCCACTTAAGTGGCTCATTTGGGAAATTTAATCCTTTCACAGTACTGGTGTGTAACACCAATCCCCTAAATGGTTGAGCGTTAGCAAGTCCTATGCACCACTGAGGACTCTGATTTAAGACTCTAAGGATAAAATAGGACACTGGGAATTCCCCAGAAGCGGGCACCCTCCACCTTCAAACAAGAACCCCTGAGGTAGTCATGATTCAGAGAACAATTTTCCTTTGCTGCATATAAAATAGCAGTCAAAGCAGTATCTGTTTCAGATCACAGTTAAAGCTATGCTGAAACAGTGAAATACCAGTTCATCTGGGTAGCTTGCTGATTTGATTTCTGCTTTCTACACTTCCAGTTGAACGTGAAGATGTGCTTTTCCAAATTTCTCTCCTGTTTCATCTTCTGCATAAAGGCGGTGCTGGGCATCACACCACAGCAGTTGTATCTTTCTTCTTTTCAAACTCTAGGCCAAGGTCCTGTTTATGGATGTTGATAAAAAGGCTTTTGACAAGTATAAATTGCAATATTAAATTAACAGGAGCCTGCCATGCTGATGAAAATTTGCAAACCGTAAAAGTAATTAACAGAACTTGGCCAGAGAGTCAAGACTTACAAACATGGCTTCAGTAACAGCTCCATAAAAAGTCGTTTGTTTTGGTTGGGGTCTTTAGAAAAGAAAATGGTGAATTGGAAAGCAGCATATTTTATGTAGTTGTCAACAGTTTTCTGCTGTGTTTCGTTCTGTTCCTGTTTTGTATTATAAAGAATGATTAGTCAGGGAAAAGCTGCACTTTCAGGGCAAAAGAGGATGCCAAGTGCCTGTGGACTACATAGGATGGGGAAATACTGTTTTACTTGTAAGTCTTTGCAGGGAGAGATTAAGGGGCGATTCTTGTTTCTGCTGACCTTATTTCCTCCAGCATCACCATGCCAGCGCAGGGAGCTCTCCATCTTCATGGGCTCCAAACGGCTCAGAGCAGGAGTAAGTTTCTGCAGTAGGTAGGTCATCTTCCCACACAAAACAACAAATTCAATTGTTAATTGGACTATTTAAATCTAGACTAACTCTAGGGACCTCAGCAGACTTACTGAAGATTTATGTTAACAAATGTGAATACAGGATCTCTTGCTCTACACAGGTAAGCAATTTATCAGAGAGAATGTAACAAACCAGACATAATGCCTTGCTTGCATTTTTTCCACACAGGTCTCCACCCTTCACAATAAATCTAGCCTTGATGTCTAACTGAATATTTCTGCTCAGAAACCCAGGTAGGTAAGTTGGTTGCTTGTTGGCTGGCAACCCCACTGCCGTGTTTAAAGGTCTTTATAAATTAACGTCAGTGCTTCACGTAATTGTTTTTTCAACCTGGTCAGGTTTCTGTGCACTCTAATTGTTCTATAGCAATGTGGTAAACACTTCCTGCAGACAATTTGTTAGGAAGTTTGGATTTTATATAACCCAGGAAATGAAGTCACCAGACCTGTGGGCTGCCTGTAATGATTCAGTCCCCTGGTTCCTGCAACAAGCAGGCACTTCAGACACAAAAATGCAGAGCCAATGACAAACTAGTGGAAAGAAAAAGGGTGCATAACAGTTTCTCCATTCACTCTATTCATATGCAGAAATTCAGAAAGTTGCAAAGAACTTCCACAGAATTCCAGCCATTTATTTTTATCCTTGCTGCCAAAATTATAAATAAACTGTGATCCTTCTCCTCCTCTTGTCTTCACTGCATTGGGGAACAGAACAGGACATGACACGTAGGGAGGGATTGAAGTTTCTGTCTGTATCTTTTCACTAAAGCAGCACAGCTTTTTTTCTTTACTTTATATTTCTATTGGTTACAAAATACATGTGTCCTTTTCTATTAACTTCCCTGCTTTTGCATCATCAATCACTTCATCAATGCTCTGGAAAAATGCTATATAGCTACAGCTAGCACAATATTCCCCAAAATGGCCTAAGGGCTCTGAAAAGTTCATGGCTTCCTAGTTCAAAATTAACTTGGATTTGGAGCTTTCTGAAGGTTTTATTTGTTTCAGAAAGTCTTTGAGGAAATTCAGGGAAGTGTAAGATGCTTTCTGACCTACAACATTATTTGCATTTTACCTGAATTACTGTTTCCTGGGAAAAAGTATAATAAGATCAAATTAAATATTTCTGGAACTTGAAGGAAGTGCTGGATAGCTGGGATCCTCCAAATGAGAGTTTTCTTAGTGCACACCAAAATCATTTCCACATGATCTGCCAAGCACTGCCACAATTTGAACCGCAGTTACAGTACTGTCCCTATACAGTTGCTCAGAATTAGATTTACGCTTTTGTACCTATTCCATGCCTTCTACTTCATCTAACGTTAAAAATTTTTTTTAACAGTTTGTTTTATACAGCAAAAATACTAGTTCTTGATGTAATTGTCTTCCTTGAAAGAATTTTTGCCTGTCTTTATGAAATATAAAAAGTTGTCTCCTTCACTGTGAGTCAGTCTCCTGAGCCATGCTGTTCTGCAGTCATGGAAGTTCTTATCTAGCCTTCACCACCACGCAGCTGTGGTGTGTGATCTCAACACGGTCTTCCCCAAAGTCCTCTAACTACATAAGAGGAACCAAAATATTAGTAAGCAGAACAACGTTTCCTCCCAATGATCACAACAGATGCCATTGCAAAGAGGGAGGAAAAGGAGAGACAAAAGATAAAATGTAAAAAGACTAAAGGAATTTCACATTGCATACAAAGGAATAATCCTTGGCTGCCTAATATCCTGGAAAATATTCCACATATAATAAAAATAAAAGTTTAAATTAGGAAATCTGTTCAATCCATGTATGTTCAAATGGTAAGATCAAACCACAACATCATCTGCTTCTGAATCAACTGGCTTTGTGGACAGTTACTGGAACCTGAGGACTTCTGCACATCTCAGCTTTCTACAAAGGGAGGAGCAATTGCTGTGCAAACCACTGTCAATTCTTCTTGAGCAAGTTAATTTAAACACTAGGTGACCTTCATTGTTGATGTGGGTGGGCATACTTAGGTATCTGCTCCCTTACCCATCTGACACATAGCCAAAGGGCTGAATTTGTACAGCTCTTACTGGCAGCCATCCTATTACCGTTGTAATGCCCTTCTCCCAGAATTATACCACAACTGCAAAACTGGGTCTGCTGTTAGCATGCACAGTTTAACAGAGTGCTACATTATCCTCACACTGCTGCAAACCCTATCAGGGCTTAACACAAGTCAGGATTTGCCTGTCAACTCTGACTTTGAATTCAGCAAAATGTGGCCAGTCCCATATCTGGCCCTTTTCTTTTCTGGCAGGGACACACAGAAAAATCTCAGTTGGAGGAGAAATCTGAATGATCACACTGGGGCTAAACAACGGTGTGGTAGCAAACAGATGAGAGATAAGGGAAGGTCTGAGTCACCCTTTGTGCACTTGAATACTGACCAGTCAGATCAGGCTTTACACTACCCCCATTTCAACATTGCATATGAAAGGAATGAGTAGAAGACAAGTACTTTTTGAATTTCTTGGAAAAATACCAGTGTAAGCAAAGAGCAGAAAAAACAGGTGGGCCTAGCATGTGTGTAGATAGAAAACAGGTAATGAAAGATACAGCACCAACTGTCTTGGAGGAATAGGAAAAGAAGAGAATTTTGGCTCTCACTGTTGTTCTTCTCTTCAGAGGTCCCTTGATCCTGAAACTGATGATAAAATTCATCCTCAAAAGAGGAATGGAAATAAAATTAGAATTAAAAAAAAAAGTCCTTCTGGAGAGCATCCTGCTGACAGCCTGTCCCACTGAATTTCATAGGAATACCCCTGGAAATTAAGCAAGCCTGGTTTATCCTTCCATTACCCTCAATGCTGACATTTATTAATTCCCAAGCATAACAACAATTCTGTTGCATGTTTTTACATATTATGCATGCACTCACACTGCTAAGTTCTTCACAGTTGGAAAATAGATTCAGAGCTTCAAATGGGAAAGAGAGGCAACAGTCATAAGTAAATCCCAAGGGAGAAATAAAAGGACTTAATAGCAGGCTATTATTAAACTCTATTTGATATATTAAAAAATCACAAGGAAGCCTGTCAAAAAAATTACCATGATCAAATAAATTACAAGGCAAAGCTGCCAGTCATGTCTTGCGAACTGGTACGGCAGAGACACGATAGGAAATAAAATACCCAGAGCCCAGCACAAAATCAGGCTTGCACCGTCAAACATATGCCTGTCCTGCTTGTGGCCTCCCTGCCTCCATCCAGCTTGCACCAGCTGCCACCTCAGCACCTCGTCCTTCCCTCCTGGCCAGCCACGCAGTGGCTGAGGGTGCTGCACAGGCTCAGCGTTGGGGCTGGGAGCCCCACTCCCACTTCATTCCACCCCCTCCCCAGCAAAACCGTTCTCCTCAGCTCCTTGTTATCTCCTGCCTACGCACCCACTGTATTTGCATGTGCTTTGCCACTTTGAAAAGTGCTCTTGGGATTACTTAGGTACTGCACCAACCCAAAGTTACTCTGCTTTACAGTGCCACAATCCTGGCTTTATAAAACTCAACCTCACTCAGCAAAGAACTGCCAGAGAGATTAACTTCAAAATGTTCCCTTCAAAGTGCATAGTGTCAAAACTCTGCATAGTGTATTGCAACCAGTGCTTCTTCAATGAAAAAGCCACCCTTCTTCAAGAAGTTTGCCCAGTGAGGCACCAAAGGGGCAGGCAGGGGGGAAGGCAAGGCTGGACACACAGCCTCTTTTCTCTCCTTTGTGCCTAGGTGTGACTACCACCCAGGTTTGGGTGTATAAACCAAGTTTCTCTTTCCAGAGTCCTCCATACATGCATTTCCCAGCAATAAGTGACTATGAGTTTAAAGCAGTAACAGTATTACGGTGTAATGGTATAGCAGGGCAAAGTTTGGAGGAAGAAGCAATACTTTTCCATGTCAACTGACAAAGGTCGAGAAAAGAGAAAGGCATCTGGGCATCTGAGGCCTTTTTCAGATTTCAGAAAGTTAAAGGCTGCACCAGGGAAATTTGAGAGTTAAGATAGATTTTTTAGCTTCAGTTTGTAGTATCAGTGTAATCTCAGGTAATTTTTTCCCCTTCATTGCATTTATTAGACCTTTTGTTTGCTTGATTGTTTCCCAACAATTCCCAACAAACCCTGACAATTCCTAGTCAAGAAAAAGCAGCCATAATCCTGGGTGGCTCCAGGGCACACCTGTGCTTCAACAGATTGGTGTCCCTGTGCACTTCTTAAGTTATTCCAATTAAAAGTTTAGAGAGCAATAACATTGCTCTGCTTACATTTCCAGATGCTTCTTGCTGTCCCCCCAAAAAGCAGTGCTTCAATTTAAAGGACAATAGCTTCTGTGTGGTTGCCTTTTTTTGTTTGTTTCCACTCAAATGGTTTAAAATCTTGATAACCTCTAACCTAGCTGTCAAATATAGTACACTTAAGCGAGAAAACCCACTGACGTCAACAGAACTACTCACATGAATAGTTACTGCTTGATTTGGCCTTAAGGCTTTAGATGTGTTTAAACCATTTAGATCAATTCTAGGCCTCGGATTGCTTTTGCAGTTTCAACCATTTAAAACAAGAAGCAGTCCAGAGGAGTCCACAGAGGGAGCACAGGGGAGACAGCAGAGCTGCAACCACTTTATTCATCGTGGAGTGTGGTTCGTGGCAGTCCAGGTGCACTGACACCAGCTAAGGCTTTCTGTACACGCCCCAAAAAGCCCTTCTCCCAAGGCAAAAAGTCAGACAAACCAAACCATACCCCATGTCTTCAGTCCATGGTTGTTCTGCAAACACCCATTTATTTCAAAGCAAACAAAAGCATTTGGTGACCAAGCACACCTCTGGAGAATCTCAGGAGTTCCAGCTTTACACAGGCTGCTGGGAGAAACCCTGCGGCAGTAAGGAGTTGTGCTAGCAGGACTGCAAGGCAGGGAGGCCCTCACTGCTGTGGATGCAGTAACTTCCCACTGTGACAACAGCTTCTATAGAAACCAGTCATCTTCCCCCAAGGAAACCCAAGAGATTTAAAATAATAATAATAATATTACTAATAAAATAAGACACTCCTGTCCTTGATAACTGGTGACCTAATCTTTGGGGGAAAGATGGCGTAATACGTCCAGCATGTGAATCACAATCCTGTTCAAATCAGGTGTTCAATTTCAGCAGTCCCACTGGCATCAATATACTTAAGCAATCGATCAAATCCAGGCCAAACTGTTGGATGACGTTCAACTCCTAACTTGCACTATATAAAAGGGAACATTTGCACCTTGGGCTTTAGCACTGGAGGATTTGAACACAAATCTGTTTTGAAGAGCAGGTTTTGTTATCCTCACTTCCTTCATTTGTATTGAGCTGTCACTGACATTTATTCTTGCTTGTCGCTCACAATACTCAGGGCAGCTACTGTAATCCTTTAAACAACTAGCTCACTGCCAGGGGGATTTATGCAATATTACACAGAGAACCTGTCAGACTACTCATCCTTGCAGGTCCCTCCCAAAAAGGAGTGCAGGACCCTAAGAGAGTGTGCTTGTTGGCAGAAAGGCTGTTTTGCCCCAGGGTTCTTCCTCAATCCATCTCCCTTTACCTCCACTTTCAGCTACAGTATCGGTAGCACACAGAGATTCACTAGTCACTACTCAACTCAGCTGTCACCTGATACTTCAAAACAAAAAGATAAAGCAGAATGTTAGAGTTACTGTTAGGTATATGGCATACGCCCATCAGCAAGGAATATATGTATTTTTTAAAAGTAAACAAAAAACCCACGTCACAACCCTAGATCACACTGCAGTGAGCACAAATACCACATTTGGGAACATGCAGACTACATCCCTACCATTCACCTCAACAAGCCTCACTCCTGCAATGTGCTATGTCCACACTTATCTCCAGCTCTCTGTCTCAGCCCTGACCTCATATGCTGTCATCCTATGTCCTTTCCCATCCTCTACACATTCTCACATACACACTCTCTCTCTCTCTCCTGTGTCTCTAACCTGTCTCTGGCCCACTGACCAGACATGAGGCAGTACATGCCGTGACAGGTTCAGAGCCAAATGCACAACAACCTCCTGGTTCCCAGACACACTTTTGGCCAACTCTGCCTGGCTGGCAGGGAAGTCCCAGGAGAAGTAAGGCCTGAGCCCTCCCTGCATCCCCCACAGCTGGGTATTACAGGGTCACTACCTGCTGCTGAGTCCTGCAGAGCCTTCAGGAAGATCTTGCTGCCAAACTGCTTGAACGTGGCTCCTGGACTGAAAAGCAATAGGGGACTTACACAATGAGAGACAATCTGACTCTGAAAGCCTTTTTTTCCCTAGGCACCCTCCTTGAAATTACAGGGAGATTGTAAATTATCCCCAATCCAAGCACTGCAAAGCCTAGAAATTCTCAGCTAATACACTGTATGCTGAGATACAATTATGTTAATGTATTTGACAAACATCTAGTAATAAAAGTGCAACTATAGCATCCGGACTGCCCAAAGCCCTGAAGTGATGCTAGGCATTAACTCTAGGACAACGATGTGGACATCCTTGTGTCGGTATAGGCCAGGCAACAGAGGAGATTACTGTGACTACCTCAAAGAAAGTACAACAGCATTGCTTCAGTGTAATCTCTGCCTGGACCTATCTATCATCACAGAAGCCAGGCCATGAAGCTTTATTTTAATAATGCACTGAAAGGCATTCTTCTATCCACTTCCTCTTGTTTATTATTCTTTCAAATATCTGATAAGATGCTTTTCAGCTGTGGCTATTCACTTTCTGTTTGCGTAGGTCTTGGGTTCATCACAAGCTACAAGGTCAGCATTAATCTAAACAATGGTTGGTTGTGGGCGATTTTGCCAAGTGGAAAACACTCTAAAGGCTAGATTGTTATCATCAATAGGGCAATGAGCAGGCGGGAGAAACAAGCCCTATATACACGCGTACGGATGAAGCAGAGCTACTCAGATGCCAGGTCATGGGTGTAGCACATGTACTAGAAGCCATGGCTCCTGCCCAGGGATCATTAAGAAAAAGTAGGGAGAGGAGAAGGAGGAGCCTCACTTCTGCCCCAACAGGTCAGCGTGGCCAGCTGGCCCAGCACCTGTAAGGAGGATGGAGGAGCCATCCAAACAGTGCAGGAAGCTATCTGCCTTCTACCTGCAGAGCATATTTAAGGCAGTGAAATAGCTCACAGAGCATGCCTTTTCCAGCTATGCTCCATGCTGTCATTCAGCTCACAGCAAGATCTTTAATCGGCATGTGCTGGGTTTGTGTGGCGGGGTTTTTGGTAGTGGGGGAGGAGGATACAGTGGTGACCCCCTGTGAGAAGCTTCTCGAAGCTCCCCCGGCTCCAAGTTGGACCCGCTGCTAGCCAAGGCCAAGCCAATTAGCGATGGTGGCTGTGCCCCTGCGATAACGTATTTAAGAAGGGGAACCTGAGAGAGGGTGAGGCAACTTTGAGGAGGAGTTACTAGAAGGACATCTATGTGAACATCAAAGTCAGTGGAAGGAAGGAGGAAGAAGGCGGGGAGGTGCGCCAGAGCAGAGAGTCCCCCTGTATCCCATGGTGAGATGGCAGGGCTGCCCTCCCTCCCTGCCACCCATGGAGGTCACCGGAGGAGCAGAGATTCGCCTGCAGCCTGTGGAGGACCCCCAGGACTCTGTGGGAAGGAGAAGTCCCCGCTGTTATAGTTCAGTGCTGGGAAGACTGCAACTCATGGAGGTGACCCACACCAGAGCATCTTGTGAAGAATGCATCCAGTGGGGAGGAGTCACGGCAGAGAAGGTTTGCAGAGGACTGTCTCCCATGAGAGGGACACCACGTGGAGCAGGGGGAAGAATGAAGAAGAGTGCTTTACTCCCACCTTGGAGGAAGAAGTGGCAACTGACTGCACCCCTCATCCCCTGCCCCTGAGCCACTGGGGGAAGAGGTAGAGATATCAGAAACAAAATAGGAAGAAGGGAGGGGTGGGGGGAGGTGTTTTTAAGATATGGTAACTCTTCTCACTGTCCCATTCTGTCTATTAAGTGTCATTATCGTTAGTGTTTTGAAATAAAGTGACATCCTTTTTTCTTCCCCTAACAAGCCTGTCTTTTGCCTGCAACCATAATGGGTGAGTGACACCTCCCTATCCTTATCTCGACTCCTGAGCCTTTTGATTCATTTTCTCCTTCCCAGCACTCGGTGGGGAAGGGGTGAGTGAATGGCTGCATGGTTCTCAGCTGCCCTCTGGGCTCAAACCAGGACAGGGCAATGTAATGACAAAGTGCCCTGAAGAAATTAAAAAACAAAAAACAAAACTCAGTAAAACAAGCAAAATAGTAAGTCTGCGTGAAACCTTTAAAAGCAGTTTCTTTGAGGACTGCTGATTGATAGCAGACAAAAAAGAGTAAAGCTCCATTGGTTTGTAATATCAAAATATTATTACTGCATTTACAGTTTGTCATTTGTAGAGCCAAAACCTTCCACAATATAGTCCCTGAACACAGAAAGCACACAGCTTATCTCGTCCTTTGTATTCCCTTCTTCAAAACACATCCCTTCCTGCAATCTCACCAGCACAAGCAACCTAATGCTAATCACACCAACCTAGTGAAAAAAATTAAAATCCCAACAGTGGGAAAAAAAAAAAAAAAAAAAAAGACTACTACTCATCAAGCCTTGCTTATGCAAGCAATCTCATAACTGTTTTACACAAAACTGTTTTCTGTAGGTCATCTGTCCATAAGATACACTGTGTTTTGCCTTCCCTACATGTATGTTTCTCAGGTTGGGACTAAGCATGATGCAGACTGTAGCATTAATACCCACCTATTACTGTTAATGGAACAAACTGCAAGTGATATTTGTTCTCCAGGTTTTGTTTGACCTCCAGATTGGCAGATAAACCTTTCCGGAGTCTAAAGCTCTTTGCAAAGGAAAGGTAGATAGATGTGCTGGCAGTACAGGCAGCCCAGCCGAAGAGTGTTAACCCTGACTCAGGAAAACAGAAGCTCAAGAGGATAAGTCTCTATGGCAATGTAATTGTGGGTCTCTCTAAGAAGAACCATAGCTAACACTTTCTGTGATTGTTATTTTGCGATGAGAGCCAGAAATCAACTAAATAATTTCTTTCCTCTGCTCAATATTCAAACTTTCCAGGAGCTGCTACCTTAAGAACGACCTGATCTGGAGGCCTTCAAGGGAACCATTCCTAATTCTCTCATTAAGCACCTCTGAGATATCCTGTTCTCTATATTACTTTTATAAACACCTGAAGTAAAAATATTTACATTAAGAGTTAACTATTCACTCTGATTGTGCAGTAACCTTGGGCTGACAATCCATATTGTGTTTTTTTAAATCCCATTTAGTTCGGCGATTGTTCAACACACAATGGTCTGATGGCTCAGTTGCAGCCAAGAAGCACACCACAAAGCCGAGGAAAAGTGCAGGCACTCAAAACTGATTCTCTGGCCATCATCACGCCACCGCCCAGCTGGCAAGGCCAGTTACCTAGCCCCTCTCAGTCAGACCAGCCACCAACAGCTCCAAAAGGTCAAAAGATCTGCTGGGGATAGCAGGGCTGAGGCGACATCATTGGGACTTCAGTCATCATGAAGGGCAGCAGTATAGCAGCTGCTGATTTCAAGCTTTACAACCATGGAACATTTTTATTTGTTGAGGTAAGGCTCCAAAGCAGCCAAGGATGAGGACTCAGCTCTTGCAACATCAAAGCTGTTGTATTTGGGGCGATTACTTGGAAATGGTGAACTTTGAAAGGAAAAAGGTGAGGGGCTAATTCAGTCTGTATTACAAGTAGTTTGTAGTTTGCTGCTCTTCACTTCTGCAGCTATACATGACTTCACATACTTCTAGCACACTCACTAAAGCAAATTTCCTACAAGGATATTTAATCCTGTTCATCAAGAGCAAGGTCAATGAGGGAAGCAAGATTAGATACTTCAAAAGACATGTGATAGTTCCCTTCTGTTGCCATAACAAAGAAAGGTACTTTAAATCAACACTGCTAAACTGAATTCAGATTTAAGCAGCCCTCCCGGCAGAAGAATCATTCCCCCCCCCACCAATGCCTCTCTTGTTACGAGACTGGCTGCTGCAGTCAGGGTTATATCACAACTATACATGGCCTTTCCTTAGCAACCAGTTTAACTTCATTGATTTGATAGTTGATTATTATGGCAACAATCTCAATTCTTAGAGTTTATAAACTTTTTAAAAGGTCATCAAGAAAACAGAAATAAAAGCTGTTTTTCTTTACTATTTTTGTGGCATGCATAACCCATGAAGCTATTGGGAGAAAAACAACAAAAATGCAACAGGAAGGGAATACAAAACCCAAAAATCCCAAGTTAACAAAGGGAGGACATGCCCGTGGTTGTAGCAGGGATACCTGTATTCTCTTCTCAGCTCTGCCATAAGTTTCCTCAGTGACCCTGGATGGGAACTGGGTCTCCCACTATCATTTGTGCTTTGGAAAGCCTCTCCCTCTCCAGCTCTGTGGGCCTTACCTTAAAATTTTTATTTTTGAGGCTGTTTTATTTTTTCTTTTTTTAATCCCAGGAAGGGGCCACTCTTTAAAAAGAGTTAAGAAACAAAAGTGAGTTTAATGTTTTTAAAAACTACAGAATTTGCAGGCAGATGGTTGCAGGCTTTCATGATCACCTGGCAAAGCAATGTCTCCTCCAGCTCTGTAGCTGTGAAGACACCTGAGTCAAAAATGCATTTCCAGTCTACAGTACCCTGAAAAGCAATGATCTGGCTTTCTTCAAGTTTATTCCACAGTTCTGACCTGAAGCCCAACACAAATTGTATCAGAGAACTCCAAGATCACACATAATATTCCTGTTCCAATTACTCAAAGCTGATATTCCTTTGACAGCACTGCCGAAGTATACCCTGATTCCACTTGCACACACAGACATCTTCTTAACCCCACAAGAAACAACAGTAAGTTTGTAAAGTAAGCAAAGAGCAGAGTATATGGTGGCCAATTTCTTGTTCAGAGGTTTGTCTGGGAAGAATTCCAACTCATGTGATGCATGAGATCCCATCTTATTGTTAAAAGGAAATATTTTAAATTTCAAGACAAGGAATAGCTAACTAAATATCAACATTTTAAAATAAAAGAACAGTATTTCCTCTGCTTCACCTGAGTTACTCACAGGTAGCTCATATCACTTGTGCTTTCATATGGAGTTCTCAGAAAATTATTTGATACTATTTTAGAAATCAAAATAATGGCTAGTTTTACACCATCATTTGAATTAGATCTGTATGAGCAAACTACTGCATTTCCTGAACAGCACGAATATTATCCTTATGAATGAATCAACTATTTCCAAACATGGATTGGAAAATATTCAGCTACCAGATATTTGGAAGAGCAAGCACCAAAACAGGCTCAGAAGTCTGATACAGATGTCTACGACTCAAGAAAGCATTCCATCCAATCAGTTGCTGGATTTAGAGTCAGTCATCTCTCTGAGTCACTCATTTCATTGCTATTCTTCACTTATTTTGGGTGCGGACTGAAAGCAGTTGCTCTTAGTTCCTGAAAACTCTATGTTGTGAAATTCCCACACCCCAAAGCAAAAGAAATAGAGAAAAAAAGATCACAGTTGCCTTCTGCAATGAGCCCGCTCCCTTTATGCAGCAGCTTCTTTTCCACTCCCCTGTTGCTGCTGATGTACATGGCAAATGCCTGCTGCCAACCAGTATTGCCCATTTTCTAAGCTTTCCAAGTTCCTACTTCTCTGTTCTACTCAGCAAGAGTTATTATTGCAGGGTTTTGTACTGGTGCCTGCGACCGTAGACTTTGAGGCCTTGCATCTGTTAACCATGTTCTCTCATTAAGGTTCCCACAACAAACAAAAGCCTCAAAAGTGTCCTTTCTTCCTGCTCTTTTCATAATGATGCCCTTCATTCTCTGTCCATCATAGCTCATACTTTATCCATCTTATTTCCATTATAAGTTCAAAATCTCAGCATTCCAAAACAGCAACCAAACAAAAGACTCTCCAGATATGAATGCCATCTCAAATCAATTACCAGGGTATTCATCCTTCACAATAATATCTCTATTATATTCTCTTCCTATTGAATTCAAAGATTACACTGCTGACATGCTTTCAGGGTTTATGGTGGTGGTGTGGAGAGAAAAAACACCACACTCACAGCTAGTCAAGAGAATCGTGTTTTTCAAGTTCCTTAAAACTTAAATCCTAAGCAAGAGGAACAAGGAGCATCTTTTTTGTTACGTGTGTACACTGTACATAACACAGAAGCGCCTGACACACCCGCAAGGTGCTGCCAGAATGCAGTCATCATCTGACAAAATCAAATTCACTGTTAGGAAGATGACATTTCCATTGGAGAAAATAAGAACTGCACCTGCATTTAGCCCTCTCTGAATCACATTACTCCAAAACAAATGGAGACCACAGAGAACACTTGCCTCTTAAGAAAAGCAGCAGGTCCAACAAAACATCAGCCACCAAGCATTAGTTATCAGAATTAGAAATTTTAAGATTCAGAGGTTTTTTTAATTAAGGGATGGACAGTTTGGGTTATAGCAAACTAACTAGAAGATTCAATAAGAGTCTAATAACTGTTCGTGCCAGGAATCTGCATTTAGGTATCTTGTAACACTTTGATTATGCTTGAAAATTTTATATACACAATAAATGTTTAAAGCTGTTGAGTGCGAGCGTGAAAACATTTTTGTATTATATTGAAAATAACCAATCCCCTGTTATAACATGATGAAAATGTGCAAGATTATGCAATAACTAATTAATACAGGTAACACTGCACTGACAACTCAAACTTGACCTTTTCTAAATACCTTAAAAAATGTTTAACACATTCCAGACTATCAGTCATGCATGTCAGCTAGGACCGGGTACGCTAAAATCGTAAAGAAATATATGCAGCCTCCAAAAACCACAGCATGCTTCATGATTCATTCTCTCATATCAAACCTCATTTAGTTTCTTGCCCCTTCATACTGTTTGCATCTTAAGTTAAAGCCCTTCACAGCCAGGATTCTCCCTTGTTTTGCACTCCTACTTCTAATAAAGCCCTCTGGCACCATATCAACATCAACAACACAAAAACAAATAATAGGAAGTGCTGATTATAGGCATGTTTATCAGACCTCCAAGTCCAACATCCATTAACAACAGTCTTCTATGACACTGTCAATATCTCTTTGTAGGCAGTCAAAATGGTATCACAGAGATACTGCAAAGACCACATCATGAATCGGTTTGTTAGTTCACACAGCTAATGTGTTTGGGACCACAGAAGTCAAGTGAAAACTAGCACTGAACCAGCTGACATATGGCTCATGAATCTAGCCTGTGTTAGAAAGGCCTCGTGGTTAGCACCCAGTAGTTAAGCACTGATTTACTCTGGTTTTCAGTCTGTGCTCTGGATAAAAAAGCAAGCCTTGAGGAAAGGATTATGGAGAATTTTCTGGACAGGAGTTTACATCTCCCTCCCTAGTAGAGAAGCACGCACAGCTCACATCGAGGGTAGGTGCACTGTTCCAAAATATGCTAGCAAAAACATGCTTACTTGGTTATAGACTGCATTATTGTCATTACATAGAAAAAAACACTGAAGCAGCATAAAGTATCCAAAATCTCTTTCTGAAACTCCATCTTTCAGGTGCACTCAAAAGCAACTTTAAGTTGGCCATACGGTATGTCATATATTTCAAATATTCAAACTACAGATGTTCTGGACTAGAAGAAAAATTAAGTTAACCCAGCCCTCCTCTCTACCATAGTTTAACACATAATTTTAATATATTAACCGTACTTTTATACTTTAATGTGCTCTTTAATTCACACTTCCAGTACCAGCCAGTAAGAGTTAGCTTCTCTATGCAAGTTACATTTTCATTCTTGCCAAATTATAAGTTATTAAAGGATTTCACTCAAAAATTCCAAAATAAAAACCACCTTTTTATGAGAAAGTCAAAAAGAATACTTTTCATTCAAAAAGAAAGTTGTAAAAATGATATAAATTGTTTTAAAGCTTTTCATATGGTATTGTGAATGCTTTTTATATGGTTTGATGGGTGTTATTGTCCACTGCAACTACTAGATTGTACGTTTACCAGAAACTCTTCAGAAATTAAGTCGGAACTTGATCCAATTCCCACTGAACTAAATACAGATTATTTCTGAAGACAAGACAGCTTTCTACACACTTGAAAAGAGTTCACCATATTCCCTATGGGCAGGATAAGCAGTAATAAGCTTAGATTTTATCAAGAAAGATTTGGTCTTGATATTAGGAAAAACTCCAGAGCTGAGGCTAGTGAAACACCGGAGTAGATTGCCTGCAGAGGTCATTGGATATTTGTCACAGGAGGCACTGAAGACAAAACTCCATCAGGATTCATTGTTCTTAGTGATTTCCTGCCTTCGAAGAGACAGACCTGATGGCCTCCAGCAGCTCCTACCCAATCTTTCCACGAACGTATGGCCCCAAGAAGCAGTTTTACAAATAGAATTAATGCAGTGTATTTCCTACAAATTTCTGTCCTAATGCTTCCCTGCTCAGTCAACTCTCTCCTGTGTGCCAAGTGGCTTTCCTTCTCCACGTGTTTCCCCCCCTACTCCATGCTGGGCTAGCCATGTGGCAGCGCATGCTTCCACCAGTCTGGAGCTACCTGCGTGCACTGCCACTGACCAGATTACTACTACCTCTGGGAAAACAGAAAGTGCAGTATTATAACCTCCTTTGCAATGCAGACATTCTTTTGACTCTCCTTTCTATACCTAACCATCTTTTTATTAGGAAATTATCATCTCTATTCCTGTTAGCCATCCAAAAAAACCCCGTGGAAAATGGGTTAAAACAAATAGAAAAGTTATCTGAAGATAAGTGGGGGAACTAAGACACATACAGAGTGTGATAACATTAACCTTGTTAAAAATGGAGTTTGGATTAATCTCCAATAGGGCGAGTTTGTTAAAAGTTTTAAATCTTTTCAAACTAAAAATTAAAAAAAAAAAAAAGGCAAGGAAATTTTATGACACTAAATTTCCTTAGCAAAGTTTCTGTAAAACACAAAGAGCCTTAAGTCATCACATGAATCACTGACAATTTAATCAGCTTCTGGGAGTTTGTCATCCTCATCAAGAGTTGAATTTAAGACCTTCAAAAAGTTCTTACACTCCATTTATGAACTGCTGCACCTACTGATTCAGCCACCCACACCACACTTTAGACTACCAGAGATTCAGCCAAGAATCCAGAAAGCTAATATTCATCTTAGAGGCTAAATGAGCTCCTACCAATGTAACCCCTAGGTCTCAAGAAGCAGCAGCAGCACAATTTCTTCAGATGGGAGAGCTTTAGGAGATCATTAATACTCTAAAATGGAGCATCATCAGGCTTCTTTTGCCCAAATGCAACAATCTTCATGAACATTTTTGAAAGCCTTCATGTGAACAGCAGTGGGAGACACCATACACTGCAAGAGGCTGAGCAGGTGCAAAATCCAGAGCCAGATTCATCTCATCTACCCTAGAGCTCTCCTGGAAAAGAACTTTAGACTGTTAACATGCTTAGACCAAGAGT
This sequence comes from Strix aluco, assembly GCF_031877795.1. Classification (NCBI taxonomy): domain Eukaryota; kingdom Metazoa; phylum Chordata; class Aves; order Strigiformes; family Strigidae; genus Strix; species Strix aluco. The sequence continues at coordinate 53,848,855 of NC_133933.1, read as the reverse complement.
TATTTTTTAAAATAAAGCTACTTAGCATGAATGCACGTGGCACATCACAGGGGCAGCTTTTTAAAACTAAAGCCCTGCAGGTCACAATCTGTTCTTTTGCCAAATTAAATGAATACTGCCATCAATGACAACAAAGCCCACACTTCAAAGTTCTTGGGATGAGAGATCTTCAAACCCTAAAACATAACATCTCAGATCAGTGCACTTCCTGATTCTTCTTTCGAGTGAAATAATAGCATCAACAGTGAAATTGTCCTGGTTTTAACTTTATTTATTAGTTACATAATTTATGATATATCTGATGATGTCTTTGTAGAAAAACCAGCATTGAGATTTCTTAGCATCTCTGGGCAAAGAATCTTGCTGAAGTACAAACAAGTGCAACAATAAATAGCAGGTTAGCTATTTCTTCTGGCTTCCCTGGGTGAAGTCTTGTATTTCAGCTTTAAAACAAATGGTGACCCTTTAAGGTGAATAACACTGCAGTTGCATGACTTTTATGGTTCAATTTTGGCTACAGTCTGAAAAAACCTTGAGACTTTTTCTAAGAAAATGGTTTGTGTCTGTCATTGACAAGACAAGGGCCAAGTGTTCAGGACCCCATAATTTGAGTACCTGGTACAATGTCATTCAGCTGCCTGCAGATTTGTGGGTAATGCATGATCGACATTTCTGTAAATTAGATCAACATATCTGCAATACCTCATTTTGTTTTCTGTTCCTTGACTTTTACTGACATCCAGTGGAGATACACTCAAACCTCTTTCAAGTGCTGATACCAACTCTACCAACTCCTTTCTTGTAAAGCACCTGTAAATTAAATTACTAATGGGATGGAAAGCCTGCCTTGAATGTATCTGGTTTTCAAACGTTGTTCCTTGTTTAGTCTGTTCACAATACACATTCCTTTAAAAATTCAAACCTTAAAACTGTTTCATTATTTTCAAACACCACTTATTCCCAGTTCTGACAAAACCATTCTCATGGTTTAGTTTCTGTTGCACTGGTACAATTTCATATTCTCCTCCTTCTACTTCTTACCACCACACAAATATAGGAAAACAGATTAGAAACAACGTCTGCTTCAAAGACTGTGTCCTCATCACTGTCAAATGAAGCCATCTCTGTGTTCTCATCACAATTTGAAAGAAGGCCAGTGTATTATTTTTGTATGTGTGAACTCTGCTTACTGACTGGAGGAAGATTGTGAATACCATAATTAAACCCTCACATAACTACAGACAAGACTCAGATCCCAACAAGGGAGCATGTGGGATCCATTAACCAGAATTATCGTAAGAATAAATGGAAATTAAACAACCTTACCTGGGCTTTTCTTCTTACCCTTCTCAACTAATAATAGCTCCCAGAATCCATACTTACTACTGACAGTTTAAACCCCAGCAATCCAACAAAGTTCAGTACAGTGGATTTGGTCAGGCTGAGCTGCTCAGCAGCACAAAGTAAACCTTAAGCCCACACTTCCACATCCTATCCACACTACTGACTGCTACTCAATAGTATACTCAGAAAAGCAGAGGTGCTCCGAGATTGACATAATCCAAAATCTCTACACCCCTTTCAAGAGAAAGAAAAGAGAAACATCTCCAGATTTGAGAACATGTGATTGCTATGAACTGAAATACCCATATCTCAAGGTGGAACATGTTCTTCCTTGAATACTTGCACAAAAATCCCACTTAGATTAAAAGGGAGTTCTGGACAATGAAGGGAGCAGCTAACATAGCCTTGTATGAAAAGTCTGTGCTCGACCATCGAATAAGGGAAAGCATGACAGAACTCATTACTCGTGATGAGTCATTTTTTACCATGAAAGGGTGTTCTTTGCCTAGGTAATTGTTAATTAACAGCAGGAGTGGGAGACTTAATTTTCTTTCAATACACCCTTTTTTTTTTTTTTTCCTGCGAATACATATAATGTCTTTGTATATTAGAAAGGGAGGTTCAGCCCTCAGTTTCTCAGATAAGCGGGTTTGACCTGGATACTTAAGTTTCAAAACATTCATGAAGCTTATGGTGCTATAAGAACCATTCAAACCATTCAAAATCTGTCTCAAATGGCTAGCAACAACGGACAAGACAGCTGCCACAATGATGCCTACAGAACAGGAAACATGAGCTCATACTCTGTGAGACACAAGTCTAGCAAGTGAACAGCAATAGAAAAACTGCAATTGTCTTTACAGTGAAGTTATTGTAAGATAAACTGACACAGGGGGTCCCTTGCTCTTTCTCTATCTTAAAAATAATAATTGGAATAACAATAGCAACATCAAAGATGGTCTGAACCAGTTCAATACCATTGCTAATTCCTCAAATTCAGGCAAAACTCATTTATGACCATGTGTCCAAACTGTGTGGTTCAGTTGCCTCTGACAAAAAAATAATTCTACTAGATTCTCCTCATGTCAGTTCCAGTAAGGTAAAACAAGTGGGCAGTACAATCATTCTTGTGTGACTCTGTGAACACAAGAGCAGGAACATGTTCTCTGAAATACGTAATCACTCCCAAGACAGTGTCCTGGCATGTCTCAGATAATCCATATGACCTTCTGGCCTGTACCTCAAACAGGAACGCCTTCTTCACTTGTTTTCTCTGGCATGGATCTCCCTCTTACTTCACCTCCAGTTTAAGCTTCCTGCTTTTAGAAACTATTTCCCTAACAGACAGAGTGCTATCTAGCAAGGTTGAATGAGAAATTTCTCCACGGGCAGAAAATAATACTTTCTGTAAAGCCTAGGGTTGCTAAACAAGGTATCTCCACCCATCCTGTTCTTCATCAGAGAACTCCTTTCAAAAACAGCTTCACTGGTTGTCAAGTATCATAGGTGTCCTGATCTGTAGAGGTGCAATCTCATACCTATTAATGTCAAAGCAACAGCAGGATGTGGCCCTGACAAGGACTGGTCATCTCATTAGTCGTCACTAATCAGTCATACTATTAGCAGTATGTGCACAGAGTCCCCTTAGCCTCCCTGGGGTGCTGCAGCTTGCACTCCTTGAAGGAAGGACTGGTAGGAAGCAGACCACTAGGATGAAATCCAGATGCAATTCCAATAATACCCAAGTTCAGCTGAGGAATGAGAAGCAAACAGGAGACAATTTCTTGCTGCACTGGGAGGCATCCACACCAGCTTTAAATAGCCATTTCACCAAGGTGCATAATTAGGAGACCTGGGTTAAGAATCTGCATCCAGTTTCTGAAGTTCTCCTGGCTCCTCCTACTGCCCCACATGTCAGCTACAGACTCAACCAGGACCGTCTCTCCAGCAAGAAACTAGGTGGCCATCACCTGCTTTTGCTTTGGGCTGGGACATGCTGTTATTGCTACATGCTTGTTTATGGTTTATGCCACCTCATAGTTAGAGCAGCTTAAATGATGTTTCAGCTAACAGGCAAGGCTGGGATACTGAAAGGAAAACCCGAGAAAAGCTATACAAGGCTTTTGCCTGAAGCTTGCAGATTAAAACAGAAGCTTTATTGAAAGACAACAGATTTGATTTTAAGTGAGTTCCTGTACCACTGACTATATATCCTGTGATGCACTAACTGTTTTAAAATCCTGAATGACTTTTAGGAGAAGTAAAACCATCAGAAATCAGTAACATTCCTCTTGTTAAAATGCACAGAAGCAAACAGAAGCAACAACATTCAGGTTCCAACTTCAGGACTCCATTTTCCCACATTGTACGCAACTGACTCGAAAAGTCAACTCCACCCCTCTTATGCACTCCCAAGCCCTAACACGGATATAGTTTTCTTTATAACAAAAAAGTAAATGCTTCTAAAATGCAAGCCAGGAGACCATTACAGACAGAGTGAATTACATTGCTCTTATGTGTTTATTTGGATACTAATCACATAGTACTGAAAACAGAAGACATTTGATCATTACTTGCTTTCAGCTGCCAATGACTAGAGGAGAAGGTGGAGAAGTTTAAAAGCAAAACAAAACAAAATAGGCAAGACCATAAGACTGTCTTTCAAAAAGGACAAAACCAAATATTCATTAAAATACTTATTTTACACACAAACTGCCTTGATGTGTATCATACTTCTCAGTGTTTCAACTAATCTAAAATGCCAACTGTAAGCAGTAAGTTTAAATACATTGACAAGCTGTCTCATTTCATTGTACATGCAGCTCTTTGTCTTTTGTAAGTACTTTAAGACTTTCTGCAGTTATCTCAGTGAGTTATCTTAAACGTGCCTACCCTTGCTGGAGAAGTTTTAATGTGGCACAGCCTACATCCATGATTTTGTTACAAATGATTGACTAATAACACCTTTACGTGCGGGCCACCATCACAACGGAGCTAAGAGCAAATAGTAAGTGCCTCGGTGTACTCTCTTTGAAATACAAACTGACATTTGGATTACATTCTGTGCAATTCATAGCACAAAAGGACTCAACCTTGTACTGGAGTTTAGATACCAGAACATCAATGAATGTAATATTTTAATAATAATTGTTCTTCATACCTCGGATTTGGGGTCCCAGTTTATAATACACATTTTAGAACAAAATCTGCCTACTCACCTGAAAACTTCACCTTCCCAGCTTGCCTGAGCATCATGTTCTTAAACATTAGGTATGACAAATTAGTGCAAACAGTTCAGTAAACATAAACTTGGGAGACTTGGACAACAATGTGCAAGTTAAGACATTGACAGAAGGAATTATGAACCCCCTGTTTCCGTCTGATCAGTCCACAGGCTGATCAGGGATTTGACAATACTTTACACTCCCACACTGGAACAGTGTATGTCAGGTGCAGCATTACAGCTTCATGTGAATTAGGACCATCAAGATTTAAGACCAGATCCTTTCTCTCTTAGAGGAATCCTACACATCCTTCATAATCAGTATTTAAAGCACATAACAACAACTAATCCTTAATTCCTAGTACATGCAAACTGTAGTGGGACGTACAATGGAGTTAAAAGGAATCTCCTATAGCTAACCTGCCCATCCTTGGCAGGTTAGATATAGGAGAAATCAAACCACAAGGGACTACTCAAACATCTGCTCCTGGGATGGCATCCCTACTTAGGGCAGCCAGAAGCTCGACTTCACCACACACCTATTCTGGCTCCTCTTAATAACAAGGCCACAAGCTGGAGAGGAACTAAATTGTCATAGGAGACAACCATGCTTCTTGTAGGGGCTTATATCCCCAAAGACTCCCGTGAGCAACTTCTGCCGCTGAATGGCATTCTTCGAACCTCTCTCACCTGACACTGCCTCAGACTGGGCTCAGAAATACCTTGGCTTGGGATGCACACCGAGGCTATTTTTTTATATAGACACCATAGGCCCCATGGGGTACAACTACTGCAAGGCTACTGAAAACTGTGGGTGCAAGCAGCTGCCCCACAAAGCTCTGCTTCGTGACTATACCTCTGCTAATCGCTTGCAGTGTCATGGCTCAGATATAACTGAGAGCCATTAAAAACTTCTGATCCATGCATAAGTAGGACAAATGATGTTAAGCAATATAGCTCATAACCAGGTTTTCTTAAAATAAACCAATTACACGCACAAGACTATAAATTCAGTAATAACACAATAGTGAAGTGTCACAGATGACTTATCCAGCATTGTGTCAGTTTTACTCAGGCTGTACATTATGAACCACATGTGCCATCAGGTATTAGCAACAAAATACAGTTTTACCCTCTCTTGCAAAGTACAGACAAGTGCAGATATCCCAGGAGGTTTAAGCAGATTTGTGCTACCACTAGCAGAAGCACGTATAGAGTGTGTACCTCATGTTGTATGATGTAGGTGCAGCTGTGCCTCCCTTCGACATAGATCAGAGGTGGCTCTGTCTGTGACAGATTAATATCCCCAACTTGAAAATAAACCATTAGGCTACAAGAGACCTTTTTAAAACAAAACTAAATTGTTGTAATTCAAGAGTCAAAAGCCCCTCACACTTTAATTTTAAAGAATATTCTGATGCAGGATATGTGGAAGCAAACCAACTGATGCAGGAAATGCTCTCCTGACACCTAAAATATTTAGAAAATGCAGGACTACAATCAATAACAAACAGTATGATGCAAATATAAAATGTGAAGTCTTCATGTGCAAACAAAGAATGAACATTCAGATGAGTCAATACAGACATCAACTGTGAGAAATTATACATGCAGTGCAGGCCAGCTAAGGGCATGCCGTACAGGTTTTGTAACATACACAAGCAATACCATTAAGACACATTCGTGTCAGATTCATATTACACCAAGCATATGTAAGAAACACTTCACAGTAAAAGCAGAAAAATTGTTTCCCCTTAACCATCTTTCTAGAAATAAAAGACAAATGCTGCTTTTAATTATCACAGATTAAAGAAAAGCCTATTACAGTATTTTTTCCATAACAAACCCATTCAAAGCTAGGTCACAGCTAGTCTTTGCACAAATATACAGCAGGTAGGAAACAGAAAAACTTGCAGGCCCTTCTCCTAATCTATTGTAAGGAACATGCGATTTTAGTTCCTTAGATTTTTAGTTTAAAGGACAACAACAAATGCTCTATTCCAGAGCACGCACAGGCATAAACACACCCCACCAAGAGTTTTACACGTATTCAAGAGCAGGAGATGTTTCACCAGAATCACTGAGATGTTTCATAATGCTCTGGGTTAAAGCAGGACAGCTCAGGCAGCACAGAACCAGCCCTGAGCCTGAAAGCTGAAGCCAAATGCAAGTTGAAAATAGGGTGCAAACTCCAAACAGAGTTGATGATTAATCACTGGAACAAGCTACCAAAAGAAGCTGCAGACTCTCCACCCCTTGAAATCCTTGAATCATGTCTCAGCGCTTCTCTGGAAGATCTGCTTAGCCAAACAAATGTCTCTAGGTACAAGATAGTTGAGATGGGTAACGCGAAACCGCCTGTGTTTTGTAAAACAAATCCTGCAAGGCGATCTAATGTCCCTTCTGGCCTTACATCCTGGATGATTCTTGAATCACACATAAGTACCTGCACAAGGTCAGGACATTGGACTGCAAGTTACTTGTGAAAAGAGAACTGCCTTCGTACTTATTTGTAAAATGCTACCTGCATAAACTTATAACATATTAAAAAAATGTAACTTCTGCGGCCATTATGAAAGAATATAGCTAATCTGTTAAGGTTTCCTCTAAGCTGACTTTTAAAGAAGCATACTGGAAAGCAGTAAATTTTTTTTTAACTGAGGAAAATTAGCTTTCCCAATTCTACATTTCACTTGACATTAATGATCTGTATTTACATATAACACTATTAAAAAGTTCAATTTATTACAAAATTTTAAATGACTTCACATATTAAAAGCTACAGAGATACTTCCACACCCCTGTTTTTGTAGTGACTTTATACAATTTTAAGCCTACTATGCAAAACCTGACATATCTAAATTCTAAAGGCTTGGCAAACCTACCTTCCACCACTGGCCTTACAAATAGATGCATCACGTTGCCATTTTCAGTACATAAGAACTACCTTGCTTGTCTATCAATAGGTTCCTCTCTTGAAATCTTTAGATGCTCTCTTAGAATAGCAATCTTTCCTTTCTTCCTGTAGTTTACGTCAGCAGTCATCTCCAGTCATTTTACTTGGCTGATTGGGCTTTTTTCATGATGTTACAATTAGGAACTTAATATTGGCAAAAAAACACCCCTGTGCTCATCACATTAAACAAATGATGAGTAAAGCTGTGTGAGGTTTGGAGGTTATTTCCCTCAGTTCAGTTGTTGAATAATAATAAAAACTCTTGTGCTTAGAATAAACCAACTTTGAAATTTATTTATTTTTTTGTAAGAGAGAGAGGTGAGGGAAGACAAGGAAGTTTCCAGTAAAATAAACCCTTCTTCACATTCCCAGTCTTTCCTCCTTGTATTGAAACAAAGAATACACTGCTCACACTTACACACAATGTAATTTGTTTTGAACAATTACAAGAGTGAAGGAGGACAAGCAAGGGCTAGACTCACAACTTGTGAGAAATCACCACTTTTCTCTTCACCCAATATCAAACTGGTCAGAGACTTGTCAGAGTCCTTAGAGATACACATCACACTTCAATCTCAGTACCCAGTCTAAATTCTCTTTACTGCCCAAGGTGATTTGAATACATTTATTTTCTCTTTAAGAAAAATGTCCAAGCCCCCAATGATGGAATATCTGTGAAAATCTCTACGCTGTCTCCTGCTAGAGCTGTTCTAAAAAATTAAATATACCTGAGAAAATAACCATACTACAGCACTTGTGCCTGGGAGCTGCAATCTATGCATTTCAGACCTCCTCTGTCAAACTAGGACAGCTTCTGCAGGGGAGAGTGCATACTCCCTCTCTCAGAACGTCCTCTAGTAATTTGCTTACAGTACCCTTGGCGAATAGAAAATATGAACTTTCAAACCTTCACAGCAGAGAATTTAAGTTTCCCATTGACTCAGAGATAGAAAGGAAATTCTTCATTAGTCTTGATCATTTTACCTAATTTCCTTCCCTTCTTCCCTTCCAGTGAAAACTGAGTTCAGCATTTAACCTCAATTTTCAAGTTGTCTCAGGACAGCTACTTGGAAGAAAGTAGGTTCATATCACAGAAGTCAATCTTTGAAGGAAAGAGAAAGAAGTTAATGTATGAAAAGCAGAAGGAAAACCTCCCTTCCCCAATTCAAGAAATAGGTTTGGTTTTTCTGCTTTAAAACAGAATTGCTGACATTTTTAAATACATACACAAATGGAACCAGCAAGGTTCTGATTTTCCTCTTGCTATTACCCATTTTCTTCATTTTGTTCTCCAGATGCATCTTGGACATCCTAATCCAACCTTTCCATTTCAGTAACACTTAAAACTCACACTTAATTTGGGGCACGGTCTTTCAAACCCATTTGTCTAAATGGAGGGATTAAATTCTTTGAACTCTGGCTTAGCTGTACTGAAGCAGAAGTAGAAATAAAGCTTCCTAACAGGCCTTTTACATAAATAGTCAGTTTCAGTCTACAGAATGAAGGATGGATGGAGAAAAAGCACCAGGGCTGTGAAGGAAATATAAAAACAAAACAAAACAAAACAAAACCACCAAAAAAAACCCCTTTAAGCTTATATTTAGTTTATACTCTTATATTAGACTTCTGGCAAAGCCAAGATTCAGGAACAGGATAAAACAGACCTCATGAAAGGTGTATAAACTGTACCGGAACATGACGGGAAAGTCACTTGTCTCCATCAATATTTTTCTTTTGCACATCTAAATCAGGCTACATCTTTTAAGACACTACAAAGTCAAAGTAATTGCGTACACCAACAATCTACACATGCTTCAAAAGCCAAAGGAAGTTTTGCTACCAGTATCTGTGGTCAGACACAACCATGCATGGAAAGTATAATAAAACAAAACCAAGAGAATAAAAAGCCTTCTTGAATTTATCACAAGAAATTCTGGAGAACTGAATATATCGCTACATCGTATATCTCAAAACGTGGACCAGTTAGGTAAACATCTGTCTTTGAAGAGGTTGAAGAATTTAAAACAGAGTAGTAATGATCCACAACAGTTGTGCAGCATATTACAAATATTTCTTTTAAATAGTTCAAGATTTTGTAACAGAACATCCACAAAAATGGTATGTTATTTTGTTTAAAGACTTGTTTCTAAATTGTTTCAAAAAGTTTAAATAATTTAATGGTGTACCACTGCAAACCGAAATCAATATTATAAACATTGTTATATATTATATTATATAACATATATATAATATTATGATATAATATTATATTGTATTGCAATAGTAGGAAAAAAAGAATACAGAAATATCTGTTTCCTTTCTCCAAAACCCAAAAGGAATGGAAAATCTTAAAATCTCATTTACAAGTTTTCAAAAAGGCTTATTGCCATGACAAGTCCTTCATGTTGTTGCCTTATGGACTCAGGTTAATTTGCTATTACATAATTACAAAATATGCTATTTAGAACCAGCTCTTTATTTTACATAAATATGTATAGCATCCTTGATTTTGATGAGTCTAATTTACAACAGAAGATGTAGCTTTCACTGCCGGCCAGTGAAAAGAAAGTTAAAAGCCAAAAGAGATTAAAAGAAGTTAAAGATCTAAAAGCACTACAACTGGAATGTCATTTTCCCTTGCTGGGGACAACAATCTGTATGTCTGCCTTTGACTTCATATCAGAAGTAAGTGTTAAATAACCTGCTTTAATATCCTTCTCTCAACCTACTGGCACACAGTGCTGCATTTTTATCATAGATGTTATAACAACTTTATATTTATCTTCAAGCCCCAGCTCTCAGAGTCAGGTGAGTCAGGTGATTGTATAAGGATCTGAACAGTCATTTAAGAAAACAGTAATTTCTAGTTCTAGTAGTTGTAGAGAAAAAAAATCTGAAAGTCTTGTTCAGTTATGCCCTAATGACTCAAAATTCAAAGTTATGTTATCACACCTGCTGTGTGTTACTTTTAGATGACTTTAAAGATCCCTCTTCTTACATACAAGCTCTTGGACAACGGCGAACAGGCACACGGCCTTCAGCCTGCTTCCCAAGTGGATCCCCCAAACAACAGGAGATTATTTTCAACACACGAATGAAATTTCTGCACATGAGAGAAATACTTATCACTAGACAGACAATACAGAAGTAAATCCTATCATTTCTCAAGCTGTTTATACAAAGGTGCAGAAAAAAATAAGGAAATAAAGGTCTTTGAACTTGTAGCAAGTCAAACAGTAGTCTCCTTGCAGAAGTAATCCTCCTGAGAAATTCCCATATCAGAACGCTTTGAATATTAAGTATTTTCATCTTGCCTACTTCCTTGAACTCCTGAAAGAACTACTTTAGGTACTAGCTTCCCACCCACAGCGCAGATGGTTTTTTCCTTTGTTAGGGATTTGAAGTCCAACAAGATTGGTATTCAACTCAAACGTGGTCGTTGCATATTTTAAAAATTATTTAATCGAACAGTAACTGTATTAGGCAAAAAGAAAGTCACAGTAAAACTTGTTTCAGTCCCTAAATGTTAAATAAAGCTGGTCTGGGCTGCAGTCTTCAGTGTTACAGAGGTATTTATGTATTGTTGAAAAGTTACAGCAGAAACTGAGTCATAAACCTGAGTCACTTACACGAGGGTAATCAGTATCAAAGAGAGGCCTTTATAGAAATTCCAGGGGATCCCATGCAAGTTGAGAAGTCAGCAAGAACAGTTATATCCAAATATAATTTACTTTCATTCTTGGCTCTAATGCTGATGTTGCAAGTAAGAATAGCACTCACCGACGGCCACATAGTACACATTAACACCAAACTTGCTGGGTCTCAGAGTCCTGAACTGTCACAGCAAAAGAAGCACATTACATTAAAAAAAAGCTAACTTGCAAAAGGCAGCTCACTGAAAGTAGTAATTCCTTCATTATAATAGAGCTATATATATATTTATTATCACAGAGGGTCTTAACAGCTGTGGTGAAAGTTAAAATTATGCAACAAAAGGGAAAGCTTTACAGAGCACAGCCAAGTTGATTATTGTAATTCATATCTGGAAGTGAAAACACACATCCTGAAAAACCATCCATCTGGCATAAGAGGTGACAGCCTGTTCAGCAATACAGATAACACCGAACACATCATCTTTATGCTCTCATTGAATACTTAATCCCATCAAAGTCAGAGTGGTGACATTCAAAGACCTTCACAGAATCTGGCCAAAGGAATCACCATTTGATCCAGACCCATGTCCGTCAGCTACATATTACTGGGAATACATAATTCTTGACCTATAAGGAAAAGACAAAAGATTCACCAGAAAAAGGCCTGAACTCAATTCACTCTCAGGAGGCAAACGAATGAGCAACAATTCTTGCTACTTCCCAAATACATGGGAGACAGATTTCCTCACCTATAAATACATCAAATTAATCACACAAAGTTTACGTGCAGAACAGTGAATTAGTGGCAACACCTGAAAGTGCTCATAGGCAAAAGTTGAGTAACACTATGAACAGTCCATCAGTTTCTCACCAGTATCAATCAAAAAAAAAAAAAATTGCAATTACTACCACACTCCATGGAAAATACTACATGAGGTCTAATATAGATAGTTTTGCTGTCATCATCAGTCAGGCTGATGACCATACCTATAGCCTTAATTTTTGCCATTAGGAGATAATGCCTGCAACTGTTTAAAATAGATAAGGCAGATAATCTACATGATTTCACAGACAAGCTAGAAGCTTAAATGCAATGCAGATCTAACTGAAAACCACTATTGTGTATAGAAATTAAAAGAACAGAAAACACCACATCTGAGATGGAAAGAAACCTAAGAGTGCTCGCTGCAATTTGCTAAGCAGGGACTGGGGAATCTCCATCCCAGAACACTAAAACACCTGACATAAAGTTGCAAATTGAGGAGAACAGATTTTTAATACAATAAATTCTTTCTATAAGGATACCCTCTAGAATTCCCTCTATAGAAAGAAATCATACTACATCACTAGGGATCAAGCAGCATAGCATCTGCATTAAAAAAAGAAAAAGATGTGTGAGGTCACTGCAAATTAAACTTAAAGCCCAAGATTATATTAGCTTGTTCACAGTAGTATAAAAATCTCCAAAACCAATATAAAATACAATTAAAGACATAGACAAAAAGGGAATTTGATAACATTACCATTTATCAAAGGCAGGTAGTGCCAGAATAGCCTATTCTTTCAGAGGATAGCTAATTTTCTGGAGAAATAAAACAGAATAGATCTTATTGATTTAGATGTTAATAAAGCATTTGGTGACGTGCCACGAGGGGAAGTTGTTAAAATGGAGATTGATACCGAAATACTACGTAGGGGAAGACAGCTAAAGCAGATACTATGAAAGCCTTACTCCAAGCTGCAGAAGGTCTAATAGAGTTCCTCCAGACTTAATCTTCACACCAACATTTTTTGTAAGTTTGGCACAAAAAATAGGCACAAGAGGATGAAATCTGCTGAAAAGACCAAGCTCTGATTCTCACCAAGACTGAAGTATCATTCAGGAAAAACTACAGTGTTCAGAAACAGGCTGAAATGCAGTAACATGAATGTAAAGTGATAAACTTCAGAACCCAAAAGTAGAAGTTTATTGTTTGGAACTGACACAGGAGAAGAGTGGAGTGTAATCCCAAGATCAATTCAGAGATGACAGTGAGCCATCATGGATCAAGCAGCCTGAAAGAGGCAAATGTGATTTAACAGTGGGTCGACTGAGACGTCTGACACATATTTCGCATCTGCACTGGTGTGTGTACTTCTGGTTACTCGCATATGAGAAGGAAATAGTCAAACAGGAGAATGATTCTACGAAAAGCAGAGGAACTGGAAAGCTTACCTTGTAAGAGGAGGCTAAAGAGAGTTTAGCTTATTTAGCTCTGCAGAAGAGAAACTGAGAGGGAATATGATTAGTCCCTGAATATATTTTCTAGGCAGCAAGTTGGAGGAGGAGGAAGCTAAAGAAGAGGACATGTGAAGCAGAGTCCAAGCTGATTCTGCTTAGTCCCTAGCTGGCAAAGAAAACCCCTTAATCTATCATGTTTAACATAAACTAAACTTATTTTGGAAAACACCACAAAAGAGTGGAGGAGCACTGGCCCCATTTCAGGCCAGTGAGTTGAACTCTAGACAAACCCTTGGGCGTATCTTCAGCTGGTTTTGACTATTACAACCATCTTCAGAGCAGACTCTTATGCTGCTGAAGTTCAGCCCCCATGTTTCTGTAGAAACTGCCAAATGAAGTAGCCTCAGCAGTGACTGCTGGACAAGTGACTGTTGTGAGGTTAGAAATAATGCACCTAGATAACTGAAATTTAAATTTACCTTAGAAGAACAGAGTATACAAACATCGCATGAGGAGCACTTGTTCAATCCTGCAGAAGCTCTGCTTTCAGAGCAGTCTGAGCTGCAGACAACAGAAAACAAAAGATGAACAGCAGAGATGAACCAAGAATTGGGGACTGTTTGAAGATCAGAATTTGCCATCTAATACAGTTCTTGGAGGGTGTTCAGCTAGAAATATGAATAAAGTAAACTGTGTAATCTGAGAATTATGAGTGAAATAAACTGGCAAAGCTTATTAGTGATATGCTGAGAAGTTGTTAAAATTTGGCTAAACTTTAAAGATGTGATGAAGGTGGCTCAGGGGGAGTGTGTACCATTATGCAAAATTAAGCATAGAATTTCAAAACCAGTAAGTCTGAGTGACAAGTTGGTTAATTGCAAGTAAAATTTGAGGTCTAAAAATTACAGGGAGCATAAAACTACAGCATTGTTACTTCTAAAAGGAAAAATCAAAGGAATGTAACGATGGTACTTGAAGTGCATAAAGGAATAATGAAGCACAAATAGCTAGGAGTATTAAGACTAACAATAAGGGGTTTTTTAAATATATTGGAGGTTTGAAAAATGCTAGAGAACAAGTAGTTCCATAATAAGGTGACAGAGTAAGGAAATATTTGCTATTGGAAAAAAGAACGAACAGAATAATTCATTCCTTTTTCATACTTGCATTTCACAAGCAGAATATTATTAAATATAAGACCTTAGAGAGCATTCTGTGGTCATGAGAAATTCTGAAGGCTGTGATTAACCAAATACTCTTGTTTAATGTTAATGAGCATCTGAGATCTCGTTTGAACTAGAACGTTGAATCTTGAGCTTGCCTTGCATTTTTCATTACTTTAAAAAGATGAAACTTCTTTTAGGAGAAAAAGCTCCATCATGGTTTGCAACAGAAATGTGAATCTAGCCAGGAGGTTAGGTCCACAGTTGCTTGCTTGCACTATGAACATTCATTCAGAAAGGATCGTATTAGGAGCAGTAGTAAATCACCATGTGTTGACCACATAAAGCTCAGTGAAGCTTGTGAGAGTCTTTAGTAAGATCTCAAGACACTCCCTCTGACTAAGCATGTTTCTCTGCGTCATCCCTAATCAGTAACAGGGGAAAAAAAATAAGGACTGTATTCTCCCCCAAATTATGATTATTTCAGTTTTCCTTGACAGAGTTAAGGACAAAAAAAACCCAAAACTCAAAACCCAAAACCCCTCAGCAACAAAACTTTCCCACTGTCTGAAATGCAGCTTCTTCCTGCTGTTCAACTTCTTTCAGTGCCTCCTGGGCACAGCTGGTTGCTGCCTGCTCTCAACCACCATCTCCAGAGGACGGCTGCATGCTGGCAGCACAGCAGCAGGGCCAGCCAGCGGGCTCCCACGCAGGCAGGACAGCGTGCACCTGGGATGGGATGGGGGATCCCTGCAACGGGGGGCAAGGAACGAGCATGTGCGCTCATTCACATGAAGGCTACTGTCAAGCACATGGACACAGTGGCAGAATTAAAGTTGCAAGGGGTATTCTCTCCTAAATCTTCATGTATAAAACAATGCCTTTACCATCACAGGCCTTGGTGGTTTGGGGGTTTTTGGGCTTTCTTCCCTTTGCCTGCTCGTGTTTAACAATAAGAAATGCATAGGTGGAAGGGATACAGTGCAGCACCAGGGAGCTACCTGGAAGACAGCAGAAAATCTTTCTCATCACAGGGCTGAGCTGGACAAGAGGTACACTACTTAATCTAGGAGGAAAACTCATTCAAAAAATTGATAAATGCACAAGTGTTGAACAAGGACACAGCTATTTTCAAACATTTTTGCTAATCAGCAAGAACTCAAGGAGGTAGAGTATGGGAAGTAACCTTAGTTGAGGAGAATCAAATGGAAGTAGTGTGTTTAAAGAAGTAGTGAATGTTTATATAAGTTGAAACAAGCTTTAGTCCATTCTTTTGGACTTGTTAATTTAGCTTTTGGAGAGACAGATGGATTAAGTTTCCCTTGGCAATTTTCTTTTCTCTCTTTTTCCTGAGGGTTGATACAGCAATTGGGTTTTGGTTTGGTTTGGTTTTTTCCTAGCATAAACAGTTAATGAAATAAACCAACATACTCTAAAAAATGTAGAGCGCAAAAGAAAAAAAACAAAACCAGCAAAACCCAAAAAGGAAGGGTGTGTGGTGAAGGATGTTTGCAGTTGTTCCTCAGATGGATGGTCCTTGGCTTGTTTCTCTGCCTACTCAACACTGGGGCATGTGGTAGCAAAAAAGGCTGCTGTCTGAGCCATTAGCAGCCAAAACAAACATAAAGATAGCGAAAATTGGAGGAAATGGAGACACTGAGCCATAAATATTCATGTTTTAGGACAGCGATTCAAGCAGTTCAATGTTAGTAATCAGGGTGTGAGCAATTCTCCACATGCCAAGGTATAGAAAAAACACAGGATAGTTCAGAAATCTACACGGATATGGTCTTCACTGCCTTCCAACTGATCGCAGTAACCTTGTAGTGTATCTGGGTGTATGTCGTCAAACCCCATGACTAAATTAGCCTAGTGACTAAATCTCTTGGTCGTCTTCTCCTTGTTAGCTCAGCTAGCATGTTAATGTGCTACAGAACAAACACAATGTACTACGCTGGTTGCCTCCTCCTCCAGCTTTTACTTCAGCTATCTGCCCTAGCGCAGAATGGATAAACAGTTTTCTTGCCAAATAGTAGTGGATTAGCCACAGCAGTGGTGACGACAGCACAGTGTGTGGAAGGATAAGAGTTACAATAGATATTCCCAAAGCAGTAACATGAGCTGGGATAAGGCGGGAATGAAATGTCATCATCTAGATGAACATTTACACACTATGGAAATGATGACTGGTATTTGGATTGAGCAGAAGGGCGAATTCAACGTCACAGCAACTCCCAACAAGGTTCACCAGACAACGGTCATATATGCTGCACTTTAACCCCATAATCCAGTTCTCCAACTCTAATGAAAACTATGATACTAAGATTTATTCTATACAGTAAAATAAAAAATTCTCTAATAGTCATACTATATTGCCTGTGATTGGAAATATGTTGCCTTTGATATTCTTTCAATCTGGACTTAATCCTGAGAACTACTAAACATCTACATTTCGTATCTGCCTGAAAGCTCTGCCAATCCTCAGAGCTTCTCAGGACAGGCAAATGAATTGAATGTACAGCTGAGAATAAATAAAACTTCCAAGATTTCAAGGTGTCTTGAACAGTTGAAGTGAAATCCACAATTTGCTATACATAAAGAAAATCAGTGACATTATATCCATGCTCTTTATGATTTTAAAATTAATGCAGCATTTAGCAAATCGAACAGAACATTTTATGACCTGTTCAGTTCTGCTACTTCTGTATATACACGTTAGTGTAGTAAAATACCACTTTCTGAGCTGAAGCATATTCATTCCATTTTATACACAGTAAGAATGACTGAAGCACAAACGCTCCTAAGAGCAGCACCTAAACAAGATCCTAAACCTCTGAGCCCATTTCCAGTCCTACCACAAATTTTCCGAGTGTCCAGATGGTGTGTCAGTTCCACTGAAGCCATGGAAAATGGGCACATTGTATGGAAAACCATGCTCTGGATAGCAAGGAGCTCTGGCACTGCTGGGATGGCAGTGGGAAAAGGCCCTGAGAACCTTGTCCAAGGTGCCAGAGAGACCTTCTGGCAGACATGAGACCAGAAGTATGTCTACAAGCATCAGTCTTGTACCCTATCAGAGGATACTACCATTTCTTCCCCTGAAACGTCCACTGATTGATATAATCCCAATTATTTCAAAACTCTTTGGTGACTCTTGTGTCATAACATATTACACTATTTCTGAATTAACTAACACAGGATACTCTGGTTCACAAAACTTCCCGTGAGTCTGGGAAGTTCTGTTAGGATTAATTTCTTAAAATGTTTTTGGGGCCCATTACTTACTTCCATTTTGCTCTATGAATTTCTACCTGTCTCATTACAGGATGCCCTTCAGCTCTTTTCAGCAAGCCACTTATCCTCTCAGCCATTTCTGGTGCTTGTCGCTTCTCTCTTAGTCTCCAGCAAGTCTGGAACTCTCTCTGGTTCACTGACTGGGTTATATTTCATTACAGCTGTCACATTATCTGCAGCAACCATCATTAAAAAGATTGCTGCATTATCACTAGAAAGGGAGCAATATTTCAACAGCTTTGTGTGGCAAATGCACTGGGGCAGCATTTCCTCTTGCCAAGTTCCCATTGGTTCACTTTCCCCATTGGTTCTCCTGCTTTGTAGTTCAGGTTCTGAATTTATCTCAGGTTCCCTCTGTTTTGCTCTCATTAGGAAGGCATTCGGGCAGCATTCTTCTCCCCTTATGCTGGAGAATTTGTTCCAGGTCACTGCTGAGCTGTAGACAGTGTCCTTGAACATGTAACCTGTAATGAAATGAACGATTGCCCTATCAGCTGCCAAACATTTCATGCAGGACCCCCCATCCTCACCCCAATGACTCCCCACTTAACCTGGATGGGTGTAGACTAACAGGGAAAAGAGAAAAGTGTAAATGAGAAATTGGAACCGTTCCTCATCTCCCAACATATGCTTAGTAATGTGTCTTTGGCAAGCCTCCACTCACCAAAAGTGTTTGGGCTTTGAAAACTACAGAACAGCTGTGCTATACAGCCAGCTGTTGGCAGTTTGATGTTTTCATGTAGATACCAACCATGTGAATATGCCTTAAGTTCTCAGATATGAATCCAGTGGTTACTACTAAAGAAAAAAATCCTAGAAACACTAGATCTACCAAAAGTTAAGATTATATCTCAGAGGTGTCACAGCCTGATTCACAGAAGAGGGATCTGTTTTAAAACAAACACCTGTTTCTAGCTATCCTTATCCAAACCCATGCTGTCATCCTCTTTGAAACCCAAATCAAACTGGTGTGATCTTAAAAGTGAGTTTTCACTCACACAGTACTTAGTATGGATTAACGGTGTAGTTTGAAAAGTAAAATCTTTCACCTCTACAGCGCATCCCTCCCAAGCATTCTTGGTTGCACCATTTATAGCCCTTCTTGATCAGACAACCTACAGAAAATCACCACAAGACAACAAGAGAAACTGCAAACACCATCCACTATGCTGTTGCAAGTAATATGAGGGGACATGAACAAGTAATACAGGGGACATCTCTTGGCTGGAGATCTCTTTGGAAGAGGAAAGGGCAAGGAGCATTCCAAAACTCTTCAACCAAGACTCATCCCACCTAATATTGGACAACTGAACCCCTCTGCCTAAAGAGAATAACTGCTGCTGCACAAACACAAGCAACTGATTTAGGAAGGGGGGTTCTTATTAGGCTCTGTATGCCATACATGTGAAAGGAAAATCTACCCTAGAGGGCAGTTCAGAGCAAGAGACTAACTCTGGAGGAGTGAAGCCTCAGGATGGTGCCTAAACCGAGGTGCAGGTGCAAGATGTCCTGAATTTTCTCACTTTTGTAGTTTAACTTAGATCAGCACAATCTCTTCTCATTCTTTTCCTCAGTCTCCGAGGTTCCTCTGAACCCCTACCTGAGACGTTAGGAACTTGTGCAAGGGAGCTGAATCATGAATACATAACCTATTGAACAATGTAGCCGAACATTTCTCCTTCAGCACTTCTGTTATCATGGCTAAAACTTTTGTTCTAACTTGCCTCTTCCTGGAGGACACACATACTCTGAAGACTCCAGACTCCACGCCAGCAGTAAAGCAACCTCCTTCGCAACTCTTCTTACCTCCTTCAACTGACCACTGAGAACAGCCCAACCAAGAAAGTGTTATTTCACAATTAGCTGTGCTCAATTTTACTTTTTAATAATTGCTACCTTTCAGTGGTCTAAACTTTGACAGTTCCATGGGTCCCCCAAAAGAAAGCAGGATCAAGCATGCTGCAGCTGTTTCTCTGCAGCATTTCTCTCCCTCTAAAAGTGTTCTCAAGTTAATTTTGACGAGGTTTGAAAAGAGTAGGCTTGTGCTCCACGCTGAAAATGTTTTCAATTTGACAGCTTTGTCGGTGTGGGGGAGGGAGAAAGATCAGTGATATCTTTAAGTTATGCAATAAAAAGTTAGTTGTCTTCTTTGAACGCAGATTTCTATTGAAGTTTTAAATAGTCCTATTCACTAAGGAAAGGATTAAAAAGGTGATTAACATAAGTAAGCTGAAGAAGCCTGCTGCTGTTCCTGTAAATAAAGCTGACCTTCTGGAGTAGTGGCAGAGGCTGCTGACCTTGTTTTTCTCCCTTGCACCAGCAACAGCATATCCTTACATGAGTATCGTATTACCAGCTAAACAGTCAGCTTTCACATACGGCAGTACAGAGTAGTACACAGCTCCAGCATTCGCTAAAAGGAAACTTGCTTGTTTTCAGAAAGACTCAAGAGGACTCGCACTTATGCTGAGCTCTGCACTGACTAAAACTTTCCCAAGGGATGGACAAGAGATTCCCAGGATTTAAAAGGAAAAAAGCATCAATGGTTTTTGCAACACGTTCAGAAATAACAGGCCATAAAAAAATCTGATGCTGTAACTGAGAAGCCTTGCTGTGGGAAGACATGCTTTTACTTTCTTTCATGTTAGTCCTGTGCCTCTATTTCAGAATTGTAAGGAGAAGGGAAGGTGTGCTTGTAACACTTTAAAGAAAACCAGCCATTGAAAAACCTAAAAAGATCACAAGTGTAAATTACTTCTCTTTAACCTTCTCCCATCGTCCAGTAATTACCCTTCATTTACAGTAAGGCAACTCCTTCAGGCAGTTTTCTTTCTCCTTCCAAAAGGTTTAGAATATAGAGCTAGTACTCCAGAAAGCAATGAGACTCTCTTCTACATGGATTTGTGTCAAGCTGATCAATGCAGTATCAACACTTGATTCCATCACATGAATGAGCTTTACCCACACCTTGCTTCAGTGCAGCAGGTATGTTGGTCACATTTTACACATGGGGTTTCAAGATAGCCAAGATTATGTGATTTACCAAAATCACAGGAGAAGTTTGTGGCTGAGGTATTACTGCATCTGACCTTCAAGCCCAAGTCTTCTCTCTTTTGCTAGCAATATATATATATAAGACCTCACCTTTCTTTCCATTCTTCTACTCCTCCACAGTCCACTGAGATGAACTGTCTTTTTCCTCACTGCTAGGAAAAAACCCAAACAGACAGTAATAACAACTTATCCTACTCCAGCAGGAACACTGCAGATCCAGGGAGGAGTCTGGTCACTTTCCCCATCATTTTTGCATGCCTCTTCCCCCTTTCTAAGATCATGAAATGAGAAGCCCAGGAACAGCTGCAGAACCCTCAGGTTCTAAAAGCATCTTTCATTTTCCAGGCTCCCTTAGAAGCAGTAAAGAATCCATTGCAGGACCACTGCAGGCAAATAAGTGAGCTAGACTGACTGCCTGGGACCAGTGTCTCCCATAGGTAGGACTCCGAAAGAGCTGGCCAGAGCCTGCACCAGGTAGTAGCCCAGCCCAGATGTTGAGGAGGACAATACTCAACCAGATGCACAGCCTCAGCTCAAACCTTCTGCCTGCATAATCCATAACAATCCATGACTAGGTCCAAGCATCTCTCATGGTGGTGACCACCTTGGACCTCTACAGTGGTCAACACTATGAAAGTAATAGAGATATTAAGTGATGGACTTGTGGGAGGAAAATATTTAACCCCCACCACATTTACTGCAGGTCTGGTAGAAAAAGAAAAGAGACATTTGGAGGAGAATGAAATATGCTCTTTCATAACTAAGAGCGATATATTTTTAGACTTTAAAAAATGGTATTACTTCTACATGTCAATCTTTCAGAAATTTTTCTATAATAGATATCTATTTCAAATTAAGTCATTTCAAAAGTTTTGGTATTGTGCAGTTACTTTTCTTATTTTTTTTTTTTTTTTACCTTCCTTTTCTTTTGGACTTTTATCCTGTAGGTAAATAATATGCTGCATTAACCACATTATAATCAGTGTTGTAATGTACACATTTCTTTGTGTTTATTTGTTAAAACACTACTCCTGACCCTACAGCTATATATAACCTTTCTTTTTGCTTACTAATCAACACCTTTGATACATTCTATTTTCAGCATTATTATTCCCCAGAATTTCAAAGTCTGTTAAATGATAGAAAAGCACTGAAGAACCTCCAGATGCACCAGAGCTCCAATACTACAAAAACCTGTAATTATTTAGAAGTCAACAATTTGTAGCACATTATTTTGTGAATAAATGTAGCAGCACTTTCTACGTGGAAATAATGATGCACAGAACTGAGTCACACAACATAACTTCCAAGTTGGGCCTTGTTGAGTGGGGGTTGGACCACCTGACCTTCAAAGGTCCTTTGATATTACAATTTCATACGAATAAGCAAATGATTACTGCAGATTTTTCAGGTTTTCTCAGGATTTTTTTTTATTATTGGAAAACCATTTGGGGAGGGAGAATTTTTCCTTTAAAGTGTCCAGTCTAATGGCCTTGCAATCAGCACCTGTGCTCTAACTCAGAAAACATCCAAACAATTCACCAGTTTCTAGACAGACTAATGAGAAAGGAAGAATTCTAACTTTAGAAAGCATCCAAGATATTTTTCATTCGTCTACGCCTCTCCGAGGAGCTTTTGAAATACAGTATAATAGAGGTGGAGTTGCTTACAGCCTTGCTTGCCTTGCCTTCGTGGGACTGCTCTGCCAGTGAGTAACTCTTAATCTGTCCTGATGGGATCTATGGATGTTGAGAGGGACCTTAGGAAGACTGCCTCTGTGTGACAGAAGGAAATAAAGACCCATCTCTTTACACACATTTGACAGCCTCTAATGCTCCTTCTAAACACAGCCTCTTTTATTAACCTCCCAGTCAGTTAATTGGGAAAAGTGCCATCAGCCAGGCTCCTTGGAGCACAGGATCATGCCTGAGGACGTGCTGCAGCCTTGCAGCCCCTGCTGGCATTTGACCCCAAACCCACGGCCGCCAGGACACCCAGGGCCTGACTGATCCCACAGGGTGATGGGTTGACTCAGAAGCCACAGCACAGCGTGAGCAGCCAGGGAGACACAGCTCTAGCTGTGGCACACGTGATCCTCTCACGCTGCATGTCCGCAACCTGACATCTTGCTGCCCATGCCACTGGGCAGCCAGTCTGAAAAGATTAAATTTGCATTCAGCAGGGTGGGAAGGGAAAGACGTGGAACCTTCCTTATGTGAGAGGCACAACAAATGCATTTAGGTAAATGTTCCATTTTACACTGAGTAAAGAAGAAATGTGTATAAGAAAGCATGGCTTTAAAAAAAAATTCAATAAAAACAAAAGAAATAAACATCCCCCTATAGCGTCAGAAATTCAGGTAATTCCAGAATGTCTTTGTGAAAGAGAAGTTTAATTTTCCAAATTCTCAGAATCAAAGCTGAAAAAAAAGCACTAAAAATCCAAAAATGGTAGTGACAGAAAAAAGCCTATTTTATTGTGTTTATTT
Source organism: Strix aluco (assembly GCF_031877795.1). Lineage (NCBI taxonomy): Eukaryota > Metazoa > Chordata > Aves > Strigiformes > Strigidae > Strix > Strix aluco. Next base: position 53,825,459 of record NC_133933.1, on the reverse strand, counting down.
CAGGTCTATAAATCAGTAACCTGAAACATTATTAGAAAGACAGAAGTCTTCTTTTTTCTTCTTCTTCTTTTTTTGAGATTCAGTTTATTAGTAACAGCTAAGTGATCACCCATGCTACTTTAAATCCTGGCATGCTCCTTAGTGGGGTTTGGGCCCGTGCCAGCTAGCATAATGCCTGGGCACACTTTGGGGTATAGCATGCACCCAGGCAATTCTTAGTGAGAAGTATGGACAAGACTGCAGCATACTTGTCTTCCTCTGCCCCACAGAGTCTTCCAGCACTATCTAGCAGGCTCTTCTCCCTCCAGCGCCTCCTCGTGCCACAGCCCAGGGCGTGCAACACCCCACCTTAGCTTTCTGTTATAAAACCATGAGGCTCCAACATGGACCAAAGTGCCTGAAGTCACATAAGAAGTGATCCTCCCTAAAACCACCACTCGGACACTAATCTTGGGACCAGAGTCACATCAGACTCAGGGCCTAGTGCTATGTAATATCAGACATGGTGGTCCTTGACACTTGGAGAGCCAGCCATGGAGATGCTAGTTCCAATTTTTAACTTTAATTTAATTTAAATTTAGTTTTTAAAAATAAAAATTTAGTAGTACAGAGGGAACTTCAGTCAAGCCTTCAGTAAAATCTTACTCTGATATGGCTGTGGAGTGTATGTTCACCAAATCACGCATTTAGGATTTCTTCATGCCCAAGAGATATCATCTGCCACATTCATTAAAAAGAAAAGAATATTCTTTCTCCAATTATGAACTAATTTCTAACAGCAATAAATTTACTGAAGAGTAAATGAGCTTCCACAAAACACTCTATAGGGCTGTCATGAACCCTATTACAACATAATATGACAGAGGCTAAACAAAGGCACATTTCAGAAGAAATTTCCCACAGTTTCCCCAGTATCCATAAAACTACACATTGTATAAACCTGTCGCCATAGTCTGAGGTCTTCATCTTAGTTTTCCTTACTCCACTATCCACAGGGATAAAATTTCAAAGGCTGAGCCCCATTATCCCATCTCCTGTAAAGCTTTGTGAAAGATTTCAAGTATCTAAATGAGTAATAAAGGATGGAGACAACTAAATACAGGCTGGAGGGAAAAAAAGAAAAAAAAAGAAAAGAAATATGCACTGATTGTTAACTGTAAGCAATGTAATCTAATGCTTTCACCGAATGCCAGCAATAATGATAAAACCTGCCCACAAAAAGGCTAAGTCCCTTTTTATGGTCTAGATATAGTTAAAACTGACAATACCTAAGCTGTCAGTGGAGGAAGAGGATACCAAAATCACCTGCATATAGACAAAGTTGGAATAACTAACTTGGACTGACAACGATTAGAAGCTGAAGGAGAGAAGATTTTTATTCCCTAGATCTGCAAGTCTAGATATTTAAAAATCAAATTGTTTAAGACATCAGATTTCTGTTGCAGGAAGTATTTGCAGATGAAAGGAAGCATCAAATTTTAAACTAGATTTTTTTAAAGTACATTTTATTTTACTGTACCAACTTGAAAACAAAAAAAAAGTTTCTTAAATACCTAGAACATTTAGTTTAAAATCTGTTCCCAATGTAGTAACCTAACAAATAATTTGGTTTATGAACCAAAAGCTGCATTTTTGAAACTTCATGCATTCAACTGCAACGTGAGAGATCAATGATCTTTGCTAACATCTGTCAGGCCCATCCACTTGATCTCATTTAACCAAGTGGTTCTTGTAGCTTTTATTGTTCAATGGTCCAGAAAGTGACTGTGTAAAAATATTGTGTAAAATTACATCTTCTCCTTACATATGTTCATACTCAAAATAAAACTAATCTGCTTTACTGGCAGAAAGTTTCTACTCCTAGCAGTCCTGAAAAAGCACTTTTATTCTGCTATGTGCATTGAGAATATCACCAACTAATTACACAATTACTTAACATAGAAAAAGAACATAATTAATTACTTTCCAGAGTTCTGCTGAAGGTGGACCGGAAATCAACATTATTTCTGTGTGTGCACATGTAATTATTAAACTCCATGAAAGCAGAAAGATAACAGCAACCCATACTCATATCTTTAATGTTGAGTATCTCAAATGACTAAGAGATCTAGTTTGGAGCTGTTTTCAAAGAAGAGTATGTCTACAAACAACAGATGTAGTTCACAAATAATTTTTGGAGACAGAAATCCAAATAGGCAAAATCCTGTAGTCTATTAATATAATTAAAACAGGATCACCTGGAAAATATATTTTCAGACTATTATAATGCTCTAAAAGCATCAGCAAACTTTTCTTCATGGCTTACAAAATGAGATAAAAGAAAATGTATTTTAAACTCCTGAATTCTCATTTCCTTATGACAAAGTATGCTATTAAATTAATTTTAGGATATGATTAAATTAATTGTGTGCTGATTTAATAATAAACTTTGGGATATTCAGCTACACCTCCTACTTACAGAAGATTGTATTGCATAGGCAGTTTTATGCCAGAAATGTACATATAGTATTTGTTCTACAAATATAAAAAATGAAGGAAAAATAAATATTTACCTAACCAGGACTAATATTTTCTTCATGTAGGAAGAACAGCCTGCTGCCAAAACCCCCTGTACTAATGACAACAATTACACAATACAATCAGAGTAAAACGTAGTCATTGACATGTAAGCTCTGATGAGATAATACCACATCTCCAAACATCATTCTTTTAAACATGTTTGAAAAATGAGGTGGAATTTTGAGTTCTCCATTTTAGCACCTTTGTTATAAGCAAAAAATACCCCACAACTTTTATTAAGCCAGTTAACTGAGCTATTTGATGTCCAAGAGACAAGATGGAATAAAGAATACTATGACATAATAGTTCCTTCATTTTCTGCTGAGAACTCTTTTTATGATGAGATTCTATAAAATCTGTACCTTAGAAACTCAGTAAAGTGCTTTAGTCTCTTTATACCTCTAACAAACTTGAATATATTTCTTCAACAATGCAGCCCTTCCAAGCAGATTTCTGCTGCCCACACCCTCCAAGCAGGCCTCTAGTAAAAATAGAAAAAACAAAACTTAGTGTCTCTGAGGCAAAAAGGAAGATAGGGAAGCAGAAATAAAAGACAAGGGAAATGTGGTTTAGGCTTTTATACACCATAGAACAGCTCACTAATATTCTCAGTCCCTCAAAGTAAAAGCTCCACTTGCAGTTCCTTTTGCTGATCATTATATGCCACATCTGAACCCACATCTGCTTCAGACTCAAAATCAAGATGGTTTGGATTTTTTTAAAATGACCCCACAAGGGTCTTTTTCATTTCCTGCTTGCCTTCCACTCTCCTTCAATGCACTGCCATATACATTCACATTTTCTCATTTCTCAAATAAAATCTTCAGATTTCAGAGCAATCTACTCTTCAGGGAAATTTACTGTCAGGTTGCCCAAATAATTTCAAACTTTCTGTGCATGTATGATTAAAACATTAAGATATCTGAAGCCAAAGTATAGCTATATTATATAGTTAATAAAATACCTGTGAAAACTTTCTTCTAATTCTTCTCAAACAGCAAAGAAGAATTTAATCAAGGAGTGACTATGTCAGACTGAGAAAGATTTTGTACTTGGTTATTTTGCAGACATGCCACTGTGCATAAATCATTTGAGAAACTAACTTTCTTTAGAAAAAGCCAATTATTTCCTATCAGTAGTATGTAACTAGACTGCTGTTACAAGACACTTACTAAGCATTTATAAGCTCTCAGTTCCAGAGGCATTAGACGCTCAGTACCTGGGAAACAGCTGATCTATGCAGGTTTGGATCTGAAGATCACACCGTAAATGGAATTTCCAAGGACTTTCATGCCTGTTTAAAAATGTGATACTTACAGAAGACAGCTCTGGAAACTGTAACCCTTTGGTGGAAGCTGGGTAACAGCTGAACAGACAAACTTTTGCAAAATTTACCCTTACTTGTTCACAGTGCGTGAGGATGAGACAGTTTACAATTGCACTGTCTAATACATTTGGAAAAAGAGCTAAGTCTTGATCCACATTACAGAATTCCACCCCCTTTATTAAATATTATTATATGTTTCTATTATTATATTGCGTCAAATTCTCAGATTCTAATAACTTTAAATTTTTAAATTCTTGTCCCAGACCTGAATTTCAATGCACAGTTGGTCAGAACTTAGTATGAATTTGACTTTGAGCTTTGAGTTTCAGAGGTATCGGATCTTTAAAGATAAAACAAAATCATTTTCTTATCAATGTTCAAGCAGTCATGGTATGAAATCCAGAAGAAAGCATAAACACGGTTATTAACCCTACTGTGATCAAATTTCTTCTACTGAGCAATGAGAGTGGAAAAGGGCAGCACGAGTACTGATACAGTGTTTCCTACCATTAGGTATATTCCCGGTTTTAGGATTGACTGTGCTATCTGATTTCCATAATTACTAAAGACTATACTCCTAAAGAATTCCACATAATCCAAATTTTTCTTTGCCTAACATCTACTATGAATCAGAATTTTTCAGTCATTTGTTTCCGTTCTTGCTTCCTTTCCAAAAAATACAGTAAGCATCTGAAAGAAAACATACAAACCATAAAGTGAAAAAGATTGGGAAGCCAGAGAAAAGAGTTTTAGTTTAGTAATAAAGAAAACCAACAAAACCCTGCAAGCATTAACTCCTTTCATTGCATTCTCTGCTGCTTATACCAAGCTTCTGACACTTCTGTGCACGTCCCAGTGAAATCTGCAACAGATTTGGCAGCATTGCATTCTCTTGCTGCAGCAGCTTTTCCTACCAGGAAATGAAAGATTGAAAAATTTTACACTTATTTTGTTTGCACTTTGTGAAATTTAAATGCTTCCTTTTAATAAACACTGTATTTGGAATTTATTACTGATTCCTTTTAGGGTTCAATATTATGAAGTATTTTATTCTTTCATGCAGCATTTTGTCAAAAGAAGCTCCTGAAGAGACAAACAAACCAACAGGGAACAGGGCATATTTTCATCAGAATTTTCAAAATCACCTTATTTGCCATAGGGAAGACCAACTGTGTTTACAGACCTGAAAACTCAATCTTGGTCAAGTTTTCGCAGCAAAGATAGTTTTGCAGTACAAAATCTTACCAACAGATGTGGAGGGATTCTCCCATCATTCGATACCTGCAAGTCAATTCTGAATAACTTTCTGAAGAGCTGCAGCAGCAGAATTGAAAGTTAGTGACTTGAGACAGGAATCAGAAAATTCTGTTTGCCTTATGCAAAAAATTGGATTAAGGTATCACCCTGATCATTTAGCCTTAACAATGAGGGATGACAGTACAAATATTTCCCTGTAGTTACAGATAAATGAGTCACACATCAAGAAAAGAAATACATAAAAACTGGTGAAGACTCCTAGCAGTAGTTTTTAACTGTGGTGCATGGAAGGGGCCCACAAAAGCAAGTCCTGGAAAGGTTGCTTCAAATATCATGATAAAGGAGTCTGCAGCTCTACTTGAATATCCTTAGAAGTCCAAAATCAAAAATATCTGAAAGCCACTGATTGCAGCTGTAGTAACAGATACCATATTTCTTCATAAGCCAGCATAACACAGGTTTTTATAGCTCAGAGATCTGGGATCCAGCACCAGGTTCAACAAGTCTGTTCCCATGTTCTACCAATGCCACAACCACTCATTTATCTCAAAAAAGCTATGTGTCTGTGTTGTGTTGTTCCCCTAAGGTTTTCCCAGGTGTAACTGCCACATTTTCATTAGAATATATAAATGTACTCTTTTTTTTTTATCCCCCAAAAGAAAAATCTGCGTTTGAACAAGATAGCTGTACAGACAACATCTTAGCACAGGAACAGGTTGTTCAGAGGGGTTGTGCAGTCACTGGATAGACCCCTGAGAAACTTGGTCTCATCTGAGAGCTGGCTCTGCTTAGAGCAGAAAGTTGGACTAGGGACCTACTGAAGTCTCTTCCCACCTGAAGTATCCCATGATGCTACAAAAAGGAATCGAAGATATGTGGGCAGCTTTAATTTCACTCCATTCACGTATCCCTAGGATGCTTTACTATTTCTTTACTATTTCTTTTTTTTTACTTAAAACATTTTCTCAGGCTTTAGAGTACATTCACATCACATTTGTGTGTGTTTCTATTTAAACAAAAGGGTTTCCAAAATTTTTATTTTTTTTTTTTTAAGAATGGGACAGAAAACCTTATGGAAATTCTTGATTCCATAACATCTTCAGAAAAGTCAAGTTAGCAAGAGTCTTGCAGAAGAAATCTCTGCAGCTGGTAAAATACTGATAAAGAGAAATTTAGAGGCAGGTTGTGTCTCATCCCTGTGATTACATCCATGTTGCTTTTCAGAAGAACAGGCTAAAACTTCCGCCAAAAAATTGCTGGGAAATTTGTTTGCAAATTGATTTGAAAAGTTCAGTGAAAACAAAAATGGAATAGCAGGCTTCTATGCATTTATTCTCCCTGCATTTTCCTACCCTTTCAATTTTCAGACTGAAAGAGCAAATTCTTAGTTATTACAGAATTTGATACTGCTAAGGAAGGAACACCTACAAGTGAAATACAGCATCACAACCAGGCAACTACATAAACACTTATCAGAAAACCCTGTACTTTAACCACCTCACCCTGCATTTAGGGGACAAAAGATTCAAGAAGCTATTCTGTTTGTTTGCCAGCTATTAGAGAATGAATACAGCCTTCTCATAATGTCAGTGATTTGCTAAATGTCCCTGTGAAACACAAAAGCCTGCTGTCCAGTTTGCATGCCTGTGAGTGCTGCAGCCCTGTGGAATAAGGCATGAGCTGCCATTTTGCAGCATTCAGGTACTGATTTCAAAGCCTTCTCAGAAGTCTGAATTTCTTTGTGATTCTTATCTACATAGGCTTTATTTGCTTTCTCCTTTTAGAGGCCACCTAAAGGTATCATTTCATTCTGAGGCAGCTTGTGGGTCTGCATTTCTCCACATCATAATACACCTCTGTATTTCCCACTCTGCTTATTTTGACTTAGTGGTCAAGCAGCTTGCTGAACTTATATGCCTGTCAACTATTTTTGATGTGTAATATTCAGCCTCAATTGCTCATTTCTCGCATTTCTGTCCAAATTTCTCTCTAATGTACTGTAAGCAGGTCTGGTTACTTTACATCTCTGAATCCCAACTGCACAGCCCTACTGACTTGCTCTCTTATTTGCTTTCATTTTGTGTTTTAAACCTGCTGTTGAAGCACGGTCTGTATCACTATTGCAGTATGCTCGCCTTGCTTCTTTTGGATTGCTATGCAGCAATACTTCACTCCACTGGTTGTTAAAACAGGTCATGCTTCACAGCAAGGACTACGTCTCACCAACTTCCTGCAGTATCCTGTTTCTTGTTTTACTTGGTACAGGCATATATTTCTTCTATTTCTGCATTTTTTAAATTTTTTTTTTTTAAACATGAATGTCAGCAGTAATGGAAGGGTTGGACTGGCAGCTTAGAGAGAGCAAAAGCAATTACCAAGTACTGTTTTGCTTCTGCTACTCCTCTCCAGCACCTCGTAGTTGCCCTGAACAGTTGCCCTGGGGAACAGATAAAGTGCCCAAAGCTCCAGTTGTGCCTCCCACCCCACCCATGGCCGAGACAGACCAAGAGGACTCAAGGGGCCACGATACTTCTGCTGAGGAAGGGCTAATCAGGGCTGGATTAAGACAAGAAACACATTGGCTACAAACTGCCAAAGCATCTTACTGTGACAACAGCATTCAGCAGCAGTTTGCTAGGCCAGGTTTAGAAAATTAAGCCATCTGTGCTTAGAGAGGCAGGAGTCAGAGATCGCACCCCTGTTCCCTCACTGGCTCGAAAAGCTATACAACCCTCTCTTCTTCCTCTCACTACTTTACACAAGCAAAATGAAAAACAAAGCCGTTCCCTCCCTCCCCTGCATTGCTAAAAAGTTGTTTTCTCCACTCCAGGAACCAGCTTCAGCAAACTAGAGCAATTCGGGCAGTGACAAAATCCTTGCTAAACATCTCTCCCCAATCCAAAAGAAATATATTGGGTCCCTGTGAGTCTCCTCTTAGGACACTGGAAGTTGCTGGTCGGCATTTTTACATTGCAAGGTGCTGCAACTTGAAGTTTTTTCTTTAGCTGGTCGTGACATCTCTGCTGCCCTACCCTCACTCTTTCAAACACAGGATGAGCCCCCAAAACCTCCTTTCCCAAACGACAGTATCTTCTTTTCCCCTCAGAGGCTGAACATTATTGCGGATCCATAGCAGAGGCCCTGACGTTCGCAGCAGCCCCTCTCACAATGGAGAAGGTTTTGGCTTACGTCTAAGCCTGCACTCCAGATTTAATCAGAGGTAGCTGGTGGCACTTGAACCGCATCTCTGGAAACCTGCCTACTTTGGTGGCAACCAGAGACGGGGCAAGGACAGACGTGGGTCTGTCAATCGATGCTTGCTCTGCAGGCAGCTACAAGGCGGGGAGCTTGGGGAAGGGAGGCGGCGAGAGGAGAAGAACCTCGTACAAACAAAAGGTGCGTGCTGACGTTAATCTCCGCTAATGAAGCCTGTACAGAGCCCTTGCTCTGAGTCACCCAGCTCAGCGGTGAGCCGAGAGAAAGCTCATGAATCAAACCTCCCCGCCGTAACAAAGGGAAGCAGCGCGGACAGGGGGAGGGGAGGAGAGCAAGACAGGGCTTGCGTCAGACCCGCAGCCACTGCCTCCGCACTGCCCCTGCCTCTGCCACCCAGGCACCCACCGCCCCATGGGCACTCCCACCTGGCCCCAAAGCCCCGATCCACAGGCCCTGGGGAAAAAAACGTGTCAGGGTGGCAGAGCAGGTGCAGGAGGGCCTCGCTGCTGCACGGCCCTCCTGCCGCCCCAGAATGCGGCCCCTCGTGTTTACGCTGACACAGGCACACCGCGTTCGAGGACCACTCTTACACCAGGGCAGCCTGGAACGGGGAAGGCGAGCGCCTGGGGACATGACTGGTGCCAGAAGAGGGCTGTGACGATGGGGGCCAAGTCTTTCTGCCATTTTGTTCATTTGAGTGCACATGTGTAAGATCGGAGCAGAAGCAACTAGCTATGGAGAGTGGATCCTAAAGACCATTTTTGCAGTTTCACCAACATGCAAAATGCCAAATGCCATGAGTACATACATCTTAACCAATTTACCATAGCAGCTCCACGCAGGTGCAGAGGCTCCCTTCCTCTCCAGTCAGCTGAAGACTCACAGAGAAGACAGGTGGGGTACTGCTGAGGAATTGGCTTCAGTTCTTTCATATAATCAAACATAGGTCTAGATATAAAAGCATGTCAGAGAAGAAAATAAAACCATCCTCCTCCATCATACCACACCAACCAGCGAGCCGTATGTATCTGACCATAACCAAACAACATGTTTTTGTTCACAGCTACAACTATAATCTGCTTTTCTGTTGGGTGAGTTCTCAACTTGCACACTGCAGTGGCTGGGTGGTGAGGGGTACGATGTGGCAATTCCAGGTGCTGGAGCAATTCTAGACCTCTTCATATATACATAATCCTTGGTTATTGCAGGGTGCGCCACGAATGAAAGCCAAGAGCCTGCAACAAAGGTTGCAGGCTTTCCAGGCTGGCAAGAGCAAAGGCCTCCATCTTAGAGCCCAACTACTCAGGTGCTCCTTGAGCAGGAAAAACAGATTAAGCTGACGGATACATTCAAAGCCCACATACCCTGCAGAACTGGCATATAGTGCAGAGCAAACCAGCTCTCAATAAGGATTGCAGTCAGTTTTTTTCTTTTGCTTTTCTTTTATTTCTTTCTTGAGGAAATAAAAAGAAAAAAAGAAAAGCAGGCCATCTTGCTGACTGGTACAGAGGGGCTGGCTATACAAACTCCATATCGAAGCACAGCGTGGCCATCAAAATTCTGTGCCTTGGGAGAAGGGGAAGCACCACAAGCTCTGGGCTACTGTTTCTATGAAAAGACCTCGAAGCCCACTAAATACTACCCTCTCTTAGAGGAACCCTCAGGAAGGAACAGGAGCTCTCCCGTGTGAATGTGGTGCTTTTCTGAATGCTTACCTGAAAGATGAGTGGGTTTTGTGATGACAAGCAAGCATAAAAACCTTGTCCTGGGGATGTTCACTTGATAGATACCAGTTTACTAGCCCCTTCAGGAGAGACAAGCAAGAAGAAAACAGATTGGCATGAAAAAAACCTTCTTCTCATCAAGCACTGGAGAGTTGTTAAGACAGTGCCAGAAGACAACCGTGTGCGTCTGAGATCAAAGGGCTCCAGTGATTTTAAAAGGTCCTTTCTCAGGGAGGAGATGAGTTATAGTTGCTCAAGGAAAAGAAACAAAGATGACAGGGCATGTAAGCTGTCTTAGGTTATCTTCATAGTAGAGCCTCAGGAACAGCTATTCACATACACTTTTTGTCTTAAAATGTCTGGTCTCAGTGCATCGTTTCAAGTATTAAAATAAATGATACCATGTAGCCATAACTTGAAGCTCAATTTATTCTGCAGACAGACTTTGCTTCACTCTGCCCGGTCCTGAGCTCACTAGAAGATGCTTGGCTCTGTTATTCTAATGTCAAGCGAAAAAACATATGCCCTGCCTCTCAGACATGTCTATTAACTGGGGCTCAGTGGCTCACAAACTGCCACTACACAGCTTTCAAGCAGAACAAGCTCATGTCGGCCCCAAAGATACTGCAGGACAGATGGGTCCTCATCACTGTGGGTACCATTATGCATAAGAAGAAGAACTGCAGGTGTCAGAAACCAGCTGGATCTGATAGATAAACAGAGGTGATCTCTAGGGTGGATCTATGCTGCAGGCCACAGTAAATGAACATTAGGGAATTTAGGCTAGAGGGAAGTGAAATGCACATAGCCTCAAGCCTGACAAAGATGCCATTCAAAGAAAGCAAACTAACTACAACTGAAATTGATAAAGATTTTCCATATCTAAAAAGTTCTGCAAGAGATCAAAACCATTTCCTACAAATTTAACTGTGACAGCTTGCCCAAGTTTTGACACTCAGAGACAGAGGCAAAAATAATTGAGCTGCGCTGACTTAATAAGGAAATTAAGTATTCAGAAAGCAAAGGTAGTCAGTGCCATCTTCCTGGGCTCAAAATCCTTATCAGCTTGAAGCTAATTCTGCTATTCCTCCTACGGAGTCACAATTTTTACTTAGAAAATTCATGTTCTGTACCTACTTCTGCACTGAAGCTTTGAAACGGAAACCTCTAATCTTGAGGGCTAGAGAGGGCCTGCAGCTTTCACTCAAGCCTGTTTGCAGCCACCAGGTTTTGTAAAGCAGAAATTGTCCAAATGCGATTTCAGGAGCTTACTGGGAACTTGCTTGCTTGTGGCAATCAGAAAGTGAAACTGCAAACCAGGGGGAACAGGATGATTGGCTGAACTGCTGCCACTAGTTTCTTTTGAGCTTTTAGTTACCATGTATTTGGTAAGTAATTCATTAATAAACTGACATTCCAGCATCACTACAACAGCAAGGCACCCTACAGACCACAGCTTTGTCTGTATGGGGGAAATGACCAACACAGCTATAGCAAAATAACTTTCCTCTCCAGCTTTTATTCTGGTACCACTGTTAGCAGGCTCGAGGTGGGTTTTTTCTTCCTCCCTGTGCACAGAACAGTTAAAAGACAGGTAAAGAAAGTGTCCCCCCGCTGCAGCCTGGCTAGGAGAGGCCAGGTGTCCTCCGCCCCTCCCAGTAGTGTGCAAGGAGAAGCACCCAACTGAAAAAGTTGTGCTAGTTGAAAAGGAGATACTGCACACAGTAGTTTTAGCTTCGAACACCAGAGGCTTGCCAGTACATTGACTTCATGTCACTGGCATTCAAGCAGTTAAACACAACTGCGAACTCTGGAAGCTTTCCCACTCCTTGCTGAAGCTTCTCCCCAGTACACTGGTAACTGGTAAACAGATGGTACAACAGATACGGTGTCAGCTCCCTCCTTGTTGGAAATGCAGCTATCCAACATTTAGTCAACCTGCCTACAGTGAGAAATGATTGAATTAGAAGTAAAAACATGCTTGCATTTCCCTTTCGTTTTTAACTACTGCACATACACAGCCTGTGCCTTCTGAATCTCTAACGGAGTCCAAAATTCATTTTTTTTCAAGGGAGTCTTCTCTCTGTAACTTTCCCATCCTGGCTGTCGTGGCAAAAGGTGGTAAAAACTCCCCCTTTTTCAGTCTCCTACAACCAGTCTAGGATAAACAGTCATTCAGACTGGCAGCATTTTCCTCCTGAAAGCTGCATCCAAGAAATAATATAGACACTGCAAATAGTGTCATGAACTCCAACACTCACAAACCAGCAAGACTGCCAGAAGCATCTGGCACTGTTTTGAGGAAAAGTTTTCAGTTTGTTTCTAGTTGAGCTTCCTCCGTGCCTCACTGCCATTTCTGACTTCCCTCCAGCCCTTCGCAGCAGCTTCACCAAACCCAGCACCAAGTCTGCTCCTTGATAAACACCTCTTGCACCCTCCACCAATTTCCTCACTCTCTCCTATGACTCCCCCCTCATATTTCCCAAGCTATACCCATTTTCATCAGCCTCCCACCATCTTTCTGTCCTCTTATATCGAGTCTCATCTCTCTTCCCTCTGTGTAAGGCTTATGTTCATTAGTACTGCACCTCCCTCATTGCCCGCTTCCCCCAAAGCTCTGTCCTAGAGCCAAACAAAATTCGCATCCTATTCTGAATTCTGCACTTCTAGCAGAGCATACATTTTCTCTTGCAAATGCCTTATATCAAGAAGTAACTATGATTCGGGACAACTTGCCAAGCAGATCTCCCTTTTCTTTAGGTACCAAGCCATTTAAAAGTCACTCGACGTGGATAAAAAGCACAAGGTTTTAAACAGGCTTTACTATTTTTGCCAGCAATGGATACAGCAAGGTTTGGGGGGGGGGGGGGTGGGGGGGTGGGTGTGTGTGTGTGTGTGTGTGTGTGTGTTTGTTTGTTTGTTTGTTTGTTTTTAGTTCCACACTGAGTCAATATATTACGGAAAACAGACCTGCCTCCAGTTACCTAGAGACTGCTTAAGCATGGGGTTCAAGTGACACTGTAAAACCACTCCACAGGAATGCCACTCAATTGCCCAATTCAGCAAACCTTGTTGGTGGATTTTCCACCCTTATAAATCGCACTTGCCTATTCATTATTTCCCATATTGCATGAGAAAAAGAAAAGGAAAAAGCTTTATTAATTGATGGCGATTTAGACCCTTATTAAGGCTGAGATTTAAACATACAATTAAGTCAGGAAAGTCAAAAATGATGGTTTTTTCTGCTTTCATTCCCTTCTCCATCATTTCCCCATCATAAATGCATGCTCTCTCTCCTGTGCACTCTGCCATCAAGTACCAAAAGCTTTATTTCCAAAATGCTGCTCCAGTGCTAACTTCAGCAGCTCAGCCTCTCTCTTCGCCTGTGATATAGCAAAGTATTTATTGCTATTTTCATATGAGTGAACTGTGTGCCCCTCCCCAGAGGGTAAAGTTATTCTTCTTTGCTTAGGTACCTAAAGGTTAGCTCCTTTTCCAGAAAGTAAAATGCCTGTAAACCCCCTCCATTCTCAGGGAGCTGCACCTCTGCAAAGTAAACAAGATTCATGTGAGAGCCTAAATACAAGTCCAAGTGCCTATCTTTAGGCACCCAAGTCTAGAAATGTCTGTCTGAGTGAACAGGCATGAATTACTCTACAGAGCAAGGTTACAACAGAGGAGTTCCCAATTCTTAATTTAATTCTCTCGACTATCCTGCTGCTTAAATGAGAAACCCAACTGGGAATCTTAATTACAGCAATATACTCACCAAACATATTGTATTCATTTATTTAAATTACTTTAGGAATGGCATCACCAGCCAGGAGAACAAAAACGATCCTGCACAAAAATGGATTAAGGCCTCACAGCCTGGTGTAAAAGGAGTCCTTGGAGCCCACCACATTCGGATCCAAGGACTCCCATGGATTTCCTTAGCCACAGAGGTGCCACAGAGCCCCAGTTGCAGGCAGCTAGCAACACCATAATGCCAAACCTACTCCCTTTCTCATTTCTCAGCTAGCTCCTCTTCTCCATCCATTCAGATGACCAAGTATATGAGCATGAATTATCATCATTGTGGATACATGATTTTATGCCCTCAGTCTCCATTCCTCTCTGCCCATGGGTCCCTTGTTCATCCACTCCAGCAAGGGAGGAGTATGCCAGAGCTGACACTCAATTCAGACTATCCTTCACAATCCCCTTTTTGGTATGATAGGGGGGACATCTTTTAAACTTCTTCAGTTCCTTCCCTTTTTCCAGTAGATACAGACCAGGAGAAAATGATATGTCAACTGGCAGAAACTCTTTGAAAAGAGCCCGATCACAGCAGAGGCAGGGCTGCTCTCTTAAGCTTAAGCCTCTCTGCATGCAGCCTGGTGACAGTCCACAGCTAGGAGTAGTTCACTGAAATGGCAGCCATCAGACAGTCCTCCAGGTAAGGAGGCACCAATTATAAAACAGATACTCATATTTGCTAGGGAAAATGTAGCAGATCTAAAGTTAAGTCTAGTTTTGTTGTTTCAGTTTGACCTGGCAGCTCCCATTTTGTCCAGGACCTGCCTTTTGGGGACACTGGCTTCCTCCTTCCCTTGCATCTGCAAAGGACAACCTCAGCAGAGAACAGATAAACGTTTAGAAAGTCTTTGCATAAAACCCTTCCCAGCCAGAGGCTCTCTGAAAAGTCCAGAAGGACAGACTATTTTAACAATATCATCAGTTTGCCAGGACCGACGAGGCAACACAACCGCTTAGACGTGACTGTGTTTGTTTGTCTTGCTGGTAGCACAACCCTGGATCCTGCTGTCACATGCCTCCAAGCACTTCAGGCCAGGGAATGTCTCTCAAGATTGTTGGTAAATTCTTATCTGTATTACAGTTGCAGAGGTGACGCTTGCAGACGTAACCCTGAGCAAATCTGAGCCAGGCAGTAACCCTGGTAATTTGGAGGGGGATGGGGAGAACAGCAGCAGCCAGCTGGGAGCTAATCAAGATGCCTCACGCACAACCCTTTGCCTTCTACAGCTGCTAGGGCTCAAGCTAGGACCTGTAGTCAGCAAGACAGGCTACGAACACGAAGAAATGCGATCACTGCCTGAAAACACTGCCTGCATCCTTGATGTCACAAAATAAATTAATATTTCTTTTAACTACCTTTTCTTGATCTGCACTACTCACAGCTGCTACAGTGGGGCTTGATTTGTACTTAGAGCTAGCTGAAATATGGGACAAAAAAGCATGCATGAAAAAAACACCTTTGTGTGCTTTTTAAAACTGGCTGACCAGTTGTCATGGTGGCCTTTATTCAAATCATCCCTAAGGGCCACGGTGTGTTTCACTGATAGGAAGGAAGATCCTTCTCTCTGATTACTAGGACGCAGTGATGTCAGCTGAGCATGCCTGCCACAAACAGGAGGTAAAAGCCATTAGCATAAACCTCAGCGAAAGACACTTAGAGTAATTTGTCTCACCTGGGGCTTGCCCCAAGCTACCAGATCAGTTGACTACTTTCACAGCTCAGTTAATGTGTAATAATTCTTCCAGCTGTGGTAACTCAGTGATATGCCTGAACCCAGTTGGGACTGAGGTGAAATATTTCAGCCCTTTTGCAGTAAGCATAAAACCCACGTGACTCGTCTACACCTACATTTACTTTTTCTCCTCTTAACTAGTTTTGTTTTCCCCTGCCTACATACTGCTCCTTGAACTCTAAAAGCTGAGGAGTGGAAGACATCACTGAGAAAACTACGAAACCTATCTTCATTTAGCAGTGAAGGTAAAGTTTATAAAAGTAAATGGAGAGTACAGAGTTGGCTTTTTTCTTCTTTTCATAAACAGCTAAAATTAGCCCAAACCTACAATTTCAGGGGAAAGGAGGGAGGGGGACGAATAAGGAACCATTCCCATGTCAGGTCACATCTAATGAAAATGTTTGGCCAGAAAGAATAGGAAAAATGTTTTAAACAATGTAAGGTTTTATTTCAACATTTTCTAACCATAATCACTCATTTCAGAAATGCTGAAATGTTTCATTTCCACATTATTACACATGTCAATGTTTTGCTATAACACAGAATTTTTTAACTGACTCAAGTTTAAAAAGAGAAAAAGAAGCTAAAAATATTAAATAGATTGAAAACTGAATCTTTCACTTACAGTTATACAAAACATTTAGAATTCCCACTGAGCCCTTTTTTTTAATTTGACAACTAATCCAGGAAATCCCAGATTTCACTCCAGCAACACCGGTTGGGGGAATGTCGTAACTTATGTACCCAGTCTGTTTGCTGAAGTTTTGAATTGGAGATGGACTCAAAGAGTCTGTTGACTTCTCTTCCTTGAGCAGCATCACCTCACCTTGAACAAAGCCAGCAGAACAACAAACAGTGGAGTCTCTACCGATTCACCCTAGGTGAAAACCTACGAACCCATTTCATTCATATTGATGTTGATATTTGCACCTGACAATAAAGTGCTGTCAATCCAAGCACAAACTGTTTTAAGAGCACTGCTTGCTTCACACATCCCTGGAGAACTAGTCTGAGAAAGCTCCTCTGGGGTTTTCAACCAAAAGAGACAAAGTACAGCACTTAGTAACACTTTTCTGCTATGTCTAGGCAAAGGACTTTTCACCAGATGGGATCCACAAAGAATTATTACCTTTAATTTTCTCCTCAAGGAATAGTCAGTTTAGGGGCTAGAAAAATCTCCACTCCCTAATCAGCTATGCAGCTCTCTGCATATGGATAATATGAAATGAAACTGAGAACGGTTCTTATTTTCCTGAGCAACAGAAGTGCAGTTCTAAACATATAATAGACATTTTGCCTTTACCATTAATGAGCAGAATACGTAAAGTATAACTGCCTTGATACCCTCTGGGCACTCAAGTTTAGACTTCCATTAACAACCTCATTAGCAATAAGAGATACACAGTATGTTGCATTACGAAAAGGATCATAAATCTGTGCTTTTGGGAGCTACTGTATGAGCTGTATGTCTATGTCTTTGAATTACGGATTCTCACTGTAGGTAATCTAATCAAAATGCTAACAAACACCTTTTCATACGATCACAGAAAAAACACTACACATTAAGAAACGCAAATGTTAAGCAACAGATGCTCAAAATGTCCTTTTATTCACATTAGAGTGATGCTGAAGAAGATACCTGTATTCTGAGGTGAGCAACAGCAAATCCCCAGACATGACTGCAATCAAGAAATCACAGTCTAACACTCACTGAAGCTGGTGTTATCATCTCCAATAGCTCGAGTGGGTTTCAGATGAGTTGTCAATCAACTCCTCCTTCATCCCCACTTATTCTGAGCAGGCTCCTTACACCGAGCAATGCTTCACAAAGACAAATGTTAACAGCTGCTGAGCACCCAAAAGTCTCTCAAAGTCACTGAAAGTAGAAAGGGATCAGTATCTAGTAGGCTAAGGACTGGGTTTATAGCAGTTTGAGACTCCTAGAAACCTGACAAACAATCTTAAATGACAATGGTGAGAGCTCTCTTCTAGGAAACATTAAAAATGATGGAAGAGCAGAAAACATACCGAGCGGGTGGGAACCCAAACCAAAAAGCCCGGAGAGCAAGGCTGCTTTTTTTTTTTTTTTTTTACTCCCTGTGTCCTACCACAACTAGCTTCTCAAGCCTATGGACCTCTTCAGCTAAGTCTCATTGAGAGAAAAGCTGCTGATATTGGACACTCTAAGAATACAAAGTCCATCAGCAGCAGTCTGCTGATGACAGCAATTTGCAATTTTCACTTCCTTGGTTGATTGCTTGTGTTTTTTTAAATGCCTGCTAATCTGTTTTCCACATTTTCCTGTACTGCATACATTTGTCATCTGGGTTCTTATTTCTTCCTCATTTTGTTCTCAGATTATCATTTGCCATCATCAAAAAATTTATCCTGAAATTTAAGGAAGAGTTCCTGCATGCCTTGAAGTTTCTAATCCAAAAATAACTCAGTCACTGGAGGAGATAAAGGGGCATTTTTTTGTTCTGGGATTTTTTTTTTTTTAAAGTTTTCTAGTTGAAAAGTACCTTAAGATCCTAGTGTATATCTCAAGTTTTCATTTTAAAGCACTGTGCTTATAGGCCTAAAAATGAGAGGAATGAAAGCACTGAGGCATTGTTTTTCCACCATAACAACATGAAGAATAAACTGTTTCTCTGAATGCATTTAGGGGGGAAAAATGGCTCTTGGGTAGAAACTTCATATGCCAAGTTTAAATTCTCTGCAAATCAGGATTGCAAAATTGTCCACCTTTGAAACAACAGTTCCTAACAGAAGTAATGCATCCTTAACTGGGACACTGAAAACGATGCTGCAAATGATGCTGCTGTGAGAAAGACTGAATGCATGTAAATTAAAGACATATTGCTAGATTTAATCAGTCCTGTCCAGTATTTATAAGTGTTCTTAAAATATGGGATCTAAGCAGACATCATACGTCTAAATACATTTGTTTAAAGGTTGTTTATTAAATGTTATTTATAGGCTGTTAAACCTCAGAGGGAGAAATATTAAACATGTCTGGGATTCACAGAGTACACAGAACAGGCACTAAATTGTACAGTTTGATATATAACTTCCTATAGTGGATAAATCCACCAACATCTGCTAAATATGTAGAAGATTTATTACATTTTCATAAGGTTTACTTACTACATAGACTTCATGATTTGGCAAATAAAGCCTGACTATAGGGAAAACTGTTATTTCATTAGTTTAAACCCTTTTAAGACACACTTTGGGGGATGCATGAATATTCCCTCACCACCCCCCCGTCACCTGACGGAGGGAATGCTCTCTGAGCCATTCAGCTGGCTGAGAAAGAGAGAACTTGTGTCTCCTGTCTTGTTTACAGGACGGAGTCTTTGTGCTTCTCTTGGCAGTTCCCAGAGCAAGGTACAGTCCTGCATATTCTCTCCAAAACTTTGCTGACAGACTCAGAGTGTCAACAAAGATCCTAGTACAGTGCAAAGACCCTCCCTCTCGCTGCAGGAGAGCTCAGTGGGCTCTCCTCCCAGGGCATAGTGAAGTCAGACATTTATTTTGGCATCCAGAAAATTCTTTTTGAAATTTGCATGAAACTTTGTAAGTTCCTATTCTCTGGGAATCTTTGATGAAATACTGTAATTTTATCTTATCTCTGGGCACTAATGCTCTGTGCTGGAAATAGAAAAATTGGGCACAGTGTTTCAGGAAGTCAGGGAAATCCCATTGCCTCTCCCTCCTGCCCCCGACCTCATTTCTGTAGTCCTTGTTCACATAAATGAGCATTCAAGCTTCAGCAGCAACAGTGAAATCGATTTCCCTGGTTTTAGATGAAAACTTGAAAGTGACAGACGCTTAATTCAGAAACCAGAGAAAGCTGAGATTTTTCCCATTCAATGCCAGAGATGCACATCTCCAGTACCTACCAAGAACATGACTGAAAGTACATAAAGGACAGAGGGCTACTCACCAGAAGCCAAACTCGGGGTTGCAGTCATTTATTTTACCACATGAGCAAAATGAGAAGCAGCTTTTAGCCTGGGAATTATTATAAATAGAGGTAAAATATTTCTAAACAAAAAAAGATAATTTCCCTTCTAGTAAGGTCTCCATATATCACTTACAATCTTGGGCTAATATATCCTTTCCTTGAAATGGGCAGACTTACATAACCAATCCTTCATTCCTTCTTTCTGACCCTCACTACATTCCTTTAAACCTTCTTATTAAATGGGGCTCAATTTTAAGGGAAATATTTGTCATCAGAAATTTGCAAATGGTTCCTGCAAGAAGCAGAATGTAGGTACAGGTGTGTCTTGGAAGGAATACAGGATAATAGTCAACAGTTTAGCTGAAGTGATGATTTATTGGTACAGACCTCCACTTCCACAGCTGCTTCTTTCTGGAGAGGAATTATTATAGGGCAATACCTCTACCTCTAAATGGCCGCTCTCACCCATACAAACACTTAATGTAACATACATTCAATTCTTCTCTTATACACTCTAATCCAGCTGCATCCAAAACTCATTCATTATTTGGTGTCAAAACTCACTGTCCAAGCTTTCCAGGACAGGGACCTGTTTTTGTGATTTTGTAAACTTTTACTAGGTTCTCTGTGGACTGACTAGCGTCAGAGATCGACAAACAAGTATGTATACTGATACTATGGACTGCCTCCTGCTAACAGACTTAATTTCTCAGCATCCTGGTGAAAGAACATGCCTTTGAATGTATGAAGCACTGGTTCTGTTACTGTATTTATTATTTAACATTTGTGTGCTAGAACCACAGATGGCCAAGTGACAAGCAATAGCTATTGGGGAAAAACATTATTACCCCTTGTACAAATACATCCCTAAGATAAGTTACAATATTCTCTTGCCAAAATGGAACAACTAACAATTTTCTTGCAGTCTGAGAAGTCCCAGATCACAGATGGCCAGCTGAATAGTGGCTCAAGTAATGCTAAGCAATGAACAGCTGCTAACAATGAGGAAATTGTGCTTATAAGGCCTGATTCAATGCCCACTGCAGTCAATGAAAATCATATAAACAGCAGTGAGTGCCCTAGTGGCACTATTCTTTGGCAAGAAGCCAAAAACCAGATAACAAAATATTGTTAAATTCCCCCAACCAGAACACTCACTGCTTTTAGAGAGTAACTGAAACTTTGATCTCCAGGCAAACCTAGAAGCATCCTAGTGAATGCAGCTGCATTTAAAATGATTATGTCTTACAGAGGATTAGGTCTTTATTTAGAATGGCTGCAGACATTAATGGGTTTAGTTGATTTTCTCCTAGATTACAGCACATTATAGAAAACCAACACTTAATTTTGATAGACCACTACCTGCAAGTCCTTTCTTTCAGTAAATGTTTAAGTTTATTAAGAAATGGCACTACTACTGGTAAGAGCACCACTGCTGCTATTCCTAATAACATGCGTCTACGAAGCATGTGTAAGAAATCAAGTGCCTGCCCCAAGTTTTTTGTAGTCACTGCCTCAGCTGGACTAATGGTGGCTACCAGCCGACAAGGAAGAAGGTCAGAGAGCTAGGGACAGTTCAGTTCAGGAACACCACACAAAATAGAAATCTCTTGTGGATTTTCTTAAACCAGAAAGTATGGAATGGCAGGTAACTGATTTTTAAAGTGCTTAGAAGGAGCAGCATTGAAAGCCTAAACATGACACTTACAAACGTCACATCACTGTCCTAACCTGAAGCAGTATGGATGCAGCTCTATAAGACCATGGAGACAACCAAGTACCTTCCCAGGAGCCAGCGACAGCAAGGAGTGATCCTCAATGGGTGTGACAGAGCTGGAATACAGAAAGGGCAGAGCACCTGATGGGAACAAAACAGGAGGCTCTTTAAAGCTTAGGAAGAACTCATTAAAATTCAGAGATATGTTGCTGATGAATAACAGTGTTAAATGTATCTCTCTGTCCATTACCTCCTTGATAAATATACTCATAAAAGAACCACTGAATTCAGGGAAAGACACTTCTTACAGTCACTTTCCTGATCTCAAACAAGATTTTTTAACTATCTGATGCATGATGAATCTTAGCTGCTTTAAAAGCAAAGAGGCACTACTTAGAAGAGATCAAAGACAACTGTTTCTAAGGGAGGCTTTTTTTTTTTTCTTTTTAAAATGTGCCTGCAAAATGTCTAGTAACACACTCCAAATTTATTTCTTCAGCTTGCTCAAATGATACGCTCTCCTGGGTGCCTTTGCAGTCTCAGAACTGGTACTTTTGTGCTTCTTCATAGATTTTCCATTCTGCTGCAGAGTCTGTTTATGTTCCATAAATGCGCAGGTGCACACCTGGAGTCAGGTCATACAAAAGCAAGGAATCATTTCTCCTGCTATTTGCATAGGCTGGAGGCAGGCATAGTGCAAATAACTCTTTGCAGCTGTACCAACACGCTCAGTCTCTACTTGCACTGTCCAAATCATCCTGCTCTGAGGCACCTCTTCAAAAAGATTTGGAAGACATGTCTATCACCAGATTTACTAACAGCATGGCTACAAAACTTAAAAGATTGGACTGGGAGCACAAAGGAACGGGAGGAAGCTTCAGCAATGACAGGCGTGACGGAGCTCAGACTCCCTGAGGGAAGTATATTAACCAGCGTAAGGCGGGTGTTAACACCAAGGGAGTCCTGACGGCATTTCTGACTGTCCCTGTCACTCACACCATGCACCTGCCACTCCTGCCACCTGGGTTCCTCACCTGGGACTGACAATTTTGGTTCAGAGCCAGCTTGCAAGGACACTTCTGACAGGGAGCTCCTCCTCAGGGGCAACATTGTGTTCCCCTGAGTGAAAGGTCTTCTGGTGGTCTAACATTGCCAGGCAGGAGCCCCAGCCACCTCCCTGCCCTGCGCAAAGCTGGCCTGAAGCCTTGCTGCCATCACTACTGCGTCATTACATCCTGCAGGGAGAGCAGGAGCTTTCCCGAACTGGAATATTATTCCCCAGTTGCTGATTTAGGCTACCCTGGGCAAAAAAAGATCAAGAGCACAAGCCAGAAGCACTCCTGCTATGGTCACCACCTGCCATAGAGGAAAACACACGTTTTGTCACTCTGGTTGAGAAGTGGGCACCCACAGGCAGCTCCCTAAAAATTAAACTAAAAAGTTTCCAGTTTGCCATGATCTGTCAGCAGCCTGCCTTGGTACACTGAGCTAATCACATCCTCCCCAGAGGCTGACATGCAACCTCTGGCCTATAGCATCCTAAATGCAAGTGTTTGCCAGGAGAAAAAAAAGAAAATAAAATATAACAACTCCAGCAACCAATTATGGATGATGTAAACAAAGGCGCTCTCTGATGCAGGAAGATGCAGCCCCACACACCAGCCTAAACAAATGCCCAAAGATTCTCATGTGGCTAGAACAGTTCAGGTTTTCCACATTAGCACAAACTCTTATACACCCAGCCAACACTACACAAAAAGTTAGTAAAGGACTTCCCTCCTGCCCAAATGAGCTTGCTCAGACAGGCTTCAGCTCTTCTTGAGAGCGCCAGACTGAGCATAAGCACCCTGAATAACACTTTCAGGATATGTTTGGGTATCCTGAACTCTGCCCAAGTTCCTGAGAGAGTTAATCCTCTCTGAGGGCCTTAGACTCAAGGCACCAAGAGATTAATGTCTGACAGGAAGCCAGTGGCACACCTAGACACTAAACCTGGGTCTCCCAGATCACAGATACGCTTTGGGACCACTGGACCAGCCTCATTTGCTAGTAATTAGTTTAATGGTATTACTGAAATTACAACCAAATTTTACTCAGTTAGACTGATCACTGTCTAATTTTGAAAGTAGTTACATGTGCTGACAGGATGATTACAGCTTTATTCACCCGTTTTAGACTCAAATTTAAAATAAAATACACTGAGATTGTATCACATGATAAACTGCAATCAGCTCTTAAATCTGTTTCTTCCAGATTTAATTCTAACATTGTAAAGCTGACAGCCTCACACAGCTCAAAAGAGGAGTATTATACTTTCCTACAGCAGAAGCTTGACAAAATGACAGATAACGCTTGCTTTGAGGCCTGGAAGGTCCCAAGCTACTGGCTCTAAAGGCCACAGTCTGGCTTCTGATTTGCTTTAAAAATCTGTTGAAAACTCACATGAATCCACTTACAAATTCTCATTTATATTCAGCTAGGAGAGGCTACTGTAGCAATAATTTTATGCACAGCTTAGAAAAGTCTTTAGATTTAGTACCAATAATTTTCCCTGTGACTCCGTGCAACCGAGACCATGACAACAGAAGTACCCATTTTGACACAGAGAACTGGGCAATCAGGTAGGTAAATGGTCCTATCTTGTTTCTAAAATGATCTTTTTACAAAACACAACCTACAGAAATAAATGCATTTTATATAAAGTTGTTTTGATTGTCACTAGTTCAGAATGACCTGCTTAATCTGTGTATGTTCTCATTCATACCTAACACAACTCTCGTAAATATGTGGTGGCGGCGGCACACTGCTAGCATGTCTCCTTGCATTTAAAAATAAACCCGTACATGCGTATCTCATACAGCAGTCCTTGACACAAGTTCCCATAATATGGCTGTACGCATCCTGGACGTGTGAGACTTTCAATCTGCGCTCTGAAGCTGCTAGTACATTGACTTTCCTTTTCCTTTTCTAGTGAAGTTTCGTGCTTGCTTTTCTAAACCTGCTTTTATTTAGACTTGTTTAAATGTCGGCATTCACAGAGCCGGGAGAGAAGAGGCGACTGTTAGAGAGTTTGTGCCCTCTGGTGTTCAGCGGTGGATACTGGATCCTCGAAAA
The DNA here is from genome assembly GCF_031877795.1 of Strix aluco. Classification (NCBI taxonomy): domain Eukaryota; kingdom Metazoa; phylum Chordata; class Aves; order Strigiformes; family Strigidae; genus Strix; species Strix aluco. Next base: position 53,801,044 of record NC_133933.1, on the reverse strand, counting down.
TGCCATTGCTTTGTGCTACTGCGGCATCCTCTCCTCACCATGCCTTGGCTACCTGTAACGCAGCTCGCTGCAACAGGGTAAAGTAGTTAGCTCTGGTCTGCTTAAATGTAGAAGTATTCTCAGCAAAACACTGGGCAGAGACCACCGTCTGCCTCTTAAGAACATGTGCACACTTTACATGCAAGATTTTAGCTTTGGTGATGATTTCAGCAAGATTCACATCAACTCAGCAGTTTCCAAAACTGAGGAGAACTCTGGATGTGGCACGCCTTTGTTTTCATTAGTTCAAATCAGAAAAAAAAGTACAACTTCAGAAAATCAAATCACTTATTGACCAAATCCCCTGAGTCCTAAAGCTGAGGATATATTCTTTAGCCTATACTAAAATACAGAATCTACCATCAGCATAGTTTTCAGATGGCTGGTTCAGATTTCCTCTCACCATGCCTGTAGTAAATTCTTCAAAATCCCAACTAAAATCAAGTTTGTGGGCATAACATTAACACTCTATTATGCCCACAAGTGCTAAATCTTTGCCAGAGATGACTCAAATTACAAATTTCAGCAGGCAAATTCTGAATAGAAAGCTGATCTTATTCTCCTTCTGAAATCCATCCAAACTTTCCACAGCTCGCTCTACAGACACTCTAATGTGGAGTTGTTTGCTGTGGTGAGATTTAAGGTAGTTTGCAAGGATTTTAGTGATCAAACTGTTCAATCTGCAGATACCACCACTTCAACATCTAAGCTATACACCTGCTGTGCTGCCATTGCTCAGGAGCTGTAGTTTCAGAAGAACCATTCACCTCAGCACCCACCCCTGATAGGGATACCAGAGAAGTCTACCCCCTATCATCTGGGGCATCCAAAAGCCAATAACAGTAGATGAGGTTTTGGAGGAGTCCAGTGGCATATGCATCCAAGACCTCTCAGTCTCTCTTCTGCCCTGCCTGCACCTATGAACCCACTACAACAGCTCCTCTACACTTTGCACTGGCTTCAGGTGAGTGATAAAGCTAGTTTAAACTCATATTTTGACCTAAATAAGCAAGGTCCTTTCTCATTTATCCTTTGGGGGAACCATTTTCCTCCAATTCCCACAATCTTCCCCAGTGTTCTGGCAGAGCCATTTCTTCTTAGGGTGTTAGAGAAAGACAGTGCTGAAGATCTCATTTATAAGCATGACCCTCTCAGCAAATTAATTTTGCATGACGTACAAAACAGTAAGTTACCAGTTTCCATCACTGTAAGGAACTACCTGATAAAGAAAAAATCTTACAGAAATGCCAAAAAAAAAAAGAAAAAGAGGGGGGGGAAAAAAAAAAAAGAGCAAGTTAACAAAGGATCTGGATTCAATAAACTGTTTCAGTGGAAAGTTAGGAGCCTAAACACTGAATCTGAGCCTAATAGCCCTTTGCTTCAATTATATTCACTTGAATGTTGAGCACTGTGTCATTAGATGAGTGCATTCAGACAGTGCACTGCAGTAATAATTCACGAAGTGTTTACATTTCAACAAAGCCTTCTCTTGTGTGTTCTTCTAACCATAACAGCACGTTTAGACATTTTATAAACACAGCAGATTTGTTTTTAATTAAGGAATTTCACAGCAGTGAACTCTGATCACTTAATATTTCAAATCTGAAAACATCACTATTACAGCATCCTAAGAGATTATTCTCTACATACTTCATAATCTGTATGAGTAACATTTCCCGAAAAAATGCCACACCTCCAGTGGACAACACACAAAGAGAGTGGTGACGTTGGTCCTCCCTTTGGCTCTGCAAGAAAGCTGTACCTGTGACTCAGGAGAGTATGTGCAGAGACACTGCTTTCAGGAACGATCATGATCAGCTTCTACATCTCAGAAATTCTGTATCTTTTAAGCAAAGCACAGCTGAAATCAATACCCTGCCAAGAAAAGTGGAGAGACTTTGCTTTAGTGCTGTGGGATTCATTTTCATGACTGTCAATCATATAGTAATTTTCACAATTCCAGCGCTGCAGTCTAACAAGTGCAATAATCTGTGGCCCAGACTTCTTGCCAAGCAGAAGTGATTTAAGCTGAAAGACTGGGACACAGGAAAGGAGGAAAGGAGTGCATGTTTCACCCGATTTGACCAGTATGCAATTTACACTTGGAAGGAAAACTGGGGAAAGCTCGATCTGGTAGGAACTGTTGGCAGCAGGGCCTGTTTGCAGCTAAGAAGCCAGCAGAAGGATTGTATGGCAACAAGACTTCTGGTTCCTGCATGAATTTCAAACACAGCATTATGTTTAACCTCAAAACATCTGAAAGGAAACGATGAACAAGCATCGATCAACAATTAGTCATTATTTCTTGGACAGTCCATGGAAAACAAAGATGCTGGGTCAGATCAGAGTTTTGGAGCTGCTATGAAAGCCATGGGACTTTTCTTGGTGGCCTCTGGCATTTCTGCTCCAGCCAGCCATATCCAGGATGGTAGATGCAGCCTACATGAAAGGTGGGAGCCTTACCCTTGAGGTGAACTTTTCTCACATCAACTGGGGCACACATCCTCTGCAGGAATTACAAACAGTAACAGAAACACCACCACATCTCCAGGAGCACTTTTAGAAGGAATACCCTCTCACCACTTCATAGACAGAGCTGTTTATAGCTGCCTTTTCACCAGAGTGGCTTGCAAGTGTCCTCAGTTTCTTATTAAGCTTATGAGCAGTCAGCAGCAATGAAAATAATAGGGCAGTTGAGCAAAAAAATCTTGAATCAGCCTCACTAATAGCAATATGAAATAGCCCTTTGTGGCTTTATACCATGCTGGTAAAGAACAAACACAGCTGCAGTGAGTATGGGTGGGACACAGCACCCAGGCAGCACCCAGGACCAAATACCAAGCTTAAAATACATCTTTAATATATCCCATACACATTGCACACACTCCCCAAACACTGAGGGCAAGGCCTGAGGTACAGGACAAGCTATGTGAAACATTTAGAGTTTTAGCTGTTCTAGAAAACATTTGTAGTACTAATCTCATGCTGTGGCAGCCTGCCTTTGGTTGGTGCCTTCCCCCAATAGCTCACAAAGATTTCTGCTCATTTGTTTCAGTGGGGCAATCCAGCAAGAGGACTGTGCCTACCCTGGCTATTAAATCAGCAGGTTATTAACCTCAGCCCACCCTTTGCCATTCACAAACATTTTCTGCCTAAGTCTTGCATTGTTACAGGCCTGTTCTTACAGGACTATGATGTCTTTTTGGATATTTTAAAACCAAATCAGAAACAGGACACGAAAGGGAACCTCCCTGGACCAGTCGCTCCACTGAAAACAGCAAATATGAAACAAGGCAACCCCGTGCGGTCTGTGAGCAGCACACAGGCTGAAATTAATTTACAGAGACAGTACACCATCTCTGTAACAACTTCTGTCATTCTCCCTCAATTTCTGCTTGCTTAAAGGCTTTAACGACACATTTGGCAAAACCACTCCATTTAAGCTTAAGCTCATCCTTTAATAACACAGATGGCTTATTTGACCTTTAACATCAAATCTGGATATCTGTGACTTAACGCGTGTCCTCTATGAAGTCCCAGCACTGTGCAGACCAGCATGATGCTGACCAGCAGTCAGGAACTCTTCACTTTGCCTTCTGTGACTCAGGGGTAATTTAATCCTTGCTCCTATGAACCTTCCCAGGTCTGAAAACTGCCTCTGACACTGATGAGGGCTGCAGGAAACATGGAAAATAGAAGTACACCCCAGGAGCACACCAACAGCAAATATTTGTGTCACTGTTCAAAATAAGCATGTAATGCTTATTGTATTACCAAATCTAATCAGATATAACAAGCTGTAATAAGATATTCCAGGTATAATATAAAGTAAATGTAGTATAAATGCCAGAGAGTAAATGGAATTGATTAAACTGCATAATGTTGTTAAATGATATTTACTGCTAAAAGCAAAGATTTTTGTTAACCTGGCATGCAGAACTGACAACGCCTCTTCAGGATAGCTTCGTTTACAGACAAAATCATATATTACCTTCTTTTTTCATTGGTTAAAATGATCAAAATAGCACAACAGATTTTTTCCAAAATAGTAAAAAATGCTGCAACTGAAAATATACAATTGTCTAACATGCAAATCACATATGTGACTCGCTGCAGCATCACCTGACTGCCAAGACTCATGAGATTTTCCATATCCACTGTCATTCTGACTATGTTTGGACAGAAGTTGTTTCTGTAACACTTCAAATTAATTCTGTTCCAGGAAGATTCTGGAAGAGGCAGTATATCATGCAGTTTCTTAATCACACATTTATTACAAAAAAATATGAAAATTAAGAAATGTAGGAAAACAAAACATTCTGTTATTAGTTGCATTGGAACATCAGAAAGCTGTAGTATGGGCTCTGAACCGAGGTATAAAATTGCCCAATCTCCTTTCTACTTTTATACAAGAAATATAGAAAATGCTTCCCACAGAACTCCATCTGCAAACTGTCACAGCCAAGGAGCCAGCAAGTTAGCGGCTCCTACTCTGGCAGAGCAACATCAAACGGATAGTATCCACAGAGGGTCCACGCCACGGACGCAAAGGCAGATAAGTTCCATTACTCCAGGGGGTAAATTATATTTGCAAATATACAGCAGTTGCCTATATAAGATCTTTTTCTCATATCTAACTGCAAAAATTGTCCCATGAACTAGAAAAGATTAATTTTCTGTCAGTTTGTGTCCATCATCCTTTAAACCTTTCTCACTCTTACAATAACACCAACCCTTGTAATGTCTTGCGTGTGAGAGATGATACATGTTATGGCTACTCTAGAGTTCAGTACATGTTGACTGACCAGCCTGACCATGGGAAGAGTGGCCACCTGGATACTCTTAAATACCGTACCTCATGGTTGAAGTTTGCCCGGTTTTTCCTCTGTCGGGGAACTAATTTGGGTCTTTCTCTCCCACCAGCATTGCAACGGAAACTAATGAAACTAATTGTATTTTAAAATTCTATTCCTTTTTAAACTTTGGCTAAATTTAGCCTGAGAGTTCAAAAGTCAGGGGGAGAAATGAGAAGAGGAAAGGGCAAAGGCAGGAGACCCAGTGACGCTGGCACCCAACTTCCCTGGATCCTTCTATGCCTGGCATGTATCATTGCTACTCAGGACTAGTGCATAGGTCTCTCCCTCAGATAACTATTGCCGGGTGACTTCTAATGAGACTACCCACGCTGAATAACTTCTCAGCAGACAAAGTGCGTGCATCCACAAACTGGACTTTCAAAGTGGGACACAGCTGCTAATGATGACTGCCAGCGGTGAAGCCAACCTCAGTTCAAACTCTTTTGTGGAACAGAAAAACACAGAGTTCACGCTGAGCATCTTGGCAAGTTTTGCTTTCTGGTGCTGTGCCTACAGGAAGGCAGGGAGGAGAGCACACAGTCAGCAGGCAGAAACACAACAATGGAGACAGAAAATGGGCACCACTCTCTCACCAGCTGATTGCGGAGTACGTGACGCGCAAGCTAGGTTGTGAACTAATGAGGCTCAGCAAAAGCATCACTGAAAGACAGAAACAGTAAGCAAACAAAGGTATGGTGAAAAGTTAGCTGTGCTAGCAAACAAGACCAAAAAGTCATCAGTAAAGGAAAACGTAAAATAATATAGTTTTTTGTATTAGCTTTCCTCACAGGTTTCGTTGAGTTAGTCTGTGCCTACAGATACAAAAATGAAATAAAAATAGAATTAATCAGGTCAGCTCTACAGTTTGGTTTGTACCTCAGAGCACAGACTGATTATGCCTGCATGGGCAATGTTCCAGGAAAGTCTCTCAATCACAGCAATAAAATTGGTGTTACATTTTGTAGATCTCTCTGCCCTACTCCCTCCCACTTGATTCCTCTCCATCCCCAACTGTCCCCTTTTCAAGGGATACAGAGATCCAAGGTGCATCCTCTCCTTCCTGGTATTCTGTTTTATGCAGGCCACACCATGGCATAAACTCAGGATTGTGGCCCCTCCAACCACACATGGAACAGGATTACCATGCAGTAAAAGCTTAAAGATGGCTGGCTGGCATCATTATTTCCAAGCTCTCCAATAGACTTCTGCATGCCTCTTCTACTCTTTCAAATGACAAATTTTAAACTAAAACTATACCACAGCAGCTAAATCCATCACTGAAAAAAAAAAAAAAAGTTAACAGGTCCATAGGGTCGTTTAGATGAGATGTTGGGGGATATGGTGTAGGGGAGAACTTTGTAGAGTAGGGCTGATGGTTGGACTCAATGATCCAAAGGGTCTTTTCCAACCTGAATGATTCTATGATTGATTCTATGATATAAAGAAGGATCAGGTCCATATACTCTATTCAGTGCAGTCTCTTAATGAGGGTCTATGACAAAAGACAGAAAGAGAAAGCTCTGCTCTACCAGCTCCTGATACAACGAAGGGTTACAAAGCCTGAATCAGGAGGGCCTCCAAGAGTTTGCTCTGCAATATTATCAGCTAGCAGACAGGACGGCAATAGAGCTATGCTCTACTGGAATTACCTAGAAGTCTAAAGGATATAGTAGCTAATAAATAACAGAGGTATTTAATAACTATAACTATTCTCCCAAGTAACAGCAGGACATCCCACACCCCACCTTAACAGATTTCCAGAATAGCTGCAAAGTTTCTATTTTGCTAACAAATTAGTGCATGCAAATAAGAAGCCTTTCACTAACATGATAGGACACATAAAAACCACAAGACTCCTATGAAGCTTTACCTCACTGCATTGTATATTTTCACCATGTTTCCAGTCCACAGATGACTAAAGTAAACAAAAGGAGTCCTACATATTTTATTGAGTTTCACCTCAGAACCAGTATTTTTTTCAGTATTCATTTAAGCGAGCTACATAGCCTCTACTGTGAAACCTCTCAATTCCAAAGGGACCTATAGAAAGAAGTGTGGTAGCTGTCCTGTTCAAATATGAAATAACACAGACAAAACAAGAGATCTCCAAAACACTTGTGGAGGCTTCTCCAGAAGGCATATTTCCACAAAAAACAAATCAAACAAACAAAAAAACCCAAACCAAACAAAAACCCAACAAACCACAGACTGTCTTCCTCATCCCTTCAGCTTTTGAACTGCTCAGAGAAGCACACATACACATTTAGTAAATTATTTCTCCACCACACATGTACACACATTTCTGTATTCTGTATTCAGATGCCTAAATTTTATTTTTTTTTTTTCAAATTTTCGAATAAAATTCTTCCCTTAGGTATTGGAGTAAAGGAGAATAAAGCGTAAAGAATATTTATGCAGCCATCACTGCAGTGGTTGCTATACAATACAAAAAAAGATGAACAGCCTACAGAGATAAAAAATTATAGCATTCAGGTCCACCCATAATTCACTCTCCCGGAGCCAAGCGATCTGCCAGAGAATCTGTCTTGAGTTTTAAACATGGTATTGCAGAATGTGAACCTTGTTCCGATTCCCCATTAAACCAGAATCTCAGCTAGTATAGCTCAGTATAGTTCCACATTAGGTTTCCATCCTTACTACCTGAAATACTTCCCGATATGACATTATTGGCAACAGATGCAGCATTGTCCAAACATGGCTGAAACGACAGTCGGAGTGGCAGAATCTGCCCAGTTCTTAGATATGCTGATCTGTCTGTCTGATCTTTCCCCAAAACTCAAATCTTTTTCCCATGCCTTATACAGAAGCTCGATTTCTCTCATCATCTGGACAGACTTCATCCCCCTGCATGGTTACCTTCATCAGCTCTGGTGTTAGGCAATGGCTTTTCCTCAAATATACTTGCACTCTCAAAATAATGGTGGGGGAAGGTGATGACCATTCAGTGAAATGTTTGCGCGTGTGGCCCCATTCTAGGCAAATGAGACAGGAAGCAGTGAAGAATTAGGCAGCTGAGGAAGAAACCACGAGTGCACCATTTGGTCGAAAAATCTGAAGGCTTGGAGCACCTTTCCAGAAGGCCTCCAGCTGTTTGAGGACCATCTGCTCTGCTACAAAGGGGCTGGTTGTCTTATGTCCAGCAGCATCTGGTGCTCCTTTCGGCTCAGACAATAGGTAAACATAGAACTACTACTCAATTAGGAGAGCCACAACATAAGTAAAGGTTCTTCAGAAAGAGCATTTCTTAACCTGAAAAATGTTTGCTCTTGGGATAACCAGCCATTTGGGAAGACTTCATTAAATGCTGAGAAAAGTCAGAAAAGGAACAAAACTTCCTAGAACAACTGTAGCAGCAAAATAACCTCAAAATAAACTGAGTTTACTGGCATATCTAGCTATAGTTTGTCTAAAACAAATCCTTTAATACTCCAAATTATTTTTTTCTCAGCAAAGTAATTTCTTAATCTAAGCTGAGGAGAGAATGTACCCTTGACCAATTCCCAAGTAATGCACAGAAGAGTCCAGGAAGCAAAACCAACAAAACCTCTAAATAAGTGACCCCAACATAATTGCTGTATTCCCTCTGGAGAAATTCACAGCACTGTTAAGAAGTCTGGAAGGGACTCTGTAAATTTAATGGTTAAAAACATAAGCAAGTGGCAAAATTAACATTGTTAGCTCCAATTTCAATGCTGATGCAAATGGTACTCTTGATTAAAGCAGCTGTTGCACCTTTCAGCCCAAGGGTTCATAAAGGTGTTTGTACATACTTGTAATATTTTTGGAAAGAAATAAAGATGGGCAGGGAAAATCCTGTGCTGAATTCACCATTACATAAATTAGCATACCTCATTTAGGAAGCATGACTAAATATACTTATTTGGACATGACACTCGTAGGATACAGTACATGTAAATTATCTCACCTACTGAATTAGAATGAAAGACAGAAAGGTGAAGTACTCTGTCCACTTCCTTCTCCCAGTTTAGAAATAAAAAACTACTTCCAAAGAGAGAGGAAGAAGGGGAGCAAGTGAAGAAACCCCTAGCAAGCTCTTAGGAAACAATACTTTTCCCAGCTAGCTGGCTTCACCTCCTTTCTTTGGTTATAGGATAATGTGTCAATTGATGTTGCTCATCAGCTGCTCAGACTTTGCTACCATTTCTACTTTTGCATTTTGAATGGCAGTCACTTATGAAAAGCTGATTTAACATAGCTCCACAGATTGATTCCACTCTAAGGAGGTAGTAAGACATAGTAAAATAAAAAGATGGGAAAGACAAAGATGGGAATATCCCTTATTTGAAAGGGATGCTTTGAATATACTGGGAATGCTTACACTTTTTTTAGCTCAGCATTTTTCAAACTATATAAAAATCCATTGCACAGCTACAGAATGGTACAGACTTTCATAGTTTCAAAACCACCATCACAACAGCATCCTGATCCCATATCGGACCCTCAGAAGCTATCAGCATAAAAACAAATAATGTCCCCTCTGACATTCACATACACTCAGATATTTCATAAGTCTGAGGTTCTTTCCACTGTTTCTGTCATTTAAAGCTACTGCATGTATTCATGAGTATAATTTGTAACCTTACATCAACAATTAAGAAGTTTAAAAAGATGTTTCCATGGATTTTGAAGACCCTGCTATTAACAGGAATGAAAGAAAACTCATATTCTTCAATAACTTCAAATCAGATCTGTACGTACATTTCTAAAAATAGATATCAAAATCATGTCCCTTGTGGCAGAAGACAGCTCATAAAACTCTTTGCATCTATTAAACACATTTTCAAAAAAGAACATGTTGCAAAACTCTTTTCAATACTGCTTGGGTTCAACCTGCTAGCCAAAACAGAAATTTACTGGCACCAGGGAGAAGTCATCACCTTTTGGAATTTTTACAGCTGCTCCTGTAGGTGAGTTGCCTGTAGATTTTCCACTGGCAATGTACACACTTAGGTTCCTCAAACCATCAGAATCCACTGGGAATCACGTCTACATCCCAGGTATCTTCGAAAGAGATATAAGGAAACCCCGGTTGTTCATCTCTCCGGGACAGGATGCAGACTTTGCCCGTTTAGCTATAGATTGCATGATCACAGAATACAGATGGACAGCACCTCTTCACAAACCATTTATCATCACAGAAGTCATCCCTTCTGCTAATGCTACTTAGATTTATTTTTTTTTCCTCTCTATAAATGCCACTGCTGATGATTCACTGTACCACGGGAGACATGCTGAGGACCTGAACACACTGTAGCCCAGCCCAGCCAAAGTATCATGTAATCCTAACAACCCATTCAGTATGATGGGGAAATTGAGTTATTTCCCACATATCTTTAGTATGCGATCTTTAGTACTCTAAAAGACCTGTGTTGCAATGAACTGAACTTTCACGTTCTTCCTACAAATTAAGGACAATGAGAGAGACAGACTTAAATAGCTAAATTAATCCAGGTAGAAACAGAATTTCCTGAAGATCAAAGCTGTGAAATTTACCTTTGCCCTTTTTTAGTTTGGGGTTTTAAGGAAACTGCTACATAGGTACACAATCTCAGCTATAATCTTTTTCTATCAGCGAGGTAAAAACAGCAAGGAAGATCCAAACAAACAACATATCTTTATAAAATACCTCAGATGGGGGTGTTGTCCCTCTCACCTACCTTTCTGTCTGCTACAATTTCTACCATAAGGACCGTTTGGCTGAAAACAATGACACTCATAACACAAACTCACAGTTCAAAAAGTAAGCCCATTAATCTTATGACAACATTATTTAGAAGCCATGAAGGGAAGAATAAATATATGCTCTCAGTGTTGGGGTTTTTTTTAAAGAAAATAGTTACTCTTTCATACAAAGATGTCCTGAACTGGAGACTGGCAAGCTGAGTTGCCGGATATGTGAGCACTAGGGGAGCTCAGGCTGTCTAAAGTATCATAGTATGGCTGATGACCGAGCTGGAAAGGAAAAGATGAATGTCACCCTGGATTAATTTAAGAGAACACTAATTCCTTATTTTAATGGTTAGATATTTTAGAAATGAGAGAAAAAACTCTGCATGCCAAAACAAAGAGTTCTTAGCTCCCAAAGAGGAGTTTCCTGAAAACCAGACATGACTTATGCTTTTAACTGCTTACATGGACCCCCCTTGCTGGTGTAGAGTGTCATCAAAACCACTAATAATGGTGCAGAAAAGGACACTCTTACAGAAAATGGTGTTTCCACCACTGTAATATCTTGATCATAAAGGGAACATGTAGATCATAATTAATAGTTATTTGTATGGCTTTCTTGTAAGATTTTAAGGTGTACAGGTCTCCCTTGCTGAGGTGCACATACCTGGAAGCAACGATCCCGAAGTCTCAGACAAGTCTTCATCAACACCGTTGGACAGATTTGTAGGTGGATGAGAAAATCTGGGTATGATTTGAAGCCTGTCTTTAGCTGCAGTCACCACTGCTCTGATGCATAATAAAGCAGCTCCTGTGAACGCTATCTTCCAAACTGAAGAGAGCATCAATTTTTCTTCACTTTTAAGCCAAAACCAGGCAAGACCAGAAAAAGTTATCAGACAGAAATTGTTGCAGAAAATAAACGGAAAAGGGAGATCCCGATTTTCTGACCCAAGCTGCAACACTCAGTAGACATCATGCAAATCTTTACTTTTGATATAGTAAATGACAGCACTCTGAACTGCCGTGGAAATTGTTTGTGATTTCAAGTGGACCATTTCCATATGCTGCATGAATCACTACCTAGAAAGAAGCATCCTGGAGGCCATTAGCAAGGTTCCTTCCAACTGAGGACCTGCAGCTAGAGTTGAAAGCCAGCACGGCCTTCTCAAACTTAATGCTTTGAACAGATGGGAAAACTGGTCTCAATACAGAACAATGTCAAGTCTTCCTTTCCAGGACAGAATGAGGGGAGGAGGAAGAAAGGGAAAGAAAGAAATGAAGAAACATCAGAAAGCAGCCAAAGAAACTCCTATTTTCCCTGTGTTTTGAGAAATGTATTCCTCTGATGAAGGATTTCAGTGGACCACACAAGATGTTAGAATTGCAAGAGCATCAGGGTGTTCAGGAACTTACATGATTAATATATTGGCTGGACTGTGCATGCGCTCCGAACATCTTTTTGTTATCTGGATCTAACGTAAACAACTATCCAGTCTTACAAGATAGTTGTGGGACAGCACAGCTTTGCCTAGGATTCCTCCTCAGAGTGAAGTGTTCTCACTTCAATTAGTGCTGGGGAGGACAAAGATGAATGACGAGGTTACTTTTTGTGGTTCACAGGATCAAGCCCTACTGGAATGCAAGTATCAGCCTTTACAAGGACAGTTAGTGCAGTCATGAGGATAATAAGAAGCTGTGTCCCTCTCCCATCTTCTGTGCCAAGGATAGCAGAATTCAGTTCATTACAGCCATGGCAGACATCTTCCCAACGCCTTTGCATGAATGCACATAAACTATAGTTTCACACTCGTGATCAAATCCACAGGAAGCGGACTTCCAAAAGTGAAAGGAAAATGGGGAGGAAGGAGGAACAAAACAATATGTAAGAGATCTAATTTTTCCCAGTGGGAAAAGATCAGCTAGGACAAGGATAGCCTTTATTATAAACCCTGAAATGATACATAAACAAGTGGGAAATGGGGAGTTAAACAATGAAGACAGACCAAATCACTTGAATTCAGAAAGCTTGCTTTTCAACTCTCTAATTTACTTTTAAATTGTCTTACTTTTTAGTACATTAAGATCAATTGTTTGAGTAAAGAATTCTTACTGAGCTTTAAAAGAAAGACAGAAGAAGAGATATGGCGTAATGCTTCCAATTTACATTAAAGTCTATGCACTATTATCTTCTTATTATCTCCTAAAGATTTTTCCAGGCATTTAATTAACATATGACAAGATATGCAAGTTAGCAAGAAAAAAAAGTCACCATTTAGCGCACTATCTATAGTCTCTCAGAAGTTAGTTACCCTTTGTTTTTCCTTCTAATGCACTACCTAGTGCACATCTATTATGCTATTTTAATAGCAAGGCTCTGTCACAGAAATAAAAGGAATAAAGTTCGCAAGGTACCCACATTACATTTTCTAATCTGACTCCAGCATAAGTGTCTTTCAAAGTCAATGAAACATAGGTTAAGTTTAGAAGTTTTCGCCCAAGGAATGTAACAGGCATTCACCTGCCTGCAGGAATTCTGACTAGGAGCTGGGTCCCAGAGAAACCCTGGGGAGGCATTAACTTTAAATGAACATAATGCTGACAAACTGCCTCGGAACATCTCTAGAAAGGTGGCAGAGCAATTACTGGGGCCCTGGGGACACCCTGTGGGCTGGGGGCAGTGGGAGCTGCCCATGGGGTTCCGTCAGGGCAGGGCTCAGCAGCCAGGGCGCATCCCATGCCCCAGCCAGGAGCAGGGCAGCGGGGGGCACTGGGGCAGCCCCAGCCCCGGGCATCGGGCACCTCCCTGGGGACAGGCCAAGGCCAGGCCAGGACACAGGCCTGGTGGGGCCCATGGCCAGGCAGGGCAGGGCTGTGGGGAGCTGAGACCAGCTCTGCTGTGGCATCACTGGGGCAGGGGCTGACAGCCCAGGCGGGGTTGACATGGGGTCCTGGGCTGGGGGCCAGGCAGGAACAGTCAGGCCTGGTGGTACCCCCAGAGCCCTGATAATAAACACTCAGGTCCTGTTCTCAGGCATCCTCTGACTTTCTCACACATTCCCTGGACACAGACCACTGGCCTTTCCCACTTTCAGCCTGTTCCAATTCTGCCAAAAAAAAAAAAAAATCACCCTTGAACAAGCGACAGGATATATTGACATGCTTCACACTTGCAATTTATGCATCCCCTTGCTGCCAAACTCATGAAGCCCTCTGAGCTTGCTTGAACTTGAAGGAAGTTCTATGGGGTCTGCTTTACTAACATGGTATGAAAAGCCTGCAACAAGTAGAAAAAACAAGACACATGCTTAAGGATGAAAAGAAACTCTTTAAAGCAAATTCTCCCATCAAACTAGTTTCTGTTTCTTAATAGCCCTACATTTAGTACCTTCTACAGCATAAAATCCCTCTCTCTTGGTTTTGTTTTGTTTGTTGGGGTTTTTTTTCCCCTGGAGAAAGTTCTTCTAGCAGCATCTGCCAGTCACTCAGCTCAGCAGCTACAGAATCTCAGGAAGGTGGGAAGGGACCTCTAGAGTTCATCTGGTCCAACCCCCTCTGCTTAAGTAGCGTCAGCTACAGCAGGTTGCTCAGGACCGTGTCTAGTTGGGTTTTTAATAGCTCCAGGGATGGAGACTCCACAATCTCTCTGGGCATCTTACGTCACTCACCCTTAAATTTAAAAAAAAGAAATTCTTACATTTAAACAGCAGTTCCAGTGATTCAGTTTGTGTCCATTGCCTCTTATCCTGTTGGTGGGCAATGCTGAGAAGAATCTAGCTCTGTCTTCTTTACTCCCCACCATCAGGTAAACACTGATCAGATCCTCCTGGGTCTTCTCTTCTGTAGGCTGAACTGTCACAGCTCTCTCAGCCTCTCCTCAGACATCAAATGCCCCAAGCTCTTAATCACCCTCATGGCCCTTTGCCGGACAACCCCAGCACGTCAACATCCCTTGCCTCTCTAAGGCAAGCTCAGAATTGGACCTGGTACTCCAGATGTGTCTCACCAGAGTAGAAGGGAAGGATTACCTCCCCCAGCCTGCTAGCACCGCTCTCCCTGATGCAGCCCAGGATGCCGTTGGCTGACTTTGCTGCAAGTGAGGCTTGCTGACTCATGTCTACTTTATCATTTACCAGAAAACCCAGGTCCATTTCTGCAAAGCTGTCTTCTGACCAGTCAGCTCCAAGCACATGCTGGCACATGGAGTTCTTTCTGCCTAGGTCAGGACCTCTGCATTTGCCTTTGTAGAGCTTCATGAGCTTCCTGTCGGCTCATTTGTCCAGCTTATCTGAATTGCAGCACAACCATCAACCATTCCTCTGAGTTTTGTATCATCTGCAAACTTGTTGAGAAAATACTCTGTTCCATCATCCAGGTCATTAATGAAGATGATAAATAGTTTCTTCCCCAGTGTCAGTCCCTGGGGAACACCAAGTGATTAGACTCCAGATGGACTTCATGCCACCAGTCACAACCCTTCAAGCTCAGCAACTCAGCCAGTTTTCAGTCCATCTCACTGACCACTTACCTAGCCTGTACTTCATTAGGTTTTCATAAGAGACAGTTTCAACCTTGCTAAAATCAAGATAAACATCATCCACTGCTCTCTCTGGATCCACTGAGCCAGTCATCTCACCATAGAAAGTTATCCAGGTGGTCAAGCATGACTTCCCCTTCATAAATCCATGTTAACTACCTCAAATCACCTTCTTATGTTCAGTATGTTTGGGAATGGCTTCCAGGGGGACTTGCCCCTGGAATGATCCTTCCCATCTTATCTCTGCCTAGAGAGCTGGCTTACTGCTCCACTGTCTTGGGTCTTCTGTGGGACTGTTAACATTTACAGCCTCTCCAAGTCTTTGTTAGAACTCTGTTCCCCACCCTTTTCACCTAGAAGAATTGAAAGACAAAACTTTTTCCAGTCATGCCAGCCAACTTGGCACTAAACTCAGAAGAATTTGGAACAGCCCTCACTAGAGAATAACAAGAAGTACATTTTCAGTTATCTTTTCTTAGTGGAGAAGGGGAAATCTGAATGCCTCCTACTTTGCCAGAAGATCTCACAGTCTCTCATTCCTTGAAAAGGTAAGAAGAAAAGAGCAGTAAGAAAAACCTGTCTTGCCAAGAGGAATAAGGAGACAAATCTTACCAGAAAACACCAATGGCAAGTAACAGAAACTTGGGAAGTAGGGGAAAACAGTTCTAGACTCAAACTTAGCCCCATTTCCCCACACTTATAGGTCTAATTCTATAAAATTTCACCTTCCTGTACACAACTGAGTATGGCTGCCTCAGGAAAGGCACAGACTGCCTGCTTCAAATCTTAAAATAAGAGCAGTATTATTTGTGGATTTTGGATTTTCTGTCAACCTCCAGAAATCTTTGATCTCACTTTTCATATACCTATAAAGTCATTCAGTGTGAGCCCATATTAATCCATCTATTTATCAATCCTGAAATTCTTTACAGGACTGGGGAATGCTGACTATGTCATGAGATGATCCAGGAGTCAAGAAGAGGTCCTCTGATCTCTCTAGCATGCAAGAAACTTCTGGAAGCCCTGTCCAGGCTGGTCCCAGCTATCAGGCTGAAGGCTGGACTCTCACAGAAGGTGCAGAGAGAGAGAGTAGGTGAGCAAAGACAGAAAAGGAAGAGCCACTGTCCACGGTTTTCCTCCAAGGCATTTCTTCTGTTTGAGATTATAAGTGCTACATATAACTGTAAAAGGTTTTTGTAAAGGAATATAGACACTACTTTCATACCTGATCCGAGTTTTTATTTTAAAAAGGTCTGTCATCAGACTATGACAAGAAAGACCCGAACCATTTATCAAGAAAGTGTCTCAGATTTTGGGTGAACTTTATTGTTAAGAGGAACATGGAAATGTTTCTATCCTGTATCCTGCTTAGGTTACCCATCCTCCTCCCAAAGGTAACAATCCTACAAGACAGAAAAGATCCAGGTGAGTGTCTGACATATCTGTTGGATCTTTCACAATCAATGCAAGTACACAAGCCAGTAAGATACCAGCTAATCTAAAGCATTATCTTTTTTCTCAGATTACCGTAGATCAAATCACATTTATTGTGGATCAGTTTGTTATTTGTTATTTATTGTAGATCAGTTTATTGTAGATCTCATCACTGTAGATCAAACCAGTATAAGAACCCAGCTTTCCTGCTCAGCAGCCTTTGCATGAAGCTTCCTTCTTTGTAGCACTGTCAACATTTTTTTCAAGTATCTGGCACTTGACAACTCTTAAAGCTTTTATCACTGTAAAGTTAAGCAGTAAGGAGAGAAGGTGTTTGAGAATTTTTTTTTTTTTTTTAAAGAAGAATTCCCAATTTTAAAAAAAGCCAAACCTCAGATTTCCTTTGCATCTTCGGTGGAGCTACATAAAATTTTGCTCCATTCTTGCAGCGACACATAAGCCTTCCTTCTGGTATCTGTGAGAAAGAGGGGCACACTACACTTCTCAAACTAGCAACAAGTGAAGACTGTTTGCCCATGTTTTCTCTTCTCAACACCTCTACAGCTTCCTTCATCCTGTACATTTAAACATTCCCCATTTCTGTTACTCTACCATTTGTTTGTGTATGTGTGCCTCTCTGCGTGTACCACAGGATGGCAGCAAATGTTAGAATATAAAGAAAACAGCTGAGAGACAGAACAAGAGTATTACAATTGATTTATATACGTTATTATTACTTGAAACAAAAAGACTAGTTCCTGAACTGTAATTCATGTTCCCAAATGCGTAAGTAAAGACATATGTCCACATAAACACAGTAATGAGTGAATCCACACCACAGCAGGTCAAAGTTATTAAAAAAAATTTTTAAGTGAAACAAATGATACAGGATGCCATTACAAAAAGTAACTCTGGAATTAACAGGGTGTTTTGTTTGATCCAAAGTAAATAATAATCAGCAAAATTGAGATGGAGAACAAATTTGTGTGGAATGACAGTAAATCATAATTGAGAAGGACTATATTGCTTAAATGAATTAACATTGAAAAGGCATCCATAAAAACTAAACCAGAGGGAAAAAAACATTCAAAATTAATCTCAAGGGAGAAAATACTCTTCCTGTTCCAGGTATATTAAAAACTTATGTAAAATGTTTTACATAGATGGGTTCATTTGATTGAGGGCACTTGTCACAGGCTAACTAAAAGGTGTTGCTTATATAAAATTAAGTAAATTGTGCATATATCTTGCATGGAGTTCACAATTGGTGCCTCACCATTTTTTTAAAGCCTTCTCAGTTATGAGGAGCTCAAACAGAAGACAAGAGAAAAGAGAACAAAGTACATGGAAAGAGCACCAAATAATCCAATAATGGCTTTTTCAACTTTTCATGTAAACTGTAGACCTCAAAAGCTGGGATTTGAAAGTCTGTATTTATCATTATTATTAAATTAAAGAATAAGAAACAATTAAAAAACCCTCACAAGTCAATAAGAACATTTTTAGAATGGGATAGGACAATGACTTAATGTAATTTTTTCAGAGCCACCTTTAACTGAAAGTTATGAAGTAGTTTCACGGGAACTTGTTCACACAGTTTCTAGTGATAAAGGCTTTATGAAGAGATGCTGCCACTGTGCAAAGTTATTCTCTCTAAACCTTCAAGCAGTTTAAAAATTTTATATTAAATTTAGATGAAATACTTATTTTTAATTCATGCCACATCTGCCTCTGCTCATAATTTTTTCTGCCTTCTTCATACCTTACCACTTCGCTTCTCTGTCCAATGCCAAACTAATCAAGAGATATGCTAGCATAGTTGGTAAATCATCAATATTTTGAAGTTGTAGGCTCTGTCAATTTGTTTGCAATGCACCTCTTGCCAAAAAGATCAAACCAACCTCCTTCAAAAAAGCCATAGCTGGCATGGCTCTGCTTGATTTCAGGACTCTAGCTAATCAAACTTGTGATCTTTGTACTGTGATGCCTAGACTTGACTCTTCCTCCTGACTGCTGTTGAATGTCCCCACAGAAAAGGGTGAAAAATTGCATCATTATGGCAGCCCATTCTGGACATAAAACTGGGGGGGGGGGGGGGGGGGGGGGATGGGATAGGGTGGAGGAGAATTGTTTCTAGGGGATCAGGAAGGTATGTGAAAAGAAAAGCTGGAAAAGATGCTAAATGCCCTTGTCTCAAGCACAGAACAATTTATGTGGCAGACATCTTGGCTGCCCAAAGAAAATTTATGCTAACATATTCTGGACTTTTTAAAAAAGTAAGAATGCTTCATATAGCTGATGCATGTGGAAAAAGTGACTTCCAGATGTTACCAGCAGTTGTGCTTCTCTGCTACATCTACTTGTGTTATAGCCATGGCCTTTTCCTTCAAAAACTGTGATATGACGATTGTACACAACTATTCTCTTCTAATCTGCTGCCAACTCCTGGCCATACAGTGAGGCAATTATAGGGGTGCAGCTACTAGCCAACTCAGTACAGTATTTCCTCCCTTGAGGCCACTGTCATCCCACAGATATTAATAAGGATCTGGAAAAAAAATGTTTTCCATACTCTTCTGCAACCTTCTTGCTGTAAAAATAGATTGTAACCATGCTTATGTCATGCTGTTGCTCAGCAACGGTCGTCCCCCCCCCTTAATCTCCTTGTTCTCTAATATCTTACTGGTCTTCACCATGATCAGTCTACAAACTACGACTCACTAGTCAGAAACAGTACTGTCTGCTAAGCTTGCAGGACATTCTGCCCTTCAATGATTACATAGGCTTAGGGAGATGTACCTTACAGAGTAACCAGAGCCAGGATGTTGACCTAGAGGAAAAAAAAGGACTAATGAAAAACATGAGGGACCGGAGGAGAAGTTGAAGAAAAAAAAAATGGTCCTCTATCTTGAGGAAGCTTACAAAAATAAAATTAAAATTTGATCTCTAATGCCTTTCCCTTCGGCCGAGGTCAGCAAAGAGGAATCAATGACCTTATCAAAGTCTCTCCTTTTCCCTCATGAGCTCTGGAGAAGGATCTTCCTTTGAAAGAAGAATAAGGACTGTGAGGCAGAACAGCTCTGATAGCACCTGAAAAGCTTGTCATTTGAGAGGAAATGACAGGAAAATGAAACTTGCGAGCACAACTTTTGAGTTGTTTGTGTGAATGGACTCAGCAGTTGAGCATCCAACAGAACAATGACACCAAACAGTAAAGCCTAGATCCACAGAGCTATTTGGAGAGAGACTCAAGAGCTTAAACTTAGGTATGCATGAGTATTTTAGAAGTCATAAGGTATTCAATCTGGCTTTCAGCTGCTGCCCTAGAAGAGGGTGGGTCTCCCATAAACTCTGCATCATATCTGCCATGTCTTTGCCAATGTCTCAGGTACCACAGGAAATCTAAAACCACATTACACGCATGCCTGTGCTTTGGTCCCTGAATCAGTCCTCAAATATCCAATTTCTACTCAAATATTTTAGCTTGTATTGGTTTTAATGAATGCTGGGGGCGGGGGGGAAATCCCTCCTAGAATCCATGTTTAATGTTACCTCAGATATCTCCATTTACGTACCTCACAAAGGGATAATACACCTTGCCTTGGTGCTGTTCTTACTCTTGTTACAGTATGACTCCACCTTCCCACACAGTTCTGATCAGCGCCCAACAGAGAAAGCTTGTCCTGATCTACTGGTGCTTGCTATCTCCCAAGGTAGTTAGAAACCTAACATCTATTTCAAATCACCTCTGAGCGTTAGGCTGTGTAAACGCAACCAAATTCCAGGACGAGATTTTTTACCTTCTTTGCAAAGGTTTAATCCTTTCCAGTGGGCCTTCTGACTAACCTGTCATTTCATCTCTACAACCTCACATCTCAACTGACTTGAGGTCACAGCCAAGAGATTATCTGATGGTAGTTAGGTTAGTCAACACCTTCTGAATCAGCAGCTGATGGGAGTGTTGCCAATATCAACCTTATGAACAGCGTTAACACCAAGGTAGGTACTGAAATACCTTTACATTTCCAGATGAAAGATTCCTCAGAAAAACGTAAGTAAAACATCAAGGGAGAAATCCTGATGCTCATTTCAGGTAGCAGTATTTTTATCACAGACAGTGAAACACTGCAAAAGTCCACACCAGCTTCTCAATGTACAGGAATTGCCATCTATTTCACATATTACTGATTCTTAGTTGATCCAAAATGAAGTGGCACTGCATGTAAACTAATATTTACAACGAGCACACAAAATTTCACCAAATAGAAAATCATGAGATATTCCATATTGCTTTCTTCCAAGCTATATTAGAAGTTTAATTTCAGCATTTTACAGTGAAATAAATACATCTCACAGTAAAATTATAGGTTTCATTCAACAGCATTAGTAAGGATTAATAATGTTAACAATGATAAACCTTTCTCTCATACAATCAAGGAGCTAATGATGACAGATACAATCAGCTATTCTGACCTCTTCAGCCATTCAATGCAGTAACAAAAGCAAATTTAGATTTGCTTTTGCTGAGCAATAAGGACATTATAGAAAATCTAGATATAGAATTTGACCTTGGACAGAAGGATCACAAGAGGTCTCTGTTTAAATTAACTGGAAATACAAAGAAAGCAAGTCCACAACAGATTTCTACAAGGAAAACAGACAGCTTTGTTAAACTCTACAGTAAAATCAGATGGATTGAGGATGTCAGGGACTTGACTGTGAAGCATGTCTGGAACTTCTCCAAGTCACAGGTACCCAGGGTATAAATGCTGAAATTATATTTTCAGTAATTAAGAAGACTTGTGTTAAGGGACATCAGATCTAGTGTATGACTAACTACCCGAAGGAGGATACTAAGAATAAGTGGAAAGCCTACCAAGTAATTGAAAAGAGGGTGAAATGGCAAGGAATACAATCTTCCTAATACCACAGATCAAGAAGCGAAAAGATAAGTGAAAATTATTTAAAAATCAAGCCAAGATATACTTTGCTGTATGTTGGGGGAGGGGGGAAGGTTATTTTGCTATATAAACAAGAGAATAAAGACAGAAAAAGAAGAGGCACATTGCATTTGGCACGGTACAAAAACTAACAGAAGTATGGTCTCAAGTCGAACTGAATGCTTTGTCTGAGTTACCAATAAGTGTGATAATGAAGATGTCTATTATAACAGGATGACTAAAGAGAATGAAGATATGGAAACAAATTTTGCAAGCAAGCCAAGAGCTCAATGTACTCACAGATGTGTCAGTACACACAGGGAAAGGGCAGAGGTAACCACACTAGAACTCTGAAAGATCCAAAGGCTAAAATTGCTGGTTCAGCTCTACATCTTCCTGAAGTCAAGCACAGGGAGATATCAACAGGAGAACAGCAGACATAGGACCTTTATTTCAGAAGGGGGGTGAAAAGGAAAGAGCCAAGAAACCATGGAATCTTACTTGCATGCAAGGATCTACAACAGATCTCAAAACAAAGGATAAAAGAAGACAGAGAGCGGAGAAGAAAATAGGATAAGGATAGTTTAAGGATAGACTGTGCTAGTCTAACTTGACAGAACTTTCCAAAAGTAATCTTATAGGAAAAAAAAAAAAAAACCCCAAACCACAAGAACTCCCACCAAAAAACCCAAACAAAACCCAGAAGTGGTACTTCTTACCTACTTAAGCGTTTGATACGATGCCATGTAGGAAATAATTCATTAATAGAAGAAAATGACTGCTGGTAGTATTAAAAAGGTGGAGAAATAGCTTGCAACAAGTAGTGTTGAGAAGCACTATTATCTATAGGAGAGAAATTGTGTTCCTCATAGGTTGGTACTAATATTTTCACGAAGCACTTTAGTACAAAGAAACAGGGAGTCCTGATGAAAATGTACAGAAAACATGAATTTCAGAGGCACTGTCAACACCGACAAGACTTGAGATAGCAAGAAAAAGACACGTGAACAAGCTGAGAACCGCTGTGATGAAATCCCTCCTGTCCATGCAACTTCACTAAGGTCACACAGGTATGGGACATATCCCCCAGAAACAGCAGCAGATGCTGGGGCCATAGGCCTTCATTGCTGTTAGTGAGCTTCTCAGCAAGAAGCATGGCCCTTTTTGTCACAAATAACTAACTATAGCATTTACTCCCTACCAGTCCATACCCACTGCTTTAAGAAGCATAGCATCTATGCATGCACAGGTGCTGCCAGTAGGACTGATGAGATCTGGGCAGGTAACTGAAGGAAAAAGACCATGGTAAATAAATACTGAAGAAATGCTGAAGGCAGGATATAGCAAGCATGTCTCCATTCATACTACTGTAAAATGAAGGTTTCATTTCCCAGTTATTTACATGGTTACAAAACAAAGCTACAGCTTACAGTTGGAGACTTTCAGAGTGATTCAAACTATGTAAAAGGATCCAGCAAAATAATTTCAGGAGCTGTCTGATGATTTAAGCCAACTGAAGTGCCGTACACTTCATTAAAATTACCTTCACAGGATCTGGAACTATTTTAGGAGGTAGTGGAGTCTTTTAGTGAGTAAAACATCCTGCTTCTCTTCCTTCCAAAGGTTTATTTCCAGGAAGCATCTTGAGTTAAATCTATGCCTTTCCCCTCACTGTTTAAGATTAAATAACAAAGTGCATTTTTTAAGGAGGAAAAAAAACCCTTGGGGTGGGGGGTGGTACCTGAAGAGGCCTTTTTCCAACTGTCAACATTTTGAAGCTGAGTAATAACGCAGCCTTGGGGTTGCCATGGGAACACGTTTCATTTCCTAGGTGACAGCGATTATATGTCGTCACCAGTGAACCACACCGACTCTGGAAATATGTCAAGTTTCCTTCAGACATCGGCATCCCCAGACTTCCTGCTCCTGCCCCAGGCACGTGCCCAGCCAAGCTTGAGCTGGCACCTCCAACATGACGCAGCCCCCACAGAACCCAGCTGCTTTTCCTCTCCTGGGAAGGACAGACTGGTTTGGCTAGGGCTGGGCTGGGCTCCTAGACATCTTGATTTGAAGACCCTAATAAGGAGCAAACTCACCTCTCCCCTCTGTAGCCTCTTCCATTGCCTAACCAACCTCCTACAGGCACAGTTTCATTCTCATTTGAGCATGGCTTCAATTTCTAACCCTTTGGCTCTGGATAAGCCCCATCAGCAGGGCTTCTCAGTATTAAAAACCCCAAGAAGCCTTGTGTCATGCTAGTATTGGACACATTATTTAAATCAACTATTTCTGAACCACCTGTACTAATAATCAACCTCTAAAAATACTCTTAGAACTCAAAGACTTGCTGCACTAAGATGATTTTTTTAACCTGAAGCCTTTGGTTATATGACTGAAGACCCCTCTTTGCAGCACATATGTTCTCCAACACAACTTCAAGGCCACCAGCGGCATAGTATGACCAGCAGGATTCACTTGGCTGTGAACACTAGGGAGGCCAAATAAAGTAGGATAACTTCTCTATAACAGCTCCTCAGTGCTCACGCACTAGTCCAAAATAAGCAACTCTGATTCTGTAATAATTATTCTGCTCTGGAAGAAGAGTGATTATTTTATTCTGGGATAATTACTCCATTTCCAAAGTGAAATAATTGTTATAGAATAAAATCATTTTATTTTGGAATATTTCATCCACATGTGGGAGTTATTCTGGAACAGCTAAATTATACCCTAATAGCTAGAAGAGAACAGTCCTGCCAATCAATTTTCCTCATACAGGTGAATCCTTAAACCATAGTGCTACCGGAAGGAACACTGCAGAAGATCTCATTGCACAGCTGGAGACCCCTACTGTTTAACTTCAAAAAGAATCTGCATTCACTTAGAAGATCTATGGCTAACAGTTCCCCTAAATCATCTATACAAAAGTCCATAAAGGAAATGACAAATACATCACAGGATTTCCAGAGCATGCAACAAGTATTACTGCTGGTAGACATACCTCATTACAGGATATAAAAATACTATCCATGCCACTGAATGCCTGCTCCTCTACACTCATATGGTCAGAAACTGCTGCCAAGGATGGTCCTGGTCTACACCACAAAAAGCCCTGCCTGCAGAGGTAGACGTTAGTAGAGATATGTACCAGCTGTACCAGCACTTGACTTCTGAAGGAACTGGGGGCATACCCTGAGCTGTGCAGCTATTGTGTTATCTGTTCTAGGGTAACTAGCTTAGATAGAAGTAAAATTTAAAACGCTTTACTTGAAAATATGTTCAAAACCTCTTTCGACTTTGCCCACTGTTTTCCAACATATCCAGCTCTCAGGAGACTAAGAAAAAAGTTCAATGCTAGCACCATTTTTACACTGCAAATTTTTATAATTGGGCATTAAGCTAGGCAAAGAAGTCAGAAGGCTCAAAAGTTTAGGTTCCCACAGCAACAGTAATTCAGCAACGTTTAAGATATATAGCAGAGCATAAATTAACAGTTATTGAAAATGCTGCATATGTGCAATGTGGCCATGTTAACATTGCTATGGGAACCTTAACTTTTGAATAGATAAGCATTCTACCAAAATAAAAACCATACAAAAGAAATAATCATTACAGATTTTGCTGGAAAAGACTACAGTCAATTCCTCATCTGCAATCTGTTGATGCAGAGCATAAGGACTCATAAGCGAGAAATCCAAACAGGTGAAAAAATCATCACTAAGAACACTGGGTGCTAGAGCCATAACCATGGCTCACACCAATGCTGTAACTTTACTTTAAATTTGAATTTACAGTCAAACAGTATGCAAAATCATTCCAGAAATTACAAAACAGGAGAGAAAGATGTCCATGTACAGCTATCACCCTTCCCTCTTTTCCTCTCAGATTTTTCATGCATTAAATATTCTGGAAGAACAGACTGTAAATTTGCTACTGGCTTTAGTCTTTTCCAGCACATTTCAATTTAAGAAAAAAAAAAAAAATCATCAAGCTGTGCTCTAGTATACATTTATTTAGTAGCAGCAAGTCTGGATTGTCTCTCTCATATTATTCTAACTAAACCCAAAGTGTTCATTTCAAAAACGTTTGATTTGAGCAGGTCTTTGGGGATGGAAGTTTTCATATTTTTAAATGACCCCAGTGTCAGTAGGGCTGCTACCGAGACTTTACTCTCTAGTGGA
Source organism: Strix aluco (assembly GCF_031877795.1). Classification (NCBI taxonomy): domain Eukaryota; kingdom Metazoa; phylum Chordata; class Aves; order Strigiformes; family Strigidae; genus Strix; species Strix aluco. Next base: position 53,775,348 of record NC_133933.1, on the reverse strand, counting down.
CTGGATGTTGCTTCAGAGTAAAAAAGCAGCATTCTGCTCCTGGATCCACCACTCCATCCAATTCACCATGCTGCATGATCTTGGGCAAGCCAGGCTCAATTCGCTATGCTTCAGTTCCTTGAGCTGTGAAGCACGAATAATGACACTCACCTTCCTTTTTATACACATGTCCAGTGCTTTAACTAAGTGGGTTTTCTCCCCTCTGAAAAAAAACAATGAAATCTTCAAGGCAGTCTTTTTACAATATTTGAACAGAATTCCAGCAGCATCTAAAATAATGGCTCTACAAAGAATTCTGCCAACTTGCCATCTATGGAAAGAAAAATAAAATAAAAGCTCCTTTCTGCCACTCTACTCTTTTGTTGCTGTGGCACGTATGTGGTTAGTCCCATCCAAAATCCTGTTGAACAAGTTTCTTCCCCAGAGTGACTGCAAGATCACTAAATATTTTGTACCAATAAACAGGGCAAGTTCCAGAGTCATGGAACTGCAGAAGCAAGATAAATAGTGTTCTCCAATCCAAGTCAGTGTGACAAGTTTTCTCTCTGATATCCTGGCATGCACATCTGGAATTGTACTGAATCAGCAGGATTTCCTTGCTCGTAGGAAAAGCAGGATATTGGCTCCAAAACAAGCCACACAGTTCAAAGAGACCTAATTAAATTATTTTAATATGATATATTTAATATATCATATATTATTTAATATATGACCCTGATTTCTTGTCATTTATAGCAGAGAATTTATGAAGATTATATGTGCATATCACTTGAATGTTTTCTGTGCATTGTTAAGATTTTACTCAGGCCATAAACTTGAGTTTCCCTAGAGTGATTTAGAAAAAACAAAAGCTAACACTGGTCAGAATAGTGCTGCCTTTCAAAAAAACAGGGGTACACGCTTAAAATAGGTAGAGACATCCCTCACTATTAAATGGGAGACAGACAGAAAATTTTGCCCAGTGCTTGCATGATTGAGTTTCTCACATCAAACAGCCACTGAATTATTTGGTCAAAATGGAAGAGTCTATACTCCTTTATACCCAAAACACCGATTCCTTATGTTATTTCTCCAAACCCTCCAGGCAGAGCACTGTATTTTCTAGACTGGAAGAAACAAAGCTGCTATGAATGAAGCCTGTGGAACACAAATTTTAGGTGGAAGAATTGTATTTTCAAGCCATACTTATGAGGGTGCCCGAGAAGGACAGAAAGCATGGGTTTATTTGAAGATCTTGCCATTTCAAGATGTTTACAGTTACCCTTCAGCAAACTGCAAAGTGCTTTGATAACCAGCTGCCTTCTGTATTTAGTCATCCCTCATAAATTATAACATGCACACATTTGAATCTCCATACCACTATGTTCAGTACCCAGAAACCACTTTTTTGCTCTAGCCAGCACCCTCACTATCTCCGCTTGCCTTAACCCCAGTCCAGCCTCACAGCATGAAGGACGCATTCATCTGGACAGCCTCCGTTGCTGCCTGATTCCCTCCTGAGGCAGTTCCATTGCTAACTGCTCCTCCTACATGTCTGACCCCAACATCCTCAGAGGCATACTGTTGCATCCCAACTCTTTTTCTTCAGAGGTTACATCAGCTGTGAAAATCCAGTGTTTGTGATAAAATCCACTCAGCCCGTGAAGTGAGGAAAAAGACACCACATTTGCTAGTGAAGCTGGTAAATAACTTAAATTACCTTTAAGTTAAGTTGCCTTTTGTTCATCGATAGATCTTAAGTGAACTTTTTCAGGTGTGCAAGTGGTAAATTTTTGAACAAATGCTTCCCCACATCATGAACTTAACTCTGATGTATTGGGTACATCCCTCGCCTTACAGTCACATTTATGTCAGGCAGGAATTATTTAGCTTGGTTTTCTGGGACAGCAATGGGAGTCACCAACAAAGAAAATCCTTCCATGTACTTTGTGTCCATATGACAATACCCATCAGTTTGCTGCCTACAGAAACCACTTCCACTGTTCCAGTGTGTTTTCAGCCATTACCTGCCCTCCTGATCTCTAGTACCACTCCATTCTCAGAGGCATCTTCCAACTCCAGGATGTTTAAAGCACTCATCTCTGCTGTCTGACATACTCTGGAAAGCATAGAGTACCAAAACCATCCTACTAGTGTACAAGTTCCCTATTCACTTCAGCATCCAGTGCCAGTATGACTTACACTTGGTTTTTAAAAAAAATCAAGATTACGTAGTAAATCTCTTGCAGATTCCAGCATTAATCCAGCACCAACCTCTGTCCTATACATAACATTGTGATTTTTGGTAAAGTGACTTCCTATTAGCTCTTGCTACCTTGAATAACCACTATATAGCATTCAAACATTTAAAATAGAGAACATAATTTCTTCTCTTGCCCTTAACTTTCTTTTTCCTTTCAACCCTATCCCTTGCTAAACGTAAGCTAAAAATAGTTCGTAACTGTTTCAAGCTATTCTCTCTCAATGGCATAACATAGTAAGGGCTAGAGCACTGGTAGTGAGTGAGTCAGATTATATATGCAAACATAGTGCTTCCTGGCTGGATGCAGATGAGTTTCATTTATAACCTGATGCCTTGTCTAAAAGCTACATATCCTGTATGCAAACTGTTATGCTAATTTGTCTTATTGACTATCCAAATTCATCACACTCTAAAATGTTAGTAAAAAAAGTTGTCTCTGAAATGCCAGTGAGATGAAGCTCTGCCTAGATGTTTCTATTTAGATCGTACTAAGTACACAATGATATATATCTTAATATACACAAGTTCTAATGAACACTGGCAAACTGGAAACATCTGCATGTCACTTTACAGGTGACTCAGTGCAGGTTTGTTTCCCTTCAGGTCTCATTCCATATTGCTTCTTAGTGCTCCTGCCATAATAGCATATTTGTTGTTCTAAAACACTTTAGAGAAAATAGCAAGGATTTCCCAAAGTCCAGGTAAAGTTTCCATTCTGCATATCTGCAATGTCATTGCGCATTTATTGTATGCCTCTTCTATTGTTGAGATGTTGAACCACCTTTTTCTTTTGTTGTCAATGCCAAAGATGGCAAACACAGAAGCCATGTTTCTTTGCCTCCTGATCTACTTTTGTATCAGCCACCAACAAATTCCAGAGCACTGTACAACTGGAAACAATCCCTGAAGACTCTTAACTCACTCAGACTTTCAGACAACAGAGAGAATCACCGAGACGTTCAGTATAGCCTCATTAATGTGTGGTATCCAAGTTTCTCGTTTTCCCAAGCTCCAAAGAGGTAAAGGAAATTCTCTGAAGACCTGAACAGTTATCCACAGTCTGGCTGCTACATGATCCAAGTCTCAGAAAAAGCTTACAAAATATGCAGGAACAAGCTAAAGACAGATTTATGTTGAAGAGTTAAATTATTTTATGTCATTTGAGATGCTTCCTGCCACCTAAAAGTTATGCCATGTTTCTTGTGCATGCTGTCCCAAGAACAAATGTCACTTTCCCATCTTCCTTTACTATTGTGTTTGATGATTATAACTGTAAAAGAGGAATGAAATAAAGAGAACATGCATAAAACCACACAACTCAAAAGATGATACAGCATCATTGGCCAAAATCAGTCCTAAAATCTGCTAAAAACCAAGTCATGGCAGTTTGGCAGCAGCATACTATTAAATTTATTAAAATCAATTTCTGCTTTAAAATTAACTATGCTGACTACCATATCTCTGACAGCTAGGCCTGCCGACTTGTATGCGTTACACATCTACTTGATGAGAAAAGGACCAGAAAGAAACTTCAAATATGACCTTGCTCTCTGCATTATTAAAATCTTATCCTATTTCTCCTGTTATTGAAGCCCTCAAGATAGTCCATGTTTTCTCTGTGTGACAGTCTAACCCTCCTCTGTATTTACAACGCTTCTCAAATTTCCACCATCATCCAATTTCATCATTACTCTCAATTTTTGTGCCTGAGGTCAACATCAAAATATTACACACAGGAGGCCCAAGACCAATTCTCAAGGAATTCCACTAGTAGATCCTCACTCAGCAAGGCTGGCACTTTCTTCTTTGTCTCTGCCCACCACCCTCCCAACTCTATTTAGATCCTTATGTATCATATATGTACCTGTTTCCTCCCCTTTCCTTCTGTTTAACCAAACACTCTCTATGCGGTACAGTGCTAAAAGTTCAACTTTACTGCCTTTGAAGACAGCAGCAACATTTTCCTCTCCATTTAGTGTGTTTAGATATCCATCTAGCCACAGAAGCGGAGAGCTATCAAGTAAGTGAGCAGATGGGGGAAAAGCATCCCCAAACAAGACACCCAGCCAAATGCCACTCGCTAGTGACAGCTGCCACCTTCCTCCCACTCTTACCAAACCCGCTCTTCCTGTGCTGTATGGAAAGCTGCATGGTGCAGCAGCCTCCACCAAATGCAAGGTGCAATGTGTGCTTATTTCCCACCTCTCCTCCCAAAAAAAACCCCCAGAACCGAAACCCGCAAAGTAGCAGAGAATCAAGTCTTGTCCCTGCTCAGTGTGAAATAACACCAGCACCAGGCAAAACTCAGTTAACAGCAGAAAACCAGCCACCAATAAAGCAAAAACATCTAACCAAAAAAGAGCTGATCCTGCCCAAGCTGTCAGTAGGCAGCTTGCTTTCAGATCTTTGGGCATAAGGCAGGATCAAGCCCCCAGACTGCAATGTGAAAACAGTGACACTGACAGAGCCAATTGGTTTTAATTATTTACCCATTCTAATCTTGTTCATTAAAAACATTTTAAGGATTAGAATATATGACATTGGCCTAGCCATGAACTACAACATGAGTACATTGCCCATTACAGTTATATTTTCACTGCCAAAGTAATTTTCAGAATCCTTTTATTTTATGAAACGTTTGGGAGATTTTACCAAGTCAAAAGAGAATTTTCCACATCCATCCCATGGAAGTGATTGCTCATAATAAGGATAAGCAGTCTTACCTTGCATAACTTTCCACAAAATAAACAAAGGTCTCAAAACATCAGTTTGTAAGAGGCTTTAGTTATAAATTAAAAACAGAAAACTACTGGCTAAACACAGAGAACACAAAGACAAACCTACCCACCTTACAGAGATATTTCCATATGCTTGTTTACTACTTGGAGTGTGAAGGCATCCCTCTTCCGATTACACTGAAGTAACAATCACGGACTCCAAGCAAGCAGGCAGCATTGCTAAAAAAATTATTCTAAATCTGTCCAGTAGAGGGCAATGACATACACACAGAATGAAAAGTTGAATTTGGGATGCACACTTGTAAAAATAAAATTAAATTAAAATAAAAGAAATGCTTTAGAACCATAACAATATTTTAAAATTGTTTTATTTAGAATATTTATCTTCAGGGGTATATAGATCACTGTCCCCCACTTTAAACACCCCAAAGGACTTCAAAATTCAAAATTATGCATTAAAAAAATCTGATGTTTTTGCAAAACTGACCAGTATCCATACAGCAATAGGACAGCCTTCCATAAAAGAACAACATATCCTTATTTTACATTTGACTGCAGGATTAATGGCAGAATTGGTTTTGTCCCTTCAGCAACATGCATTTTAGTTGCTAAAAAAAACTTTGCTTTTTGTTTAAAATTGATCCAGAAGAATACTGTTAAAGCACTTTCTTCCTGCCACACACCCATCTACTGCAAAGAATGCTCACGGCCATTAAATGAAGTATCATGTTTACATGGAAAGCTGCTGCCACTGTCCAAATATTTCTTTTACAGTTCTCAGAGGCTTTTTTTCTTTTTTTTGTTTTGTTTTGGGTTTTTTTTTAACTATGCTTAGAAATAATCCAAAACTTCTTCAGGGGTCTGCATCACATTTCCCTGACTTACAGGTACAAGGTGGCCAGGGGCTGAAGCACCGAGCTAGCCCTGCCAGTTCCTCACAGGCCCTAATAGTGAGGTAGGACAGCAAGCAGTGCCCAGCACCCCTATTTCTTCAAGGAGAGGAGGAGCCCTGCGGGAGAAAACAGACAGGGTAGAAAGTGTGATGGACACAAGCACTCTTGACTCAAGTTCCCTGTTTACATCTGGTTGTGACTTGCTTCAAATGCTGCCACCTTGGGTTATCAAGGCTCCCAAAACTTTCCACTGCAGAGCCTGCTATGAGCTCAGGTCACGTTCCCAGGCTTCCTACCTCCCAACCGCAGAAATGAGGAAAAAACAGCTGTGAAATATACCCCACTAGCAGGCATGAAAATGAGAAGCTGCTCACAAGTAATGGCACATTTTCTGATTTTTCTACTTTTTTTTAAAAAATAAAAATTCGGCAATGAATGGTTCATGTCAACACATGTCAACATCTGAACAGTTTTTTCCAGGGTATCCAACTCACTTGGCTGAATGCGGTAGTTGCTGGGACAGCTGGGCTGGTCAGGACTCAGAATTTGCTACAAAAACTCTGCAATACACCTCCCCCTTGGAGGGAAGAACAAGCCTCCCAAAGCCCAAGTGCACTGGCTGCTGCCAGGTTTCTCAGGCAGCTGGCAAGAAGACTCAAACTCCTGATATCAAGATGTTGATCTCATGATCTGCTGGTTTCCTAGCAGCTGCCACAGCTGGAAGAGTGAGGGAATCCCCCAGTCCGGAGAAGCATCCGTGAAGCAGCTGCCCAGTCCGCAGAGTGTGAAGGCCCTGGAGTCTGCAGTGCAGACAGCCGGTCAGCAAGAAAAGGGTTTCAGTGAAAACTCATCAAAGCTGAAACACTTCTAGGACAGTTTTGCACTTTATATGCTTTGGATTTGCCTGTGCAAAAGAGGCATTTTAGAAGATCCACAATTCACGTTAAGTGAACTTAACTCCACACATGGAGTGACTGCTGCAAGTTGTATGGTGACCCCTCACTGCTCTGGTTACATTCACCTCACATTTTTTACATTTTCTTCATCATGAAGACACCTCAAAGGTGTTTTGTTTTTTAATCAAAACAGATGATTGAAGAACTTAATCATAGTTTTAGAGAAGCACAGATATGACTACCTACATAGGCCAACTGGTTTAAAGCCTTGGATATTGTCCATGTACAAAGCACCAGTGAAATTTATCAAGATTGACAGACAGAAGAATCATTTTACTGTAAAAAATAATCCAGGTTAAAAACATTAAAATAATTTTTATAATCCTTTAGAAGAATATTACTTTTAAATAAATTCAAACTCACTGAAGGATTTACTTTATATGTTCTCAGAAAAAAAAGAAGACTACCTACCAATACTGCTTTTTCATAAGCTAGATGTTGACTAAATCTATTTTAAGGGAAAAATAATTTGCCTTTTTTTTTTTTTTAATATTGTACTTTCTCTATACATATTTATGGCACCATTGCAATAAGAGGTATTAAAATCTTTCCATGAAACAGATCCTAACATGATTTAGCTATCGGAATGTTAGTTAAGTATAATCAATAATCTACCTCTTGATGGAGGGAAACACCCAATTTTAATTAAATTATGCAGTTGTAGGCTATTGTAGGCCTACCTCATCAGGAAGGCAAAGTAACTAGATATATCTAGAAAGGATGTATCTAGAAATAGCATATGATCGTGATCCAACTTCAATCAATTCATATCTGTCAACATACAGAGGGTTTCTGTATGTTTGAGCTTTTGTAAGCTTGACTCATGGAAATCCCTTCAAATTAGGAAAAGCAAGCATTTTAGCATTTCACACCTGCACTGCAAAAAGCACCTGCGCCTTTTGATCATGTGTTTGAATCTTTTTGTTAGATGCTCTGCAAACACCACACAGATGAAACTCCTACCTCAAAGAGCTTTTGGCAAACTATTAAGACCAAAAAAAAAACAGACAAAAAAACTGCAAATAAAATGTCCTCCGTGATACACAGGACCTTGTCTGATGGCACCAATTAGCATGAGCCACAATAGCTAGGCTACAGGCACCAGGTATGGAATTAAGGTACAGCGTGCTGTGAGCAACAGTCAGCATGCAGAAGCTATGGAGGAGGAAATTCAAAACATATAGGTTACTCATGTAACATGGCACAGAACAAAGCTCAAGTGTGTCTGTATAGAAGCCTGACAAATACACAGAAAGGGTCTGCAGCCAACACACCCACATGGCATGGAGGTTCTGCATCAGGAAGGCAGAGAGTCACATAAGGGCTTGCAGGGCAGTTCCAGTGCTTTTACTTTACAGAGGTGGAAAAAAGTCAAAGCCACCATCTAGAAAAGTTATTTTGTGTTACATGAATGGGAATTTTTTGAATGAGGTGAAGATCTATACTGCCAGAAGAGAGCAGTCCCCATGACATACCTATACTTGTCCTCAGGTGCATCAGAAATCATTTCTCCCTGCCCAAAACCCCAGTGAACGATCTGCTCTTCAAGCAAAGGTATTTCCTGCTATAACCAATACAAATTTTCCATACGTTCCAGTGAAGCCATTTATTTTCCCAGTGGGCAGCAACATGCTAACATAATTGCCCTCAAAAAGTTAACTTCAGCTAAACCTCATTTACATCGTAATTTCTCACTTCTTGGAGGTAAGCATACAGACCAGGTGAGTCCTGATCCCTATCTCAGGGTGAGATCTGGGCATGCATCCTTGGTTCCCCAAGGAAACGAATTCAGGAATGCAGGCATGTAAGGAGCCACAGCTCCTCAGTCTGGGCAATCAGAATGCTCATAGCATACCTGACCATAGCCTAGATGTAACCATGTTAACAATGTTTTGAAGATGATGAAAATACAGCTTTGCCAGGCATAAACAATACAGATACCACTAAGGCAGGCAGTCTTTATCTATGTTAGCAAGTGAGCCGGCATACAGGTACAATCTTGCAGAATGAGGATTTTCAGACAGCCTGCCTTACAGCCTCAGGAATCTGAGTCACACTGTATGAACTGCACAGCTCTGGGGAAGCAAGAGATCCTCCAGTCTCTACCCAATTTGAAAGGAGTCAATCACATCCAGTACTAACCAGCTGAGACTAAAGAGGAGCTAAGTAAAGAAACTGTCTCCCCCTTCTGAAGTTTGTTGCTTGGGTCGTGAGCATTCTTTTAACACTGTTATGACTTAGCAAGGTCTGCCAAGAGCCCCAGGCAGCAGCTGGTGCAAAATATTTTCTGGGGCTGATTCTAGCCCTTTAAGACAGGTTCACAGATCCACTGAGCAAGGTAAAAGACCCAGATTGCTTAAAAGAGTATAAACAGCTCTTCTACACCTCCCTGCCACTCATTCTACCCCAAATTGGAGTATGAGATGCTGGATGGTGTTGCAATGAAGATCCATAGACATCAAGGTCCCCTCTTTGGAACAAGACTGAACATGAAAATATGTTCATCTGGACCTTCATTTTAAAGCATGGTATTTGTCTAATTCCACATTCAAGTATTTAAAGCTTAGTTCTGGAAATAACCTGCTAGCCTTAGCCATTAATGTCTAAAGAACCTATTCAACTGCTTTTCTTTTTATACCCCACTAAAGCTGAATCAACAAGATTGCAGAGATGTGTCTGAGATCAGAGTAGCTGCAGAGCTGAATTTAGCCCAGTGGTATTTTTGTTTAAAGGAAAAGCACAGAATGGAGAAACACTACTCGTAAGTGCTTTTGGACTACATGAAGGACAAACTCATTAGACTGAAAGCAGTATTTTTATCTATAGCTAGTTAACGTATGGGTAGCATCTTAACCAGTTTGTCTGGAGGTTCCTTTAGTAACCACCGCCTTCTAAAGAGACTTTTTAAAAAGGCCTTATTGCTGTATATAAAAAAGGAACATAGCAATTGAAACATATGGAAATAAATGAAGTATGACATGTCTAAATGTTATATTTTTACCAATTCACAGAATTATTTCTCATTTCTTGCGCAGTATTTTAAACAAGAAAATATAAACCCTGCACCTGCCTCCTCTCCCCAAAGGGAACAAACAAAAATAATTTTAAAAGACAAGATGAAGGTACTAAATGCAATTCATAGGATCATAGAATAATTCAGGTTGGAGGTCTCTAGTCCAACCTTTTGCTCAAAGCAGGGTCAGCTAAGATCAGACCAGGTTGCTCAGGGCTTTATCAGCTGTGTCTTGAAAACCTCTAAGGATGGAAGTTGAACCTCTCTGGGCAACCTACTTCACTGCTTGACTGTCCTCAGAGTGAAAAAGCTTTACCTTATAGCCAGTCTAAACCTCTCGCTTCAACTTATGCCCGCTGTCTCTTGTCCTTCTACCATACACTACTGTGAAGACCCCAGCTCTACCTTCTCACAGAATCATCTAGATTGGAAAAGACCTTGAAGATCATCTAGTCCAACCATAAACCTAACACTGACCGTTCTCAACTATACCACATCCCTAAGCGCTGTCAAACCAACTCTTAAACACTTCCAGGGATGGGGACTCCACCACTGCCCTGGGCAGCCCATTCCAACACCTAACAACCCGTTCTGTAAAGAAATACTTCCTAATATCCAGTCTAAACCTTCCCTGGTGCAACTTGAGGCCACTACCTCTTGTCCTATCACTTGTTACTTGGTTCAAGAGACTCATCCCCAGCTCTCTGCAACCTCCTTTCAGGCAGTTGTAGAGGGCAATGAGGTCTCCCCTCAGCCTCCTCTTCTCCAGACTAAACACCCCCAGTTCCCTCAGCCGCTCCTCGTACGACATGTGCTCCAGACCCTTCACCAGCTTCGTTGCCCTTCTTTGGACATGCTCGAGTAATTCAATGTCCTTTTTGTAGTGAGGGGCCCAAAACTGAACACAGTAATCAAGGTACAGCCTCACCAGTGCCGAGTACAGGGGCAAGATCACTTCCCTGCCCCTGCTGGCCACGCTATTGCTGATACAAGCCAGGATGCCATTGGCCTTCTTGGCCACCTGGGCACACTGCTGGCTCCTGTTCAGCCGGCTGTCAATCAACACCCCCAGGTCCCTCTCTGACTGGCAGCTCTCCAACCACTCCTCCCCAAGCCTGTAGTGCTGCTGGGGGTTGTTGTGGCCGAAGTGCAGCACCCGGCATTTGGCCTTATTGAACCTCATACAGTTGGCCTTAGCCCATCGCTCCAGCCTGTCCAGGTCTCTCTGCAGAGCCTCCCTACCCTCGAGCAGATCAACACTCCCACCCAACTTCGTGTCGTCTGCAAACTTACTGAGGGTGCACTCGATCCCTTCATCTAGATCATCTATAAAGATGATCTCGATAACCTCCTGCAGAAATTGGGAGGCTGCCATTAGGTCCACCTGAAGTTACCTCCAGGCTGAACAAGCCCAAGTCCCTCAGCCTCTCCTCACCAGCCAAGTGCTCTGGACCCAGCCATCTTGGTGGCCCTGCTCTAAACTCACTACAGTTTAGCAATGTCTTTCTTGTATTTGGGGATCCAAAATTGGACATGGTACTACAGGGGTAGCCTAACAATTGCTAAGGGGGATAATCATATCCCTTTACCTACATGCCATACTTCTGTTAATATAGTCCAGGATGCTGTTGGCTGCCTTCTTCACTACCAGGGCACACTGCTGACTCATATTCAGTTTGCTGTCTACCAGGACCATCAGGTTCTTTTCTGAAGAGCTGTTCCCCAGTCTGTACTGCTCCAAAGCAGGGTTTCTTCCCAGGTGCAGGACTTGGCATTTGTCCTTGCTGAATTTCATAAAGCTCCTGCTGGCGCATCCCTCCAGCCTGTCTAGGTCCCTCAACAGTAGCTCTACCCTTAAACATATTGACTGGTCCCCCAAGTTCAGTGTCGTGGGCAAACTAAGAGCAAGCCCTCCATCTCCTCCTCAGGTCACTGTCAAAGATGCTCATTGACAGGTCCCAGGACAGACCCCTGTGGTACTCAGTTCAAGCAGACAAATTATTGAGAACATATCCATCTGGTACATCCAAACTCCTAGCATTTAATAAGCAGGCAGGATTCCAAGGCTTAAGATTACAAGTATAGCAGCATATCCAAATTTAACATTTAATCTAGTGATAGAAATCAGCTTTTAGGGTGGTATTTACGTGACCTAATTTTAGCATTAAGTCTAGTCACCACTGGCTTCTTTTATAGTCAGCAGAAAGAAAAAAAAAATATCAGTACAAGCTGGCAACCAACTGGTTAGAAGCCCTGCAAAGAAGGACTTCAACAGGGTGTTGACAAACTGGAGAAAGTACAGCAGTGGAGCATTAAATGACTAGGACTGTCACTTAAGCAGCTGGAGGTACTAGGAGATATACAAGGAGAGGCTAAAGGAACTGGGTTAGGTTAGCTTGAAAAAGAGAAGGCTAAGAGCCAATGGCTGAATTCAATTAGCTAAAGGACAGGCAGCATGAGAGTCTTCTCAAAGGTGTTCAGCAAAAGGACAAGAGACAGTGGTCACAAATTGTGATGTAGGAAATCCTGATCAGACATAAGGAAAAAAATTAATCCAGGTACAAGTGGTTCAGTACTGAAGAAGGTGTCCAGAGAGGCTGCAAACTCTCCATCCTTGGACATTTTCAAAACTAAACTGGATAGGTCCTGAGCAACCTGATCTAACTTGGAAGTTAGCCCAGATTTGAGCAAGGGGCTGGACCAGTGACTTCTAGAGAGCTCTGCTTGTCTAAATTCTTCTATGATTCTATGAGAAAGGCCCCTTCACTAGATGATTCATCTCGTCTTAAAATAGGTGTTTAAAATAGATTAGATGAATCACTATCTGGTGGTGCCTGTGTCTCACTGAATATATGCTCCACTGAATACAAAGGCAACCTAAGCTGACCGGCAACAATTAGATGTCTTAAAGTGAGATGACTGTAAATCGGAAGAGATGAGAATCACCGTTAGTGACTTGTGCCCCAAAGCAATAAAGTTCTTGCCTTGTTTATATATTACTGTTTTAGGGCATGAACCATTTTCTTAACAGCCAGTCTCTTAATTGTGGGAGAAGATGGACAAGACCCTCATATAACACCTAAAAATTAAAGAGTTTGATCTACACAGTTAAGTAGTTTGTTGCCATATAAGCCCTTCCCTTCATACAGTTTTATGATCAGGTATACAGATTATAATACATAGTAGCATTGTCTTTAAAGACAGTTGGCTAATTAGAAGTTGATAGGACATTTTTCCCTAGCATGAGGGTCTTTCTATTTTGACAGCCTTATATATCAAGGCCATAGTGAATAAAGGAGAAATGGGTTTAAATATTCAGGTCATGTAGAAAAAAAACATTTTTTTTCCTTATTATTTTATGGACTGTAAATGCTTTAAGAAGATGGTTTAGAGTTGCCTGAAATTTTCATTGACAAAAAACCTACATATCTGACACAAATAGGTAGAAACAGTTGAAGTTCTGGGCATTTTTCTGGTCCTTAGAAACAGTCTTTAGCTAAAAAACATTTCTCTCCCTTTAACCTGGAAGGAAAGAAAAAGGTAGGTAAACAAAAGAGAAAAATCAAGTCTTTTTTCAGCCCTCCACATCAGCAGAGCAATTCTATTTTTTATATCTGAAAAACTGAAGCATAATTGAAAGTATTAAACTAATTTTAAAAGTCAGCTTAAGTTTACTGGTATTTTTCCCCCCTCTCTTTTTACCAGGTCTTTTCTCTCATGCTCTGCAACAAGATTGTATGAGAACCCTGAACCCACCCATGTGAATTTAATCACAAAATATAAAATGGGCACTATTTATTTAGTTTTGTTAAGTGTTTTGTTACAAAAGAAGGGGAAAGGTCAGAGACTGCATAGTGGGATATACATACTTATTGAGGTCAACATTCACGTTATTTATTAATTTTGGCTTGTAATTTCTTTGGTTTTCCTTCAGTAGGGTTTTTATTTTTAATAGATACACCTGATAAATGCCTCTGGGTTTATACACAGCAGTTTGAAATGACAAAGCTTCTAAACAATGCTGAAACTTTTACAATGTATTATGTATTGAGAAAGTAGCTTAGGCATTCAACTTCCAACAGTGAAACGCAGAAACCCAGCATTACTTCTTTTTGTGGTTAAAAGGCCATAGCAACCTCTATCTGTCATTTGAAAACTTACTTGGACACCTTCAGTCTACAGTAATGTTTACAGTACTGTCAAGCACTCACATCTAGGGATCCATTTTCTGGATACCTTGGAGTCAGCTGAGAGACTGGGCTAGCTCCCACCTTCACCAGCAGAGTCCATTAGCACACATGGCAGGGAGTGGGTGGGAAAAACTTCCCTGTTTGCTCTGCCCTTCCTTCAGAGAAGGTGACGGAAACCAGGATGAACATATCAGGCTCTAGCTTTCCAAAGACAACATGGAGCAGTTCATGAAGAGCTGCAGCCTGTGGGAAGGACTCAAATGGAGGACTGTCTCCCATAAGAGGGACCCCACGCTGGAGCACGGGAAGAGTGTGAGGAGTTCTCCCCCTGAAGAGGAAGGAGCTGCACCTCCCTATCCCCTGTCCCCCAGTGCCACAGGGGAAGGAGGTAGAGAAATCATGAGCAAAGTTGAGCCTGGGGAGAAGGAAAGGGTGGGGGGGAAGGTGTTTTTAAGATGTGGTTGTATTTCTCACTGTTCTACTCTGTTTTGATTGGTAAATTAAGTGGTGATGGTGTTCAAATTAAATTGATGTTCATTTTCTTCCCCAATTGAGTTTGTCTTTTGGCCACGATCATAATGGGTGAGTCATCCCGCCCTATCCTTGTCTCCATCTTCAAGCCTTTTGGTTCATTTTCTCCTCCCCATACCCGATGGGGAAGGATTGAGCAATCAGCGTGATGCTCAGTTGTCATCTGGACTTAAACCACAGAGTTAGTTTGTAGAGAAAGCAGTTATCAGACCAACCAATAAACACTTGATAGAATAAAGAAATGCAAGCTAAGCATAAGAAGTGTTAATGTATATTGTGAGGAATTCATTCTCAAAAGACAATAATGTACTTTTGATACATGCACTGTATTTGCAACCACAGTACACATTTATATTCTGTAACAAGATTTTAACTATCATGTATTTGAGAACCCAGGAGCCATAGTAAAGCCTTCCATTAAGCAAAAGGTAGTTTACTACATGCTATCTGTCTATACTTAACTATGACTTTCATTAAAAAAAAAAAAAAAAAAAAAGTAGAGATACAAACCTTTCAAGTGCATATTTATTTTGCATCAAAATTCTCAAGAAAAAAAATCCTTGAACTTACAAAAGCAGGTCTACATCCCATAGAAGCCAACAAATAAACACATAGGGACACCCATATGCAGGGTCACAGAATCATCTAGGTTGGAAAGGACCTTGAAGATCATCTAGTCCAACCATAAACCTAACACTGACAGTTCCCAACTACACCATATCCCTCAGCACTATGTCAACGCGACTCTTAAACACCTCCAGGGACGGGGACTCCACCACTGCCCTGGGCAGCCCATTCCAACACCTAACAACCCGTTCTGTAAAGAAATGCTTCCTAATATCCAGTCTAAACCTTCCCTGGTGCAACTTGAGGCCGTTCCCTCTTGTCCTATCGCTTGTTACTTGGTTCAAGAGGCTCATCCCCAGCTCTCTGCAACCTCCTTTCAGGTAGTTGTAGAGGGTGATGAGGTCTCCCCTCAGCCTCCTCTTCTCCAGACTAAACAACCCCAGTTCCCTCAGCTGTTCCTCATAAGACCTGTGCTCCAGACCCTTCACCAGCTTCGTTGCCCTTCTTTGGACATGCTCGAGTAATTCAATGTCCTTTTTGTAGTGAGGGGCCCAAAACTGGACACAGTAATCGAGGTGCGTAGTCGTTAAAAGTGTTCGTTAAAAGTTGTTAAAATCGAGAGTCAAGTAGTTGTTAAAAGTGTTACATTATCAGTTGTGTCTTTCATATTAGCATTCCAAAGGTTTCAATTCATACATGGCTCTCCAATCAATGGATGGACCTACATGCTCCAACCTACAATTGATTTTTCATTTTTACCTCAAACATAAAAAACTCACTCCAAAGAACATAATAAAAACATGAATTATTCCTTTGCAGGATTAATTATCTCAGTGTACCCTTCTTTTCATACCTACCACAGCAAAGCAAGATGCTTATTTAACAAAATGCACTCCTGTAAACTCTTACGGGAAAACAGAAGAATCCTAGCCAACAGCATGTGTATGTTCACATTTCCATATTTTGCCACACAGGATGAAAATTCAGGTTGGAATTAATGATTAAGGTGATAGAGTTAAGAGGAGTCAAACTTGAAACCTGTTCACAAGTCAGTTTTATATTCAGACAACTGCAGTGAGGTTCTGCAAGACACACGTTCAGCTTCATCCAGCACTCCTCTTCCAAAGAGCTTACTGCAGGACACAAAAGAACATCATTTGCTCCTCATCCAACAGCCTGCCAGCACTTCTGAATTAGCTATTAACCTTATTAAAAAAGTAAAAAGTTAAATAGATTTCAGTTTTGCCAGAGCAAACCCAAAGGGAAAGAGAAGATATTTATCATGGAAAGGTTGAAGGATATTTTGAAGAAACCGTGACAATGCTTACAGGGAAAGGCCCATGTGCTAAAAGTTTCTACAGAATATTATCCTCACTGTAAAACCTGTTAGATTAATTGTTCTATAGAAAACATTATTCTTTTTATGGTTTTTCTTTTAAATTAATGTTGTCAAATAAAGTCTATAGAACTATATTGGTTACACATCTAATAAAGTCAGCATAACTTTTTCCTAAGGGAAATGGCATTTTTCCTACATATGCTAAAAAGTTCCCTTCTCCATATTCTAGTGATTTTCCCGAAGCCAACTTCCCTTTTGTTAACTAGATATCCAGCATCCAGCTGTTTGGTACATCACACAGAGGAGAGGAAGTTCCCTGGCTGCAAAGAATGACCCAAAATTAGAGCACAACCACAGAAAACTACGGTTGGAGGGGATGGGAAGAACAGAAGCAGCAAGTAGCTTCTGCTATGTATGCTTTGGCAGCAGAAACAAGGATGGGTTTTGTTGGGCATGCCAGGATGGGAGCAAGTACATTCTGAAAAGACGATCCTGATTTCACCATGCACAAAGTCTATGAAATTATCTCACAGGCCTTCCTACCAGCCCTGACTGCTGTGAAGTCGCTCTATACATCCCTGAATGAGAGGAGAGGGGAGTGGAAGGACACAGAGATAACTGACAAACATGTTTCCACATGAGAAACGGCCCCAAGCCAAGCTCTACCTCTCTCAAGGCAAACTATTTGGTAGTTTAGAAACCAGCCTCTCTCTGTAAGTACTTCCCCGCCACAGCAGTGGAATGTACTCAAAGACAAGTGCTCATGCCCTGTTCTGACTTGGTGTTATGGTTTAACCCCAACTGGCAACTAAGCACCAGGCAGCCACTCCTTCATTCTCTCCTCCCTCCTCCCCCCTCCCCTAGTGGGATGGGGAGGAGAATCAGAAAGAAAAAAAACCTTAGGATTGAGATAAGAACAGTTTAATAATTGAAATAAAATGTAGTAAGAATAATAACAATAGGAATGAAAAGGAAGACAACAAAAAGAGAAATAAAACTCAAAGACAAGCGATGCACAATGCAACTGCTCACCACCTGCTGACTGATCCCCAAGCAGTGATCTGCACCTCCGGGGCAACTCCCCACAGTTTATATACTGAGCATGATATCCAGCACTAAGAAAGAGCATGTCCTAAGTATCTTTTAGTTGTAAGTTTCTGGGACAATGACAATCTGAATCAAAACTTAACTGAACTGTTAACTTTTATTACGTTCACAACCAGTCTGCACTGGTTAAGGAGAAAAGCCGATCCTATACAAGTCTATGACAAAACCATCAAACCCAAGATTTTACATTTGACTGCTGTTTCAGAGCCACTATTGGAACTTTTAACATTTCAGATATGCAAATATAGAAATTTTCTTCTACAATTAACAGAGACCAACACACACATGCTTATTCTCAGTAAGTACTAGTCTTTACTCCAGAGGCATTCTGTTGGCTAATTGTAAAATAGGAAATTACTCAGTGTAAACACAAAGATTTCAGAGTCTGGGTTTTATTTTAGAGCATTAATATTTCTATATTGACACATACCCAATACTGTCAGATCTTATTTTTCTTTTGAACTGGGAACTATGAAATATTGTTTCCTATGTAAGAATATGTGTAAGACATCTGGTTTTAAAGGACGTTTGACCACGCTTTTCCTATAACAAGGCCAGATCAAGAACTGCAGGTGCAGGCTCCTATAATTCTGAATTAGTTGTAGTCTTACGAATATCCTCAAGCATGTTCAGGAAGTCAGCTTTAATCCCACATTCTGGGGAATATATTTTTTTTCCCTGTATTGTTTCTAGTACTTTGTGCTGACAGCTCTCATACTTTATTTTGTGTCTTATCCTGAAATGCCATCCTATTTTGCATGACTGAAGTTTTGAAAGCTTGAATTGATTCATTGTAACTACAGTAAAATCATCATGTATTATGTTATTCTGTAAGTCCCCATTCTCCCCAAGGAAAAAACTAAAACAAAACACCAGTTAGCCATAATTGTGGAAAAAAAAGAAAAAGAGGAGAGGAGGTGTGTATGAAATTGCCTTTTGTCTGACTTGGTTATTCAAAACTTTTTCCATCGTAATCTCATAGATGAATAGAAAATCCAGTTTAGGACTTCCTTATAACTTCTACTGGCTAAACATTAGCAAGATCCCAGTACCTGCTCTCCAGTTTGTGATATAACTTGAAATCAAAGTCATTATTGTTTTACTTCAGCAAATTTTACTAGTCCTGATTGTGACTAAAAGAATTGGCTCAATTTGAGAGTGAAAATATTTGTTTTATCAAGCTTTGGAACATAAAAGTGATGAAGAACCTCATTTATCAGACATATGAAAAATAGGTAACACTATTGAGCAATAGCTAAGTAAATACAACTGCCATTTATCAAAAACACAGACAGAAAGACCAGTTTCGGCCTAGGAAGGCATTTCAGAACGTAAGAAAAAACTTTGAGTTAAGAGGACTTCAGTTTTCTTAAATGTTTTTAAATAAGGATTTATAGGTATTTTTAAGGAGAAAAACCAGGGTCAAAACCAATCTGCATAAAGTCCAACTGCATATTGACATTCATGACCACAGCTTGTAAGCACTGCTGACATATAAATAATAAAACATTGAAAGCACCTGGAAGGCACAGACTCAAGAGAGTGAAATGGAGACACAGAGCCATTCAGTAAAAGTTCTGGTGATTTTCAGACCAAGTCCCCACTCTCTCACACAAATTTTGCAGAAATTCAGATCTACACCAGAACTTTAGCATATCTTCAGATACATGAAGGAGGACAATGCTACAGCAGAGAATCCCAGAGTAAGTGGGATAAAACCTTTAGATGTCCGACTTTAAAAATTTACTCTTAAAAACCTAGCGAATAAAAACTTACACACTTTCTAAAGGGAGAAGGGAGACAAGTCAGGCCCCTACAAAGCATCCACTTTCTAACAGAAAACACTATAAACATTACTCAAATGAGGTATCACCTAACTCTCCCAGGCCACATGCCACTAATCACAGCATAGTAACTAAACATGGTCAGAGAGCTTGTAAGCCAGAGGAAAGAAACAATGAAAAGGTACAAAACAACCTAAAATTTTCCATACTAGTGATGACACAATGAACTGAAAACAAGGGAAAGAAGACAGAAAACCAGTTTATCCTCTACCAGTTATGTTTGTCTTTCCGATAGCATGGATGCAAGCAGAACAATTTAGCAATTAAAGGTCAAAGTAACTTTACACTGAAAGAGTAAAATGAGAACACTTCTTTGACACCTCTCATGTCCTAGGAAGGCTTGCAGTATATGACAAGTACACACTACAAATTCACACAGATACATGGAAACATCATCGTGTCAGGTTCACATGGGTTCTTACTTGCTTTAAAGCTTGAGGGCTGAATCATGTCAAAAAGCCTAGATAAAAATTCAGTTTAGCATCAATGTAAGATTTTAAATGTGATCAAGCCTGAGGTGATTCAGCTCTGCCTGTGGGTTTCAGCCAAGCTCTCAGGCAAGCTAAAGCCTAGGTTAGAACGTGCAGCAAAACAAGCAAGTGGCTCAGCAGGTGGGTAGCCCCAGGTTTCCCAGGCATCACCTGACAAAGCAGCTTTTCATAAGTAACAGACACTAGTGTGATCCAAAACTCTAAAAGAAAGGTTGTAGCAACCTTATGTATAATTGTAAAAATTCCATAAACTCTATAGTCCTGAAGTGTTTATAAGGAAGCAATAAAAGGAACAGGATGTGTACAGTGGAACAGCTTAATATTTCATTAGATATTCCAGGACTTTTTCAAGACAATTGCCAAAAGTTTCAGTGCATGTTTCAGTCGCACCCACCCTTCAACATTTAAATAACAACTTCTGCAATACACATCTTCCTTCCGCAATATTTTAAAACAAGCAAGCAAGGTCTGATTCAAAGTCCCCTGGAGAAGTCAATAAGAGTTCTCCATTAAATTAAATTAAAAAAATCAAAAAACACCACCTACACAGATGAGTTTCAGCACCCACCAAAGTAAAAGAAAAAAATACCTCCATCATGCTTTGGAGATTGCTCCTTTTGAGTGTGGGGAGGCAGGAAGAAGCCAGTTGATATCAGAAAGATTACTAATAGCAAGTGAATTTTGAGAGCAATAAACAAGAAGACTCTCCTTCACTCCCTAGCTAAAAATGGAAGATCAGAGTAATTTTGAAACCATTTATAATCTTGGCACTCCTTTCAGTCTTCATCAATTAAAACACACTTTGTGTCAGTATAATCAACACTGAATTCACATGCTCCCAACTAATAGATGAACACTTTTTGTACATGTGGGGTTACTTTCTGTGGCGACTTACAACACAACACCAGACAGCACTTCTAAAAATCAGGTTAGGTTTGGGACCACACCCAAAACACCCCCACTGACTCTATAATGGCCAATTCTGATCACCTGCACCTTCTGTCAAGAAGCCAGATGCTATGCCTCTCTCAACCTGAAGATAAAAAGGCTACCAGAGGGACAGTGAGTAAGCAATGGCTAAGGCTTAGGGAAAGGTAACAGTGTGTCTTCCACCCCCTTTTCAAATAGGACTCTGAAGACAGAAGCTTCACTGGGACTTTGTGGTAGACCTGTAACAAAATAGTATGACAAATGCTGAATGCCTCAACAAACAGACACTCGTAACTAGGCTATTTTGTTCCCAGTGCAAGTGATGTGATAGGACAGAACAAAAGGCAGAAACATTTTAGTAAAGGTGCAATTTTTAGGGCAGAAACACCTTGACAAAATCATGGCCATGTGATAGCATCAAAAGCAGCAATTGTTTCTTTAATGAACCTTTTATTTTTCCTAATTCCTGCTCCCCTCCCCCACCAACACAAACCAACTTGACAAGCTTATTCCCCATGCAGTTGCACCAAGGTCATCAAGAGTTTAATATCAATCAAAATTGCTAAATGTGAACAGTGAGAATATTTACTCAAACCAGACAGAAGCAATCATTCTGCTCCAGAGTACAAATCAATCCCCTGATGACAGGTGGCAGGAGCTGCCCCTCAAATTCTATTTCCCCACACACTAACTGCTTGCCTGTTCTTTGGCAGCATCCGAGACCACTTGAGATAGCAGGGTTACACCAGCTGTCCAGCATCAACTCATTCATCCCTGAATAGTCAAGGCCTTTCCTCCTACCTCTCAACTACAATACAACCTTTTCAGTAGTTGACTGCTCCTGGCAGTCCTGCGGCACAGAGTGGAAGTTACGGACCCCCCCTGGGTGACTTCTCCATAGTACCCAACTCCAACCCAGCAGTTTCCAACTGAAGGGTTTTCCCTGCTTTGCAGGATAAAGCTGATGGGGGAGCGGTATGACTGCAGCAGAACACATTACCCTAACGTGTCAGACTATCTAATAAGTTAAAAAAAGAATAGCCTAACTTCATGCTCAACACCTCTCTCTCTGGCTGTTCTTGGCACGCTATTTATATATATATTAGAATAAAAAAGTTTACAATGTGTTCAGTAAGCTGAGAGCCAAAGTGAGGCCATCCTTAAAAAATGTTCAGTTTCCTACTCCCAACCAACTGCTCCTAGACTAATGTCTGCAACTAGACTCTTACTACTAGGATGGAGTTTAAATTTTTCATAGATTTCTTGTTTGTTGCTGTGAGCTTAGACTGTAGAGGAACAAATTCCTCAAGGGCTGCCCTATAATAAGAAGGAAAAAAAAAAAAAAAACCAAAAACAAAAAACAACCCAAACCACAGGAAAAAAACCCAGAACAATTTCTGAAGCACAGGTTGTTTTATACGTAAAGAATTTAGGGACTGCATAGATTTCCCAGAATGAGTTCAATGGGCTGACCATGAATGAGGGGAAAGAACACAGCAGGTCTGAAAAGGATGATAAAACACACAAGAAAGTCTAT
The DNA here is from genome assembly GCF_031877795.1 of Strix aluco. Taxonomy (NCBI): domain Eukaryota; kingdom Metazoa; phylum Chordata; class Aves; order Strigiformes; family Strigidae; genus Strix; species Strix aluco. The sequence continues at coordinate 53,752,970 of NC_133933.1, read as the reverse complement.
AGAAAAATAAAATAACATCAGACTGATTTTGCTAAGACATACTCTTAGTTTGTCCAAATTTGATATATTTGCTTTTGCTCTTCTAAAGTATTCTGATTGAATGGCACAGCTGTGAGGCAGTCGTAAAGCTTTGGTACAATCCTGATCGTTCTCCACAATGATTTTTAAACCATAGCAGTATTGGTCCAATCTTGATTTTTGTTTATCCATTAAGTAAACTAGCTAAATGAAATACTACTATACACATCTATACTTCATAACATTACTGGAAAATTCTGGATAGAACCAAAATTTTTTGATAGGTGGTCAGCAATATCAGATACTTTTCCATCATGCCCAATAAATGCACAGAGCTGACTATTTTCTTACAGTAAAAAAACAATTAAAAATTCAGCCCATAAAAAACAGTAAGAGAGCTCAGGAAGTGCATTTCAGTGTGATTACAATACTTTCTGGGTAAATTAAGTCACAGCCTTTGGCCATAACATAACCTGAAATGTTGTAATGGACCACAAATTAAGTGTCTTCTATATGTTATGACTTAGGTATGTAGTGCAAAATTTGGCTTCATCATACTTCAAAATATCAGATGAGAAATTTTTATGTCCTATGACGGAATGCTTTATTAAAAATAATGAGGTTTCAAGAACTTATAATATTTGCAGGAAAGAACATTTCAGCAGGGAAATACATCTTTGCAGCATTTATAGTTTTACAGTGAGGCAAGTTATATCAGCTTTTAAAAAAAATAAAAAACAACAAAACTTAGCAGCCAACACAAATATGTTCAGGTCCTCTCTTACTACAACATCGAGAACCTCCCTTGTGTACTCACATACACCAGCTAGACAAGTTCTCTCACACACACACCCCCTTTGACACAAACACTCCTGACTGCATGCTTGCACACAAACACTGCACTCACACGTTAAACTTCTCGCACGTAATCAATCCTCTGAGCTCTGGCACTCTCTCACACAAACACAGACGTGCTTCATACCTTCTCATGCATTAGAAAACCATGTGAACCATCTGTCACTATTTAATCACCCAATCCAAGTCAGCCAAACATGCCCCATCTCAGCCCCAGATGCCCCAGTCAGCCTTTTCAGCAATACACTCCTTGCAAACAGACCACTGTTTTTGCTGCTCCCTACCTAACACTGATTTGTTTTCCACCCCATCTCTTCTCCTTTCACTGCCGTATGCCCCACAGAAGGAGGATCTGTATTGCTGCGCTTTCCAGCAGTCAGGCTTCAAGCAGTCCAGTGTTGTACACAGCACAGCCAGGGCTGAGAGGTTTTTTGCAACATGCAGCATACCACAAACTAGCCACTGAGATCAGTGGGCACCACGGGTTTCCCTCTTTGTTAATAACTTCACACTTCACTATTCGTTGATTGATGAGTGTTTGGCAAATGAGCACAAAGAATCAATCTCAAAAAAAAAAAAAAACTAGTAATCATAGGAAGAAAGAGACTTCAAAACCTTAACTGACTTTACTTTCATAAGAAAAAAAGGAAGAAGTGACAATTTTAATGTTTGGGGCAGACCCCTCAAAACACAGCCTCAGGACAGAGGGGTCTAAAAGAGACCCAAAAGCTTTGGTTCCAATGTGTAAAAGACAGGCTGGCCAAAACACAGAAGAAAAAAGAAAGACCATTTTGTTGTTAGGGATCTCAAAAGTGCTGCTGAAGGCAGTATGCTGGACTTCGAAGGATCAGGATCAAAAGCAAGGCTTAAGTACTTTTGGCATTTCAGAAAATGTTACAGTACCCCCACAACCACGGCAGAAGGTTGCTATTACTCACAAAGGTGTCTAAACTCTATGGAAGGCCTCTCCTGGTTAAGTATCACTTTAAACCACTCCTCCTTCTCTCCCCAGATGCAGAACAGAAGTCCACATCTACCATTTGTACCAGAGAGATCCCTGAGTAACACTGGTGGTGACACTGTCACATGGGAACTTATGCCAGTCCTGAAGAATTGGTGTAAACTCCTGCCTGGAGATGGAACCAGAACATAAACCTCAGCATCTCAAATACTGAAACGTCTCCAAATTCAGGATTAAACCAGAGTTTCTGCTTAGCATAGAGTGGACCAAACATATATACTCCTAAAAAGGAGCCAACTCATAGTGGATATTTTGTTGCTTTCTTCTCAAGATGGTTAAGTCAGTGTGCATGTTAAGAAAGGCTTAGATATATCCAGAAACTAGCTTTACCTAAATATTCACTCTATTATCAGTTTATCTGCAAACTCTTTGCAGAAGGAACTGTTATGTGACTTCTGTTTGTACAGTACTTGGGATAATGGCACCTACTAGGGCTGCGACTTACAGCAAAGACTGTGAGATCCCAGGAAGATTTGGGAAAGGCATCCACCTCCCTCTTTTGGGAAATGGAGCCACAGTTGGGGAATCTCTGCATGCAACTAAGTCATTTAATCAAGTGAAAGAAAAACAGCTCACTGGGGAAACTGTCATTCAAAAGTCTGGGAACCATACATTTCCAGCAGGACTAGCAAGCAGCCTTTAGACATCACTGCAAAACAGGGATTTTTTAGGCAAGCAAAAACCTCAAGAAGGTTTTTGAGAGAGCTCTGCATATCAGACTTTGCTGAAAGCAAAGTCCCTAGAACTGTCTTCAGTACATACAGCAAATGCTATACGCAGTGGCATGAGCAGACTCCAGGCTAGAGAAACCTGTCTACTCTGTGACCACCTGACCTCAGTGAAATTGGAGATCCCATTTCTGCCTTGATATCAAGCTTCTTTCATATTTCACACCACACCGCACCTCTCACCTAACTATAGCTAGTGTCTGTGCCCCAGCAGAAACTAAAATGAGACAGAAAACCTGTGTAAATTACAAGGATTATTAAAACTATCAGTGAAAAAAAATCATTTGAGGACTATTACCAGCAAATGAAAGAAATATCATTCCATGATATTCTAGTTGGGACTCCTCTAGCTGGACTTCTTTATGAAGTGTTTGTAATAAACATTCATTTTGAATTGTGTGTAAGCCTGAAAGGAAACAGATCTTCAAGAGGAGCTTCACCATAGAAAGGTACCAGCAAATGAAAGATGGTTGGACAGTGGCTAATCCCCAAATCCTGACCCACCACTGCATTACTAGCAATGTCCCAAAAGCTTCCATTGACAAATTGTGTATGCTTCCAACACAAGAGGCCAGAATGAAAGTTCTTCAGTGGAGCAGATTACTACAGGTGGAGAGATCATTTGTGAAGGCTGCTGAGCGAGTGTGCTCTTCAGCTTCAATCTAAAAACTACAGGTAAGTGGGCCATACTGTTAGCAAAAAGCAGAAAAAAACATTTGTCTGTTACAAATTTACGAAAAACTTTTTGTTGGAAGCTGGCCCTCCTACCTAGCACTTGGGTGTTCAGTGAGCAGGAAACACCAGGTAACATTTCCCAGACTGTCTCTTCTTAGAATATAAGAAAGACCTAAATAAAATAAGTCAAAAAACATCTGGTCTTCTCTTTTCCAATGCTGTCCTGCCATGAACTGCTGACAGAACCTACCTCTTTGACCCCTATATACATATGAAAACATGAAAGGAACAAAATCAACAGGCCATCTCTTCTCTTAAAGCAACCACTGTTCAGTGCTTTAATCGGGGCTAGACCTCCTCCAGAAGATCCTAGTGCTGGGAGATAGTCCAGTAAACACAACAGAAGATATGTCTCAAACATTCATTTTATTTAAAAACAATCCTGTCCCCCCTCAAATCCCTCTTTTCCCTTCCACCCCAAAGCAATCCAAAGGATTTTTCACAGGGAAGGGGTTGTTTATACTAACTGCCTGTCACTTAGACCAGAAGCAGGAGAAGTCAGTAACATTGATATCAAACATCTGTTCAATCCATCCACTATTGGAGGCAAAAAAACCCTCTTCAGATGAGAAAAAAACAGTTTAGGAAAACTCGAAGGCCAGACTTTCAAACAGTAATTGCCCCCCAAACTAATGCGAAGGTAGAACTCTCAAAACAGAGAACATGGCTGCTTGCAACTCCTACTAAAGAAGCCCACTCACCATAAAGATAATCTGGATAATTCACCTCCTGTGGTAAAAGGACCCTCACAACACATGTAAAGTATTTGAAACATGAAACTTCCATGAAAAGACAACAGAAGACATTCAAATGTTGTAGAAGTTTATTACAGAAAAACATGTTCAGCAAACATTTTAAAAGTTTATTACACACTATATTCAAAAGTGAATATTTCTTCCACTATCTGTTGCTTAGAGTCTCATGCCAGATTCAATTCAATCACCTTAGACACCACATCAGGAATATTCATAGTAGGCCCCTCACCAGCTCAAGCAAGGGTGACAACAGTGGATGAATGTTCATCCCAATCTCCCTTTCCCAGGCAGCATCAGTTTGTTGCTCTAGAGTAGTTAAGCAGAGCCCAATTGTACTGGGCAATGCAATACCTCTAACTTTAACAATTATCCCTATGTAAGGATGTGGCTTAATGTCACATACCATATTCTGTCCCATGTCAGCAAGGACAACATTGATTCCAGAAATAAAATTCTATTCCTACCTATCCTCAAAGTCAAAGTATTGCACTTAATAATTAAGATTCGGAAAACAAAGCTAAATATATTATCTAAAATTACCAATTTTAAAACAGTTCTGGTAGGCTGGTAGCAGCCATCTTCTTAAAGACTAAAAAAAAAAATCTACAGATTCTTGCAACTAAAAGTATCTCTTCTGGCAGGTAGAGAAGTTCTGGCCTGCAGTTAACCAATACCAATAGTTAAGCTGAGGAATTCTGAGGTAAGAGAAAAAAGGGTAAGAAGCAGCTTTTCCACAGAGAGGTTTCAGACTTAGCAAGTATAGCAAATTATTTTTATTATTACTAAATATATATATATCACTCTACTCTTGTAACCATTTTTGCCATTCTTTCAGTACATCCTTGAACTTACTACTGTGCCTGCTCCACCTGGATAATTCAGCTAGCTTTTTTGGAGTAGGTGCTTCTCATCTTCCGCTACCTGACAAACAAACTCCTAAGCTTAAGTTAATTTAAAATACAAATGCCCAAATGCAACAAACCAGTCTAAGAAGTAGAAGAATTCAGTCTGCAAATGAGATGGAGATGACACCAAAACTCAAATGATTTTTCTTCTTCAGTTCTTAACCCCACTTCTTACAGAGTCCCAGATCTGACAAGATGGTGATCATTCATGCTCTAGAAAGCAAATTCTAAGCAGAGCAGGGTACATTTAGAAAGAGGACAAGGAAGGAGAAGAGTTTTTACCACAATGAAAAATCAGAAGAAAGCAAAATGAACAAAGATGGTTACTACAACAACGACATGTAGGCAGCACAAAGAGACATTTGGGTTTGTTCAGCATTGCCCTATTGTCTTTGTGCTCTTCAGTGATTAGCAAATTGTGAGAGAGAATATCTGCTTTTACCAATCTCACCAAGCTGATGAAACAGCAGAGGAAGTTCGTAGCTTCTGACCTCAGCTGAAAGGCTGGTCATGAAAGCATAAGTCACATCATGTCTGGTCATCATTTAAATAAAAATAAGTGGACCCTTGTAAGACAAAACTTGACAGTTAAGGAACAAAAAACTACTTAGAAAAAAGTACAAACAAACAAAAAAACCCCCAACAAAACCCACAGAAAAACCCACAAGCTTAACCTGGTATTAATACTGTGTAGGCATATCATTATAAATACTAAAAACTTATGCAGGACTTCAGTAATAACTTGGAGTTTTGCAAATGCCATGCTCCAGACATATTCTAATAACCCTCAATACCAGCTGTACAGTTTAATAGCACTTCTAACAGCAAGCACCAGCATGGCATTCCTGTTTATGCAAGGATACAAGGTAGATGAGGAGTTACCTAATGTCTCTTATTATTTTCTAATAAATAAAATGAGAAAAGTTAAGAAAACTAAAAGTTACTGAAAAACAGAGCTGTGCCAGCAGTTTCCAGTGATGGCCTGACATGATTTTTCCTCCAGCTGACATCCAAGTAGTTATGGAGTTTATATAGTCCAGCCCAGCATTCATTTCAAAATGAACTTTCTGTACCATGCAGTACTCCAGAGACATCTGGAGGATGGAAGAAAACGGTTAAGGAAAACCATTAGTCTATACATTATCATAGGACTTATTTAGGTTTTCTAAATTAAGCACAAACAACTGGAGAGGAAGAAAGCACAGATAGCATCCCACAAGAAAATTTGGAGGATCATTTTAGAGAAAAAAACTGAAAAAGAATAATCCAACATGAAACACCAGAAATACGTGAAGGGAGCTGTAAAATGAAGTCACAGCATTCCCTGTTCGGAATCTTTTCCTGGATTTCCATTCTCAATAAATCTGTGTAAAAATCTTCATTGTGTCTTTATTGTAAGGAAGCAAATTCAATTTGTGTTCCAAGAGCCATACCAAAACCCCTCCCCATTTTACCTAGCACCACAACCAGTAGCAAAAAGCTCCACTGGTCAACCAAAACTCTATAATAAACTTGTACTACTATAGCCTTCACAGTGTCCTCCTCAGCAACACTTACCCAAGCCCATTATTTTTCATAAATTCCCCTGCATGACACACAAAAACCCCCAAACCAAAAGCCACTGACCTACCAGTAAACCACTCTCCCTGATCACCAGGTGTGTTTTGTTTTCTTTCTACTAGATACAGTGGACAGCAGAAACTGAACAAAAAACCCCAACTATCCTAAAGCAATACTCCCTCATGGTAAACAAAAGGTGTCTCTAAATACCCCAGCAAGGTGTTTTAATGAGTGAATGACCTTCTCTTTCCTTCTCCTTCTTTTTTTTTTGGTAAGAGAGACTTTTCACAGCAGAATAAAATTCTAAGAACATTTAGTTTCTTTTAAAAAAAGTATTTTCAAACAGATAAAAGAAAGGATGATCAAACAAGAATTTCTATATGTCTAATATCATTACTTTCAAAAATACTGACTTTCTGTTTCAATGAAAGAAGATGGGATATTAAACTCAGTGAAGAAGAGTCACCCTCAAATGGTAACATAGTACAAAGGACCACCTTACCATACCAGAATGAACCCTGAGCTATTTCATGGTTTAATTTGTATAAACTGGTGTCATTCAAGCTGAGTCATGACAAGCCTGCAAAGACTTGAACAGTCTACATGTATTTGGAAACAGAGGCCATCACTTCAAAGGTCACAAAATGCCACGTAAGATGCTACGTGGTTTGCCATGGCTATGAACACAGCCCAACAAGGCAAGACATTTTATCTGAGCATTTTTGGCTTAGAAGTCTGAAGCAAAACATTCTGGTCCAATCCTGCCTAAGTTTGTTTGACTTTTTGGATATTTTTTTCTCACATATATGCTCCATTCCATCCTGCCATTTGAACAGCAAGGTTATCGCAGAGCACAGATGCAGCTATCACAGAGATGGGCATTTCTAAGGAAAAAGGAAATAGTATCAGAAAACTGTAAATAAAGGAGCAGCTAGGAGCAAGCAGACAGAACTTCCTCGCCCGTCCTTCCTGTTCTCTTTGCAGGTCTACCAGAAAACATTCTCTGCCCTGTTTGATGCTTCTCTTCTGTCAATCTCATGGTTGTCTTCACAGAACTTGATAGTATTTCTGTGAGGTAAAGAAAAACACTTTGCACAAAACTGGCTTGCTGGAGTACTAAAAGAAGAGATGAGTAAATAGAGGGAGATAAAGAAGGAAGAGTTCAATGACTTGAAACAAGCAAAAAAACCCAAACCCCCAAACCATAAAACGAGCAATTTTAAAAATACAGCCCTGTATGTGTGTGCCAGACTTATTAGATTGCAGGCTCTTTGGAGCAGGGACCACGCAAGACAAGGTGCTTATTCAGTGCTCAAGTACAGGCTTGCCATCAGCTGAGGCTGCCTTTGGACATGACCTCATTGTAAAAACATTACCCTCGATCACAGTGGTCCTTGAAAACTGCCTTCTGGCTAGTTGATCCTTATTACAGATTTCACAGTAGCTATTAGGTATATTTGCATCTGTGTCTTTAAAAAAATGAGAGAGAGATACACCTGGGGAGTTGAGGGGGGAGAAGTAAAAAAGCACGTCTGAACAGATGATCTTTACAGTCCCCCCCCTCCTGCTGCTAGAAGCTTCCCACTCAGCTTCTGCTCCTATTTGTTCATCTTTCTCTGGCAAGAACTACTCTTAACTGTGTTAATTTTCCTTTTTGTGGGTTAATGTTGGGTAACGCGCTTGCAATTGCCCACAACTAATAGATTTCCAGTGATTGAGTTTACTGCACTCCTGGCAGTAAGTAGGGCATATTTCTTGAACCAGGGTCATTTTAAGGGATTCCAGAAAGTACCTTCAGACATTTCATGGCTTCATTTAAATGGCTACTTTCTTGGTTCCATGCAGGATTTTGAGCAGGAGGACAGTATCTTCAAAGGGAGGTCACTATCCCCTAGAATATTAAGTGAGAACCATTTCAAGATTTTGAACAAAGCATGAAGCATGACCTTTTTTCATTTATTTATTTAAGGCTAAACTTGGCAGATATGAAAATATCCAACTGTAGTTAGACAGCCATGATCTCAGCCTCTGGCTGTGCAAAGACATCTTAAATCTGTAGGTTCTGTGCAGATCCAGGGGATTTTTGCCAAAATGTTTCCTGAATAAAATTAAATATTCCTTCATGTTAAGCTTTACATTTTTTTTCTTCCTCCTTCCTTCATAGCCTATTATAATCCCAAATTAAAAATATATAATGCTTTAGGATTAGTGGTGCTTATTCTGCAGTTTCATGGCCAAAAATGACTGCTATAATTCTTTAATGATTAAAAAAAAAAAGGTTAAGTGTCACACATCTTCTGCCTTTAAAAACCAGTGGGGCACAGCCTATTCCTAATTACTCTCCTTTTACCTGGGAGCAATACAAGAAGGCAAGAAGACATAGTCCTACTGAGGAAAATCACAGGAACACCCAAGACCCAGGCTGCAGTCCAGAATGAATGGCATCTGTCAAGAGCATCCTGTGAGCAGCTGCATACCAGAAGCCACTTGCATCATTAGCTGAAAAGGCCTAGATAAAGGATTAGCTAGATGCTTTGACCCTTCAAAACCCAATAAAAATGTTTTATACAGCATATATGTGTATACATATAACTACATCGGTCTCTTCCCAGCAATAATCCATTCATTCCTTGGATTTAGCAGCTTCACATCTTCATTAAAATCCTTTCCAAAGCTGCATGTGCAGCATTAGCAGGCGTGTACATTTAGGTATCTTTGCAAGTACTAGCTACCACCAGTCAGGACTGTGGCTTTGTATTTCATGGAGTAGAGAGGACAAGATGACTACCTGCTGCTTTCTCCCTACCTATGCAGACTAACTGCAGTGGGTCTCTCACTCCCCCAGATGTGGCAGAGGAAGGTGTGTGGCTAAGTCACAGTTGTCTTCCCGTGGAGTTTTAAATCTGTAGAGCTGTATGCTACCATTGTTGATGTGCCAACTGTAGGCATTTCATCTAGTCAAATGCTTGTGTCTCATGTGCACCTTCAACTTCCTGCCTAAATCTCAGCATGTGGTTCTTGCATACAGCACTGAAATACCAACTATTTTCACCACATCCTCATGCTAAGGTAAGCATATACAGTCTGAAACTAACAGGTTATGTAAGTTAAAGGACAAGCAGTACACTAATGACCAACGTTCAAATAGGACCTTCTGCAGAAAAGTACCTGGCTCTTAAGAAATAGCCTGTTTCAGGTACCGTGACCAGAAGCCAATGCAATCCACATGATTTGCCTCAGAACCCTACATGGGCCACAGCACTGTCTCCTGGGATCAGAAGTTCCATTGCAAGAAACTGCTGCAGTTCTTCACATACTGTAAAGAGAACAAAATAAAACAAAAAATCCACCAACATCCCCAAAACACTGAAGGCAAGGGCCTGGAGTTAACCAATGCAAAAACTGGCCTGCACGTTTCTTGCGTTTCCAAGAAGGTACTGAGCTTCATAAGAAGCCAAGCCTTCCTTATGCTGAGGAAGCATGGCAGACCAGACAAAACCGCCTGCAGCTCCCTCCACACAACTGAGGACACTCTTCACGCCCTGGAGGCACATTCAACTGTTAGTTACCACTGCCCAGACAAGCCACGATGTGACTCTGTGAGCCTGTTTTTGGTTTGTCCTTGCAAGAGACTAGAAGCACTCATGCAATCTTATATAGATGGCAAAAAACAGCTGAAAAGCAGGAGGAAGGCCACTTAGTTGTTTCTTGACAGCTTCTAGGTGTGAGTGCGCCTAGTCCCATTTCTGGCAAGGTCACACAAAGTTGAAACCACCTGTCACTTATTTAATTTTTTCCCAAAGACAGCTGGAGAACTTGCATGGGCAGTTAAAACAAAGACCTACCATCTGATCTTATTCATTTGCAAGCCTTAGTTACAAAACATAACATTAGAAAGTGATTAACAATATACAGAGCACATCTGCAAAGCCTGAATAATAGACAGCATAAGGCCATCTTGGCTGTATCCATGCTAAAGGAAATATGACAGAAAAATAATGCAGGTGAATAAAGACTAAAAGCAAAAAATAAATCAGACTTTCCATGGGCAAGGTCACAAAGAGCACAGAACAATCAATATGCTTATCTTGCATAGGTATTAATTCATTATGCTAACCTAACAGCTACATAAAGATTAAGACAATTTCATAAAAAATGTTATGAAAAAGGGGTATTGTTGAAGACAGCATTCTGACATTTAGCCTATGTTCATGCAGAAGTTGCCTTCTCCAGGTGCCTCGACATATTCGCTCTGTCATTTTTCTACCTTCATCTCTAAACTTAAGCCTTCCCTTGAAGGCTGGACATCTATCAGTGCTTTCCAAGTACAGTCTGAGGATTATCTTTGTTTCCTCTCTCATTTGGTATAATTATCATTTCATATTGCTGTCATGTATGACAATGCCACCTCTGATCTGTATTGTACTGGTTTTCATTTTTAATTTTTCTGTATTATGTCTGGGCTCAACACTAACTGAAAAACAATGTAAGAATCCATCTACTATCAACTGCCCTTCAGCTGAGATATGGTACTCAACTAAAACACAGTGTGGATGGCTTTAATACAGCTTGACACCCGAAATACAGCTGCTCATTCCACATGTTAGCAGATATACTAAGAATGAGCTTAGGAACACAAACTCAATTGCCCAACGTGTGGGCACACCTTAAATGTCAACATTATTAGGCATCACACTGTGACTGAAGTGATAAACACGTAAACTGACTGTATTCTAGCCCATCAAACCCAGACAGCACCCCTCTTCTCCTCCTCCAGCATAAAGTCACAACTGTTGCTCACTGAGTTGCCAAGGTTTCTGCATTATCACTAGTAACTTAAAAACAGGATTACGCCCAAATAGTACAAAAACTTTAAGGCCACAGTGTGAAAACGCAAAGCAACTTTATTAATAAACAAGTGCTTCGTTAAAGGTTATTACAGTCTCTGGTTTTAAATATTAACAACACAATGCCTTTAAAAAATAAATATATCTGCATTTTCATGTCACTTGGCTTGTGCAACTCTCCTCCTTTCCCATATAGAAGCACTGCACTCAGGTATGTTCAGAAACCATGGCAAGGTGGTATCAATAACACAGCCTCCTGCCAACACTGTGTGATCAGGTGAATGTGGACACCATAACAGGGAGACCAGATTCTCCCTTACACATTTCATAGTAAGGGTAGATACACATTCCTTGGCTGACCAGGGATAGAGAAGCAGCTTCGTTTATTTATGTATTTACAGAAAGAGGAGAGTGACTAAGGAAAACAAACAGAAACAATAAAATACACTATTAGTAAACCCAGGAGATTCACACAGATTTGCATTCTACCAGAAATTAAAGGACACCTGCAAAGTTTTCACATTTTCAATTTCACTTCCTTTGTAATCCTCTCACCTTTACGGCTGTCCTCCCTATTTAGCTTTTTCAGAAAGTTTTAGAAGGCATCCTAAATCAAGAGCCTTTCTTCTCTGTCAGGCCAGGGTCTCCATTAACCAGGCAGCACCTCTACAAGTCAGGGGAGCACCTGAGGCCAGGTGAGAGCCAGGCTCTCCAAAGACAAGTCCTAGTCTGCTCTGGGAGGCCACTCGGGCTCATTGTGCAGTCAGGAGGGCGTTTCCATTGAAAATCTTTTTCAGAGCCGCTCTCTCCCCATTCACTCTCTAGGTAGGGAGACAGCGACCACCAGGTGTGGACGCAGCCAGCTGCACAACTTGACTCCATTTGACAACAGATGCTACCCTGAGTTAACACTTACTGGTACGCTGGAGTATCACCATCTACAGACTGAGGCCAGCTGAGAGGACTAACATCTTATACTCACAGCCAGATGGAAATGGGGCTACAGCACCATCATCACGGTAACTATCCTACCACTTCACGGAGCCCAAAGCAGTCTCAAATAATTATCACAAAGCTTCAAGAGATGCTTTTCCTGGAAAGGCTGGTTATTTAACCAAAGTCCCATTTTTAAAAGTCACTCAGGAGACTTCTCCACTGCTTTTCGCTGAAATTTCAATTCCTGACTCACTAGGCATTTTTATAGCATTACCATACACACTACATGACCAGCATAGCTGAAATATCTAAGTGCCCACAAATAATTAAAAAGTCATCTCCATTTTTTAAAATATTTGGATAAATTTATTTATAGACCAAGTCAGTAATTCACCCGAAGTCACACTTTCCAACCAAAGCAACTTTGTCAAGTACTTAAAATACCACTCCTTTCCCTATGGCTCTGCCTCATGACGTCAGTTGGGATAGCTTTTTTCCCCCTAGAATGCAGACAGTGACCTCATCATGTCTTGCTAGCAGCAGCTCAAGACCAAGCTGTATTAGGCAGTACTGCATTGCTGGACAGAAAAGTCCTCTCCTATATGGAAACACCGACTCAGCAAAACGCTCAAGCGTTAGCCTTTGTATTTTACTTCAAACAAGGCTCATAAACTTATACCTAGGCACACACTAACATACCTTTCTGAAACAAATGGGAACCGAAAAGCTTCTCAACAGTCTTTACAAGATGGATACAGTGGATAGAAAGGCAAGTCAGCAACAACACCCGAGGTAGATTTTTTTTTTTCCAGGGAGCACTTACAACACTATTTCACAGCATATATAACTTGACCCCCCCTCTCTCTTCCCAAACATTTTGAATTCTCCTTAGCTTCACATCTTTCCAGCATTCTCAGTTTGCAGCTTCACATACAATGAAGTGGGTTGGTAAAACTGTCTTCCTTTTCAGCATGTTGAATTTGATCCTGTGAAACAAAAGTTAGACCCCATCTACCGTTCACAGCATCTGGAAGGCAGATCCTTGACTGTCGCAGGAGAAAGAGATCAAAAATTAAAATCTAACATAAGAAACTATCAGTAACCATTGAGTTAATCAGCTTTGGAAAGCACGGTTTCTTTTCCATTAACAAAGCCCTCAAAAAGCTGTTGCTGCATTTCTTTTTTTGGTGATGCAAACTTTTTCCTCCAAACGAAGTCAAAAGGATCACTTTTTTCACTGCTATTACAGTATCAGCACAAAACCCAAGCTGTACAGTAATTCCCTTCTCTTTCCCATGCTCTCACAAATGCATAAGCCTCTCTCACTAAACACCTTAACTCCAAGTAGTCAGATCTTCCAGAGTGGGATCCAGAGACAGAAGGGGCTTGCTCGTGTCAGAGATCAGAAGCTAAGTGAAAAGAACAGAATGGTCAGGACATAGAAGACGGACACAAGTACGGAAGAAACTGAAGCCTCAAATTGCACACACAAGGAAAGAACTGCTTTGCTTTTCCACCTGCATCAGAGAAACGTGACAAACAACAACAGTGTGTAGAGCTTAAAGGAATCCCAGTAGTCACTTGCATGATAAAACAATAAATGGAGTAAAGACTGTAACTTAATTGTATTGATGAAGACCGAGTATGGGGGGAAAACTGTAATTCAGAAGTTGGGTTCAATTCTGATTTCCATTACATCACTAAGACTTGAATAACAGGACAGAACTTGATTTCCTGTGCCTGATGAGCCCACATTAAGATATAATAATAATCAATAACTTAATACCAAAGTTCAAGACAAACATGAATGCTAAGCACTCACACAAGTCATCTAGTATTAGAGAGAATAGTTTAGTATAAACTACTCCCCCTAGTAATTACTAGGGAAATATCCTTTATGTAGAAGTGACCCTCAAGAGGGCTTTGGTTAATAATAACTAAGACTCTCAAAATCCTGCAAACACTTCCTTATGCAGATGATTAACTTTTATGCATGTGGCCAGTCCCATTGAATTCAAAGAAAGTAATCATGTCTTAAAAAAGTTACTCTTGGGCAGATAGGAGTTCAACTTTGCCTCTGAAAGAGTTTTGCAACAGTTCTCTCTTTAGAGACCAATTTTGTAAAATGCAGAAAACTCTCAACTATCACTCACATTTGTGACAATGGAGACCATTCAGCACTCTGAACAACTGGACCACAGGGGAAGTGGAAGAAGAAATGCATTTATTTATCTTCATATGCAATCCAAATAGAGAAAGAGCAGCCCAATGAGAACTTAGAGACTCTTCCTTCCCTGAATCTATCATGATCAAAAAATCTCTGCTTGAAAATTTCCAAAATACTGTATTACACTATATCCAGGATCTGCTGGATAATTGTAAGCAGCATTACTGAATAATTTAGGCACAACATCATGTTACATTTGGTCCAGAGAAGCATCCACATTTTATTTGTTTGTTTTTAAACCAACACCCTCCATTTTTACATCTTCCACACTGGCTTTCAACACATTCATAGAAAACAGTGATTCACAGAAAAAAAGGATCCTTCTTCAATTTTTTTGTGCTATGATTTTGAGCAAAAGGTTTATCACCAGAAGGGAAGACCTCTGCTTCAACTGCAGCTGAAAAATACCTTTGCCATTTGACTTGCACTGAAGCCTGAAAGATCTGGTCAAAAGGCAGGAGTCATCTGCTGAAATACAGTTGTCTACATCCATGCTAGATGTTTGTATTCAGTTGGCAGAAACAGCACTTCTCAGATCTGACTCTGCTGACTGAATGTAGACTTCCACTTCAGGAAGAGATGAATTGCTGCCTAGAAGTGTTCTGCTTCCTGACTAGAAAGAGAGTCCAGAGAGCTGCATTTCAACAGACAAATCCCACCTTCTCCATGCTGGGTATCACACTGAATGACCATATCTGGTTTCTCTGCTAAGACCCTATCAGCTTTTCTGGAGTTCCTGCCATTAGACTGGTACAAGTAAACCAACGTAGTCACCCTAGGCTCCGTGCAGTCAATGGAAAGAAAGGGGCACCTCCAAGAGGCAATTCAGCTCACATAAAATCTGAATTGCCCCCAGCAATGCCACTGTGTATCCACAAATTATGGGAATGAGCCTTAGGAGCTCACCTTTTAATAAGGCGAAGCAGTGAAGTGCCTTGAATTAGACAGACGGGTTCAGGCTCTCACTGCTGAGAAGGTGGGAGATGCTGAGTACTCTCATCCCTTTATCTCCTCTCTACACCAATGAGGCTTGAAACATATAGCATCGGACCCCATAATAAAAGGCAAGGGTACAATATGGATTACAGAGACCTTCGTAAAATACTTTGAAAGAGAGTAAAAACAAAACCACACCAGGGAAGTTTGAAAAATCTGTATCGTGGCCTACATAGTGTCTGTCCACCCACAGCTTTGCCAAGTGAGGATAAACAAGAGCTGAATGAAACTCCGCAAGCGCACACTTCAGTTGGCCAAATATCCAACAGAGTCTGGAGCAGCTAAGAATTTGTCTGCACTCTCTTAAGATCTAAAAGAGAAGTGCAGACCCTCAAAAGGGTCTGAGATTCATCTGTTAGCAACACATGCCCTCAGCTGACCAGGTGACACAGAGACCTAAGATGGCAGACCTCGATCCAGGCTCTCACGCACTTGCACTTCTGTCACCGAAAGAAGTCACCTCGTTAGCTGAGGACAGCAGGGCTTCTGCATTCGACTTCTGCAGGAACACAGGATTTGGCAGCCTCCAGAAATCTGAGCTCTCTATTTTTCTTCCCTTCGTTTACTAATGCCCATTTCCCCTTCCCCGCCTCTCTGCTCCCAATGCACACACGTTTTAACGCTAAAACCCAGGAGTTACATGGCTTTTCCATACTTCTGGGCAAATATTACACACTCTCCCTCCAAACTAGCAAGTATGCCTTCTCCACAGAGGTAATAAACCTGCTGTAAGAGCACAGTGCTTCATAGGGAAATACTTCAGATTAATCCCAAAAAATTACCTGCACATCTCATACCTTAAGAAAGCTTCACATCCACCATCTCACACAAAAATACACTCCCTACAACATTGAGATACATTGCACTTAATGGTTTCTACAGTTACATAGTCACAGACAATGTAATTAACAAGCTACATTCCTTCCTGTAAAATAGGGGGGAGAAAATAAACAGCATAAAAGTTCACAAAAATAAATTTGAACTCAGAAATAAAACTACATTTTTAATTTAATTTTGTCATTTACTGTGTCAACGATGACAGAAACCTGGATTACCTGGGTGCAAGCACAGGTCTGATTTACAAAATACCTTGTTTGATTTACAAAATACCTCGTGTCCCCTTACGAGGAAAATGATACCTTATTTACTCTCTTTAAATACACATCAATGCTTTATTAAGTATTTTTTTATTTTCCATTTCATTTGTTTTGTACACACTGAAATCGAGAAAAAACAATCCTGTTTTAAAGTATTTTGTTTTCTGTTTCTTGTTACATAACCAGAAGTGTTATAGGAAATACTATTGTGGAGTTAAAAAAAAAAAAATTAAAAAAACAACCAAGCACACATCACTGCATGACAATAATGTGTAAGGTGCTCCTACACCCACTACTGGCACACATTTAAATTAAAATTACATGTAATCTATAGCCAACTTTCAGGTCTATGCTGAATGCCCTTTCTGTGTTTAACCTCCTCCATTGCTGACAAAGAGGTAAGATTTTCCAGGTTAGTAACAGCAAAATTCCACACTGCAAAAACATTGAATGCTGTCATGCAAATAAAGTCATTCACAGGGTCTGAAAACATCCCTCCCATGTCCAGCTTGGTCTTAGGCAGAGAAATTATAAGAAAATATGAACATGGATCTTATTTTCTTGTGGGAGAGCCAAGCAATTTAAAACCAACAACCACATAAACCCAAAACCAGTGCTCCTGTCTAATGAAACCAGAAGAGCACACCAGCCACTGTGCTGGAGACATTTCCTTGCAAAAAGCAAAAACATCCATGGTGGCGAGTGAATTTCATGATCTGGGTGACTTGTGACATTATGATCCTTCACATCCTTTACAAAAAGGGCCACGGACTCCATGTTGGAGAACACACTCATTCCATCCCTCTCTGCTCTGTGTACACCTGCCCAGGCAAAAGCACCGCATTTCTGAATTCGAGCACGCACAGAGACATTTTCACAGCATCATCTGAACCCACCACACACCCACCATCTCCCAGCGTAGCCTCCAGAGCCATTCAGAACAGCCTGAAACACTGCTCTGAATCCAACCGGTATTTTCCTCTCCTTTCTGCATTACAGCCACAAGCCCAGAGCCCTGTAGCTCAGCTTGGTTCATCTGGGCCCACTTAGTTAAAATAAACACAAAGCAAAGGAACCCCCTGGGCTGGCTGAACAACAAGAAGAAATTCGGCTGCAGAACTCCCTCACACTTGTGTGCATAGCTGATTTTACACCACTCGGCTGCTACATTGATATTATCTTGTCAAAAAGTACAGAGCAGTTTTCACCACAAATACTTGGAGCTTGAAAATTACAGCAAAGCACCAAGGCTGGGGAAAAACCAACTTTAGCTGGATGCACAGTGCGCTGCAAGTGCAGCATTTGAAGCCTCAATGTGACGCAACCGAAATCGTACCAGGGACGGGGGCTTGCTGAAAGAAACTGGACCCACGCAAAACCACGATGTATGTATTAGGTGCCTATAGCTCATTCACTACCCAAGCAAGGAGCGCCCTGCAAACAGAGATTTACACGAGCTACAAATCAATGAGGCAGCGTGGCTATGCCCATGCCAGTGACAAACTGCAGCAGGGAAGGGAGCCTGGACCGCTCGGCAGACCCGCCGCCCCCCTCAGCCACCCTCCCACACCTCTCCCCTTCCCCTTGCCCCCCTTAGCCCTCCCCCTCTCAGAAGTTCAGTGTCGGTGCGCTGGGAACAGCCCTGCAGTTTCGAGCCCGGTGGTGGGAGCAGCCTGGCCTAAACGCCAAAGTCACCCCGGTGTCAGTGGCGGGGGGCTGCGGGAGGCCAGCCAGGCTGACGCGCCCCTGCGGTGGGCTCCCGGCTGCCCACCGCCCGGCCACCTGCAGGCCTCCCCCGCCCTACCTTGCTCCTCGCCGGCCCCAAAGCGGGCTCTGGGGTCCTCGGGGGGGAGCCGGGCTCCGCCGCCCTCCAGGGCTTTGCGTTTCTTCGACATCTGGTCGGTGTTGGGGAGTTGAGTTTCTCCTCTCTCTCTCTCTCCGGGGAGATGAGTGTATGTGGAGAGAGAGGGAGAGTGTGAGGGAGAGAGACACAGGGAGGGAGAGAGAGAGATTGAAAGAAATCGCTGCTTAAAGAGAGGGGAAGAGACTTTGGAGTGGCTGGAGAGCAAGTAGGAGGCAGGGACTAAGTGGAGAAATCCTACAAATCACAATCCCATCAATTCAGCCCCACGTCTAAAGGGGCTGTTGAGGTCTCCCCCTTCCTTGCTCGTTCATCTGAGTGTGTGAGTGAAAATTAAAGACAGAGCCAATAGTCCTCCGTCGTTTTTTCCAAATATTAGCGGGTGGTGGTGGTTTGTTTTTTTTTTTTATTGGGGGGAGGGAGGGAGGGAGGGAGGAAGGAGGAACCTGATTGATATTATTTTCCCCTGTTGGGATTCCTTCTGGTTAAAAAAAGAAAAGGGGAAAAAAAAAAAAAAAAAGGTAAAAGCTGAATGGATGGGGGGTGGAGAGCAGAGAGGGGGAGGATGAGAGGATTAAAAAGAAAACCAGGAGCAGAGGAGGAGGGATGACAAGAGCCTGCAGGTGCAGGGAGGCTAAATTCCCTGCAGGGGTCATGTGCTCTGGGAGCCGGGGATCCTCGGCTCCCCGGAGGCTGCCGGGGCCGGGCAGGGGCGCGGCGCGGGCCCCGGGGGGGCTCGGCGGGGACTGCGGTCACCCCGCCCGGCACCTGCGGGCGCGGCGGGGCTCCGCAGCCGCCGGGGAATATTCACGAATAACTCGCACCTCGCAAACTCCGCTGTGAAGTCGGTACCCCCGCGGTCAGTCGGTCGGTCGGTCGGTCGGTCTTTTTTCTCTCTCTCCCTCTGTAACCCTTTCAGTCCTGGGTGCAAGATGTGCCGCTCCCCCGGGGAGTCCCGTCGCGCCCCCCTCCCTCCCACCCGGCCACCTGCCCCCCTGCCCCCTTTCCTGGTGGATTTCAGGCGGTATTTATTGGCGGGGGGGGGGGACGAGGACACAACTTACCCTCCAAACTATGCACAAGCTCGTCTCTGCTTTCCCCTTCAGATCAACTTTAAAGAGCAGATTCTCAGTCCGGGAGGCAAAGAGGCAGGGGAGGAGAGGGGAAATGGTTTAGGAATAGCGGCTGCCAAGTGGGTGAAGTTCAGGGCACAGTCCTGGCTCTTCCACGCTCCAGCAGCCCAGCATCTTCCCCGGGTCTGGAGAACAAGGTGTTCAACAAGTCTTCCTTGTTACCCGAAATTGATTGATGATGGCTTTCCCGCCGGGCTGTATTTAACAAAACGATGCGGAGAGCTACTCTGACGAGCAGGAATTTAGAGGAGCTTGCAATATAGCTGCAGCTTTAATTTATCTATTTCTGGCTCTCTATATACATACGTACACACATACACATGCACACCTGTGTGTGTGCATATGTATATATAAAGAAAAAGAACTCTCTCAATACAGTGTTGGGTCCACAGGATCTTAGAAAAGCCTGCCTGTCGGCTGCGTGGAAGTTAAAGAGTTTTTCTTAAGCAGAAGGGGCTGATGCTTGGACACATCTCACGTCCAACAGGAGGCAATGACGTCTGTAGCTTCATTGCTATAACAGCACCAAGGCTGCAATTGCCATTCACTGAAATGATAAGGGGCGCTCAGACGTAAGCAGTCTGGACCTCTAGCAAGAGACCGAAGCGAAGATGGTTTTTCCCCTCCCAAAACAAATAATAACGCTAAAAAACACCTAAGGAAAGAGACGGGGGAGCAGGGAAAGGAATCTAGGTCTTGCAGTCACACGCTTCTGCAACATGATCCTCTAGCTCCAGAAACATTTATTTTTTGCAGCTGACTAGACTTTGGGAAATTTCAATGTATTATGATTGCTCGGGTGGGGGGAGGGGAGGGATTTTTTTTTTTTTCCCCTTAATTATTTCTGTCTCTCTTCAAGCAGGCATTGATGAAAGCCGAGTAAAAGTGCCCTCCCCCCATCTTTCCAAATATATTTAGGCTCGGGTACATGCTGAAGTGTTTCTGGTGTATGAGCCATGCACCAGATCATAGCCATACACGCTAGATCTTCTTAAGTAGCAATTTCTGGGTGTATAGGCTGCAACGATTTTTTATTTTTTCTTTTTTTTTAGCACTGGAAGGTGGTCACAAAGAAAAGAGGGGAAAAAAAAAAGCCGATGCGAAGCAGCCGGCTCCTTTCCCTGTGGGGTCACACTCCCGCTGCCACGCTTCCGACCGCATATGGGGACCGCCGCCGCGCTCCCGAGCGGCGGTGGGAGAAAGGGGGGTGGGGGGGGTGCCGGGCGCGGGGGCGGCGGGGGGGGAGGCCGCACCTCGGGGCTGCCGATCCCTGCGGGCGCCGGGGGGGCTGCCCCCCGCCCCTCCCGTAGCCGCCGACCTCCAAAGGACAGCCCGGTGCTGCGGAGCCGCGCCGCCCCCCTAGGCGGTTCCCGGGCGGCACCGCGCTCGCCGGCACCGCGCCGCGCTCCCGGTGCGGGCAGCGCGCCCGGCCCCGCCGCGGGGGAGGGCAGCGCCTCTCCCGGCTGCTCCGGCCCACGCGTGTCCGCGCTGCCGCTGCGGTGACTCCAGGCTGGGCCGCAGCCGGGCGGGGAGAAAACCCAGCAGCCCCTTTCTCCGCGCCTTGCCCGCCGCCGGAGAGGGGGCCGGGGGCGACACGGGCGGCGGCGGGGGAGGCCCTCGGGAGTCCCGGCCCCCCCGGGGGCCCTCGCTGTGTCGTCGAGCCACGCGGGGGGCTGACCGGCTTGCGTGGCCGGGTCCGCTTTTTGAGGCTCCCCGTGAGTGCAGCTTTCTGCCCTCTCTCTTCATCCCCAGCCCCACGCTTAGCGCCCAGATTTTCCCCCCTGCGCCCTGCCAGGCCGGGGCACGGCGTGTTCGGCCCCCAGGCGACCGCAGACGGAACGTGGCTACTTGCCCAAACCATTAAGCCAGTTCTTTGGCTGGAACAATTTTAGATACTGGTGATGTAAGTGGTATCACTGCAAGCCCGAATCAGGTTCGCTGTCTGCTGGAAGCACTCACAAGGTGCCGGGTGTTTCCTCTTTTCAAAGTTTATCTTGGCGAGAAGGGAAAGACGGCGACCAGGAGTGCCAAGCAGGGAGAGGAGGAATAAAGACTCTTGCTCACATGGATGTTAAATTTGGCGTTCATGATGGCCTTTGATATATCTGTTACAATAATCTCCCACACAGGGCTTTGGTAAGATTTGGCTGCGTAATGAAGGAGGAGATTTTCAAATCATCAGCAGAGGATGCTTGCTTTCTTACACAGTCTGATTCAGCAAGGTGTTTATTTTTGTGAATGATTTGTGGATTTTTTCGGGACCTAGTAGCACATCCCTTTCCTTCAGAGAGATACCCTAAAAAATTTAGAGACCAGAACTGGATATATGTGTCAAGCTTTAGGGGCAATCCTATGCCGCGTTGTATTTCATTTTAAGTACTACATTTCTAAATGTATTTTTCCCCCCATTCAGCACACAGAAGTCACAATATATCTATCACAATATAAGACATTGCATTATCCCACATCTGCGTTTTAGGAAGTTCCCATCAAGATCAAGAGTTTCCACTAAATTATTACCATGCTGACAGATCATGTTTTTATTACAGTATCATGGAAATCAGGGATGGAAATACAGAATAGATCATCTCCTGGGGGGAGGATATGGGGTGAACGGGATAATTCCATAAACAATCATCTCTGAGGCTGTACCACGCCAGACTTTAAGCCTAACTCCCTTTGGGATTTTATTCCATCCTCCCTGTTGGATGTTGCCAAAGGAAAGCTTTCCATCTGGTTACTCCTAAGGACTCTTTTTAAAATTTCTTCCCACTACATACAAGATTTGGACCACGTCAAGGAGTTACCTTCTCCATAGTTGAACTCTGACATGTACAACAGGAGAGAAGGAAGAAGGAAAAAATAGAAGGCAGTACCAGTTTCCATGTTCCATATCAATACTGACTTTCTGTACTCACAGTCTAGAAGTGATTCTGCACTTCAAATCACGTGGGGACAGTCTCAGAAATGGAAGAAGGGGAGAAGATGGCATGTTGATGGTTGACTGGATACGGCCTAGAGGACAAAAGCAAAGAAAAAGTTTTTGGGGTGGGGATAGTACCAGTCTGAAATACGTTACCAGTGTTTGGGGTTTCTTGGTGTATCACCATTATTTACCAATCTTTTTTTTTATGTAGGAATTCTAGTACTTCTCACTCCCACCTCCAGATGAGTGCTGCCTTCCATCTCTGCCTGGCACTGTGATTAGCTATCCCTCAGGTAGTCCTCAAGGAAAAAAGGTCTAATATGGTACATGAGAGCTCTGCTATTAGTTCCTTTTTAATGCTCTGAAAAGTAACTAGTTTCTATGCTATTCCTCATTTAAATGCTTTCAGTGACTTTGGTAACTTCTTCTGGATGGGATTACATGAACAGTTTTCTTTTGGTGGCCGTATGTCACCAAACGTAAGCAAGCGGCATTTAGTATATCAAATACAAAGTCTTTTCATTGCAAGAGAAGAAGGTTCTGATCTAAAACTTGTGAAGGTAAATAGGAATCCTTACATCGTGTTCCGTGATCCCTCACTTTGGGATTCTAGAAGTAGGCCTCGGGGCCTGGAGTTAAGGCCCTGCTAAACACAGTTGTACTCGGAGATAGACTTGAAGTGTTTTCAGGCTTATGGAGTTGGACTGGGTATTTGCCTCACATGAGTCAATAACTGAAATCATCAGGCAAAAGACCTTCAATAAATATAGCTCGGTTTGCAAACACTTTACTTTTTGCTTTATTTTTTAAAGCATTACCAGCCTAGCCTGTCAATCATGTTCACAAAGGACCATTCACGGCGGTTTACAGTGACTAGTCAGTCTGAATGCAGCATATTTTAAAGGGATATAAAATTAAAAGTTCAGAGGAGATAGAAATAGCATTGGTTAAGACAAACCCACCTCTGTACAATACACACTGCACAGACAGAGCAAATAACCAAATGCAACAGCCGTAAGACCGAGAGAGGTCTTATATTGCAAGTTTGCTTTCTCTTACTTTTCTCTCACACGGCTGACTCAGTTCAGAGCTATTTGACCCAGCGATACGTAACCAATACTTAATGAACAGCAAAAAGAGAGAATCAATTCTCTTTCATGCAGTGCCATACTATCACTTTTCTGAAGCAGTTTGTAATTTTTTTCTTTGTATGTCTTTATGAGGTGACTTATAACACACCGTTTCAGATATTGTAGACATCTGTATCATTAAAGCCTAATTCTTGCAAAAGCCGTCTCCCCACTCAAAGCCGTTTTTCTGGTATGTGTCCCTGAACTGCAGATACACTCCCGTGCATCTTGACAGAATCCTTAGCATCTGTATAGCATTTGGTTTTGTCTTCAAAGTTATTTGCTAGCATGAGCTAATGTATCCTTACAACACCCAGAACAGTTGGCAAATTTTATTATCCTCATTTTATAAATTGGGAAGCAGCAGCAGAGGGGTGAAGAATCCATTCTATCATCTTTATTCACATTGATTACTGCCTTAATCCCTGGCTAGTTCCACTTCTTTCAGTGGAAATTCTTGCACGGTAAGATACTATTTGATAGGACTGAAAATCACAGTGTCCTCCACTGAGTGATTTGAGCAAGGCCACGATGAGAGTTTAGTGCAGGTTTAGAACTGAAATTTCTCTCTCACACACACTCTTTTGCTTCACACACCTTCCCAATTTAAAAACAAAACCCAGAACTTACCACCATATCTGTCCTTTTTCCACCCCCCCAAGCTAATTTGCAGTAGTAATAATGATCAAGTAGCCCCACTGGACCGACATTACATATGGTACAAGTTGACACATAACACAAAAAAACTCAGAGCACTGACACAGTTCCCAATTTCGTATGCTACAAAAATGACCACCTTTTTGATCTCGTAACTTAACAATTCAAAGGAGGGGGATGAAAGGTGCACTTAAAAGTTTAATATGAAACTCAGCACTACAAAGAAGGTGGTACTAACTCAGTTTCAAGGTACAAAGCCATGTCTCTATTTTTTTTAAATATTGTTCTTTCAGTGTGGAATGCATACTCTAACTTCACAACATCGTCTTTGTATTTTCACAGAACAGATGAAGATCAGTACAGTAACCTAGAGAGGCCTTGCTGAATTTGCTCTGTTAAGTTAGAGGGAACTGGGTGTTCTCACCTTCCAGAATAAAGTTGTTTTGCCCACTTCTCCTTCCTACTTCTGCAGACACCTCATATTTGTTCAACACATACGAGCACCAAGTCCTGATCCATGTCTCCTTATAAACCTTAGCTATCATTGTGTAGTAACATTTTTAATTGTAAAAATAGGGTGGCTTATTTGGGCCTTTACCAATTTTTAGAACTGTGAATTTGCTGATTGGATTTTCACATACCTCTCTGTTGAGGACGGAAGTGTTCAGGCAGCAACTACTGCTTAGGATGGGGAGGGGAGTACAGAAACTTTCCCCATCTCCAAGTGGCAGCAGCTCTGATTCTCCAGCACTTTTCCTCCCCTACCCTGTCTCTGCTCCAGTTCATTCCTCTCCTCTTCTATTCGGATGGCAGTAATTTCACAACTCCTTTACTCCTGGGAGGTCAAATCCACCGTCCACTACCCAGCTGAGAAAGCATGCACCTGCCTTGTCAGTGTCTATGGCATCAATGCGATGAAACTTGTAACTATGTTATGTTTTGTAAAAGACAC
Organism: Strix aluco; assembly: GCF_031877795.1. Lineage (NCBI taxonomy): Eukaryota > Metazoa > Chordata > Aves > Strigiformes > Strigidae > Strix > Strix aluco. The sequence goes on along the minus strand of NC_133933.1, from coordinate 53,727,631 downwards.
TCTGCTCACAAGTTTCTAGGTTTCTTAGACTCTAGCCCAGCATTAGAAGGTCAGTACTGAGAGTTTCTATGATGGGGGTATGTGAAACGCTGTATACTTGAAAAATAATCTGTGGTACCTTAGGTAACAAAAGGGCTGGAATAGAAGACAACAGCCTCCAAAGGTCTCTCATCCTCAAACACTGCCACTCTGGGCTTTGTTCCTGCCATTTTCCATGACACTTTCTTCCAAAGATCCAAGACCCGTCTTTTTTTATTTATTGATTTGATTTATTTACTTCTGTAGCCCTCTTCCTTGTAGCCTCCTTTACAGACCAAAGTCTCTACGGCAAGACAGGGAGGCCCACACTAGGCCCCTGGGGGTTGCTGGCAGAGTCAGTGGTGGGAAGGGAGCTGCCCTTTGGGGAGTGCCACCAGCGCAGGGCTCAGTTGCCCGCTCCCGGCAGCGCAGCAGCAGGCTGAGAGTTGGGCCAGGGAAGAGCCCTGTGGCGGAGCCAGACAACCCAGGCCTGCGGGGCTGAACTGGGGCCGCTCTACCTGAGAAGCTGTTGCGCCTGGGGAGGATCAAGATGGTTTAGCTGCTCTGCCTTCCCCACATTCTCTGGCCTCCGCATGTTTTGCCACACACAGCCTGGCTTGGTGTCTCTTGTACTGCAATGTTTTGGAGTAGTGAGGGGTAAAACCCTCTCAAATTCACCTGGGTAAAAAAATGCATGTTTGATTATGTATAATTTTTATAGGAATAAGCATAAGCAATCAGGTTCTCCTTGGTTTTCAGTAAAAAACCTTCATCTGAAATTATATTGGGGGGGCAATATTTTAGTCTAAATAAGTAATTCCAGTATTGGAGAAACACACAATTTCCACTTACTGTTCTTTTAGCTCTCATTCTGCTTTCAAGCTACATCTCCTCAACCATCCCAGTGGCTCACAGGAGTTACCTATTAAACCTCTGCCACAGAGTCCAGCCTATAGGTTTTTTGTTTCTTCACAATTTTCTGTGGAAGAAGGAGAAAAAAATCAATTCTAACTGCATGTTTCTGCAAGATATGCTCCACTCTATATTTCCAATTATTTTTAACCCTTTATTTAAGGAACCCAGAACAAAATCAAGTTCTGTCAGAAACATATTCCACTCCTGTTGTGAATTCTACTCTACAGCAAATCATATACCCTTATGATTTTGGCTCTCAGAGAATATTTGTTGGCATTTCCATCTGAATATATCTGCTAACAGAAAGAAAAAAAGAAAAAATACACAGTAAGTGTAGGATACTGTCAAAATACACCATAACTTTAAAGGAGTAGTTAAAACAAAATATTTATAGTCTTTAAAATGCAATTCAGTAACCATACACAAAGAGTTTTTCATTTTGATTCAACAGTACTGGTTTCTGCTCTCCCTTGTACTAGTACAGAGCAGGAGTAACTGCACCCACTCCCAGAATGTACAAATCCAATGTAAGCGAGAGAAGGAAGAATCTGGGTCCTACCATTCAAACCTACCACCAGTGACAGCTCTGCTAGATGTGCCAAAAACTACTGTGCATGAGAGGAGAGGGCTGAGCTGAGCAACCTGGTCTGATCTCTCAGCTGACTCTGCTTTGAGCAGGAGTTTGGACTGGACACCTGCTGAGGTCCCCACCCACCTGAACCTGTAATTCCGCTCTGTAAATTCTTTTTACTTGCATTTTCACCACTGAACTTATGGGAACAGATTCAGGCTTTTCTAAACGCACTGGGTTTTGGGGTGGTTTTTGTGTTGGTTTTGTTTGTTTGTTTGTTTGTGGTCGTTTGTTGTGGTTTTTTTACCAAATCAAAATGTTATGCCTTCACTTCTTTTTGTGTGACCATCCAAGTAAACTATATGTTTCTGAAAGAACTGTTAATACTAGTGCATTTTGCATTGCTTCACTATTGTATCTGTGTAAAAGTGAAAACGTAAGGCAGGAACAGCGACAAACACCAGCACTCAGTCATAAGCCTCAGCAGTGTTCCAGATAGCCCTTCTGATTTGAAAACTCCGTGAAAACCTTTTCAGCAAACCTCATTTCTTCAAGGGCAGAATTTGTCTTGCAGAAGCTTTGCTTTCGCAAGTTTGGTAGGATGAGACCTAGAACACAGAACAGAGACCTCTCTGGGGAGAGCAGAGAGGACAAAAGAAACGATTCTCCTCTTCCACCAGTGTTAATCTATACATTTGGATGGATGTGAGAGTACAATTAGATGCCATGAGCTCATGTGTGCTCCTATGTATGTCCTGCCTGCTTGAAGAAAATATAACATACTATAGGGTTTAACACCTGCTAGGACACAGCCACCAGCAGCCTTCTTTTCAGTTTCATTCCACAGGTTCTGCTGCTATACTGACCTCTGATTTTTCAGTCAGGGCCTGTGCATTACATTTTTGCTTCCCTTCAGAAATCATCCTGCTTGACAGAGGAGAAAAACTCTTTCCTGTACTGTCCTTTTGATAAAAAGCTTGCAGTCAGTACAGGGCTAGAAGTTACCAGACTGATGACCCCAAAATGTGAGGTCCTTTATAAGTAGTGTTTGGGAACAGCACAACATCAGTCACGCCGACAAGGAGATATTTTCAGGGTTGCTTAACAGCAGTTGGAACACCAAAGGCAGGGAAGCACAGCAAAAAAATGTTGTGTTGCCACCTTTCACAGTTCTATGAAAAGTCTTCCGGTCCTGAAGACAAATGATTATGTTGTAGTTGCAGAGAAAAGCCTGGGAATGGGATTCAAGTTGTATTTTCTTAACGGAGAAAAAAAAGTCAGTTGCAAAGACAAGCAAACCCTAAGCGTTTGTTTGTATTACCAGCAATACTATAATCGTTTTCTTTTGCATCTTAGACTGTATGGAAAAAGCCTTGAGAAATTTGCAGGAAAGATTAATTTCTCCTCCCCAAAGGCCACCGTCCCCAAACTTTCTACCAGCCTCGAAAAACAAACTGAAGGGACGAGCAGGCGGGTTTCAGAAGCGTCCGCCAGCCTCCGCTTCCTAAATTGTAAAGCGGTAACTACCAGAAAATCGGCGCTGCCTACCCACAGCGGCCAGCCTCCGCCGTTCAGGTCCGTGAAGGCTTATCCTGAGGTAACCCGTGAACCCACAGGGCCACACACCGCCCTCACCCCGGGGCTAGGCGGGAAGGACACAGCCCCTTGGCGGATGGGGGGGGGGCAAAAATCCCGCTCCCCTCGCCGAGCCCTGAGGTGCCCCGCCCCGCCGAGGCGCCAGGCAGGGCGGGGGGACACAGCCTGGCCCTGGGGGCGCGCTCCTTCCCCTCCACACGCACCTTCTCCCCCCCGCCCCCGCCGCTCCGTGCCCGGCACAACGATCAGCGTCGCAGCGACGCCTGCGAGAACCGCCCCCGCACGCGCGCGAGGCGGGAAGGCGCGGGGGGGGGGGGGGGGGGGGGGGGGAGTGAGCTCGCGCGCTCGCGCGGCTCCCCCCCGCCCCCCCCCCCGCGCGCGCGCCCGCCGCTCCCATTCAGGCTCTCGCCGTCCCCGGCGCGGCGGTTGCTGCCGTCAGCGCTGCCTGCGTCAATGCTGCCTCAGTGACACGCACCGGGGCTCTGCGCTCCCCACCCCCACCCGCCTCCTCCTTTCTCCCGTTTGTTGGGGTTTTTTTTTGTTGCTTTTTTTTTCCCCCTCAATGAGACGCCTTAATGGGATTTTTTTTTTTTTTTTTTTAATGATGTCCCTTATAAATCGGGCCGGCTGGCGGGTGCCGTTGGCACGTTTACAGTTAACGGTTCCTTTCTGTGGGGGGGTTCTATCCTTCCCCCCCTTTTTTATTTTTTTTAAAATAATAATTTTAATGAACAATTACTATTTCATGTATTTATTTCCCGTGTCACACGGGGGGACGTGGGTCTTCTCACCGACCACCCCCCACCCCCACCCTCACCCTCCCTGTCACTGCAGCGCTGGGGGAGGCTGGAAGCAGGAGGCCGTCCCCAGCACACTCTCAGCTTACTATATTATAACGGATTTCCCTCTCTCCCAGAAAAGCAACTTTTTTTTTATTATTTTTAATAGCTTACTTGTTCAGCATTTTTGCATTATCTGCACACCCACCGTTATTTCTCCTCTTCCCACTGTCCCCCCCTCCCTCCACCCGATTATTCATCAAGTCCTGGGCTCTAAAGAGTAATGGTTTATAAAATGGTTGCTGTGTGCATGTCCTCAGTTGCACGCATAACCCCATCCTCCCATCTGTGTTCCTCTCCTGCTCATCAAGGTCAGACAGAAGACTTGAGGGCACAGTTAAACCCAAAACACATTTATTTACATTTTCTTCCAGACTGTCTCCTACTACCCCTTTTCTTTTCCTCTGGAGAATCCGATGGCAAAGCTCCCCGGATTTTTGTGGGGTCAGGCCTTGCCCTACTTCAGAACATATCTGCGCTTAGCTCGGCAGAGAGGATGATATCCTGGTCCTATCAAAGTCAAGGGGAATCAGTGAATTCAGGCGTCACTGGGTTGGGCTGGCAGAGCGTGCAGCCATGCTCTGGCCAAACCCAGCCCCGTTTCCATTCATCTTAACTGCAGCCGTGCCAAGCCGCTGCGAGCCCGGCTGGTGCTGCCGGCGCACGCTGCCCTCCCATACAGGAATCCTTGGTGACGCTGAGCAGCTGGAGCACGTCCCGCACCTCCCTGCTGCCGCCATGCAAGGAACCCGAAACTGGCTTCCACCTCCAGGCACCTCCCCAGCAGAGAAAGGTCCTTCGAGGTCAGGGATTGGCTGGATAAATTAGAGCAGCCTAAAGACTGTATTAATTTAGACTGCAAAGGAGCCTGGTGCCGTCCAAGCCCCAGGGGTATGAGGCACAGTCATTTTTACATCCTCCCAGCTGCACCTACCCCTGCTCCCCTCCAGCTCAGGGTATACTAACAAGTGTATGGCAGAAACTCTCTTTTTTTCTGTTGATGCAAAAAGCAACAGTCTCAGAAACAGTTCAGTTCTATAGCGCCAACTACTTTGAATAACCATTTTGCTTCAAAATACAAGGAAAAAAATATTTTAAAAGGGCAAGCCATTAGACCACAAACTAGATTTCTGAAGAGAAAAAGGAATCTAACAACCAAATAAATTGTGCACAGCAAGAGCTTCACTATGCATTTGAAACTTATTGTTATTTGCTTTTTTACACACAAAAAAAGGGAAACATAAACCCGGTATCATAAAAACAATGCTGGATAGCAATAGGGATCCTTACAACAACAGGAATACGCTTACCCATTTTAATACCCAGTTTATGCTTTAAACTCTATTTACATTACGTTTTTGTTTAACTATATTTTACTATATGTATCAGTGGCAATTCTCCTCGATAAATACCCATTTAACAGATAGGCCACAAAGCCACGCAGGACAGAGAACTGAGCGGGCCCAGGTTCGCTGTACCAGGTAAGATTCAAGCATGTGAGCAGTTCAGCAATCTGCCCTACTCACAGGACATGCGAGGAAAGAAAGGCGGGCATTCGGAAAGGCTTCTGCAGAGTCCCAGGGATGGCAAATGGCCTGTCTTCACCTGCAGTCATTTACTTTCTGCCACGGTGACTGCGTGCGCTTTCTTATAAATTTTTTTACTATTTAATTTCAGTGTGGCAAAGCCAAACTCAGGATTCATTTGTGCGTGTTTTCCATGTTATGAATAACACAGCTCTCAGTAGCCAAGCATGGTAAATGGGAGACAGGACAAATAGCATGCACTAGTACATATTAATAAGGGAAACTTTACTGTTTATTTCCCCACATTAAAAGCTGACCTTGTGAGAACAAGGGTAGCCATTGCCAGCGTATGCCATACAACACTGAAGGCGAAACAATGTCCATGGAGCGGGAAGCGGTCTGCTGTCTGTGCAGAAACAGTCACTCTTCCATGTCAGCATGGCCGAGGGGAGTGGTGCCCGCCTCACGGGCTGGGGGGTAGCTCCCTGCCTTTGCACAGAGTGCAGCACTGCACTCACTGGATCTGCCTTTGGAGAAGCAGGTTTGAAACAAGTCAATCTTTGCTCTGCCTTGGGAGTTGCTCCAAGTCTTTGGCTGCAGATTGCAGTGCTAAATTGAGACCATTATTTTGCATTGAGCTATTTTCATCTCAAAGTTCTTTAAAGGCTTAGCAGATATACAGACTATGGTGCTATATGCACAGGAATCACTCTAGCCACTAATGAAATGCAGCTACCTATTAACCAGAGCTGTGTGATGCCTGGTCCCTGGGTGTGATGACTGCCAGAAGATTTTGTTTTATCCAACTGAGTCGAGTCTGGTTTTTGGTTAGTGGAATACTTCATGCCATTGGAAAATGAAAACTGGCAGGATCTTTACATACAGAAGTAGGTTTAGACAGTTACATTCAGCCCTGGAATCTGAAATGCCACCACTGAGAGAAGATCTCCTCTGGAGTCTTGCTTTGTTCCACTACCCATATTCAATATTAATTATCAAAACAGTCCTTCCATTCAATGGTGCAGGGAGCTGAGTGTGAACATATGGAGTCTTTCACCCATGGGGTAGTTATTCAAAGGCCTCCAGGGCCAGATGTGGACAAAACGCTGTGGTGTTTTGGTGGTCTATAGACAATGAATTAATAGTTTCACTACAGTTTCTTGTGGACAGGTATAGGTAAAGCACCACAGCCACCTCCACAACTGGCTTTAACTCACACTTAACTGTTCTGTCTAGAAGAGGCAAGAAAACTGAATTACTGCATATTTGCCATTATGGAAAATTAATTTTAAAATGTAGAAAGCATCTATAAACTGTATGCCTAAACTGAGTGATATAATAGCCACTCAGTACTGTACATACACCTTTGTATAGATTGCACGCACTGCATTAAATAGGCATGCTTCCCTGTCTCTAGTTAGGGTAGAGAGGGAATTGTGTGGTGAAAGACGTAATTTGTACATTAGGAAGTCTCTGTTGCCAGATCAGCAGCAGCAGCACTGACGTCTGTACTCTCTCGCTTTGTTCCTGCTGCTATAAATCAAAATGACTACAGTCCAAATGCCTCACTTGTTTAACTATAAATGCACTGCTAGTCAGAAAAATCCACACCAGGAGGGATCTAGATAATCTGAATATAAACTGATTAAATAAAGTCCAAAAAAGGACAGGAATAACATTTATAAATTTATGTTTTCAACAACAACAAAAACTTTGAAAGGGTGGAATCCAGCAGAGCTGTAAAAATTCTGTGTCTGCAGGCACTGATGTCTTTGCTAAATGAACTATCAAATTTGCCTTTCTTAACGTGCATTGGGATTTTTTTTAATTTTTTTTTTTTCCCCCAGAATAATCCAACCTCTTTAGAAGCCTATTTTCCCCTTGTGTCCTCATGTATTTTCCTGCTTATGTAAACTACTGGAAGCAAATTAAAAGAGGATAGATGAAGTGGGTCAGGTTTTACTTTCCCTGATTTTATATGCCTGTGTGTTTATGATAATACAAACATGTATAACTAAGGTTTACTCCCACTTATTTGGAATTATAGAAAACTAAATACCTCCTCTGCAGATGAAATGAACCCTCAAAGCCTAAAATACCACTTAGATCCCTTCCAAGTTCTAAAAGAGGACTCAACAGTTACATAAAAATGATGGTTCCAATGCCTGCTGCTAACCTGTTGGCTGTGGGAGAGCAGGGGAACTCTACTCCTAACACCTACCGAGACCCTGGAATCACTTTAGAAAAATGCAGCACAATTTCTTGACTAAATGGAAAGGGAATGGGAGAAATTAAGAAGGTAACCTTCCAATACCAACATTAGCTCAGCTGAGCTGTAAATCCTGTGTATTGGGCAGCATAGCCAGAAATATGTTGAGCTGTACTTCTGAAGAGGAAATAACAGGATCAGAGAACAGCAGGTGAGCACATTGTCAATGCCACGCTGACATTGCTATTAGAGCCACTGCATTACAGTTCAAGACCACCAAATTTTTATAGTAAGACATTCAAAGAGTATCAAAGCAAAAAGTCTGAAGGTATTTGTTTCACGGAGGCTGTCTTGTTAGGCCTTGGATAATGAGTTTGCAACCAGATGTTCATTTTAAGATCTGATCCAACATGCACTGAAGTCAATGGAAAGTCAATTGGAAGTTCCAGATTACTGGAAAAGAGCTACTGTAGAGCCAATATTTTTTAAAAAAATAATAAAAAAATAAACAGGATGTACCCATTGGTCATTCAGCTTGGCACTGATCCTAGGCAAAACTGTGGAAGAGCAAAAGAGCAGACACAGGGTCATCAATTATGTGCCACCGAAGTTGTCACAGTTGTCATGTGAATGGATAGAGACTACAACAAATGGAAAATAACTGGATTTATCTTACCTCTTTCTCATTGCTGGCCAACATAGCCAGTATCCTTCTCATTTGCCATTCATTATGAGCACCTGCACCTGGTTACTATAACTCAGCTGGCACAACAGTAACATTTTAGGATGTGGTAACTATGTAAAATAACACAGTAACATGAGAGAGTAACATGATCAATGCCAGTTAACACAGATTTTTAAAAACAGCCTAACAGGCCTCAAACAACACTCAATTTGTTTTGTTTTGTTTCAGTTTATAAATGCATATGTTGAAAGAGAACCATCTTGAGGTAACAGGCTTCTGTAAGTCTTTCAGATTCAGTTCCATGTGACACCAATTTAAAAAATTAACTATAAACAATAAGCAGTATAACACATATTAAAGAGTCAGACTGGGATCCAGTATCTGAAAGATGAAGCTAAACAAAATCTTCTGTGTTTCAAAATTAACCATTGTAACTGCCTCCCCAGGACACAATTCACTCTGGAGTCTTTAACTCAAGACTGGTTGGATACCTTCCTAGAGATGTTAATCTTGTTGCCAAAGTTTCTAGTTGAGATTCTCTAGGCCCCGCTATTTGGGAAGTCAGATGGTTATCCTAATGGTCCTTCTAACTCTGGAACACATGGGACCCTGATAATTAGTGAACAGTGAACACAGATTAGCCTACTCTTAGGTAAGGTTTCCCTTGAGCAAAGTTCAGTTTATTTTTTAGCATCCATTTACATCTATATGATTTACATGCAGATCTTAAAAATAACTCTAACAAATCAAGCAGTGTCTTTGTATCACAAGAGGCTGTATGTTGTTGGACAGAAGATCAAATTTACAGGAGAAAAGAGAGAAAATAAATTCAGGGGAGGATGGAGGGTGCTTAACCGTGGTTTGGTGCAGCCTTCCCTCACATCTACCCGATTAGGAAAAGGATGGAATTAAAACAAATACCCATATGAAATTTGGTGAGAACTGCAGTGGAGTGGAGACATCTAGCTGCCTTCTGTCTACCAACAGCATCCGTGAATCAGGAAATCCTGGCTCTGGAGAGAGTCTATAGATACTGACTTTAGGAGAAAGGGAACAAGCCCTTCCTTGCTGAAAGGGAACATAAAACTGGGATGGAGAGGAGATTATATTTACTGTTTACATTTCCTCTTGTTCTCTCCCAACAAAATCTTATTTCCTTTAATTCTTTAAGTTTGGTTTCTTAGGAGAGCTTTTTATTTTGGCAGTTCTGGTTACGTGGCCTTAAAAATCAACTTTGAATGTGCAAATCATCATGAGAAACAATGCTGAAAATACCTCCTTGATCCAGAACTGAAGAGGACTGAAGTGTGCTGATGGAGATAGTGTGAATAAGCCTGATTGCCATTGTTCAGGCTGCACCCCATCCCTGATTAGAAAGTCTAAAAAAGGGGCATGTGTCATTACTGCAGTATACTCTCCCTTGAGAGTAAGCAGAGCCAGTTCCAACCCACGTCTACATCTCCAGAGGCCCAGCAAATGCAAGACTCCACAGCAAGGTGGTACTGCATGCAGCACATCACCTGCAACCCCACAAGCTGAAGCTAAGCAAGCTGCATGGTGCTCTGCTCTGCAGAGGAACCTCTGGGGCTGTGTCCATGAACGAGAGCCTGCTGAGTGACCGCATCCACATGTGCAGGCACTAGACTCAAACACACCATCAGCTGTGGGACTAAGATGACTTGCTGTGTAGGTACTTGAGGGCTTCAAAACATCAGGTGTGCCCTCCATTTTGTATGACCCCCAGATTCTGCAGCTAGTTGTTGCAGGCTCTGTGACTGCAGCAATCAGCAGCAGGATATCGCAGTAAGACTACAGCCTTGTTCCTTCAGCTTTTCTTAGCATGTCTCCTTACAACTTCAGCCTGTGCCTGCTCTCAGTGCACATAAACACACACACACGTGCTAGCTCCAGCAGTAACCAGGCTTTCTACACTCACAAATTCTGACTCTACAGTTGGAGAACTATCCAAAATTGCAGTTGGAGCCCAGCTGTTCCCTACCATCACCCGATAAACAAAGGCCATGCAACTCTGTGTATACGCTTCTCCAAGAGAGACAAGATCTGGGAAGCTCTGAACAAGTTTTGCGTAAGAAAGTACAGGGATTATACTAGTTACAGCTATCTAATCACAACAAAATAATCCCTGTGACCGTGGAGGTGAGGCCAATATTCAGATAATGACGTGTATCTAGAACGAAGTAGGAGATTTAGGACATCAGGACAAAGGAATGATAATAAGGATCCTGGCCCAAACTTAAATGCTAATGCATACCAAACATTAACGTGCCCCAGACAACAGCCATTTCAGAGGACAGTTTTTGATTTTCCTAGGGAAGAAATACCACCAGCAGAACAAAATTTGCAGTGTTATTTTTTGGTAGATGAGGAGGCAGCTTGTGTTCCAAGGCCCATACCTATGTCAGGAGTGACATCAGGTCCACAGTTTAAACTAAGGAAGGCACCTCTAGCTCAAAACTGGTTGAGTTTGCAGTCGTCTCTGACAATGTAAGCAGCAAGGTCACAGGTGCAGGAACAAGTACTTTTCTCCTCTGGAGAGCTCCCTTGAGAATGAATTTGAGGGTGCCCTTGTGGCATCATATCAAGCAAGGAATCTTGCACTCAGCATCCATTGCTTTTTCTGTCAGAGGAGGACTTCAGCCTCCAAAGATGTTAATTTAGTTGCTATTCTTCCCTTCTCCTTTCCTCCTGTGTCAGCCCAAGAGTAACAAGAAAGTCAAATGAGATGTACCATCTCATTCAGTCTTTCTAAACCAGTGCTTGGCCAGGACTTTCTGGCTTGTGCCTTCAGTCCCTGGGACTTTCAAATGTCTCTCCAAGTTTCAGAGTGGTCTGAAACAGCTTCACCTCCAAGATTGAGTGTATTCATTGGAATACAAACAAGGCTTAACACTTTTAACCAGAGCTAAATTTATCAAAAGAAATCATGAAGTGAGCTAACCGTGAAGGTCATTATTCTGGAAGGGAAATGTGAACACAAGGACTAAACTTTACCTGGAAAATTTAAGCTGAACATTTCTGCCAATGATTAGGGCAACAAGAAATTGAAGGATATATTTTCAAGAAAGCTGTGGAAACACTTTGTAGAGGATTCTCATCATTCTGTTTACAGGTGCCAGTGTAAGCAACTGTGTGGTTTGCCAGTGAAACAAAGATAAATGAATGAATTTGAGTTCAAGCCTTACTTATAAGAAGCCCTCATATTGCCATGATTCATTTTGGCAGCCCACCAAACCTGAGAGAAACTCAATGAACCAGCATAATCCCTGATCACTGAAGTTAATTGAGGTTGAGTCACACCTGGAAAAATCTTGCCCATTCATTCATTAACAAGAGAAGAGACTAAAAACACTGTATAGATTGTTTCTGCTCTCTGGGACAAGGTGTGCTAAGAAAAGACATTTCTGACTTAAAAGCACAAGCCTTCCTTCCATTCTCTCTAGAGGAGAAAAATGCAAGCTTGTGGAAAATTCATATCTAGGCAGTCAAGTTATCCTAAACTCTCAAAGTTGGTACACTACCTTGCCACGTGTAAGTCCATCAAAGTCTACTGTGCTATGAATGAGTCTTTACCACCTGACTGAATTCACAGTAGCTTTTTCCTGTACCTACTGTACTGCACTGTGACAGTTAAGGGTACTTAAGTTTAGTCTAGTGTAACACAGTACTGTAACAGGGACAATGCCCATGGTAGCATGCGGAGGATATTGGAATAATGTTCTACCACTGCCTTGACTTTGACTCAGTGCTTGTGCCTGCAGGATACTTTGCTTATTGCCTTGAAAATGCCATTACCAGTGAAGGATTCCACATAAAAGACTCCTGAAAAATTAAATTAAGAAGATTTTTTTCATGCTGTGTATGAAAACAGCATTCAGTCTCATGCATGAAATTCCTTCCGTTATCTTAAGTTTCCAAAGAACAGTTTTATTATTTTCATGGCAGTGAGCCCCAAAGATGGAGTTACAAACCTACCTCATAATTTGTCCCAGCTGTATGTATTAAGCTCATGTTCTTCCTGATCTGGGATGTTATGGTAGTTATTCAGTCATCTCAAGAAAGTGCTTCATAAACCAGTTCTAAGGTAGCTCCAGTTTTGGGAAGTCTGTAATCAACAGTATCTTCCAAGGAGATATTTACCTTGGGTTCTTGACAGTTGTGGAAAATCGCCAGCAGACTGGGAATTCACATCAGCAACGTAACTCCTCTATATGTTCTTATCAGTGATGGAGTGTGCTAGGGTCTTTGAAATAACTCATTTTGGTGTTTTACTGAAGCTAGGAACACAAAAATAGGAGCATTTGTCCCTGTTTTTTGCCACTGTTTATTTTAAAAAAAAAAAAAAAAAAAAAAAAATCTGTGTTCCAGAAAGGTTTTTGGAACAACCAAAGCAAAGACAAAGCCCGGGTTTTATTCCATACTCAACTGCTTCTGCAACAGGACATTTTGGGTGTTTTGACAATTCCCTGTAGATATCCAGCCAGGATGTATGTACTGAATAAAAAAAAAAATAAAAATAAATAAATAAAAAAAACCAAACAAAAAACCAAAACCAAACAAAAAACCAAAACCCAACTTCAACTTACTTGCTGCAGCGAAGTACTTAATTTAGCTCTTTACCTGAAGTAATAAATTAAAAGCAACCCATTATCTGGGTTTCAGTGCAACTCATTCTTCTTTCCAAAGCCTGACATTTACAGTAGAGGAACTCAAATATATAAACATTTCCCACTTTTACTAATACTACTAATCTCCTAACTCACTTCAACCACAAATGATTTTAAGTAACCAATAGATCTTTAGAATCACTTTTATTTGCACTGCTGGAATAGTCATCTAATGTCCTAATAGATCTACAGTAAGGGAATATGTCCTGAATATAGTTCTAAGAACAATAAATTAAAATGAGAAAATATTTAGAATTGTTCTAGTAAGATTTATATATAAAAGCTGTTTGTGTGGGCAGGAGTTAAGTGTTGCACTCAAGACTTGAAAACCACCTTAAAGGTATTGACAACTAACTGGAATTAAGGTTTTTCAGAAGAAAGATAATGACAGAGTCAGGAAAGTCATCTGCTACTTGTTTGTTTCAGTGAACACTATTTCCTTCCATAGCAGGCTTAGATGGATACCTTGTTATGGCATTAGGAAACACTGTATTTTGCTGAAGGTCTAATTCCCGTAGGATGTAGACAGAGGAAAAATAGTGACTATCACATGCTTTCAGTTTCACAGAAATATCCATGCATGTTGGAAGACCAGCCGCCGTCACTGATAAACATCTCTATAGTGAGAGCCCACACTTCACATATCAAGACTATGCAGCAGAGAAAGAGCAGAAGAGTTTCTATTAGAGCTGAATAGGAACTAGAATTCCAGTTTTGTGGAAAATCCTCATATACATCGCACTTTCAGATTTTGTCACAAACCAGTTGCGAACACAGTCAGCTAAAAGAGCAAACTAATACATTCTCTCCCATTTCATTTTAATACCATTGATCAGTTGCTGTATTTCATGGAACAGCAGTTTGGGTGCCTTTAACCCTCTTCTATAGCCCATGCCCCCAGCTACATCCTTCTTCACATGCCATGGCAGCCAGTGCCCACAACAGGAGAACCAGTGAGCCCCGTGCAAGGGGGAGCCCCTAGAAGAAGGGGGACTACCAATTGCAGTAAAGAAAGTACATAAGAGATTAATTACAAGCCCAGAAACCTTCAGTCAATACTCAGGTAGACTGCCTGCACTACCTCTCTATCTGCATATTCACCCTGTATATTCTGGTGTCTAACCTTTTTGCCAGATTAGCTTGAACAACAGGGTATTAAACCTGGGTTATGATTATAGCAAAGTGGAGGGAGTGTCAAAAAGTGGAAATATGTCACTGTATTCTCATCTCAAAATCTTATGGCCTACCACCCTGAAAGGAGGTGAAGGAACAAGCAGCAAACAAAATCTGCCACTGTGAAAGAACTGACAGGTTTAATCATCATTTCTGCTTCAGAAATTTTTAAAATGCAGTATGTGAAAACACGCTGACCCTTGGGAAGTAAGTGGGGCTGTTAAAAATAAATAGGTTCCAGCTTTTCAGGAAGAGCAGATTCACTACAGTGACGTAAAAACACCCAGCAGCTTGTCCCAGCCATTTCCCATGAGACACTGTTGATTTAGGAAGAAACAGCAGCTCACACAGCTGCTTGGAAATTTAAATGCCAGGATGTTAGTTCTTGAATCTCTTCTTTTTATTTTTCCACAGCTCACCTTTGACACAGTGACAGTATTTGCACAGTCCCTCCATAACCTCAGAAAGACCCTTTGAAGACTTTAAAAAAAAAAAAAAGCAAGCTTCACAGAACATCCCAGTACATCTCAAAATATATTACAAGATACTAGTCGTCTTAGAAATATCCTCTTACTATTGGGAGAAGGTTTATTTTAGAAATTAAGTATTTAATATTGTTCATTTTAAGGTTTTTAATTTTCCATTGAAAGGAATAACGCATCCCAAGTACATTTTGGGTGTTGTGTCCATGTACTTGCCAGAAAAGGACCAGTGCTGTGGTATGACGCCTTGATGCACAGAGATGCAACATGTGGGCAGCCTGAGCCAAGGCACAGACAGATCAAGAAGTGAGCGCTGAAACAGAAGTTTCCCTCTGGATTAAGTTAATGATTTACAGCCATTTCTACCAGTTACAGCAGATTATTTCTGTGATACTATAGCTGCAGGCTTTGTAATGACAAATAAAATTTCTTCATTTCAAACCATGCATGTGCATCTGAATTCAAAGAGGTTTGTTTCAGGCCCATGTGGAGGCTGACAGGGTGAAGTATTAAGTCATTTTAGTTAGGAAGATAGTTCTTCCAGTAAACATTTCATCATCCATCTGTTTTCTCTCGTGTTAATTCACCAGGATCTAGTTCATTTACTGTTTGCTTCTTAGATTTCCACTCACTTTTTCCCCTAAAATCCTGTTAAATTCTAACCAATGCTTTACATAAGACAGAACACATGAATTAGTGTTTGTTTATAAAAGGAGTGTAGGGATTACATGCTGGAACAGATTCTTTATACATAATCACTTCAACACATGTCTTTCCACCTCACTTACAGTAAGACTGCAAGTCATGTAAATATCTCTACAACCAAACTAAAATTGCTGGTTGGTTTGTTGTACTTCTGCTCCAAGAGAATGAATGAAGAATATTTGTATATGTTTTTAAAAATGAAAATTTATAGAAAATATAAACCCATACAGATATATGTCTAGAAACTGAAGGAAAACAGTATGATCTCAATGGATTCTCCTTGATAGATAAGGCATCAGATAATTAACATCAGGCAAGATCCATCATCTTATCATCTTACCATTTGCCCTGAATACTATACACCCATTACTAGATCAGCTGTAGAAACCCATTTCACAGATCAGAACCTTCACAGAAAATGGTCTCTCTTCAGAGAATTTCTAGTGGCAACATCCAGTAGTAACAAGCCGCAGTCAAAAACTCAGAGACATGCTGAAGTTGCACACCTTTGAAGAGAAACCCTGTGTCCTATAATTTCTAAAGAAGTTACACACTCAAGTGGGCCGTCATGCATACAGGGAATAGGAAGGAGTAACAACCAAACAAGATCCTGTAATTTCTACCCAAAAGAGCTTCCCTTGGCCAATATGTCATCACCTGAAACATTCCTTTCTCAGACCTCTTTATCAGAAAAGGAAGCCCCTCGAACACAAATCCAGTCATCCCTGTCACAGGAAGGTTGATACTATCTGCAATTTCAAAGGCTTGTGGTCCTAAAGGAATAAGCAAGAAGCCCTCAGGTGAAACCAAACACAGTGGTAAGGCCATCAGAGTCTTGCTGTTGACTTCAGTGTGGACAAGACTTTTTTTTGCTCTTATTTCAGAGCATAAGAGCTATTTGAACAGTGAGATGAGTGCAGCTCTGTGCATGGCCAGAAGCCTCAAAGCAGGCACAGCAAATGACTAAGCAACTGAGGAAGTCAGGAGCAATGCATCTCTATACCTAGTCTCACTAAGAAGTTGTTCTGCAAGCAGCACAGCTAGCAAAGCCTAGTTTCCTGCCTGCTGGCACACTGCAGGCATTACTTCTCAACCACCTTTCCTGGCTACAGCCCAGGTTCCCCCGGCATCCACCCAGCACCCAGCAGGGTAGGAGGCAGCCCATACTGTGTCCAGTCACCTTCTAGGTGATCAGCAAGCTGACCAGCCCGCTGCTGCACAGAGTCCTGGGCTGTTCCTATTCTTTCACCAGAGGTGCAGTAGCAGCAGGTCCTTCCTCAACTCAGTTCCTAGTGTCCCCCAAAACAGTGGGAGTTTAACAGTCGTTAAAACCTTCTTTCAAAGTTGGTGGAAATTGAGCAGTGGGGCTAAAAGCTATGGGAGGGAAAGGAATGGGGATGGATAAACAGACAGTGAGCTCACATATGTCTTGTTTTCTTAGCAGTTCAGGCTAAAAAAGAACATTTTATATATACATATATAAAGGGTGGGTAACTGGCAAGATTCTCAGTATCAAAAGAACCTTGGCCCGGTCTCAAAAAACCAACAGCCTATTTGAAGTTAGCTGGTGTGTTTTTTCTCTGGTAATGACTTTAACAGTGTTCTTACTTTTACTAGCCACACTGGGCAGTAGTCCATCTTACAGACTGAAGCTCTCAGTTCTCCAAGTAACTCTGCAAACCAATAAGATTACCCACTGAATTCAACCAGAGGTGTTGGATTCCCTCCTGACGTGACCCTCTTGCTGGAGGCGGGTAGGGGGAACACTAACCTGAATCCGAACAATCTTCTCAGCAAAGACAGAAAATTGCTCACAATTTAAAAGCGTCCCTTGTTTCACACTGCTTCAGGTGGAGGCAGTCCAAATCCACTGGGATGGCCATTAATTGTAGCGATTCTACTGTAAGGGGCTTCGCTGGTGCTAGATGCCAAAGAAAAATGTTTTCCAGGCCTTCAATGCAGCTGGAGGATTGAGCTTTGAGAAGTCTGGCTTTGAGTCACAAAAAGGTGCAAATGTCACAACATTCACTACTGGGGCCCTTAGACTTTTTGATAAATTACTGGCTCATCAAATCTCTAACATAGAGGTAGGGGGCAAGTAAGTGGGTCTGGGATTTATTGCTAAATTGGGATTTAAAAAAATTAGTTTGAGGATGAATGCACCATTTCTTTTCTTAATTTTCAGAACTTTACTTTTCCTGATTGCTTTAGATTAAATATATTCCTGGAAAAGAAAATCCAAACTTAAAATAGAAAATTCATTCCTTTCCAAAATTATTTATCATTTTTTTGGAGAGAATGGAAGTTATTCATCACATTCAATGTGACTTCATGACTAATTCTGATAGGCTCAATTTGCTAGAACACGAAAAACTCCCTCTGCCATAACAAAAAGATGTGAATGGGGCCATATCTCCTGAACAAATTACTTGCTTGTCCCCAATAGTTACTTCTTTTGAAGTTACCAGTATTAGGAATAACTGGATGCCAAAACTGTATAGTTTGTTCCCCACTTCATCACACAGGCAAGAGATCAGAGTTCATCATCTGTGACAACAATTTAGCCTCCCAACACCCAAAATTAAATGAAGATTCAGAGTTGTAGCTGTCAAATTTTCCTGCTTTGGTCCAGAAATTGTGATGCAAGTTGCGCTCCTTGCTCTGTCACTGATGGCACATGTAACTTTCATGCCCAGCTTCCATTTTTGTAAAAGTTGGTGTCACTCATCTTTATAGACCTTGCTCAACAACGCTCAGGACAGTGCTAGATAAAAGACTATCAAAATTATTCTCCTATCCTTAGCTTATCATCCAGCTTTAAACTTGCCACTAAGGGTAAAACAGCCCTCAGAAGTTCATAATTTTCTATTTACGTTTCATAGATGATACCCTGAACCATTTACTTTAATGAAACAAATTTTAACTGAGTCCTCATTAAAGAAACTGCATACACAATAGTTACATAAAACATAATAGTTTCATTTTATTTTTCCCATCTTTGGGTGAATTTGAAACTTCCAAGTTGCCTGCAATATTTTACATAAAGGGTACTCAGGAAGTGCAGGATCTGCTCTAATGTGTTAGAATTGCAGTGTTATCCAGCTCAGTTTTCATTCTGTATTATATTGTCAATGAATCTGCCTCAGGAAGCAAGCACCTGCTGTTTCTGCACTAAATTTTAGTATTCGCAAACGGGGACTGAAGCCAAGCTCTGATGCTCAAGTCCTTATAAGCACTCAGGCACCAGGGTGAAAAGCAACATGTGAATTTGGAGTATTAAATCTAGAGGAGCTTTTATGCTTGTGCAAGGGGGGGAAAAAAAAAAAATCAAACAAAATATTATATTAGAATATTTTTGATGTAAAGCCCCATTTTTCTTTGACTGTTCTAGAAGAAGAAAATTAAATCTGACTGCTTTCTCTTCAGAATAAGCATTACACAAAGTCAGTGGTGTCCGTTTGGAATACAAAATGAGAAGAGTTACATTTACAATTAAAGAACTTAAATACACAAGAATTGCTCCCCTACATCAGACCATCATCTTCTGGATGGAAGCAAGAAAAACTTCAATAATTGATTATGAAGTAATGTCTTAACTGAATTATTTCTTTTTGACACCAATTAGCATTTAACTCATGTCCTACCCAAATCACTCTTGCAGCTTTCAAATGCTCAGCTTTGTAAAGTCCAATAGGAGGAAAAAAAGAATATGTATATTTTAAGTTTCTTCTAAAGACAAGTTAGGAATGAAAGATTAGCCTATGGCACAGGAAGCAAGCCTGTTAAATCTTATTTCAAGATGCAAAAAAATCAATGTATTCAGCTCTGTGGTTCTGTTACTCAGTCCTCGTGGGTAACAGATGATGGTCATCAGATGAACACACATGGTAAAGTGAATTCCACCAGGATACCACAAAGCAATTGACCTAATTTTACAGTCAATGCAAGCCAGCATTGACTGTAAAAAAATAAAGAGCAACCATACAGGAAAATAAAGTCCAAACCGTGCTGTGTTTTTATAAGCTATATTCTCACATAAATAAGCGCACAACTCTTCTGATACTGGTGAATGACCCACAGATCTGACTTTGTACCTCTTACAAGACAGGTTTGGTTTTATGCCATTTCATACAGTTTCCTTTTACAGTTACCGTCTCCTTTTAAATCGCTGGCACTTTCTTATCTTCAAAGAGATAGCTGCTTTCATTCTCCTACCTAAAATCCCAGCCTACAGTACTGAACTTAGAAGTCAGCCCTGAAATGCAGCAAGGGTGGGTATTGCAGACCACCTTCAGTTAGACAGTTTTCATAGATGTAAATGGAGGAGCCTTAAACTATGCCTAGAAAGATTTAGTTGTTTCTTCAAGAATGTCAGCAATTACAAAAGCACCTAAGAAGTTTCTTAGGAGTTTTTATTTGCATTTAAAAAGAGACATAGAAGAGGTACAGAAATACTGAATTCAGTCTACCTACCTGCTGAAGGGATTATCACTGTACTGTCATTAACTGATTTATCATTAATCACTGCACTGTGGGAAAGCAGTGAAGGATAACCCCCTCCTACATCACCCAGTACAATCAAATTCCGCCTGAAAACAGAACTGCTGACCTGATTGCAATCCTGCCGGGAAACCTCAGTCATGGATCAGGCACCCATCAGCTAGGTGTCCTTCAAACACAGTATGAAAGGCTGAGAACAGTTTACTGAGGAAGTTTAATCCACAAAATCTGTACTCGGATGTTAATAATATAAATAAAGAATTATACAGCTCCTATTGCTATGACAAATAACCCACCAAAACCCAACTGAAAGTCAATGGCAGGCCAAAACTGCAGCCAGCCAGCTCAGACTGTAGAATAGTTTAGTATAGCGAGACCCGCTTCCTCACACCTTAACGTGGCTATGGGGTTGCTGGTCATTGCTATTACGACACAGACTTAATTATTTCATCACCAGTGTGCACAGCAGAAACGTCAGGCTGAGGTGTCTGTCTGACCTAAACAAGTGATCAACAGATGAATGCCATAGCAAGATAGCTTACAGCCATGACTACTGGGATAAGCAAGTGGAAATTGCAAAGCTCAATGCCACATGGGTTGCATTTGCTTCCAGCCAAGAGAGTGAAAGGGAAAGAGGAGCTTTACTCTCACTACTGTCAAAAGCTTCAGCTCCCTCAAGTTACCAAAACCATAGCCTGTGTTTTCCTGGCTAAAACCTGAAACGCTTTCCTACAGTTATCAAAACCCATACAATCTTTCCAGTGTATCTCAGTGGCACAAAACCTCTGCACATAACCCATTGAAATCAGACTGCTAAAGAGTAATGTAGCTCATTTGAATACAATCATAGAAGGCAACACCTCTTGCACAGGTAAGGAAGGGGTTGTACGATTGTGGTTCTAGGCATTGCACAGAATGTAGGGTCTGTCTGTAAGGATTCCTAGGGTAACAGAGACTTTTTGGTCTCAGCTGTTGAGAACAATACAACTAAAACATCTCTGCAAACTTTTTAATCCTATATCTTACTAGACACAAGAGCACTCAGAATCACAGAATCGTCTAGGTCGGAAAAAACCTTGAAGATCATGCAGTCCAAACATCAACCCAACATTAACAGTTCCCAAGTACACCAGATCCCTCAGCGCTATGTCAACCCAACTCTTAAACACCTCCAGGGACGGGGACTCCACCACTGCCCTGGGCAGCCCATTCCAACACCTAACAACCCGTTCCGTAAAGAAATGCTTCCTAATATCCAGTCTAAACCTTCCCTGGTGCAACTTGAGGCCATTCCCTCTTGTCCTATCTCTTGTTACTTGGTTAAAGAGGCTCATCCCCAGCTCTCTGCAACCTCCCTTCAGGTAGTTGTAGAGGGCTATGAGGTCTCCCCTCAGCCTCCTCTTCTCCAGACTAAACAACCCCAGTTCCCTCAGCCGCTCCTCCTATGACATGTGCTCCAGACCCTTCACCAGCTTCGTTGCCCTTCTTTGGACATGCTCGAGTAATTCAATGTCCTTTTTGTAGTGAGGGGCCCAAAACTGAACACAGTAATCAAGGTACAGCCTCACCAGTGCCGAGTACAGGGGTAAGATCACTTCCCTGTCCCTGCTGGCCATGCTATTTTTGATACAAGCCAGGATACCATTGGCCTTCTTGGCCACCTGGGCACACTGCTGGCTCATGTTCAGCCGGCTGTCAATCAACACCCCCAGGTCCCTCTCTGACTGGCAGCTCTCCAGCCACTCCTCCCCAAGCCTGTAGTGCTGCTGGGGGTTGTTGTGGCAGAAGTGCAGCACCCGGCATTTGGCCTTATTGAAACTCATACAGCTGGCCTTAGCCCATCGCTCCAGCCTGTCCAGATCTCAAGCACATCCAGGTATTGTTCTGTGAGGGTACTCTGAAGAAGTATCTCTACACTTCGCTCCTATCCTTATTTGCTAGGCATCAGCTGTTGGTTACAGTTAGAAACACAATAGAACTAGGTCAGATTCAGTGTGCCTCTTCGTAGCACACCCCTAAAAGTTGTGTATTTACCCACAGCTAGGTAATTAATTCAGAGAGTCAACAGACAAGCTAGTCTCTGAAGAATGACCCAGAAAGTGTATATACAGAGTGATGAATTACTGGACCCCCCCATAGTGAATGCCATGGTATATATCTAGATTCTTTTTGGACCTGACAGCTGTATTAGACCCACAGTGTAGGCACTTCCAGCTGTCTGACGTCCAAAACAGCAAGTGTTCTTCTGGGATTCTGCATTCATCTCAGCTAGTCTTGGTCCTGTTGAACCAGAGTGGTTGAACCTGACTTTAGCGTGACAGTCTCATGGTTAAAGCATTTGACTGCACGTTTCCAGGGCTGAATACACATTTTAAGCTACAGAAATAACCCTGGAAATTACTGCTGACACTAGGCTACAGAATTATGTTGCTTTCGCTTGGCCATCATTTGATCTCATTACTTCCTTGCAGCAAAACTCATCCAGAGTCCAGGTCCAGCCTGGACAGTTTCCCAGTATGTGAATTAAGGATGTTGCTGGAAAGTGGGAGACAGACTGCAGAAATAGCTGAACCCAGAGCTATCACTTTCTAGGGAGGAGTTGCAAGTAGCTGCCAAGCCACTATGCAAGGGGTGAACATCTCTTCCTTCTCTGCCTTTTTCAATGAGAGTAGCATGGGCAGGTGGGCTTTTTGTGCTCAGGTGTGCTCTGAGCAGATCAAGGGGAGCCAACCCCTCAGGAGCTTTCAGTCACAAACACTACTTCAGCTGTGGGTCATAAAAGCACCCAGGTTGTCACAAGGGCCCAGTTCCCCACACTTGGCTTCTTGGGCGCATGTTTGCACATCCAGCTTCACGTGCACAATTTTTGGGCCAAACAGGAAGGAATTTCATTAGTTTTACATATCTCTAGCTAGGCAGCCATTGAGTGTGGACTGTCTAGCTTGCTGTCTTTGATCTAGGCAACTAAACAGTACTGGAATCCTGCTTTTGGTGTCAAAACAAGCATTCAGGATCACACTCCAAGAATCTTGAATTAATGGGATGTTTCCGTTGCCTGTAAACTCACTTTGTAGAATCTATTACTGGAGAGGGAGACTTTAAGGTAAAGATATGTTTCTGTTAACCTCAATATATAAGCATATAGTCACTTAGAAACTGGCCAATAGTTATTCTTATTTATTTCCACTTACTGACATGTTGAAATATCACCAGGACTGGTTATTCAATAGATGAATAAGACTCTAAGAGTTTAGGTTTTATCCTACTTCACAAAAATCACAGAACTGCCAAGTTGAGAAGTAACTTCTGGAGATCATCTAGTCCAACCCCCCTGCTCAAAGCAGGGTCAGCTACAGCAGGTTGCTCAGGACTGGTTTTGAATATTTCTAAAGATGGAGACTATGCAACCTCTCTGGGCAACCTGTTCTACTGCTTGACCACCCTCACCATAAAAAAAAAATATTTTTATTATGTTTAAATAGAATACTTTGTATTTCAGTTTGTACCCACTGCCTCTTGACTTCTGGATTTTCTTTTGGATAAGTAAATTCAACAAGTTAAAACTTGCATCTAACAGAAAATCCTGCCTATTCCTCCTATGGGCCTCAGCAGTGGAGAGGTGAGTACGGGAAGGGCATTGGAAGCTATGCACAACACCACTGCAGAAAGCACATTATCCCTTGAGAAATGTGCAGTTTCACTCCCAGAGCACTGCTGCAGAACTGCCATGACCTGCACACAACAGCTAACTGCAGCCCCACCTCTGAAAGGCTCTTCACATTTCTGAGTAGCAGTTGTCTATGTGTCAGCAGATAAGCCACACTTTCTGCAGCCCTTCCTTAGTTTAGTGGGTGTGTGGAAGTGCCTCCTTCTGAACAGGGCAGAGCCCTTTATTTCATGGAGATTCTGCACATGAGTACCAAACTTGTAAACCAGAATATGCAAAAAACTAGTGTTACTTTCAGTTTCCTTTAATGCTGGAAACTCTTCTAAGTTACAGTAAGAACTTCCTTAGGTGAGGATTCAGCAGCAGGGAGAGCATGAACATCATTTTATAACTAAAAGTACGTCAGCAGAACAGTTTTTCATCAACTCCTGCTCACTTATGGAACTTCTACCAGATTTCCTTTGGCAATGCAGTTATAGTCCCTGAAGCATATTCCAACATTTTTGTCATCTGATCAGCCCTGCATAATTTACTTGATAGCAGCTGTGTGCACTTTCTTCATACTTTCCCCCCTAGTGCACTAATACTTTCTTTTTTTGAAAGCTTTCCAGGGATTGTGAAAAATGTCTTTTGTTTCTTCCTTTTCTTACACTCCTCCCACACTGTAACGCCAGCTTATGCTTTTGCCTAATGGAAACCATCCACAATGCACCTTTAAGGGACAAGAAGCAATTCTGCAACTTTGCTAAAAATCTAAGGGGAAAAAAGGATAATTGCTTCTGCTATGAGACACCTGAATTTAGTTTATGCTCTGCCACAAGCCTCCAGTTTAACCTCAGCTGGACAAACCTAGCCTGCTCTTGTCCAATTTTTCTGGAGAGGTATTAGAATAAAATACCTGAAAAAAGATATATTGGGTGAAGCCATGTCATATCATCAGCATTTTCCTACTATAACAACATATTTTTGAGAATCAGTATCCAAGTTTTTTTACAAAAAGTTACTAGAAGATGTCAATAAAATAGACTTCCCTCAACAAAGCAGATTCAGACTTAAAATGGTAGCTGACATTATGTAGGTATCTATTTTAATGATGCTCATACTTGGAAAAATCAGGGAAAAACAGCAGTGGAAATGAGCACATCACCTGTAGAGTTATGTTCGGTTAAGAGTCTCATTCTCATAGAGGTTACACAGCTGGTGACTGAGATAAAGCAGAAAGAATATCGCAAACAGCGTGTGCCTTGCATGGAAGAGTCACCAGATTGTAATATGGGCTATTCCTGCAATTGTTGTACATGATGAGTTCTCCAAATAATGTTACAGTTTATTAACCAGAGAGGAAGGAGAACAATGGAAAAATTGTTAATTTGTGACCCAAATTCCTTACACTTTTTAAACTACTTTCCCCTTGAACAGAGTATCAGAAAGCAATATCCTGGCATGAGTTTAATCAAGTTTAAAGTAACACAGGCTAATCTTCTGAGGCCTGTCATGACTGTGAAAAGTTATTTCTTTCCTTAAACCCTGCTTTCCTTCTGGAAGTCTGTTAGTCATGAAATAAGCAAGCAGCAGTGTCTGAGGCAGTAAATACAGCAGTCACCCCCATGCTCCCCCCGTCCAACCTCTGCTTGCTGCTTCCCCAAAGAATACAACATCAAATTCCAATAATGAAACGGCTCTTTTTTTCCTCTGAGATAAAGGGTAATGAACAAGGGAATGGTTAATAGCAGTGGCAGCCATCATAACAGACAGACATTACAAGGTTTTGGCAGTCATTTTCAAATGCTGGAAATAGAACTTGAGCATTTAATATGATTTGAGGAGACCGATTTGAAGCACCATCCTCCCTCTTGTTTATTAAGAAACCTTTTCCTTAGCACATGGATCCAGTGCTGATATGCATCTGGATTTCTGGTTGTTAACTGAAATTTCTGGAAAGTCCCAAAAACCCTCTTGTTCTTCCCTTTTTTTCCTCTTTTAAGTCTCCTTACCCACAGAGCACGATCTGGGTTCTATCTTTATGCTCTTTTCTGTCTTAAAACTGTCAGTATCACCAGCAGAACTTGTCTTTAGTTTCTTTGCTTTTCCATGAAGGCAGGCAGGCCAGGTCCCATTAAACCTTTCCAGCACTGAAGTGACCAGGTGTTCTGTTGGGCACTCAACTGCATTCACCTTAAATCTCTCCAGGCTCCAAGGCTCAGTAAGACACAGTAGCCACCTGCCAAATGCTGCTGGTTTGCAATTTTCAAATTTAAGAAGCATTTTGTATCCTAGGTTTAAGACTGCATCCCAGTACTATCAAATTCTCCCCTTTGATTTTAATGATTTTAACTGAAGAATGTACCTCAAAACTCAAAAGCAGCTTAATTAAAAGGCATGGAGATGTATCCATGGGCACAAAAGAAGATATGACTGTCTTTTACCACATGGTAGCTTAGAGGACTCTTCATGTTCTACATTAATCCAAGAGTTAAAAAAACCTCACCAAAATTAAAGAGAAGAGTCAAGGCTGGCATGGGTCTGCCACAACCCTGAGGACAAGACACAAAATTAGACAAACCTTCTGCAACTTGGACCCACTGTAACCCCAGGCTCAGAGCCATTTTTTCATGCAGAGAGCTCCTCACTGTTTTCTGTGAGAGATCCCCACACAGAAGAGATTGCAAAAAAATCAGTCCCCTAGGGAAACAGGGAAGGTTGTTTCCAATTCCTCCTCTCAAGCTGCTATCAGTGCAATGGAACTTTCTGCACACATAGTTTTCCCTCCTCTGAAGTTTCCTTTATTCTTTCAGCTCCGATTTCTTGGATTTCTGTCCTGTTATTTTCCCACTAGGCATGATACTATTCAAGCTTCTCCTTTCCTCTCCCATTCCCTTGCATCCTGCTGAGAACATTGCAGGAAGAATTATAGCCAATTCATTTGCCTGTCTGCCAATTAGAAGTATACTGTGTCAGAGTCAAGTGAATAAATATGATAAACAATATGACAGATATCCAGCCCATTTGACCTTCTGACAGTTTTCAGTGCTTTCCACTTTATTAAAATGAGGTATTAACAGTACAGATATGTTTCACAAGACACAGCACTGTAGAACTTTGAATCACAGAACTGGTTTTTATAGCCAAAAAACCAGATTATTTAGCATGTTTCTTTATGCCAGACACTGTTAAATCACAAAGTTTTGAGGCCATTTATTCTAGTATTCCAATAAAATAAATAATCACACAGGTGAGAAGATATCCTCCTAACTCACTATCTTTTTAATATTTGATTATGAATACCTAGGAGAGGAAGCAGTTCATCTTGTTTGCACAGCGTCACAATGTCCCAGGTCTAGATCTGAGTAGCCAGGTCCTCTTGTAAAACATAGTAGTTTAGCAGACACTTTATGACAACAGATGCCTCCAAAGAGTTAGCAATTGAAGACCCCAACTTCATATTGTGCATGGTGCCAGGGAAATTTTGTTTGCCCAGAAACACTGTTATTTGAAGATGACTCAACATGGGCACAGAGGGTAACGGCACACTTCTCAGTGAGGTGTTGGAGCATAAACAGACTACAACTTGGAAGAGGCAAGCAATCAGACATATGGTCTCATGAAAAGATATCTATCTCAATTACATGGATATTTTTAATACAAGGCAACAATTTGACATCATTCATAAGCAAGTTAAAACAATTCAGCATGTTCATATTTAATATGTATTACAAGTTGGTAGTTTTAGAAACTGTCCACTTGAATGCTGCAACTTTCTTTTGCAGGCAAATAACCTTATGCTGCATCCATTTTTTCATTGAAAAAACATTTCAACGATTATTTCCAGCTTGCACGCATTTGAACGTCCACCCTTAAAATATGGATAGCTGAATTCCTGGAGAAAGGCCAGACAGCTCTAAGCTCTGCAACTGAGCGTGAAGTGAGAGAGATATCAGCACCCCAAAGCAGAAACACTCACACTCAAACCAGGGCCGTATAACAGAAGAGTCTCTTTGCAGCAGTAAAACCAGGCACGGTTTTATGCTGGCATGAGTAAATAACAAGTGCAAAGCCTAATGTGAACAATGCACGGTACTAAAGGATGCTTTGTGAGTTTCCAGCAAATGACAGACAACTCTTTCCTGGCAAATTAAACTACAGCAAATACCAAGTCAGGGTCCATTGCTGCTCCTTGGCCATAGCTTTTAGATAAAAGAAAACAGTTTCTCCTCCCCCCATTCTTCTGGGAAGCACGTGCAGATTCTGCCATTAATATTCCTATCCAAGTAGGATGCTAATACTGACTCACCACCAAAAGATAAAAGTTTACCTACAGAAATCTTGTGCCTGTCCCTCCAAATCTCTCCTTTAAAGACCCATGACTCTCTTTTTCCTAAAAAAGCTTGTCTTGTGCTGTGGGACACAAAACCACAGTATTTCCATGCCAGCTATTCTTCAACAATTGTGCCAAGAGCTTTCTCCCTTACATACACATTGCTGGAACCATACCTTTAAACAGCTACTTCGAAGCAGCATGTCCTGCAGCCATACACCCCCAGAAAGCAGAGCTCATCATTGCCCAACAGTTAAGTGAAGCATTGCTTTATGCCCCAGCTCAGCCATCCTTTCAAATGAAGCCATAGTGTAAGCAGTAATTCCCTAACAAGGCACACATAATCAATATTTCCCCACAATTAATAGAAACACATGTGGTTAACAGACCTCCCTAATAAAATGAACAGAAAACTATATTCAATACTACTAAATAGATTTAACTTATACATGTGAAAAAACTTTCAAACCATGATTCTCCCTGGCATAGTGATACATGTTGCAAAACTTCCATTTCATCCCTGCATACATGTTAAAGAGATTAAAACAAGTCACACACTAGGTAAACCATGACTGCCTCACTGTGGATTAAAGTAATGCTTGCTTCCAGTAGATTGCTACTGCTACCAAAATATGAGCTTTTTCTTCATCCCTCAGAAAAAAAAATAATTGGCATTTTGTTCAGGTGAACAACTCAAGGTTTTTCTGAACATACTATCACAATATTTGTATTGGCTGATAAATAGCTTGCAATAGGTAAAGATGAAAAATCACTTGGTCTAGGCTGAAATCACAGCCATGCATCTCAAGCATATCTTGAAGCTTGCATTTCTGCTATATATGAATTTACTCTCAGATTTTTTTCAAAATTCTCAATAGCTTTGCAAAAAGCTCTGTTTTAACACTGATTGAATACTGGGCATTACATAACCATTTACTTTCAGATACGTTTAAAACGGGTATAGCAGTAAAGTTTCTAGGCACAAGTTCACATTTTCTTCCTCTGAATTTTCATATGAACTTCCCTTCCTTGGAAGCACAGGCTGGCTGGGCTCCAGCTTTGAACTTTCTGGAGAATTTGCTTAAATGAGTACTAGTTTGCATCTGATCAGATGGACAGCAGCAAACCAGATTTTATTTTCATAAAAGAATGACATTTTAGTTCTCAGAGCAAGACCCTTGCACATCTTGGAACCCATTACTTACCACATGTATGTCCTTTGAACCGGGTTCAATTAAAAAAAGAAATGTTAAACTGAAGTTGCTGTTCCACAGACTCTTATTTCCAGATCTTTTACTGCAGCCTCTGTAGTATCCAAGGCAGCATACAGTAAAATAAATAAATAAATCAGTATTTCTGCAAAGCAAGGACATCATTTTACCCAGAGGACACTGGTACCTTGTGACATACTGAACACTTTGTATTTTATATTGAATCTCAGCCTTGTAGCTAGGTGTTGTCTAGCTACTTTAATGACTTCATAGATGATTCCAAAAAAGTAATTTACAGAGTCATCTGAATTATGCAGGCTATTGTACTGTTAAACACGTATCCTTGGCAATTCATGCATATGAGTTCTGCATGGAGTCATAATCTGGTTACTGGATGCAATATTTACTCGGCTAGATCAACAGCTATAGCTACTGGCTGTCAGAGTAATGTATCTGGTTACTGATAGATTACCTCTGCTGATATATAGGCCATGTTACTCAACCAAAAAAGTTATTTCATCAATTCTTACATGATATCTGTATTAATAAAACTGAGATATCTTATTTCTTCTGCTATTACCACATTTTATTTTCTAGCACTTTCTTCAGACATAGGCCCCACTTCATTAAACAACCAGGATTTGTGCTCTTTCATTTAGGGAACTATGCTTGCAAACTTACATTCCAGAACTGAATAAAAATGTAGAAGTTCCCTGTGGAGGGGAGAATCCAAACCAAGCAAAACTCCTGCAGCAGCTACCCATGAAATAACTTATTCTGAGCATTTCCATTCAAAATTTAGCAGCTGTGTCTAAACCAGGAGCCTTGGAATGGGACTTGGCTGTGCTGCAGTCAGGAGCCATGGCACTCCCAGCACGGGAGCACCCTCCTGGGCACTTATCCACAAGGACACCCAGGCACAAACCCCCTCCCAGAGCATTACTTGCCATTCATACACACACCTCCATTTTGACAAAACATCGTTCCCTACACAAGCAAACAAGCTATTTTATCAGTTAATTCCTGCCCAGCCCCATTATTGACTCCAGTTTCCATCCCCTCAGTTTGGCTCTCATGAACAACTATTTAGCTGGAGTTTAAAAGTATCACTAACTTTCAAGTTAAATTCATTTATAACTTCCAAATGCTCATTGAGAGGTCTTGTCTCACCAAGAAGAAAGTAGCATATAAACAACGAAAAAGCATTACACATCCATCCGAGGGCTTTTCAACTCCATAACAAGGCACTGAAAAGCCTAGGAAAGGTCACAGGCAGAAGCTCCAGAGTGACACAGAAAGCAGGGCAGAGCAATGCTGAGAATATCCCACAATTGCTTAAACTGAAGATATTTGTCCAGAAGCAACTTCTGTCCCTCAGGCTCTTTGCCAGTGTCTGTTGATTATTACTGATGTTCCAGAAAGACTCAAAAAGTAGCCTGCATTGTCCTCACATGGAACAAGTCTGAATTTTAACAGTCCCAGCATGAAGTGATGGGATAAATAATCTCAAGAGCTGCAGTAGCCCCCAAAACTCACAGGCAAGCTGGTGATCAGCATTCTCCTCAAGGTGTATAAGACATGGCTTTATTGTGAAAGATTAAGTATAAAGGTGAAAGCTTCGTGGAGAACAAAGGAGTAGGTAATCTTGCCTTAGTAACACCCATGCAAGAAAAAAATAAATCCGAGTCTTAGCTCTCTGACCTTTGATTTTCCTTCTATTTACTTCAACTTCAGTGAAGTTTATGCCCTTTTGCCAACAGGTAGAACCACACATTATCTCTACTTATAGTCTCCTTGACTTCAGAAGTGTGCATGTGGGGGTAGAAAGGGGCATTTCACACAGCACAGGTAACTTGTTCCCTGCACAACAGAACTAAGGCAGCCCAGTTTCAGACAGCTTCCCAAGCCCAGGCACCTACACCCACCCTCCACACCAGATACTCCTGATTACATGCTCCAGCATACCCTAAGGTGTCTGGTCAGAACACACAGGGTCGAACAGAGGGGTGCTGCATGCCTGCAACAGCCACTTCCTGAGGAGACCTGCTCCACGTCTTCCCAGTGAGAACATTCCTCAAGTCACAGTTACTTCCTCACCTTTGGGACATCTCTGTCTTCCTGCTCACATGCAACAAACTGTGCAGTAAGTTCAAAAGCTTTTAGGGTAATACCGACCAACAGATCAACAGGCAGCCAGCAAACTCCCACCAGTGCTGTTTCCTTAGCAAATGAGAATGAACATTTGGGAAAGGTTGCACTGGATGGCTGAAACCTCAAAGCTTGATGGGGAATAGGAGGAGGGGGGAATGGGCTCAAGGGTCATTTTTTGTTCTTTGATCTTGCTGCTCAACTTACATGTTTCTTGCAGTAATCCTTTTACAAATCTTGAAAATTCAGATTTTTTCTAAGTTTTATACCATCTCTGCCATATGAGGAACAATAAATTCATAAGCAGCACTGCCAATAGAAAGACAATTAAAGTTTTTGAAGGCCAGGGTGCTCCACTCCTGAAAAAACGCATGCTTTTCCCGCATATGCAAAGCATCTGTGGCTGAAGCAGCTCCTGGAGGAAGCTCAGGGGAGGAAATTCATTGTGAATCAAAGCTGCAGAAGGAGAGGCTATTCTTCACAGAAGGTTACAAAATCTTTTCCTGCCCCTTAAAAAAAGAAAACACAGAGGACAAGAACAATACATGTTCACTCACTGTAAATGTAAGTAAATCTCACTCCAGAGACATTTTTCCCTGATGTGCCTCGCTCTTCCCCCAGCCCTGAAGGCAAAACCTGCCCTGGAAATTATGGTAAAAGGATTGCTGAATTAATTGGCTTTGTTTCAAAATCCTAGCCTAGTTTTCCAGAGGAAAGGGGTTTAGTTGTCCATTTCCACGGACAACTCTCCCTGCAGAATAAAGGCTAAGGTTTCCCTGTCCAGGGAGCAACACATGGAACCTGTACAGGGGCAGAGTGTTGAGAGGATGTGGGAGAAAAGAAGGGATAAGAAAAAGTCATAGTAACCATTACACATCAACGACAGGGATTTTTGCGAATTAAATAAAACAAACATGTGTCTTTAACAGCTTGTGGTGTAGAGCAAGAACAACACACAGTTAAAGTTGTCTATGATAGACTTGATTTTGCTTTTTTCCCCACAGAGGCTGGAAACAGCAGATCCTTGGGCAAGTTTCCACTGGCAGGCCTCCTCAATGTGAAATTGGCCAAACTGACCAGGTTACATCAAAACAAAGTGGTACCCACACCACGTGCCACAGGTGCTCTGAAGTAGCATCATGTATTCACTTTGACAAGGAGGTTATGCTAAATTTCAGGCTGTTCCACCTTAGGAGGGAAGAGACACTTCACACAACCCAGCCCAGGGGTGCTGTGAGGTGGGTGTGAGGCTGAGCCAGGGGCATGATGCTATGAACCATCCACCCAGCCCAGAAGATCTCCAAGTACCCTTAAGCAGGCAGGTGTCAGTGTGATATGCTGCCAGCATTCATCCAACTGCCTAGGCAGATGTCAGTGGTTTATCCCCCAAAATGCTCTTTTCTCCTACCAGAAGGTCAATGGGACAGTGTGCTGTCAAGAACTTGGTCCTAGGCCTGAGCCCATGGTAAGTCTCACACAGCACCAGTCCACCTTCCAACTTCCCATTTAAAACACAGGGCTAAGGGTTGAGGATTTGTCCCCAAGAAGCTTTGAGAGCTGGCAACAGCCTCATGCCCAGAAAGCTGGAAAAGCGCCATGAGCATGACAGCAGAAGAACAGCCAGCAGTGAAAGCATGAATTAGAAAGCTATGTTGGATATGACTATCATCTGCTTTAGTTTTAAAGGAAGTTTCACAAAAGGAAGGAACAATATTGATACAGATTTTGTGTGTGCATTCATTACCCAACCACTAAGTGCTGCTAGTTCATATAATTTCTACCCTAGGTCACAAAATTATACCCAGGGCAGTTTCTGCATCAAAAGCAGCAACCTCTTCTCTGAACAATAAATAAAAGCAACTACAATGTTTAATATTACATTACATAATCAGATTCCAGACTTCTCTCAAAGGATGTGACCCTTTGCCAAAATGTTCCTTCAGAAAACCTGAGACAGTTTCAAGAGAAGCATCTTTTAGACTAACCATGCACTTATCCAACACAAAGCTACATAAGTTATTTTAAAATAAGTGTCTCATCTTACTTAGTTGATTAGCTATCTGTACTTTTTTTAAAAGTGCTTAGCCTCAGAATATATTTTTATACAGCTTTTGCACTGAGGAAGTTATGTTTCCCGGTGTATTTCTCCCTACCAAAACAGGGATTAAAAACTGCCTAAGTACACAATGAATAATGAACACATTCGTAAGTGTCTTTAATGGTCAAGCCCTGTACAAAGAGAGTATTTTCTAGCAGCAAACATCAGTTCCCCTATTCCTGAATCACTCTCAAACATCACTTTCAGGGGTAGCAGGAAGCCTCATATGCCCTCAGAAGCAGGTAACAAGTTAGAAAACTTCACTGCAGCATGGAAATCATAGTTGCAATGACTCATCTCTGCCTCCTAGCTTCATGGCCCAGTGTAACGTCGTTTGGCGAGATGGTGCATTTGCCTTTTGAAAAGAAAGATTCCTATCTCCTGTAAGGCAACAAGAACCAGCCAGAGCAGTGCCAAGAGCTGAGCTGGCTGAGGAGCACTCCCTTCTCATCTATCACACCTTCCTCCCTCTTCCCCCTACAGGTTTTTTATTATTTTTAATTATGATTTGGTTTTTTAATTTTTAAGATGCTTCTTTCCAAACTAAAAAAGCCTCTTGTATAACACCGAGGAGCCGCAGAGGGAAACCCCTTACCACTGTCAACAACAGACCAGAGAGTCCCTGCCCGAAGGAGTGCTTCACCATCTCCTCCCTATGGCTTTTTACAGTCCCAACAGGTCAAGAGATACAAAAAGAAAGGACATATTTTAAGTGCACTTTATTTGAAGTAAATAACCTAAAGCAGGAAAGTTTGTGTTTATTAACATACTTTAAGATCCAGAAAGGTGAGACTAGTTAAGTGGTGCAAGAGTTGCCATGCTTTGCTGCATTTATGAAATTCTACCCAGCAGAACACTATCGTCTGTCCTTGGCTCAGCTCTTCTCTTAAAACTCCAATCAAAATAGATTTAAATGGTCAAAAATAACAAACATAGATGCCACTAAAGCCAAGTTAGAATGAGACTTTCAGCAAGGCAATCCTGGAAGTGGTGCTTCAGAGGCAGAGCAGCTGTACAACAAGTAACCATGGGACAGATTTGTTGCAGTTTATCATGTGTAAGGCAGCAAATGCAGAAAAGAATGACCACAATGCAGGCAAATCTGAAGTTACTGCTCTTGTGACTTTCATATATGCACTTTTAAAACTAAGTCTAGTTTTGTTCTCTTCCTTGTTAAAATATCTGAAAACTTACACAGCACAGAATCAGTAGTATTCCAGTTGCTAAAATGCAACATATTAGCAACAGAAAAAGGTAGCAAGTAACAGCCAAAATGTGAAAGGCAGCTATTAAAAATTTTAATTCTGTCCAATGCAAATACAGTGATTGGTTTCTTCTGCAGCAGCATTTATTCACGGGGCCAGTTTGAGGTTGGTTCACACAACGGAGTTACAAGGCAAGCCCAGTGTGCTTTAATAATTAGTACACAGAACATGCTTGCCTAGCAATTAATTTATATCAGTTGCAAGCTGTGCCAAACCACACATACCACTGCAACGTTCCACGCTCAGCAGAAGGAAAGAGGAGTCTGTCCACGAGAGGGAGATAGCAGACCAGCAATAGCGAGCCTTTTGCTCCGTTACAGGTGTACACCAACAGGCTGGTACAGCCTCGGGCTGAGGTGTTGCTCCCTCCCCTACTGCGACCTAGCAAGGATCCTACAGGGGTGGAAGGGGAAGAGCAGAAGGGGGCTAAGGAGGGAAAGAAGCACTTTAGAGAACAATGAAGTACCCCGTGGACCTGCTCACTTTGAACTTCTGAAACCAAGCAAAAACTGAATAAGCAGATACAAAATCAGCAATTTTGATTATGTTGAAGGAAGGCAAAAAGGAGGCATTTGAGCTATGGCTGGTGAAATTCATCGCCAGCAGTAGCCCAAAGAGGAGGCCTGATGCTGCAGCAGAGCTGTTTATCAGTCAAGAGTGTTTGATATCAAGTGAAAGATGCTAAAGAATGAGCATTTATTTTTGAGCATTTCCTTACTGGAGTGGTTCTGATGCTCTGTAACTAAGGTCCAAGCACAAAAAGTGTCTGTGGTCCACAGGTGAGACTGGGGACACTCTTATTAGCATTGTTTACTGTCTGATAGGAGGTACTTTGTCACAAGCAACATGCTTGGTCTTGTTCTAGAAATAACGGTGACATTTTGGTGGTCACTTTGGGACTCTGACATCCCCTGACAGCCAGCAAAACTCAAGCTCCCACGCTTCAGGGACCACCTGTGTCACATTCACAGCACAGACCTGAGGAGAACCAGGACCAGAGGCTGCAAGGCGCAACAGCCTAAGGAGGGGTTCAGCTGCAATGCCAATTTCTGAGGCCTAATCACACAGATGAGCAGAAACCCCACCACAGCCTCCCTACAGGCTGGCAGGGCCATTAGCAAATGCTGGTTTGAGTTTTCCACACCAGCACAGCATTCCCCAGCAGGGGGAACAAGCTGGCTGCTCCCACCCAACTCTGCCATTGCACCCACACTCATGTGTATGACAAGTCAGAGATTTGCCCCCAGCAGTACCTGCAGACCTGTTGGCACATCCCACATGGTATTCACTCCCCAGCCTTGGGACATGACCAGGATCTTTTCCTCCTCCTACCTAGGCCAGGTTGTGCTACCAAAGCAGGAGCCTTCAGATGAGCCTCAGCTCAGCTCATCACACATGCTAGCACATGCATGGAGACCCTGCCACAGCAGGACAAGCACGCACTGCACCAGGAGAAAATAAAAAAGGTATTTAAAGATCAGCTATGGGACTTTTCACTTGGAAGATGTTTCTTAAGATCCAAGTGGATGGAATATGTCATGCTCACCTCCAAAATGAAGAGATGGGGCTAGACACAGCCCAGGCAGTGGCACAGGCTACACACATAAGGAAGGTCTCCATCTCTCACAAAGGTATTCTGAAGCTGCCTGAAGCCCAACTGCAGAGTCATACATTGACATAATTGCTGTTCCCAGGCAGGAAGATGGAATTTCAGGCTGTGGAATCTTCAGTTAGGGCTAGGTAACCTCCAGCTTTGTTATCTCAGGATCAGCTTTCCAGCTGACAGTACAATTTAATTGCTTTAATTTTTCCAACACTAAATGCTTGCTAAGTGCCAGCAGTGACACCCTGAACTCTATAGAAATTCACAGCAAGGAAAAAAAAAAAAAATAGTGCAAAGTGTTTCCACAAACATTTCAGGTTGATGCAGTCTGCAGAAGGAGGTCCCTGCACAAGGTCTGTTCTCCAAATCCCAGTTTCTGACCAGGTGACTTCCCTGTAGCAATGTACCAGAAAGCAGCATGGATGCTGTTGCAAGCAGAGAGAATGGGGTGAACCCTGACAGCACACTTAGCACGCTTATGGAGACCATCCCAGCAGCAGCAGCACACTAACTCCTCCAAGAGGGACAGAGCAAGAGCTAAAGCAGAGAAGAAAGTGTCTGTCAGAGTCTGAATTTCTCTTAAAAAAAAAAAAAAACAACAAAGAAAAGATAGTTGTGTGCAGTTTTTTTCTGCACTAATTTAAGAAATTCAAGGTTCAGGGGGGAAATGCACATTTCAGTGATAAATTTCAATCCTTATGTTAACCGGGACCACCACAACCACATGAATCAGAGTTGAAATAAAACTGGGGAGGAGTAGTGACCATTTGATATCAAGTCCGTCAAAGTGAATTAGACTGTAGGCAGCCTTTCTAAGCATGGACTTTGTGCATGTCATCAGCCAAGCTTCACCAGTGCAAATTCACACAACGAATAAGAGAAAGGTGCACTCCACAACTTGGCTATGTGTTGAAACCAACTTCTGAAGCTCTCAATGAACTGCAGATGAAGTTTGCTTTGATTATCTAACAGCAGAAATTCAACAAAAAAAGGCAGGCATTTCTTAAACTGACAAATTAGCAGGCTGAGGGAATGCTGGCATCAAACTACTAGCAAAAAAAAAACCCACCAAAAAACCAAGTCAAAATGAAAAGTTTTGTTTACTGTCGCTGGTCAGTTTAAAAACACAATTTTAGTCTTCTGACAGGCAATTTTTTTACAGGCTGTTCAGTTGCTACCATTTTTTGGCAGTCAGTGTATTTGCAGAATTCCCTGACATTCCCCAACAATGGCTCTGTGGTTTTCAGAAGTGAGTGCTTTAAAGATGAACACCATTCCTCACCTACATAGAAAAATGTAGTTGTAAGTAAAAAAAAAAAAAATTAGAGGAGAGACTGCTGCATGTCCAGCTACCAAAGTTAATGTGTTTTTACTCATCCTGGAATAGAAGGTGTCACTGACCTTATATTCAAGTTAGTATCCAGTTGCTGGGTATTTTTAGGGCACTAAAAAATAACCCTAGTTTAGGGTAGTCACACTCGCTCTCATTAGTTTTATGTTAACATCTACACCATGAAACCCGCAGTGACGCTGTGTCAATGATCTTTATGCACTGTAGAAGTGATCACTAAACTTACTACAAATAATCTACTCGGATATAAGAAAATTTCTGTAAAGGAAAGATCTCAAAAATTTACAGGATTCATTTTCTCAAGTTTCCTGACTGAGTGCTCCCCTTCCACCTACATGTCTCACTAAGCCTGGATTTCCCCCTTCCTCTGCACAGTTCCCCAAGCTCCAGCCCTGCAAGTATCCCGGCAGCAGCTGAAGCACCACCAAAAGGTGACAGATTCTCTGGCTGCCAAGGGCCCAAGAAAAGCTTACATCCAGCCCATGACTATTTTGCAGGTTTTTTGGTTGGTTTTTTTTGAGAGTCCGCATGTGTCCAAACCAGAAGTACATGAAGAAGCCAGAAGTTTCCACTCACCCCAATGGTAAGACTGCATTTCATTTTGTAGAGACATAAAGTAACTACAGGAAATGCAAAATCCTACTGCTGGGGCGAGTGGAAATTTCTGTCTTTTCTCTCCCACCCACCATAGTCAACGTATATCTGGGCAAAGAAGTAGCAGATGATGGAAACTCATATGAGCCATCCATATATTAGTAAGAGACTGACAACCAGAACACATAGCTATCCCAGGTTACAAGTATTACAATTGCATCACACACAGACCATACGCCTTTGGGCATAAATTCAGGCAGAGAACAGAGCAGGGGACACCACTTCTAGCATATTGAAACAGAAGTTTTCATGTGGGAAGTTCTCAGAATGATTAAAGTTTCACAATTACTATTACTAATGCTGCATTAAGGTGAAGAATGGCAAAACATATCAAGAATTAAGTTGCATACATCCAGTACAACACACAGAACCCAACTCAACAAGCCAAAAACCTTCTGCAAAATACTGCCAGTAAGGTTGTGCAGGGTAACTAGTGGCAGGCACCTAGAATCTAAAATAAGAGAAAATTCATGAAGTTGAACCAAAGCTAAGACAAGCTACAGGCCAATTTCAGCTTCTCTTAGAGAAACTTCTTCTAGTAGGCATCAGAGTTTTCTGACACTGAGACAAGTTTATATTTTTGAAAATAGGTAGACCCTCCAGGTCACAAGTACCAGCCAGTTCCCCTTCACTAGGGATGCCTCCTCCGCCCCAGTGTTGGCAGGTCAAGCAGCAGCCAGCCTCACCACTGCCTCCCTGTTACCAGGAAGAACAAGCATTTTCTCCACCTCAGAAGCAAGAGATGCCTGCAGCAAGGCTCATGAAGGTTTTACACTTCCAGACTAAAAGCTCCATTACAGAAACAATCATTAGTTAAGTACATTAGTGAGCACCACAACCACACTGCAGCAAGCTGCCCCTCTGAAGGCTGAGCCACAGGGCAGCCCCTGGGACCAAACTGCAGGCTCTCCTGGCCATCCCACCATAGCAGTACAGCCAAGCAGCATATCTACTCTAGGAAGATCTAGTGAAAAAGACATCACCAGCCCACAGCAACTCATTTCTCCCAGCACCATCAGTCCCACAGCATAATGCCAGCCCAGGAATCCCTCCACACCTACCTGCAAGTTCCAGGCTAGCTGTTCCTGAGGTAAAAGACAGACTCACCCTTGTGCTGCACATCCCAAACATATCTGCAGTTCCCTCTCTTCCCCACTAGTGAATTAGCCTCCCACACAATCAGCTGGCTCTGCCTGCTCCAAAAGCCCCACCTGTGCCCACCCAAACTAGGTTGACCTGCCTGCTCTCCCTGCCCCCCACAGAGGCAGGCCAGCCATGAGATGGGTCTGTGCTGCTCGTGTGCCAGCTCCGTGGGCCCAGTTTCTGCAGGGCCGTAAGGCCTTTCATAATGGATCACGAGTTGTCCAGCTTGCACACCAGTCCCTGCATAAATAGTAAGGGATCCTAGATCACAAATATAAACAAACAGGCAGATCTTGTTCATGAGCTCTAAATGTTCTGGTTTCTTTTCTGAGTCTCCTGTTAGGTTTCTCCAGGCTTTTCCCCGTTCAGCAAGTGGGTTTTTTCCAGGTTGCCTGTGTAAACCACATAACTCTCCCCATACTGACCCACATAACTTGGGCCTTGAATGACACTCCAAGAAGTAGTCACTTAACAATATTTAGAGACCTCAAGTACTGCAAACCTGACACACTCCATCTTGCTTTAGCCTCCACCAGGGGTAAGGACCAGAGAAGCCCATGTGCACAGAGAGAAGTGGGGTTCCTGTGCCATTAGAGTATGATGGAAATTAAGGCTAATGCAGGGTTTGTTTTCACAAGCATTCATTAGCTTGCTTCTGTTCTCCCTGAGGAGGAGGAGGTATAATGCGGAGGCAAAGGCAGAAAAGCTAATGGGAGCTAAGGCTTGGGAGTTGTCACCTCACAAATGCAAACAAGGATCAAGCGGGTGAGCGTACTTGAGTTTGGGGGATAAACACATCATTTCTCTTCCAGAATTTGGAGGCTTGAAATCCCAACCCAGCAGCAAACATTTCTTCCTCAGCACATTTAGCAAGCAGCAAATGTCAGAGGTGTGTTTTATGAGGAGGGGAAAGAAGCTGCTTGAGCAAGGCTAAGACACGCAGAGATGCGATCGCACATGACAGACTTTGGGAGGTTCATCTTCCAGAACAAACAGCTTCACTACAAAGTTTGAAAAGAAGGATAATGAAGGGTAGGGATGGAAATGGAAGCTAGTATGGCCTGTGGGTTTATTGTTATCTGGCCTCAGTTGAAGCATTAAGATGTCACAGCTCCTCTCCAACCCTCTGAACCTCCCATGCCACTCACAGGGCCAAGGACAATCTACAGAGCTTTAGGGGGGGGGCCTTATAGAAACGCATCTCTCCCCCCAACACCATTTCTCCCTGCTAGCTCTGGCCCTCACAGGTTACTGCCAGCAGAGCAGCTGCTGTCCCCATCCGCACAGGGCTGAGACTGTCCTCTAAAATCACAAATGGAGATTAGCAAGTCTATAGACAAGGTAAGGGCATAGTTATTGGGGAAGGACCAGGTTAGGGAAAGTTTGCTAGCAGAGAACTTGGACCAATCTTGGTTTAGCACTTTCATTAATGACTTAGTCCAAGAATGAAGAGATCATTGACATTGACTGCTGGAGAGGCTGAGAGATGTCGTTAATGCCAAGAAAAATGGAGATACCTCACAGGACAAACTAGACAGCTGGGGAGCAATAGAAGTGGAACTAAGCTGTCTGGGACAAGGGCAAAGTCATAGTCAAGAGACTAATAATAATACTTTCTGCCAAAAGATGGGAGCTTATCAGCAAAAAATAGCTAAAGGAGGACTTGGATCACCATGACCAGTCAATCACTAATATAACTCTAAATAATGAAAATGTGGTTTTCAGAGTTATCAAAATGGCTAGTTTCAGTGCAGATAGGGAAGCAGCACGTCACTGCATGGGGTCTTCTGCAAGCTCGTGCATTATACCATATACACTCATACTCTCCCTTCCATTGAGCCGTATGGGCACAGAGGGCCAGCAGGAGAGGGTAAGCTACCTGAGAAAAAGAGAGGGGTTTTATAACCTATCAAAAGAGAAGCAGAGAAATACCAATACATACCAGCTTAAACACTACCAAGACAAAAGAACTATTTAAGCTGGGAATAGGTTTTGGCCCAAGAACAGATAGTCATAAAACAGTTATAGATAAATTTCAGTTGGCAATTAAAAGATAGATCCTAAGCACTGAGAAACAAGGGGAGTGCAACAGTCTCCCAACAAAAGCAGCAGGACCACTTGCCAAAGGCACAAAGGAACACACAAAACCTCCCCAAAATCTCACCAACTGGTTTTGAGACAAACCCCAGGTGCCTTCCTAAAAGGTCTCAGTGAAGGGATTCTCTATAAATAAGGAACTGGATTCAGGAGGCCCCTTCCAACTCTGTGTGGTACAAGTCTGGTAATTGCCTATCACAGAGAAATTATTGGCATTGATGGACTGACCGAGGCAGTTAACAAGTTTACTGGCATCAAGAAGCAGTAACCTACTTTTGTAGTGCAGCAAGACTGGGAGAGGGAAACGCAAGAAAAAGCTGCAAGCAAGTACAGACAGCCATCTACAGGAGGACATTCACTCTGCTGGTCACATACCTGCAGCACTATCCCAGGTAGTGCCTTGGGAGACAGGGCTTAGAGACACACTGGGAATGCAACACCAGAAGTATATATTTATTATAGCTGTGCCATCCATAAAAAGAGGGGAAAAAAGCCTTGACTGGCTTGAAATTGAAATTGCAGTGAGCTATGTGATCATACGGGGGATACGTGATATGTGTAAGCCCCAATGCACTGCTGTTTGCTCCACACTGACTCAACGGTGCAGCCAGCCAACATCCACCTCTGGGAAACTATCGCTGGGAATGGGCTTCATCACCCGCCCTGCTCCATTCAGCAGTGTAGATACACTTGAGACATGACAAACATGATAAACATGATAAACATAAGCCAACACTTCAGCTAACAAAAACTCCGTCTGTGTATGGATGCTTTGCAGGAATAAAACTAGCAGCGTCAGCTTGGGAGAGCAAGGGGTGCAGATGAATACAAAGGACAGAAGGACAAATTTTGTGAGTGGAAAAGCACTGATGGCTCCAGGAGGAGATCCCTGAGAAGTCCTGTGGCTTCTCTGCTTACAAAAGCAACTGCTCTAGCCAGTCATATAACCCTGGGCTTTAAAGCCCACAATATGCAAATCCTTGATATCACAGCGGTGTGTGCAGTGGGAGAAACTGGATTTGGGTTTATTCTTATCTTCTCAAGGAATTTTTGACATCGCCAGGAATAAAGGAATCTGTAAGATGCTATTAGACACTATGAGAACTGCATAATACTGGAACTTCACCATGCACCACTCAGACTGGCTCCCTCATTTTCTTTATCTCATTTTCCAAAGGCACAGAAATTCAGGAAGCAGCTAAAACCAGGCTCTCCAAAGAGGAAATTATTTTCTCCACAGATCTAAACCCCTGGAATAGGTCTGTATGTGATTTAAAAACATATATGTTTCTACCTATTGTCTTCTTTACACCTGCCTAAGAATATGTGTGGGTTCTTAATTTTTTATGCTTTTTATTTTAATTACATTTACTGCTTGGACTATTGACATCAGTGATGTAGTACCCTAATGTGTATTATGTCACTTAACTCACAAATCTAATTGACGTCTGCAGAGAAGAGTCAGGCTGGAGACAAGTATGGGAATACCCAGTCTCACATTTTACTCTGGCAGGGGACTGAGTATTCACATGGCTTCTGCAGACAGAGCAAGACATTTCTGCACAATAGGCCTGAGACAGCAACTATTCATTACCCAAAGGAAAATAAAGGAAAAAAGCATTAACATGTTGAGATGGTAAAGAGTATATGTTTCCTAAGAGTCCTGAGCATTTTCTGGTGGCTTAGTCCCTGAGCACTTGGGCCTCTCCCAGCCTTGCAGCTGTCTCTAGTCCCAGTGTTTGTCTGGCGTGTGGCACGGTGACAGGAGCAGCAAAGAGCCACGGTAGAGCTGGTGCAGGAAACCGCAGAGCCCCACTCGCCGGTGGGCCGGCCGAGGTGAGCTGTCTCACACCAGCCTTCCTCAGCATTTGGAAATGTTGGGTACGTTTGTGTGTCCGCCTCGCCTCCACCATCAGCCCCAGCGGTGCACTGTCAGGCAGCTGGGGCGGGAGCGCAGCACTGTGCTGCTGTCGCTAGCCCACAGGAAAGAAAAGCCTCTACAGATGAGTCACACAAAATCCATGTGGTTTTCATGCTGGCTTGAGTATTTGTAGAGTCATCTGCGTCTGACTGCCCACTGTCTCCAGCAACTACAACCCTGATGGTATTTGT
Source organism: Strix aluco (assembly GCF_031877795.1). NCBI lineage: Eukaryota > Metazoa > Chordata > Aves > Strigiformes > Strigidae > Strix > Strix aluco. Next base: position 53,684,063 of record NC_133933.1, on the reverse strand, counting down.
AAGGTGAGCCTGAGGTGCCTTTGATGGCTGCTTGGCCACACAAACCCAGCAAGAGAAAAAGCACAGTTCAGGAAGAAGATGGTGGCAGAGCAACTGCGAAAAGGCAGATGTTGAAATGGTCAGTTTGCTTTAAAGCTTTACTGTAGAGGGGTTATTCAGAAACACACTTGAAAATCTGGTTAACAAAGTAGAACACAGCAGCTGCCAGGCTTGCATCTAGCTCCACAGTTTACCCTACAAATTGGTCACTGTGGGAGAAGAGCTTTCATCCAACACCAGTTGCGGCTACCACCTCTGACCACCAGTTGGTCAAGGATTTACCAAAAGGAAGAAAAAAAAAAATAAAAAGGTGAGGGGGAGAAGCAGATGAGAAAAATGTAGGATCTCAAGAGATCCGTTTAAGTTCTTCATGACTCTCTGACCCTTCGCCCACATCCGGAAGCTGCTGTGCAGCAGGAACCATTTGTGCAATTGCTCCGTGGAAGGTCAACATACTGTAGGTTCAATATATCTGATGTGTACTTGTTTCACCTTTCCCACCACCCCCACAAACTGAAAATTAAGCACTGAGTTTATTTAAGAATCTTTACTCTTTCTCAATTTAAATTATACTTCCGAAATACAAGTAAAAAACCTCACAATGAAATATGTTCCTAATTTCTACAAAATGGTCTAAATAATAATGCACTTACATCATTTACACAATTTACCTTCACAATAAAATAGGAGCGCTTAGATCAGTATTTACATATTGACAGAGAACGCAGACATGCAGCAATCTGCTTCTGGTGCTGTCTCCTGCTGGAGTACCTCCGGGAGACTGCAGCCTGCAGTTGCACACAAATTCTTCTGCAGGGAGAAAGCCCCGCCAAAGTCTTTCTAGGTGCAGGGACCTGCCCATAGGGTGCCAAAAGACCAAAATGGTGGCACATATTTGCTTTTTCATCTTAAAGCTGCCAGTGTAGCACATGAGCACACATCGATGAGTCATTTAAGGAATTCCCTGATATAGAATTTTGCTTCACTATATTAGGCACTTCATTAGAAAAGTTATCTATTATGGCTTATGAAAAACAATTCACTTTCCTTGGGATATGTACCTGTCAGAGTCAGTGGGAAAAAGAGACATGTCCCAGAGCACACTTTGAGCCATTGTTTTGGGTTAAGCTGCATTAGAAATTTAGATCATATTACTTAATATTATCAGTCCTGAAGGAAATATTTTACCAAGACCTGATCTTTCCAGCAAGTCAAGCAGTTGGTGTATTTTAAAGCTTATATATCTGCATTTTTCCCAAAAATTATTGGTAACTAGAGCTTTCCCTCTTACAATAAGTTAACTACTTACATCCATGCTGTTCAATGTGCCATTGGGTGACATATCCCACGTATGATTGTCTTCAGAGTACACCGTAGATTGAGGGATTATTTACATATCTTAACATGTAGAAAATAAACTTGTAACTTACCAAATAATAAATATAGATTGACAGAGTACAATATTGAAATAAAATAAATTAGAATGATTCTCCAGGTGTTGAATTCCCTCCCTTAAGGCTTGAGCCAGAGACCACAAAAAAAACCAATGGCTTGAAAAGGTTTTGGATAGGGCTCCTTATTAGACACTGGCTGTTTGAAATGAGATGTTTAGCTAAGCTGACAGGTATTTGAAATCTATATGATCAAACAGCAAAACTTACCTCTAAAAGGAGTCTTTTTGGGTAAAATGATTTAGACCAAACGTTAATACTGCGTTTATTAGGAAGAATATAGTTCTTGCAGATTGTCTCGACATTAATTCAGCAGCAAGGAAATAAGCATACAGTTAAGAACACAACGTATTTGTGAGGCAAATACGTGTTAGTGCACATGATTTTCCAAAAACTTCACTCCTCAGCTACATTTGTGCATATTTCAGAATGCTTCTAACTAGATGGTTAATAAAAGTTTTCTCATAACTATAGCTAAGTTTGCCATTAAAAAAATTGACTGAAAAACAGTTAGGAGTAACTTACTCAAGAACGATGCCAAACTTCAGGTCCAAGTATATCAGAACACTGAGAAATTTGGAATCTAAGTAAAAATCTTAAAACTTAGGTCTATCAAACTTAAAAGAAAGAAAAAAGAAAAAAGATTAGAAGCAGTGAATCTGCTCTCAGAATTGCACGCTCACCAGGTTTGTAAACTCTACATGAAGTCAACGATGCACTGTTCGCTATAAGAGGTATAATGTAGATGCTCTATGCAAAGCAGTGCAGATGCTTTGTCTGTTATTTACTTCACGTTTCCTTTTTTTCTTCCTTGAGGATTAAGCATTTAGAGTAATTCAGTAGCTAAAAAGTCTGTCTTCTAGTAAAAGGGTGTGGGTTTACATGGAAGGGGGGGTGACAGGTGTCCACGTGGATGCTAGCCTGGCATGTGCAGCGGCATCGTACTGGCTGTCGGGCAGGTCCGTGGGTGCCCCGCCGTCGTACAGGGGGGAGGCGGAGGAGGCGGCCGTGGCCGGGTGCGGAAGGGCAGTGTAGTGCGCTGGAGAGCCACGTAAGAACTGGGAGCTCAGGCCATTGGACATCCCGCTCGACTGAGACACTGGTGTGATGGTGCTGTTGCTCACAGACCATAAGTTAGGATACTGACTGAAAGAGGGAAAGTGATAAATAAAACAAGTTATTAGTGACTCTAGTGCCTGCTGACAGTTGCTCGGGTCATAATACAGCTGCCAGGCTGGGTCCACTTGCTGAAGACAGTGAATTTCTTTAGGAAGTTCCCAGACACTGCAAGGTAGAAAGGACTCCCAGGCAGGATTCATGTTCATGGCACCCCACCAATAAATCTAACCTCCCTGTTTTCCAACAGCAGGTTCCAGCACTAGGTATACTAGCAAATTTTAAGCCAAGCTGAGGAATGAACAGGCTGGCTGAGGAATGCAGAGGTTTGAGAGCTGATTCCTGAGCCATACCGTACCCTTGCCTCAGGGGAAAGGGACCTGGTAGAGGTGGCTGGACACAGCAGCTGTTGGACCCAGGCAGGTTGGAATCTATTGCCACAAGTCTGTCAGAGCCCTAACCCCCCTTGAGTGCCTCTGTAGTCAGAGAGGGATGGATGCCTCCAGACAGCAGTTCAGCCCTCCTCGTTCATCATCTCATGTTAGAAGGGGAAGAGCCAGATTGATGGCTGCACATTGCACGGATACTACAGAAAGGGCTGCTTGAAAGGAAAAAAAAAACCCTTGTCAGGACAGTACAGCCTCCACACTCTCTCCCCTCTGAGTATGTATACACACACACATATGTATAAACACACATATGAATTGAAAGAAACAAGGTGATTCAAGAGAAACACTATGAGAAAAAATTCATTCCTGCTGTATACCACTACAGAACACTTTCAACCTATTGATCCCAAGCAGTTTAACTGGAAAGATAAATGTATTGTTACTTTACAGACAGGGGTTTTAGACAAAAGGGGTGGCAGAAGTGCCTTTCTTGAAGTCCCACAGTTCCAGTTCTACTGATTTTATCTACTGGACAACTCAGTGTAGCAACTTAAAGTCAGTGGACTTTGCAACTTTCCAAATATGTATCCTGGGGGTCAGACATAGAAAGAAGTGCTAGGAGGACCCATTTACTTGATTAACATATGTTCAGGACTAAAACTTATGATCAGCAATACAGTTATCTTATACCGGGTAGTAGTACATACTCTGATTAACAGCTAAGTGTCCATGTGCATGGTTCAGATAAAAATGCTTTCCACAGAGTGGTAGGTCTGCATTTCTGAGAAAGATGCCCAAACCTCAACCCTCTGTCGTTAATAGCAAAGATTTTACCACCTTATCTACGTCTCTAAATTTTCAGGTTTAGCTCCAAGGGACTGACTGTAAGTTAAATCTCTGCTAAAGGATCCAAAAGTTTAAGATAAAGTAAAAAGAGGAGAAAAGATACATTTATATGATCACAAAATGGCAAAGGCTTTCACCACAAGCATAATCCCATGCTATGCTGGCTTGTATGGCAATGCTTAAGCAGAGAATTTCTGCCCCAACCACTTGCTCCTTCTCCACACTTCGTTTGTAGCAGAATGAGGGTTTGTGGAGATGGCTGGGAAAGCAGTGACTGGCTAAAGAAGAAACAGATCAAAAATAAACTTTTTAAACACTGTTTTGCTTAAAAGAGATTAAGCTTAAAAGAACATCCCTAAATTCAATGGGTAGGTGTCTAAGCGATTTGCAATCCTTAATCTACCAATATTGCTGTCACAAGTATCTACAATTCCAAAACCAAAATATTAAAAAAATTAATTTTTATCTGTTTCTTCAATCTGTTTTCCTTGTGAACAGTCCTTCTTAGTGCCCTCCCCCCCAAGAGCTAATGATTCACACATGGCCACAAGGATTTCTAATTTGCTGGTGACTCTTCACCTCCTTTTTCAGCTTTCTTCTCCTATACAGAGTTGAGGGCTGCTGAGGGATGGTCTCCTACCTGGAGCTGGTAGCTGTGCCGGTGCTGTGACTCATGGGCAGCATCGCCGTGTGTGTGGGAACTCCTAGGGAAGACCAGTTGTCATGGGACTGCAGCATGGAAAGGCAGGCAGAGGAGTTATCGGCATAGGCTGCTGAGAAAACAAGCAAGCACTTAAACACACTAGAATCAGGCCAAATAATGATCTTGTATTCAAACGCAATGTATAGCTTTAAACCACACTCCCCCATTACTGCCTTGCAAAAAAAACCAAACAAAATTACACACACGCAGGAAAATGAAGTCAGCTACCAGTTGTGTCAAACTTACACTTTCACTGGCATTGCCCCTGCTGATGTGTTGTTTTGCTCAAATTGCAACTACAAAGTCCTGTTTCTGTGAAGGCTCTATGGCCAAAAAGCTGTCTTCAAACCACCTGCTAACTCAGCACATGCTTCCTTATTTGGTCAGTGGGAAGAGATGGGCTCCTTACTTACACTATACCAATCCCTCTTCCAGGGCACCTTCTTTATCTCCATCATCTACACTGGCAGTAACAGTCTGGCAGCCCTGGATAACAAGCGTATCACTGGATCACACACCCCAGTTTTGAGCTGAGCATGCCACCATGAGCTCTGAAGTCTGCCTTAGGCACCACCAGGAGTGATTGGACTGTGGCTTAAACTAGTCGGCTTGTGACCAAAACTGGCTGCCCAACACAGCAGAGGCACTAGGAAGCTACAAAGGGAATCCTATACAGCCATCTGTAGCAAGAAAGAAGTTGCTGTGGCAGCTGGTGGAGGGAAGGAGAAGAGGTTCCTTGCTAAGGACCAGGGAACAAGAATGAACGCAGGAGGTGTTTTGTTCTTTTATTCTGTTTCAAGTCACAAAACTTGCATAAAATTTCTAAGATGCAAGAAAAGTCCACAGAAATCTTGTTTTCCACTTTAAAATGAACTACAAAGTTACATACAAGATTGGTCAGGCTGCATCTAGCAGCCCGCATATTAGTTTACAAATCAAAATTATTATTTTTTTTTTTTAAATGGGAACCTTCAATATACGTACAGGCTGAAGGGAAAAAATTAACAGGCTTTTGCCAGAAGAAGGGGGGGGGGTGTGATTTTTTTTTTTTAATTAAAGATCACTGTTAAATATGCCCTTCTCTCCTCTCCCTTAAGTACTCGTGGCTTAAGGCACCAAGCCTTAAGTTACTTGGCTATTTCTGAGCACAACTTTGAAATAGCTCTGAAGTTTATTCAGCTCCACATTGTTTCTGTGTATCCAGTTGTGACACATTAATTGAGAACAACCTTAATGTATTCATGTTAACTACAGCACCAGGCAAGTGAGACTGACAGAATCAGGCCCTCAAATATTATGTGTTAACAAGTGAAAGTGATAGAACCAGACATATACTTCTTCATTTCATTGTCTTAACTATAACTAATGATTAAAACCTTCGATTTCAAACTTAAAAAAGGTCAAAGTAAATTTAAGCTCGCTGGTTACAAGAATTCAAGAGCACAAGACAAAGCCAGCACAATATAATCTAATCAATTAGGAGGAGGCAGTTCTACACACCCTCAGTTTTTCCATCGTACAGAGACTGGGGACACGTACTCATCGTCCCTATTTCTTTGCCATGCTGGCCCCAAGCCCTGTGTGCCAGACAGCGACCTCAGTCTCTGTGGCATTGCTCGAGAAGCCCACCACAAAGCTCGCATACCTCGGCTCATTTCCCATCTTTTTACAGAGCTGCAATGTCAGACTTACTTGGTGAGTTGTTCCTATGGGTGTAGGGGTTGGGGTAGGGGGCAGGACGGTGGTTCCTCAGCGATGAGTACCTTTCACAGCTGTGAGCAGGGGAGAGCGACAGGGGGGCTCCGAACTGAGGGTGAGGATTGGCAGGTGGGCACAGGGTCCCAGTCCCGGGAATGAGCCAACTACCTACTGTGAGGAAGCAAGAGGTTTGTCAGATGGGTACGTAATGCAGCCAGGCAGGGAAAGAATCACAGCAACGAGATAAATAATTGATCAGTGAGGAAATGCACACTCGGGAAAGGAAACGGAGTTTCAACATGGCTGAAAAACCTGGATCTTTACAACTTTCTTAAATGATCTTATGAAGGAAAATTAGACAACAGCTTAGAAAGAGCCCCAGGTCAAGCTAACATGTTTAAAATTACCATTTAATTACAATCACAGTAAGGAAACACTGAAATGGTTAAACCCTCCCTTACATAGGTAGTGTGTGCTCAGGGTAATTTTTAGTGTAATCTTCAGTTTTAAATTGCTCTTTGAGGGTCTCAATCTATAGCTAAGGTCTGAGATTTCTCAGACTGCTCAGACAAACTCTTAAAAATTAAGTATTTTCACCGAAACAAAATAATTTGTGCTGCAACTCAACTTCTTCCTCTTTATAGGCTGCAGACATATTTTGGCAATAATCTGTTAAAACAGAAATAATTAACACACTAATGCTTTTTATTAATCTGAAAAAACTTTTTAAGCAGATGCCCCTAATTTTCTTAAAGTACTTAAAACATTAGTAACATTTCAATAATTTTTTTGCTGTATTTTGAAGTAAACTTTTGTCTCCATATCCATATGAATATTGCTGCTGTCCTTGTATACAAAGGCGACTGTCTTTTTGGACATGAAGGTAACTGCAAGATTCTATTAAAAGATTTTGAACGTAATACAGAAGTCTTAACCACACACACAGAGATCATAATATTTATACAATCATAAACCTGCATGAACCACAATCATAAGGATTGGTAATATTACTCTCCCTGTGAACTAACAAGCCAGCCAGCAAACACTGCTCTCAAAGTTTTGCTTAACTTAACAGGTGAGATGGAAGGAATCAAAGTTATGTTCACGATGCACAATGAAAGGAAACGTACACTGCGAATACCCAGACTGCTGGTTGTCTCCCACTTCCTCCATCATGTCTTTGTGATCACTTCTATAAAAGAATCCGTGTTGTGTTAGTTAAGAACATGTTTTTACAAGTCTATGTAAAAAAATCCACGCTTTAGAATTAAGAGGTCTCACCTTTCTTTTGCATCAAGAAATGCCTTTGCAAATGGATTGTATTTAATTTTTAAAGCTGTGATCTAAAAACAACAACAAATATTTTTATTTGCAAGTATCACCATTCATTATCATACAGATATTAGGATTTGAATTAGGATTACCCATTGAAGTTAGTGAAATCATAGATTTTTGAAGAAAGAAGATTAGGCCCATAATACCAACCTACGGACACCAATTAACAGCCCCTAAAGTCTGAAGTATTAGCAGAGGGCTAGGAAATAGTCCCTCTGCCAAATTCTAAGAGACCTAATTGCCGAGGTTTATTGATCAGCTAAGGAAACAGCTAGGAAAGGTAGTACACTAGAGAGTTCTAAAAAGCTTCACATTTCAAGCCAGAGCAGAGTGGGCATCAAAAAATCTCAGTAAGGTAGGTTATTCACAGACTCATGAAGCATAGGCGTGCATTTTGGCTAACAGAGAGAGGCCAGTTTTGAAAATGACACATCCAGTTATTTCACTGTGTAGCTGAAAACGACAACTATATTTCTTACCGTACCTGTTTGCCACACAGAATCTTTTAAGAATTACTCTCCTGCAATGAACTTACAGTACATATTCAGAATTTGGTGCTATTCTACATTCATGGGGCTTTTACATATATATAAAAAAGCACAGAAAGAACTGAAAAACGTGAAACGAGATCCATTGTTTTGCTCTGTAACCTGCACTTTGCCACTTGAAACCTCCTGGTACTTGCATCCTTCCTTCCCTGCTGTGCATACCTCCTCGTTCTGGTAGGCCGTCACGGCTATAAACTGGGTCTCTGGGAAGGAATGGCTAGTGATCATCCGCTGCGGGCCACCCACTCGCACTATGTGAATCCTTGGCTCGTACTTGTGCAGAGAGTTCAACATGATCTGCGGGCAAACGGATAGAGCAGGTAAGCAGTGACAGAGTGGCGGCAGGCGCTGGCAGGCACAGAAAGCACTCGGGCTTTTAAGTAGCTGATGAACCACCTTTCCAACAGAGGAGAAAGAGGCAACAGGTACGAACAAACCCTAAAACCGAAGCTGTAAGAAAAAAGGAGCACTGCAGTCAGCACCCCGACTTTTTGCCTAGCTATCCTCGTCCCTGTCACTTGACAGGGCAGCTTGCACAGCCACAGACGTGTTGGCAACAGATAGCCAGACGGATGCATCTACTACACCTTCGGCATTATCAAGATACTCAGACCAGAAAGAGTTTTAACAAAGAAATTCAACACACGGAGGCCCCCATCCTCGGCGGAAAGGCCGGCTCTGCTGAAAGAATGCAGTCGGGGTGGGGGGAGCGGAAAGGGGGTGTAAATGCGCGACCCACCCCAGCACGTTTGGTAACAGCAGGACAAGAACGAGCACTAGGCAGGGAGCGAGCGGCGGCTCGGCAGGACCCCGCCGTCCCCCGGGGACGGGCGGGTCGGGTCGGTTCAGCCCCGCTGCGGGCGGCGCGGTCCCGGTGCCGGTGCCTGTCCCCGCGCTTACCTGCCCGCCGCCGTTGAGCTTGTTGGTGAGCTTGACTTTGCTGAAGGAGACGGGCGCCTTCATCCAGTGCGCGCCGAAGTTGGGGGAGTCGGGGTGGATGTAGACGCAGCTGGGAGCCTGCGGCTCCGGCTTCCCGCCCGGTACCCACTCCCCGTTCACGTACTTCCAGCGGTGCCCGTCGGCCGCCACGAAGTCCAGCAGGAAGGAGTACATGGCGTTGGGGTCCAGCCCCGACACGCTCACCTTCAGCACTGGGAACATCCTCCTGCGGGGCGACACGGCGGCGCGAGGCACGGCGGGGGGCAGCCCCCCCCCCCCCGTCCCCTGTCGCCGGTTCGGCCGCCCCCCGCTGCCGCCGGGACCCCCACAGGAGGCGTGTGTAGGCCGGGGGCGGCGGGAGGGCGCGGGCCCCGCGGCTGCCCTACCTGCCGTTTTTGGTGACGATCATCTCGTTGGTGAGCTCCTTGAAGCGCAGCCACAGGTCGTTGTCCTCCAGCGCGACCCGCAGCTCCCGCTCCGTGGGGTCTCCCTTCTCGCTGCCCGCCTGCAGCTCGCTCTCCACGGCGCTCAGCAGGTGATCCACGCGGAACTGCGGGGGCTTGCCCGCGCCCTCCGCGCCGGGGGAGCTCATCGTGGGCCCCGGCGGGGCCCTGGCACAGCCCCGGGCGGCGGCGGGGGGGCCGGGGCTGACTCCGCTTGACCTCCGCGGCCCCAGCGAGCGGGAGCGGGGAAGGGGCCGCTGTTATACCCCGTCATAAACACCCCCCCGGTGACATCACAATGCCGGCGGGGGGGCCCCGCTGATTGGCGGAGGGCCGCTTTGATCTGCCCGGCCGCCCTTCCCGATTGGCTGCCCGCGGCCATATCACAACGGTGCCCGGGGAAGCCTGTGATGTTAATTGCAGCCCGCGGGATTAAACGCGGCTATTTTATGTAAATCTGCCCCCAAATGTTTGCACCTCTATCAAAGCCGCCGGGGCCGGGGCTCCGGCGGCCGCGGAGGAAATGGCCCATCTCGGCGAGAGCCTCATAACTCGCGTGGGGCTCCCTCCCGCCTCCCCGCCGCAGACATTCGCGGGGCCACGGCCGCCCGCCGCGGCCAGCCCCCGGGCCTGCCTTTAGGCAGCCGGTAACCGGGCGGGAGACACCCCCGCCGCCGATTGAGGTGTAAGGAGAGAAACGGCAGGTCCGTCTCCGCCGGCGGCCCGCCGCGCCCGCCCCGCCGCTCCCCACGCTCCCTTGTCGCGGGTCGTGGCGCTTCTGCTGAAGTGAAGGTTGCAGTCGGCAGCGAGAAGCCTCGCTGGAAAATGTAACCGAAAAGCTGAAACCGCCCTGCCGAGCCGCTGCCCGGGAGCCCGGCACAGTAAAGGCACAGCCCCGCCACCCTCTCCCCGGTTCGTGGCGAGCACCAGAGCCCACCCGTCAGAAGAGGCGCCGAGGCCGCCTCCCCCCGCCAGCACAGGCAGCCGAGATGCTCGACCACGATGGCTGCGAGCCGTCCCACCCAAATGAAATCATTTTGTAAAAGATCTAAAACCAGATCCGCGGTTACGAGCCATCCCACCTAAATAAAAACTCGGGTCTAAAAACCACCTGGATAGCGAAAGGCTTCGCTCCCTATAACAAGGAGGAACCCCCGCGAGTTTCTGCGGGCAAGAGTGGAGCTTGAGCCCCGCGGGGGAAACTTTGCAACGGGCTGGATTTCTTTTAAAATTGTTTGGCGCAAAAGCAAGAGATGGGGCGAGGGAGAGGAGGGCTGTTCTGAAACACTCCCGCCCGCCGGTGTTTTAAGAGTTTGCATTCTCCGGGGCTGCGGCGGTCTGTGGTGTGAGGGAAACAGTTTATTACCTTGCCGTGAGAATCCCTGGATAGAGGGCGAAGGGGAGAGAGGTGACAATGAGCAGGAAATAGTTCAATGGGGTCTCTTTAAACAATAACAAGTTCTTTAAACGGGAGCAAAGGGGAGGGAAAAAGAAGCGGCGCGGTGTAAAATAAAGGCTTCTTTTAAAATAAGCATCTCCTCTCTTTCCAGACGCCGCGCACCATCGCGGCCGGGATTTTTAAGATTTTAGGATAAACTGCCCGGGGTAGTCAGGGGTAGTCCGGGAGCAGGAGGAGCTGGAAGTCGGGGCTGCCAGGGGAAGGCAGGCGGGAGGGTCCCTTTTGCAGGCGGCAGTTCAGTCCGGGCACCGTCTCCTTCTGCGAGGAGGCACCCCCTGCCTGCACTCCCTGCCTGCACCCCTGCCTGCACCCCCTGCCTGCACTCCCTGCCTGCACCCCCTGCCTGCACTCCCTGCCTGCACCCCCTGCCTTTCCACGCTCCGCACACAGCGGAGCAGCAGCCCGGGGCTGTCTGCCCTCATCCAACTTCAAATAAACCCAATCCTTCCGTTATTATTTTCGGTTTCTTTTTGGTTTAGAAGCTACGACTCACGGCTGTATTTTCATTACACAGCACCATCGGGCTCATGTATCATTAACTTGCTCAGCTCCGCAGAGCTTTTTTTCCCCCTTCAACCTGACATGTTAAATTCCGCACGCCAGCTCTCTTCAACCACTGTCCAAAAACTCGCGAAAAATTGTTATCCCTTCAGATTAATTCCTGCGTTAAAGTTTCCTAAAGCTCTTTCTGCCCGAGCATCTCCCGCCCGCTTTTTGCCCTCTTCGGCAGGGGAAAGCAGCATTTGCAAAGAAATTACGGGCGAAGCTTACTGAGTTGATACTTAGCGGCTGCTATAGATAGTTTGAGACGGTCTGTTCGCTCTCAGGTATTTATTTCAGTTAAGGTGCTACACTCAAACCAACCAAACGCATCCCAGCAAAAGCCTTCAAACCCTCCCAGACCACGGCACGCTGTGCCTCGGTCGGGTTGGCAGCACCATCCCACTTTGGGTTTGGATTTTGAAGGCGACATTCCAAACATCTTAATCCTGAAAAAGCCGAGCACCAGGACAAGTTAACCCCAGAGAAGGACAGTCACTCACTCCGTGCAGGTGAAGGGGAGAGAAGGGACTTTTTTCCCCCCTTGTAGAAGTCGCGTCCCTTTTAGGGTACGGTCCGGGGAGGGGGGCGGGAGGGGCTGGGGGGGGCGCGTAGGGCAAACTCCAGCCTCAGCTCTTCCTTAACTCGACCTCACCTGACAATGAACGTGTTTAAGAGCCGAAAGCAGCAGAACCAGCCGGAATTAAAAGCGACGGGGCCGTTTCCGTGGAAAATGAACGGTTCCGAAAATGAATAAATAAAATAAATAGAGCCGGTCTGAGCGGGTATTTAGGCGGTCCGAGCTTTAAAATCACGGTTCGAATTTTTCCGGATGGATGCTTCAAGGAAGGGCTAATTCTTAACACATTTATATATATACGCACACAAGCAACCGCAACCCCTTCGGCACCAGACACTTATCTATATGTTTATTACTTTTTGCACTGATCGCTCTCTTCAGGCAAAGGGAGAAGAGTTGAAGTTGCATTTAATTTATTTCACATTTTACTTAATACTTAGCAAATGGCCGCGCCGCTCATCCCAGACGAATAATGTATGCACTCAAATTTAGCTGGTCTTTCAAAAAAAAAAGTCTATCCAACTTTACATTTTTAAATGATCATTTTTTAAAAAAAAAAAAAAAAAGTTTCCAGAAGTTATACAGAATCTTTGGAACGGGGAGGGGGGGGGAATCAAGCCAAACCGTAAAGTTTTTCCTCGGCTTGGATTCCCGCCGTCTTTATTTTATTTCCTTCTCCCTCTTTCTGATCTTAATTGCACTTTGGTTCTCAGGAGAGCGGACTCCCCACTTCCACAGCCTTTTCACCGAGGGCTGCAGTGCATGACAGTTTACAGCCAAAAAGCTTCCTCCGGCCGAACAGCTATAAAGATTCCCGATTTATAGCAATACTTTCCTTCTCGCATGGGGCGAGCAGTAGCCTCCAGCTGTTACCTCGGGTTCATAAGACCTGTCCCTCGTTCCCCACCTTCTTCCCCGGGACAGCTCAAATCCCCAGGCACCTTCCCAAGGGGAACCGGCCCGTGGTCGCTCCCGCCGCTCCCAGGCACCGGCTGAGCCGTGGGCAGCTTCAGTCGCCCGGGGACGCCGAGCGAAAATGAGAGCGTGGTGGGGTGTTGGGGGGATCTGTTGAATTATCTTTCAGCTTGCAGTTCGGGACAGACACACAGACAGACAGACAGACACCGAGGCAACGAGCACCGCCCTCGGTGCTGGCCCCGCGTCCCTGCAGCCCCCGCTGCCGCCCCGGGGAGCAGCGCCCAGCCGGGCCGGCACCCACCGTCCCCGGGGTGGGAGTAGGGGGGGGACCCGGGGGGACCCACCCACCCCTCAAAGGTCAAAAAGTCCCACTCCTGAAGAATAAACACCTACTTTCCCACGATCTACTTTTTTTAAAAAATTCCCCCCCCCCTTAAGAAAAATGAGTACGTTTGATATAATCTAGATGTAATAGAGATGTTTATCTCCATCTCTACTTGTGAGCTGCTTTTTCCTGGACACTGGGGAGGAATGTCCTACTGATATTACTGTTGAGACATTGATCGAGTATGTAAATGCCATTTTCATAAGATTTCGTTTTAATCTGGCATAAGGTTTTCCTTATATACAAGGTTTAAACAAGCAAAAGCCTAAAGATCGTTCTGGGAGAGCTCTTTATAAGACTCACCATTTTGTAACCCCAACGTACTAACATATACCTACATAGGAAATGTCAACGTGTGAAACCATCCAGTGGTTTTATCCATTTTAAGTTAATACACTGTGAGCGTTAAGCCCCTGGAAGAGATATGTTTCAGGTTCACTACTTTTAGCATTGAAGAAGTAGGACTGATTTTCTCCAAAGGTTTTAATGCATACACAGTTCTGAAAAACATTTTCTTTGTCAAGTAGTGTGAACGCAGCACAACATGTTGATTTTGATTTGTTTTGCTTTCCCCCTTTAACTTTTGGGAAGGCAAGGCAAAGGCAGAGTGCCATCCCGCATTTTCTGAAGGTGGCAAAACTCCCGTTGACTGACTTAGTCAGATCTTTGCCTGAGTACTGCTAAGTACCCTCTCCATCTCAGATGCTCAGATCCTGAGGTTTCCCTCATGAAAGTCAATGATCAAACTTCCAGTGACTTCAGCTCCTGCTGCACTAGACAGCACCAACTGGGGAAAAACAACAAAACAAACTGAAGCTCCCATGAAAGCCCTTAAGGGAGAGTCTGACTCAAAGATGGATGAAATCAGCAGACTTGAGAGCAGAATACTTTTGATCCAAACTCAAAATTTTGAGCTAGAATATCCTTTTCAATATCTTAATTATATTGCTCAGAAGACTAGAGATATTTAAACCAAGTTATCCCGCGTCAGCTAGAAGGAACACATAGATGACACAAATAAGGGCCATCCACCACTCTTAACAGGCCATTTCTTTAAAAACTGCAAAGAGGGACAGGCACAATGGAGCACTGGGGCTGCAAAGAGAGGTGGTAGCATAACAGATATTGCTTTATCCTGGACTACAAGATAATCTTACAAAACCAACCCAACAAAACCCAAAACAGCAACAAAACAAAACAAAAAAACCCACATACCGAAGATGAGTTCTGCTTCAAACAGGGACCATAGGAGTCTGATGACAGAAAGTTCTTGCCTCATCATAAACATCCTAGCAGGAGACCCTACCATAAACAACACCTTTCCTTCTACTTCAGCTCAGAGTTCCTAAAGGGCACTAACGTAAGCGTGACCTTTCTTGCTGAGAGATGTCAGGGTAAGTTAAAAAATTAATGTTCAAGTCTCAATACAGAAGTCCTACGATTTTCTGACATTATTGTTAATAACCGAAACAACATACTTTTACAGGAATATTCATCTTTGCCTTGAGCATTATCTCTCTATAAAAGTTTGTGGTGCTGAGAATCAAACAGGCCATATTTCTCTTGCAGTTCTTTTAATATCAGTAAAAGATTTAAGGCAGTTGGGAATCCACAGTTTCTCGTTTCTCTTGCCTTTCAAGATTTCATGGAGATTATTGCAAGGTTTAAGACAAACTGTGTGCTTCATAGCTACATAAGATTAACACCTCTAGAAAAAAAAAAAAAAAAGATACATGTCCTAATTTGTAATTGCAGATTTTTTTAAAAAAAATCAACTCCTTTTCCGTTGTGGTTTTTTTTTTCTCCTCCTTTACTGTTTTAACACATTTGTTCCTCCTCCTCACTGCTCCACAGGAAAGGTAAATACACAGTGTCGATGAGTACTATTTTAAAAATAAGGGTAACATTTTTAGTATTCACCGGGCAACTTGTGCCCGAATCTAGATTATCTCATGTTTTGGAATTAGTAATTGCCTTGGATGCGGCCTCAAAGCTTACAGCCTCTTCTGAGACCTTTACTGCCAAGATTATTTCCTGATTTCTTGCTCTTGGTAATTCCCTCATCCATATGAAATAAAAGCACTTGAACAGCTTTAGCAATAAGGGGTTACTGAAAGCAAATTCTCCGCCTCTCATCAGCAAGGAAACTATCTGATTGATAGAAAACTGTTTTCTTCTTTACCTCCTTTGAGTTCATCTCCATTGACCGATAGCAACAGTTTTGCATAACTCTGATGCTGTTTTTCATCATCTTGATGCAGCTGGCTCATAGGAAAGAACTGGAACTTAACTCAATGTAGATATTATTTGAACTCACAGGTAGTGTACTTCTACATCAACTGAGCTACTTTTTAGCCCCCTGCACTGTCTCCTCTCTTACACTGCTCTGAACCCAATTAACTTCTTTCTTCCAAGCTGTATATGACCTACCTCTACTCTCTATACCCAAATCTTCATCTTACCCACACTTGCTTCACCAGCAAGGACTTCTCCACATCTGATCTAAATATTTTCATATTATTACTTTTAAGAAAGTGAAAAACTCCTGAACTGATCAAGTCACCACCATATTTTCCTGTAAATCTTTTTTCTATTATGTATACAACATTTGTGTTGTGCACCATCCTGGACAGGTCTGCTCAGAGAAAAACAGGTGGTAGAAGGACCACACAGAGTGGAAGAACAGGACTGTGATGTCAGCAACTTTAAATGTGGACAAGGAATAGATAAGGCAACATTCACTGGAAAGTGACAGAGAAAAGAGAAACTACTGACACAACAGCTCCTTAAAGAAGTTCCTCTTGTCAGGGAGACAGTGGGTGAAGTAATGCCATCTTCTTCCTGTCATACAGGGCTCAGACCTGGAGAGCAGCTTCTGGGATGTTCAAACATGCTTCTGGTCCTCTGTTTCATGAGCAGGAGTGTAAAATGTTTTGCAAACTTCAGCCTTTCTGCCTTAAATGTACCCATCAAGCTCTGACAAACACAAATGTTTCCTACACTTTCCTATTTTGAATTCAGCAAAGGTTCATTGAGTCTTGGACCTTTGTTCCTGCCTTATGCCACCTAATGAGTTTAGCTGTGGAAAGATGGTTAATCTAATGTACAGCACAAGAGACTGGAAGTCAGGAGGGCTGATTCTGAGCTCCACTGACTCACTGTCTCACTTTGGGCAAGTCTTCTGGATCTCCACTTTGGTAAGCTGCTCCATTTCATACTGAAAATATTACACAGAAATTTTCACTGGTAATAGCCCATTCTTATTTTCTCTGGAACCACTTACAATGGAAGTAAGTATCCGATAAGCTAATAATGCATAATGAAAAGTAATTACATGTCAAAACAAAAATTGTCAATTTTTGTTCTCTGGTAATGCAAATCCAGTCTGATTCACTAAAAAGGGTGCATTTTTCCTGCTGGATGCTTTTTGAACACTTGCAATTTTACCAGACTGTCATTTTAGTCCCACTTAGTTCCAGCACGCTGCAGACTTCGGTTCACTTTGTATTTCCAATTTGTTTTTTAAAAAAAAAAAAAAAAAGTCTGCATAGTAAAAAGGGACTATTTAAGCCACACCTTTTTGTCTACCAGCCCATGCTGTCAGCACCACATGCAGATACAACAGAGATGGTGAATGAGCAGCAAATGATGAATGTGTGGGGACAACATCGTGTAGTAACCACCAGCACATGGGCCACAGGAGGCAGTGCCAGGAATGCCTAGGAGATACTGCAGACACCCGAGCCTCTCCTTGAAATCTCTGCAAGGTAGATGCTTTCCCAGGGCCGGAAAATATTTCTTGCCCTTGCTAAGAAAATGTCATCTGTGACCTAGGACTAGTGGTCCAAGTAGTTTGATGTGCCATCTAACAGTGATTAGTTGTTACATAGGAAGAAGTGATCCTTCACCTCTCATTATGCAGATTATTTCGTAATGTTTCCAGACAGAGAGGCATTGCTTTTGTGGTTCTGTTGACTCACTTATTCCCCAAGGAATCAAGACTTACACCTGCGCTTTTTATAAACCAATTTAATTTTAAATGTTTTTCTTATCCACTTTGCCTATGATCTTTATGCTAATTAAAATTGCTCACTCCTATGAAACTACATTTTATGTCTATCTCAGATCAGTAGATGTTCACTGCATTCCCGGGTCATCATAAATATTCTTGCAGGTTGCTAGGAAAAATGTATAGCTCCCTCGCCTAGAAAATCTGCACTATCTTTTCATGTTAAACACCAGCGACCTCAGTTAGTGGTTAACTAGTCCAAAACAAGCTATAGAGGCACAATTTTGATAACACTGTGCACTAAGTTTCTTTCTTTCAATGCTGATTCCAACAGGCTTAACATCAAACTCTCAGCTAAGGCCAACTAAACAGCAGTGGATTTAACTGGGACAGCTATTTCTTTTTACTCCCTTGGACCTGAGAAAACTCCTTTCCCAAGTTTCCTCTCATCATCTCATAAGAGCTCTTACATTCCCCTGTATATATAAGATCACTGAAGAAGGTGAATCGCTTATTTTAAAAGCTAATGATAGAACAACAGGCTAATTCACCCAGATCTCTAAAAGAATATGAATTCTGGGATACCCAGCTTTATTATTGCTAGGACTTTAGTTGTACAAAATCCTTCAATAATACCTTTGTCCCCTCCTCAGCAAGTATAAAGTCATACTTTGTGATAGCTAGATAGTCAATGTTGTGCTACACGCTTACACCATGTCTAGTGTGCTCACATCAATATTCTTGCTGTACGCAACGATGAACCTTCAAGTCTTGTCCTGACCTTTTCTTTACAAATCTGTGCACCTAACTTCTGTGTGGGAACAGAAAAAGACATTGATCCCAATCATGTCTGTCTGCATTAGTACTTTTGGTAGCTCCTAATTCAAAAGGTATTTTGTCATTTGTCCTTAATGTTGTTCCACACCACTCTATGGGAATTTTCTCCCAGTGAGCACTGGAAAGCTTTGACCCATTTGCAGTGGTATTCCAGAGTATCAGATCAGTATCCCAGGTACACGAGTGAAAAAACAATAGCCATCATATAAGAGGTATCAAGCATTTAAAATCTGAATTACGTTTATGTTCTTTCGGAGGTGCTCTGATACCTGAGAACTTCTCAAACCTGTGTTCATTTAAGCTGGCAGGTTACTTTCGGTCATGGACTTTCCACTTGCATCCTTGTTAATGTTATACACTAATAATCTTGCAGGCACATTGCAAACATTTATTTGCTTTCTTTAGCTTTTTAAACAAGTTGTTAATCTTCAGTTGAATTAAATCAAATCTCAAACATGTTATATTCACTGTTGCTTTATATTATTAAAAAACCCACAAACACCACTAATTGAAGCCTCCTCCAGTTCTATGCCTTAGGCAGCTTATTATTTAACACTGGCTTTGCAAAAATTTTCTTTAAGAAACCAGAAGGAAATTTTCAGTATTGTCCAAGTCTGTAATTTAAGGTTCATTTCACTTTCAGGATCTTGTGGCAGATGCCATGTATCCCCAGGAATTCACTCCTGATTCTGTCTGTCCAGGTGTCAAGGACACAGCCAATCTGAGCAGTAGAAAAAGAACTGCTTTACCTTCAAGGCACCTTCCGTTAGGAAAAAACCCTTCACTGCAAGCCCCAACACATTGACAGCTTTGATAAAAATAGAATTTAATTCAAGGCTTCATCTTCAGCAGATGTCTTGTCTCACACATTAAGTTGTATACACTTATAGTAAATATATTTCTATTCAAATAGCAACTGCTGTGATGCACTGAAAAGTTTTCTCCCCATTTGACAGCTATATATAAGATTACAGTGTGCAAAACTGAACCAATATTAAGTTAGTAAGTCAGGTATACATTTCTGATCAAGAAATTATAAAATCCACAAACTCATTTTATTAATGAACCCTTACACTAAAAATGTTCTTAAACATCAGCTAGATTCTACAGATCTTACCTGCAAAAAAATTCTACTGAAAGCATAGGAAGTTTTACATGAGTAATCCATACAAGAATAAAATTGAATGAAGCGTGAATGTCTCCATAATTCTTACCATTTTTGTTATCATCAGAGCAACAACTGGAAGCTGAAAACTCTTGTATTTACAAGACTTGGTAATGACTTGTGCCCCTGGGGGTTTTTTGTTTATATTTTTTTAATTTAATTTTTTGAATATGCACCCTGAGTAACAGTGAAGAAGAGGTGTAACATGATAGAGTGTACACGTTACAAGTCTTCCTTCCAGAAGAGAAAGGATTGGAATTAACCAAGTCTCCAAAATTCTTTCTTTGGTCTCAACTTTTCTTTAAAAACTGTTGTGTTGCCACAGGAGGTTTTGGCAAAGCATTTCCTTTGGGAAAGGGGGAGGAGAAGGAAAATCAGGGGGTGAAACCTAAAAATCTCCACCTTTTGGCTGTCTCAAGTACTTGTCTGCCTGGTAGCTCAATATGATGCAATTAATGAAGAACAATCCTCCACCTTCAGTGCTTCCTTCCCTTTCTCGAGACAGATGTGCTGACAGCATGGCACCTTCTTTAAAGGAACTCAGTTTTATGGAAGCTGATCTCTCAGCAAGGCACGAGTGGCTACAAGCTTTTGGCTGCCCCACGTATTTTCAAACAAAATCACTGTGTTTCATGCCAAATATCCAGAGACAGTATCAGAGATTAAAACCATTTCTACGCAGGGTCCAGCAAATGCCTCCTTTTATCCAGAGCCCTTTCAAATGTCTGTGCATGCTAAAATTTCCTTTGCTTGTCTTGGAAAACACTCTCATGTATCACACTCGGGAGCCATCTTTTTTCTCATATGCTGCAGACATCTTACTCTGCTCAGCTTTCATCTTATTCCTCCTAGACATATCTTCATATGCAATCTCAAACCAGTTCTCTCCCTCTGTGCTTTTACATCTTACAAGATATACAACGTCACCCTCTCCTCACTTATATCCAAACTCAAGAAACAAACGACCTCAAAACTCAACCTATCTGTTTGCCTAAAGTTAAACACCTAAATAAGTTGTTAATCAGTGGGGCTAAATACCTACAATTCCTAGCAAAGTCAAGAACTCTTGAAAGTAGGATAGTTCAGCCCCCAAAACCTCCATTTCCCACCTGTCCCCAGACATAGAGAGGTATGCATATTCTCCGGTTTACTCACCAAACTAACTGCATCTCAATCACACTGAATAAAGCAATTGCAGAAATTAAGTTATTGAATTGGAATCACATGCCTAAATTTAGCCACAGAAGTTTGATACATTTTTTGGCTTAAACATTAAAGAAAAAGAAAAGAAGAAGATGTAAGAAAGCAACTATATAGATATACAGAATCCCAGCCTAATACATTATTTGAACAGAAATACTGAACAGTAACTGAACAGTAACAGCAAAGGGTAGGAGGGTGTTTGCCATGCGTATATCTGAAATGTGTCAGTTGAGAAAATTTGACACTAAATCCCAAGTTTTTCTAATTATTTTTACTTCAATGTTTTGTTACTAGCCTTCCAAGTAGAAATCCTGAAGTGGATGCAACGGCACTATCTTCCCTTTCGCTTGTAGCTGAAGAGCTTTGCGCAGAGCACTGGAGGAATTCCTTCCATTGCTGAAAGTCATGGTGAGAATCTCCTTCAAGAGGATAAACCCATGGACACCTCAGGAAGGGAAAGGCAATAACCCATTTCATAGCTGATTTTATATTATTTTCTTCATTCTACATGAATTATAATCTCTAAAAGACTTCATAAGAAAAGAAGATACTTTTTACAGGTTGCTGGAAGCTACACTCTTCATGGAGAATTAGTCTCAAAGTCTTGCATAAAGAGGCAGTCAGCAGAGATATGCTATTCTGGAAAGGGATGTTGACTTAGCAGTACACTTTAAAGTACACTGATCACACTTAATATACTGGAAAATGTTACTTTTTCAGTATTTATTCTGTCTTTTTCAATTGACTGGTCATAAAGAGAGAAGAGAGGGGGAAAAAGGAAAATAAAAGATACAGAATCCCATTTAGGGAATGCTTTCACCCTCAAGAAATGTGAGACTAGATGGCTTAAGTCCTGTCTCAAGAACACCTACTGTCATTTAGAAGTATTTCTCTGTCAAAGGTGTCTGGATTAAAGATTATAGTCTTTGCTATAACTTTTTAATATAATAAAAATAATTTTATTTTGATTTTTAAGCTGTCTTCACTTAAGACTGAGCTTCAGGTTTATACCACCATCACTTGCAATGGACTTCCAGTTAAATCTTGGAGACTGAGTCAATTCCCATCGCCATTCACCAGTGGCCAGCCAGCTGCAGTACAGTGGAATGAAATGGGGTCTTTTCCTTTTCATGGTTCCCCTGCCTGGTTTTGTGTATACACTCTGTTAATCTAAGGAAAGAAACACATCAATGTTAAGGTCTATTCCTTTGCTTAGACTTCATTTTAACCAAAGAAAGATACTGAATTCTGAACATCAGCCAAGTGAACCAAGCAAAATCTTAAGACATAATATACTATGATTTTCAGATTTAAATTAGACTCCCCATAGTTTTCCATCTGACCACAAATTCATGAATAAACTATGATTTTTATTTTTTTTTAACTCAAGTTAGCTTTTAGGTAAGTTTTTCTTCTCCTTTAAAATTCACTGTAAATTATTACTATGTTACTTATAATTTCTAAGTCATTTCACAAGAGCATAATGGAGGTGAATGTGACAAATCAATGTACCACGTCCTGGTTTGCACTGTGGCATTACATCTCTTACTCTCCATCCTTGACCTCTAATCATTGGCTTATAGTTGGTAAATATTCATTTTCATACGTTTCAGAATAGTGAAATAATCTGTGAGAAATTTTTAAATAGCCTACCGTATTTTTTTGCCTGCTGATTCTTGTGAGTCTCATATTTTTATTTTCTGTAACACCTTGGACCAAGTCAGATTTGGAGTAGCAAGGTTTGCTGCCTAGCAGGGCTTCTTGAGGATGAGGAAGATAATATGTAGAAGCTCAATATATGCTTGCACGAGTTCAGAAACTAGTCTTACATTTGTAAGGAGAGTAGGGTTTTGGCTTCAATAATATTATTAAATGTAACAATTACTACCCTAATAGCAGTTAGCAACCACATTTAGAAATCTTTCTGCACAAAACAAATCATATATATACCAGATAAGTATTGTGTGTGTATAAAACAAACTATAAAAATTATATATATATATAATGTGAGATATATATGATGATATCTCACATGTAGTGAGACGTAACTCCTTAGTTAACACAGTTGCTCTGGTTTACACTAGTTGCAGTACAGTAAATCAACTTGTCATTTTGCAAGTAGACAGGTATTAACTATTTACTCAGATTTTCCCAGTCCTTAAGCATGAAAGCAGTATCTCACAAACTATGTTATCAGTTGACATGTTCAACAGCTAAACACTATCATGAGGAGGTGACACTACAAGTCCTCTCAGGGGAAGATTCTCAACCTGTGGTCACAAATGTAAGTGAATGTAAGTTGTTATACTTCTCTTCAGGGAAGATCTGTTAAAAAAAGGTGAAAAAGGCAGGTATTCTCCAAAAGTTTAGCTAAGAGAGTATACTGTTGCCCTTCAGTTTTGATATGTTCTTTTTTTAAACTCTAGTAACAGGCATTAGCAAAGTCTCTCAAGCAGTTGTCTCCAGAAGCACTCTATGAAACGGTTGCATCTAGTAATGAGGTAAATTGAATCTATATATACAGATATGCTCAGAAGTAGCAGGACTATAAGTGAACTGTTTGCTGAATGGCTGCAGTAAGGATCATTTCTGGTCAGCAGCACTGTGTCAGGCAATTCCTACTTATTTCTTTTTTAATAGGCTAAAACAACTGCTAGACATGGGGCAGCCTAGATCTGAGGAACAGGGTTCCAGTACCTCCCAGGGAAAAGATGTACAGCATTTCAATTTCTGTCTTATACGCAGGAAGGAAGCCCCTTTTTGGGAGCAGTCCAAACCACAGTTCAACCGGAATGAGAGATTTTAGGTTGCCCCTGTATTAAAAACTCTTAAGCTCCTATTGCAGCCTAATGGGGCTGCTGGTGTGCATTCACACAGTCCTACTGAAATGCCCTCCTCATTAAATGGGTTACTCAGAAACCAAAGTCTGCACTGACTTTGGTTTCTGCATAACTTTAGATACAATGTCAGGGTCAAAAGCTAGATCCCAAATGGCTTCAGGATGGCAGAGTAACTGGTGATCACTAGGATTTGTTTAATATTGCAAGGGCAAGGGAATCAGAAGATGAAGATCTTGTATCTAGTCAGGTTTCTTCACAATGCAAGGTCTCCTCCTGTTACACTGGTGTACTGTAAATTGCTAGGGAACTGCCAGTAAGGATGACAGCATTTTGTCACAGTTGTGGTTAAGAGATTCAATCCTTAGGGCCCCTTTAAATTGCCGCTCCTGTTGTCCTAATTCAAGTAGAATTTAATTGTTTTCAATGTGTGGGAGGAGGATTCAGGTGGAAATACTAGCAAATTTCTCTTCTGACCCAGAGAGGTATGTAAACAAACCGCAGAAGTGAACTTCTAGAGAAATTATTTTACTGGCTATTAATGTCTGCCAGTTTTCATAGGTTCATCAGGATGCATGAGAATTCCTCTATAAAGTAATTTATGTGCTGTGCTACAGAGCAACACTTGACTCTTTTGATCTTTGATATTAGGGATAATGAATTTGTAGGCAGCTTCAGTTTCCTCAGCATTGCCATGAAACCTAAGTGGACTACTGCTGCTTGTTCCATTTACTTGGTGATAAGAAACACCTTATGATTATCTCAAGTGTAAACTGGAAGCAGCTGGGATTTTTAAAACTGTCAGTAGAACTTGATTAGAAAGCAATGGTGCTTCATTTGTGATCATATCTTTCTTAAACAGGGTGAATATAAGAAAGACATAGCACTTTATAAACATTTTTTCTTGGTTGCTTAAACTTGTTTTGGCAGTTATTCTCATAATCATAATATGGTGGGGATCAAAGTTGTTTTTTATGGTTTTAATGAAAAATTCGGGATATGCCTTTCCAAAGCTGGGAAAATGATAGTTGTGCCTTCTCTCCCTTTTTAAAGTCTGTACTTCTCTGACCCAGACCACCACCACACCAGCATGTTAATACTATGCACCTGAGGCCTTTCTGTACTCTGGTACAGAAAGCTAGTTCCTTGCTAAAGGTCCTTACACAGATTTGAAAAAATATACTCATTAATTCTATGTGTAAAACCTT
The DNA here is from genome assembly GCF_031877795.1 of Strix aluco. Taxonomy (NCBI): domain Eukaryota; kingdom Metazoa; phylum Chordata; class Aves; order Strigiformes; family Strigidae; genus Strix; species Strix aluco. Next base: position 53,659,415 of record NC_133933.1, on the reverse strand, counting down.
TCTAAAAACCTTGTGTGGCAACTTCAGCCCAAACTGTTTAGCTTAATTTCTCTTCACAGGTATAAATGTGCTTCTAAAAATGTTGTTAAATGTGTGATGAAGGAAAGTCCTTAATTCTGTACAAATGACTTAAACAGCAATCTGTCATAATTGCATGCCAGTTGCATGCAGTCTTTCTTGGTACTTGTATACCTCCTTCTGAAGGAAAACATGGCTGTGGTTTGTGATATCATTTTCTTGAGGCATACGACAGTTCCTTCTTTTCTCTTCTATCTTCTTGTCTGCTGTCAATGGGACTTCAAATGTTCCAGGTTTCTCTCCTGGAAAAAGAAAAAACGTAAAAGAGAAAGCTGGGCTCCTTCTGCGCAGCTCCAGAGTGCTGTGGGAACAAAGAGCCAGAAGTGCTGGGAAAGAAGATGGAAAGGAGGATGGAAAACCAGTGGGAACAGGCAGGAGAAGGGCAAGGTGGTGGGGGAAGGGGCCATGGGGTGGTGGGGGGAATGGGAGCAGAGAGGAGCCAGATCTGGTAAGCTGAGAAGAAGCCTGGTAGGAGAAATGTCTTTGTTTGGAGGAGAGAACAAAGGGGAAGGAGAGATGATGGAAGAAGCATAGCTGTCAGGTTACAAGAAATTCATTATTCCTATCCACTCTCAGTCTGCACCCACGAAGAGGCAAACATAAACACACAGAGGGAGCTGATTAGCATGTGCAAAGAAACATGCTGCTTTTGCTCTGGTTGTGACAATTAACTATCTTTTTTTCCCCCCCTCTCTTCTTTTGGCACTTAATTCACTTTGGACAAAAACAATTTAATATGAAAATGTAAAGCTGAAAATCTAATATGGCAAAGCTACAGATATTGACTTCATTGATCTTGGCACACTGTAAATGTATGTATTTTTAGCAGCTCAGAGGTACTGGTTTCTCTTAGATGGGGCTGACTGCTGCAAATAAAACTAACCTGACCCGGAGTGATTTGAGTTTCCTCTAAATCTAAAACTTAAATTTGTGGTGTATCCTGCTCCAATTCTCCTGGGTACAAGAGATTTATCAGGAAGAAGTTGGCATTAATGTCAAAGCTTTTGTACTGTTTCTATATGTAACGGCTTTGTTTTACGTTAAAAACTCCTGGTGGAAAACATTTATTTGTAGAAAGCAGAAATGCCAAATCCTCCTGGGAAATTAATATATACCTTCAGTCATCAAGCAAACCATCTAAAATATCAAAACCAGAGCAATATTTACCTTTTCTAAGTTAACTAATATCAATTATTTACTGTAGGACTAAATCTTTTCCTCCTAGCAATATTACAGCAGAGTAGTCAGCATTTCAATGTAATCTGCACTACAATGCCCTATGTTAATGCAGACAGATACTTCAAAACCAGAACAACATGTTAATGGTCCCTCCCATATAACTCTTGGGCCTAACAATTAGTAGCCACTTTTATTAGCAGTTAAGTGCAGAAATATACCATTTAAAAATCTTACAACCTTTGTTCTGGATTTTAGGTGACTTCAACAAAATGTGTCTTTACTAAACCCTTTTGTAAGCTTGCACGTCTGTTGTAAATAGCATTTTTATCCCCTGGCTTGGTGCCCGGAGTATAATGCAAAGAAACAAGGACACCTTGTTTTGCTAAAACTGTTGGTTTCTTTTTAAAATTTATTTTAAGATATGAGTAAAGTCTGGCAAACTTTCTTTATTGGTCATGGAAGAGGTTTTTTTCCAGGTCTTTATCTGCTATACTTGGAATTCTGAAACTGGTAGTTGGAAATGAAGCTATTTATCTCTGCGTGAATGGAGTTAAACTCTGAATTTTCAGTTATAAAATTGGATTAAACATCAATTTTTTTACTAACCCTGAAAAAATGGCTCAAAAGAGAAAACATCAACTTCAGGAGATTCTTCCTGTGAACATGAATTGTTTATCAGAATAGCCATGCTCTTGTAAAGCAAGCTGGCCAGTCCCATTTTTGTTGTTTTGTAAAGTGTCATCACTGGCTTCACCTTTAACACATTTACAGTTTCAGTTGCTTCTGTTTTAACACGTGTTGGTTGTGTTCTGTGCAAGATATACAAAACCAGCAGCCATTTCTGGAAGTAAGAAATGAACTTGTTCTCTAGATTCCTTTTTCTGCAATGAAGTTACATCACCCTTACATATGCAGCCCTGGCCCTGCTAGTAACTAGGGCGTTCAAGCCTTAAAAGCAATCTCTTCTGCATGGTTGCAGTGTGATAAATCTCCTCCAAAGCTTTGCTTACTTAGAAGTGGCCACTAGTACATGGTCTTGTAATACCTGCTGTAGGGCTTTTCTTCCAACAGTTGGGGGGGAGCTGCTGGCACTTTGACTTTATCCATGTTTAAATAAGCTGAGAGTTGCCCAGTCAGCTCTCAGGGACCAGGAGGGCAGCTTACATACCTGGCTAAATTTGCCTGGCAATTTCCAACTGTGACAGGAAAACCAATTTGCCTGTCCATTTCATGTTCTAAAGAGTGAGGGAATCAATTTTTACATATATAGAAATTTGGGGGTTTTATCTACACACAACTTTCTGGGGTTTATATATTTCCTTCTCCCTCATAAACAATTACATTTGTCATTTTGTTGAAACTCCTAGCTGTCAGTAAATATTTCTAGTTTAAAATAGTTAGTGACCCATCTATGAGAGGTTTTTTTCTTCGCCACTGACCTTTTCTGACTCTTTTAAATGTTCTCATCTCTCCCATTGCAAGAGTTGTGTCCTCTCACACAGCTGAGTGTCTTGTCTCTGCTACATGAATCTGTTGTCTGTTTACTTCTACAAGCAGTTACTGAGAGAGTGTAAGACATCCCACTCATATGTGAGGCACAAAGTCTTTCATAAAACAAAACTGAAAACCATTTTCTTCAATATACCAACAACATGAAAAGACTTCTGAATATGTTTATTATACTGTTCCCTGGGAAGCTTAATTTATTGATTCATACTCAGTTTTGTTGCTTGTACGTACTGGTACATGGAAGGTCTTACACTGGAAAACATTTTCTTCCAACTTAGTTGTAGCACAAAATTTAAAAATCACTTGTATTGTGATTATTGTATATTAGCTCAAACGGAGAAATTCATGTGTCATTATACGAGTTTAAGCTTTCAGTTGCAGTAACACCAAGCATTCTGAAAAATTACTTTGCAGATTTTTTACAGAAGAGGAAGATAAGAGTGGGAAAAATTCTTATCTTCACGCAGGGCCAGGGTGACTGTTAATACCGAGGCTTCCAAGTATTCATATATAATCTGTACCTGATGCAGCTTTTTGAGAAATTATAAAAAGGCAATTTCTAGCTTCTACATTTTACTCATTCTTTTCCAGTTTAGGAGATTTCTTTTTTATCTGCATAATTAGTCCAATGAGTAAATCTTGATTTAGCTTCCTGAAGTTAAAGAACAAACAAAAGTTCACCACTGTATTGAAGAATTAAACCATGTACACTAACAGTATCAGTCCCGAACAAGAGATTTATCATCTTAGTTCTATTAGCCTCTTAACAAATACTTTAGTACTTTGCTACTTACTTAAGGAGGGAGAAGAATGCAGTATTTGCAGAAGTAAGCATTTTCACAGAACATGTATAATTTGAACCGGAAAAATTGATACAAAAAATAATCTGGTTTTAAGTAAAATCTGAGTCCCAATGCTACTATTTGTTAACCCGGTCTGAATGTTTGAAGTCAAGTATAACACCTGCCTGCCTTTGAGCCAGATTCCATGTAAGAATGGTGACATATTTCCACTGGGGCTCCCTTGGCTGGACTGCATACTCTATATGTACATATGATGAAAGGAGGTCTCCCCTCTGGTAATGCTCTGGAGGTTTCATGAGTGAGTGTAGCACAGAAGGCTGGTTTGATGTGGGAGTCTGGCAGAGGTAGTCTGTGCTTCTCTTCTCATGTGAGTTAGTCCCTGTGAGTCAGAAGGACATAGTAAGAATACAGGTTAACACTGAGCTGACCCAGAGTACTTCGTCTCATTACAACAAACCGAAACAACACAATCTGAGACAAGAACATCAGTGTTTTAGCTGAGAGAGTTTGGGTTTTCAAGTCAAAATGCATCTTTCCTATTGCCAGACTGAATCTTGAGATTTCTTCTTTGGGGAGAACAAAATATTTTACTTTTTTTGTTCAGAAAGGAGAAAATGTTTCAAAATTCATGCATTCTCATTTTTCATCAAATCTAATTCTAACCAGATCCCTAAAACCTGTACTTTTAATGTTCCTAATACTATCTTTTAGGGAAAAGACATTAATACCAACATGTGCCTGTCTATACACAGACAGGAGAGTTGGAGTCTCTGTTGCTGCGTTCAGACTTGAATGCAAAGTCAAACCCAAACCTCTCTTCAATTGATCAGAAATGGGACAAAGCCTCCAAACTTGTTACAACAGACTTACGGAACTGAACATGATGATGTAGAATAAATGAGGACCGAACATACCAGCACTGGATGCTTCAGAGCCACCTCTCAAAGAGTCAAAGGCACAGGTTTTATTTCATGTGGGGCTAAAGCACTGGTACTGGGTTTCCAATGCTCTGGACTGCAAGATACATCAAAAACTCTTCTGAAAAGGTTTACTATAAATAATTAATTTAATAGACCTAATGTAAATGTCTACGGCATGGTGCTATGTTTGCAAAATAATTACATAAGAAATGAATTTTGTATTATAATAAATTAATTTGTATCTTCATTTATTTAGAACGTCTTCTTTGGTAGTACAGTATCAAACCTTCTCCGCCTCAACTGAAAATAATTCTGTGATTCTGTGATTCTGTGAAAATAAACTATTAGTAAAATGTTACTCCAGAACACCTAAACAAATTTATCTAAAAATAAGCTGTGAAAATTGTATTTACATGCATTTTTGCATTCAAGGAAACTCAAAATTTGTACCAAAGTTGGCACAAATGGCACAAATCCCTGGAAGGTAAGTATGTGCCTTGCTCTGTTTGAAGAAATCTGGCTTCAAAATAACAAAGTATAGACTTTTGAAAACATGCATCCTGGTTTGCACAGCAGGTTTTTCTTAACATCAGAAGCAAACACCAGGATGTGATGTTCTGAATATTCACTTTCAGTATATTTGAAGGCTCACACCTACTTGTATTTGAATGTGTGATTACTTTAAGAACTGCATTGTTCTGAATCACAGTTACAAAAGGAAAAAGGCGTTGGAGACCTTATTGTTTATAATAAATAAGGTTTCTGCTTTCAGTCAGAGAATGAGGGAATATAGGCATTTTACTCACAGGACCTACTATTATCCCTGTAGAAATAAACTTTAGATAGGGCTTCCTGCAAGAATGGCTGTGATCTAGGAAATATGCTGATTCAAATCATTATGCGGAGAAAATATACTCACATTTCTGTGACTCCATTATCTTAATTTCTCAATTCATTGAAAACTTTGCATGCTTTTGAAGATCTCTTGCAGTGCTGTCCCTGCTGCTTCTTTCTGGCCAAAACTGGAAATGTGTTTTCCTCTTTCTCTTGCTCAGTGGCACCTGGTGATTTATGTTCTCACGGAAATAAATAATTCACCTTGGCATAGGAGAAACACAAAATTGTTTTGAGTAACAATAAGCAAGTCTGCACCCTCACAGCAGAATACTGCAAACAGCTAAAAGGCATCAAATATGGTAACAATCAATAACATGCTCAGAACTGAATGCATCTTTACCTCAAGCTTTGGATAATATCTGTTAGTTACTAGAACTATTCACCACATTTGAGCCTCAATAATAGTTTTAGACTGAATTTTGGAATGAGTAAGAAAGTCTATTTCTGCCAGTTAGCATGGTGGGTGAGGTGAGTGAGGAAGCCCTGACTCCTCATGAGTGACAGAAGGTGGATAGGTGAGATAAGCAGAAGGTTAGACATTTAAAGCAGGTGCTTAAAAATAGGTAAGATAAATGCTGTTAAAATTAACTACTGTTTTATGTAGGTTTGCTCTACCAAACACTTATAGTTAATACCTCTACACACACTGCTTGTTAAGTACACAGTGTAAAGAAATAATTGGAGGAATCATGCAAGAGAAGCCTGTGAAAGAACAGTGTTTAAAGATTTTGTTTCTTTGGAAGAGCCATACACCCCTGAATTCAGTAAGAATATCCCACAGTCTGAGACTACCATAACCAATTCATGGGTTTTGCTGGGTCAGATACTCTTCAGTATTAGCTAAATGAGGGAAATATTTATTTATTTATTTTACTGCTTGAAATAATGATTCTTATTTTAGTCAAATGTCTGTCATTCATATATATAAAAAAATAATCAGAAATTCATTTCAAAAAAATGCGTCTTTACTCTCATATTTTCCCTTTGGCTTTCATATATCTTATTATTAGTAAATATCCAGCATTCCCTTTTATGGTGCACTATAAAAATAAGAGCTTACTTCTGGCCTTACTACAGTTCTGGACTCATACATGCAAACTGGTGCTCTGTTAGGAACCTAAGCCTTACTTTTAGTTTATTATTTTTCAAAGGCAAATAGCACCCACAGCTCATTTTCTGCTACCTAGGATCCTGATATAATTGGCTTGAAAGGCTTATCTGTAGATATTAGATATCAGTAGATATTAAAACCCAGTTTTAAAGCCTAGAAGATCTAAAAAATAAAATGAGTCTGATTTTTTTTTCTGGTTAATATAATATTTCTAACCTGTATGGTAATAAAACCGTGAAATTTACATCCAAGAACTATTTAAAATGTATTACTTTATGCTTGCAGGCAATTTCTTTTAATTTAATTTCTTTTTAATTAAAATTCATGAACAGGGAGAGGTTGAAAAGAGAAGATGCAAACTCTTGCTCCTCCAGTCTTCTGGGCAGATTTACCATTGACTCTACCAGAAGTGCAATTCTTCAAAAAATCTTTAAAAAATTTTGGTTGGTTTTAGCTCCCACAAGAACAAATTACAAGTGCTAGAGGGCATTCAGCCTACAGTGCTCGTCTGCCCACCAATTACCACTCTCAATATTATCAGATTTCTGCTACCTCAGTCCTGAACTCAGCCTTATGCCAATTATACCAAACTGCGTAGGGGTTCCAAAGGTTTCCACATGAAAAGTCCCTAGTACCTACCACCCATCTGCTATAAGCTTTCACTGCAAAGTAACTCATTTTAGCGTAGACCCACACACACCCCGTATAGCAATACTCTAGAAAAGTGCTTTAGTTCTTACTTTGCCTTGCAAGTTCTTCAATAAAGAAAACAAAGCAGAGGAGAAAGCTGTGATCATTTGATTACTAACCAGATCATGAATGCTGTACACATTTTCAACAGCTGCAAACTGGTTGTTTTGTTCCAGCTTCCCGCTCCAAGTAGCACCAAATAGAGAAACTTATTTGGAGAAAAACAATAAAGTTCATCAGTCCCTAAACATATAGCGGATACTATCATTACTGCCAAATCACTGTCCCCACTGTTGAACCCTCAACATTATAAATGGTCTGCTTCTTTGGGGGAGGACTGAGAGTCTTTTGTCATAAAAGCAAGTGCTTCGTTGGAACTCAAGTATGGAAACAGGTTTTCTTGCACAGGGATACATGGATCAGGTGTAAATTTTAAATGACTTAGCTTCCTAAGATGGAGCCTCACTGTGTCTTTGTCCATGAGAAAAACATTAACAGGTGTGAGGGACCATCAAAACACTTAGTCTGCTCACCATCTTAAAGAGACAATATTACAATCAGGAAAGACATTTGTATTCCTAAGTATTTCAAAGAAACTCAAGCAAGATGTCTGCAAGGACATGCACAAGATTGGGGTTCCACGAGGAGAGGACTTCTTTTAACAACAAATGCAGGTTGCCACTCTGATCCTTCAGTTCACATTCCTAGATCAAGATGTATTACATTTATATTTTATTGCTCTAGTAGTTGAAAAAAAAAAAAGGACTTTGACATGGGAATACAGTAATCTAGTCTTAATGTAACTGAGATTTTCTTTAGGTGTTGTATCTGGCCTTCTGTCTTTAAGGCCTTTTGGTCTGACACAAATGTATTCATTCATGCAACACAGAGCATGAAATACAGCAAATTTATAACCTTGCTTTGTCAAAATTTGGTGTTACATGTGGAGAAATAAATCTGAAGTTTAAACAGATTTTCAGGTACCTACTGGCTGGTCTCTTCCTTTTTTTGAGCACATGATTAACATGGGAGCAGTAGGGTCATCTTAGTCTAATGATTTTTAATATTTGTGACTTTTTTTTGCTCCATCATTTTGGTACTCTTTGATTAACAATTGTGAATGAAACCCTGTCATCATTTTTGCAAATGGGGAGACAAAAAGAAATGCTTGTAAAACAAATGTTAGTATAATAACATCTTCCAAAATTCAACAGAAATCTGTTATGCAGTGGAGCTATTTGTTAACTCAGAAGGCCTGAAAATGTCTTCATATAAGATAAAATTAAAAATCTTCATATATAATGACAGCAACTGGCCTCCTGGACTATGGCATATTAAGAAAGGCAAGACGATATATATGATACAAGTAAAAAAGGTACCTTTCATGTTGGAAATATTTCTTACTCCTTTTAGAGGTTCTGTACTATAGGTAAAAAAGATATTAGAAACTGTGATTATTATAAACATTATTATAAACTATGAGATTACTTAAAGGAATATTCATATTTGGATCAACTAGGAGATGAACACTGTCCTTATAATCCTGTAAAACACTTGATGTTTAATGACTTCCTGAAATTCCTTTTCACTTAATTAATTTGATAAAGCCTTGAATTAGACTCAGAAATACTGTAATTTTTAAAAAAGTAAAAAAACTATGGTTAAATTACAGTTTTCTACTGTATTGGAATAGCTATAGAGAGATTTAATATTCTTTATAAAATATAATTTTTATATTTTCCCTGTTCTGCTGACTGGTCCAGCAAGCAAATGCCACTTGTCACTCTCTACTTTTCATTATTTCACTGTGTGACTGTGTCACTCTTATACATGTAATGTTCAGTTTGTAATTTGCAATGAATAGATAAACCATCATTAATGACCTTGAGTACCAATTTTTAATTGCAGCAATCTTTAATTTTTATGTTTGTATGCTAACAAAATCATCGAGTTCTTAATTTTGCTTTCTATATGAATTCAGCAGCTTTCTTGCCTCCCAAAGGAAGTAAATCTGGTAAAAAATTTGATCTCTAAAATTCTTGAGTGACTTGAGGACCAACTGTAAGCTAAGGCTCTGGAGCTGGGCTTCAGAAGACTTCAGGAATCATTCTTAATGCAGGATCCACTTTTAATATATAAATTACTGGTGTGGGTGACTCATTATACAACACCTTCAGCATTCTGTCTTCCACTAGAGTTGAGGCTAATGCAAGTGGTAGGACTGTACAGAAACAAGAGCAGGGCCATATGCTTGGTGGGCTGCTCAGCTGAGCACTGAAAGCAACTGATTGCAGTACTGCGTGGGCTGGCTTTTCTGTCCCGTATGTAAGGCAAGAAGTTACACTGAAGAAAACTCTTGAAATAGCAAATGAAATCAGACACAATAGTGTAGCCTGATACCATCTTTCGCAACAATTTGTGAAACCAATAGGCTGGTATATCTAAAATAATGTTTAAGAACACGTGTGACATCCTATGGCCCTGACCCTCCAATATACCTGTGCCTATGTGGAGTCTCTGGCCTTCAGTGACTTGTTTATGCAGAAATCCTTGCAGAACCTGGTAAAAATAAATCCCTGCTATGAAGAACAACAGAGAGGGAAAGCGCAGCTTAACTTTCATCTGGAATTTCCATCCTCAGGACTTTTAAAGTTGTCTTTGGTTAAGTGGTATCTCATAACCGCTTGTAACGCATACAGATTTAAATGCATACAGCACTAGTTCTGTGAGTAACTGTGAGACTGCTCATGTGCACTGTGTCTTTGGATGACTGGGATTTAAAAAGCAAATGTTCCGATATCTGCTTACTGGAATATCTGTCCCTTCACCTTTGAATCCAAATTAATACTTTTTTTTTTTTTTTTAAAGGGTCACCAAAATCCTCCCACACTTAGCTAAATTATTTTGCTTTCTGCCGTAACAGACTATGTCCACTGTTACTAGACACTCCTCCACTTTTTCATAATTTTGTCCTTCAGGCATCTGAAAAAAACACCAAGTCGAGGACGATCAGGGCTCCTGGGAAATATGGAGTTAACGTCGTAACCCAGGCTTGTTGCCATGAATAGGAAATAGCTTACCTCTGCAGTCAATTTGCCTAATTGATTAGAAGCCTGATTGCATCCCTGAAGGGCTAGATGCCCTGAGGGGATATGCATGCACAGAGGCAGGGAGCTTCCAGGGCTACTTCACAGAAAGGGATTCTCCTGTACTGCTGGAGCCTGGGCTGAGAAATCATTTTCCACTGACCGCTTGTGGATCAGCGCTCGCGCCATCTCCAGCGTGTTCCCAAGCACAACATCAGCTCAGCAGACTTGGAGAGAGGGGCCCAGCAAGAGAAATCCGAGTGCTACTTCCTACTGGCTGCTGACGGGCCCAGCTGGCCCAGAAGCCAGCCAGCATGTGAGGACACTCAGCCCCCTGCGGCGAGGCTCTCCAGCACAAGAAATGTTGTTTTGCCCACCCAAACGCTCCCCACCCTTAAGCAGTGAGCTGTTTGCTTCTTTAGTCTTTCCTGCTCCTTCACTTCTCAGGACTGAGAACCAGAAATGCCCAAGTGACAGAAGTCCCAAGGCTTGGCAAGTTTCCCCAAGGGTCCCCTGAAACAACCCGAGCGGCTCCGTGGTTCCCTAATCAGCTCAGTGAAGTGGCCTTGTGAAGCCCAGTGGCAGGAAGCAGTTTACAGTACAGTAACCCAGCCCGTTGTCTGGGTTTTTTCAGCTTGGCTTCATTACTATTACCATGATAAAGACCAGCATTTTTTTTCTACTTCCCTTTTGCTCCTTCAAGTCTCCACTTGGCTCTTGACTTTTCTGAATTTCACTTTGATACCTTGACACTTCAGTTCTCCCAGACAGATATAATTACAAGAGTTGGAATAAACTTTTTTTTTTTTTTTTTTTGTCGGGTTAGGGGGTGAGGGAGTGTGGAGAAATCACGGGTAACAGAGAGATGCTGTGAAGATTTGCTGGGAGAACTCACCTCCTCCCAAGGCTCTTCAAGTCTTCTCTGCAATTCAGAGGGCCCAGAAATCTGCAGCTGTGGGAGATAACCCAACATTGAGGTTTAGCATAAAACAAAAATAACAAAAAGTGAGCCCAGTGGGATAAACAGGGATTGCAGACTGCTGACAGTGTTTCAGTGTGCAATACTCCACCCTCTTCCAATGAGACCTCACCATTCTTACCTTGAGAAAGAATTTGACAACCATTCAAATTTTAAAAAGAAAAACCCATGTGAAAGCTCATTCAAAGCATCACACTGCGAAACAGCATGGTAGCTTACAGTCTGCTACAGCACTCATTTAGTGCTGATGTGGAGGAAAATGCCTTTTATTTTTTACCCCCCATATCTCCATCACTTGCTGGAATTCCTGGACAGTCCCCAAACCCAACAACCCAATGTGCTCTCCTTACCTTGTGGGACTTGGTGATCCCCATGTTGCTAGGGCTGCAATGTGCCAAAAGAATAATAAATGTATTTCTGGGGCCCCTTATCAAAAGTAATCTTTCTGATCCAGACATTATAGAATGCAGTTCTACTTTCCTGAGAGCAGAAATGAGTCACAACTTCAGTTACCGTTCACCTGGGAGTGGTTTACAGAGATTCTCCTTTATGTCAGTACAAAAAAAGGCAGTCAGCTGATGAGGGCAACACAGCCATCATCCAGTCTCTAATGAAGTGTAAAAAGAACTATGGCAGGGCTTAGGCTTTTACTCTGGTGACATTCATAAACCACTTGGAACCAAGACACATGGGAAAAGTGAGCCTAGCCTCAACTGAAGAATTTCTGTTATCTCCAATTTAACGTTTAGTTCTGTCACTAGACATGCTACTACGTTATTGGAAATGGGGTCTATCAGGAAGATAGATCTTGTTGCCTTTTATCCTATTACTTCCCAACTCCTTTTTTTCTAGGACAAAAGTCCTTGTACATTCATACACTTCACCACTGCGGCTCCTGATTTAGTATTCTGAGGACCACTACTAGAACCACTAGATACAACTTTAAATCCTTTTCAGAAAATATATTTATATTCATCCTGGATTAATCTTAGAGTCCATAATACATCATGCGGTTACCTGGATGACAGAGTAGTGGATGCATTTGTTTAAACCTGTGAATAACACCAACTGGGAAGAGATTACCAGGAAGCTGGGCTTAGAATACAAAGTGATTTTGACAAATTGGAAACATGGTCTGAAGAAGCTGCAGGTTATCCAGCACAGACAAATGCAAGACAGTGCACACAGGCGAGAATAATCCACTATATGAAGATAGGCTGCAAAACAGCTGGTTAGAGAGTGACATCTACAGAGATGAAAGCTGAGGGGCTACCAAGGATTGCAAGTTTAGCAAACCCAAACACTGCAAGAGGAACTATAAACCTAAGTCCAGCCTAGAAATCACAAAACATACTAATTCAACCGTATGCTGCCTTACAGCTTCGGGGGGAGTACTGCATCCAGTTGTGTGTGAGGCGCTTCAAGAGGGACACAGAACAGTTGAAGAGAACAATGAACAAAGGTCTAGAAAACACAATCAATTAAAATGGTTTTAGCTTAAAAAGAAAAGACTGAAGACACTAAAGTCTGCAAATCTGTGGAAAGGAAATTATAGGGTTTTTCTATTTATTTACTTATTCCATGGGGAAAAATGCAAAAAGAAATGGGCTTAAGTTGCAGGAAAAGGTTGAGAAATGCATTTTAATGGTAAGGAGACAGGGGCTCTGGACCAAGTTTGACAGGGAGAGCAGGTCCCTGAGAAAAAGTTAGATAAATATCTGTCAGTGGTGAGTGGGTATTATCTGAGGCTGTGCTGGGCAGCGGAGAGGATTAGATTAGCTTTTCTTTAGAAGAAAAGAACTTTCCAGTTCTACGGTTTCAATAACTTAGTAAGCCTAAAAATTTGCAGTCAATATGATTTTCCAAGATCCCATCAAAAAATGTGCAGGTTTTGACAAGGGTTTCATAGAAATAAAACAAAAGTCTTATGAGCTAAGCTATCGATCCACCTGTATTCTACCACCTTCCACAAAAAGCTGTTATGTGTTTGTAATATTTTATTGTAATATATCGGGAAACAATTTTGTCTTATGCTTAACTAAGTAAAGAGTGCAACAACCCATAAGCACTAGACAGGCTTTTTTAAGGCCATTAGTCTATAGAAATTACTTCTGAAAACACCATGAAGTCTATCTACATTATCTGACCTTAAAAAAATAAAATCAACACTCCTATATTGGGATATGTATCACCTAGAGGGAACCATCTGCCTGCATGCTCTCTTGTATGCTTTTCTGTTAATTCTTATGTCCAGAGACAGAAAAACAGACACCAAGGAATGACAGGCAGATTTATTATACTAGATATATACTAGAGTATTAAAAATTGATTCTGTAAAAATAAATAAAATAGCTTAAATTAATTTTTATGTTTTACTTTACCTATGATGTATTAAATTATGTATTTCAACTACAGTTTGTAAACATGAGTTAAAACATTCTTTTAATTTTCTGTTTGAAAACACTGTATGAAAAACATCACAAGAAAAGAACGAGTCCAAAATATTTTTTAAATTATAGAAACCAGCTGTGTATAACTTGATACGCAGTTTGGTGACCCCTTTTGTCCTTTTCTGAAGCTTTTAAAACACACTGGACCAATATAAAGCTGAAACTTTTCTACCTGGATCAGTGGATTCATACTAATATACAATGTTACTTTTCTTTCTTCTCTTCTTTCAACCAGAGAACAGACTCTTGCAGTTACAAATCACAATGAAGTTTTACGTCATTGGTATTGCACTCTTGGACTTTACTGTGAGATTACTCTGCACTTTACAGCAGGACAGTAGGTCATTTTGTTGATTTTTTTTTTTTTTCCCCTCCAGTCTGAAGGATTTTTTGAATCTCCAATAAATTCCCAAATGAATATTCCCAGGCTTGAGCGACACCCGCTGAATGTATTCAGGATTTGACTATATTATCTTTGAATCACCTCATAGAAATTCTCAGCCTGGTAGATAGCTCATTCAGTTCTGAATTATTAGAGTATTTTATTTATTATTGAAATTATAAGTTAGGGCATATTTTGCACCTGCTTTCTTAGAGGATCTGTAGCACTTCAAAATATGTTTGGTTTCCTTTCTTCTTTGCAGTTGCAGTCTTCCATTAGGAGAATGCCTTTGACAAATTTGCAGAAGTGGAAGATGTTTTGAGTGCTTACGTCTCTTAACACCAACCATGAAGTATCATTATCATTACATAGCCAAGAATATGCAAATAATTTGCATCCCCCCCTATAAGAAATACTTGTTTTAATACCAACAAGTATACATCCCTCTGTGGGCACAAATTGATTTCCTTATCCTTAAAGTATATTTAAGTGTAAGCCTTTTCAGTCACAAAAGTACATCTTAGAAAAAACACTCCCACGTATAAGGATCTGACCCTAACATAGACTATTAACATACTTATTCTTGATTTACAGTCTTGTAAATTAAATACGTGTAGTTCCTACATGGATGACAACTACAGATAGTATTTTCTCCCTGAACACACTTTAATGTGCATAGGGAATACCAGAAACACACTAGTCCAAAACAAACTTTTGGCATCTTGAGGGCACAGCAAAGTTTGGTTCCTGCAGCGACTGCAATTCCTCTACAGGATCCCTCCAATTTGGCTTTCAGCTACAGTAAAGCAAATCAAAAGCAACCTCCTGGTGCTAGTGTGGGTATTGACCAAAAGTTAACACTATATACATGTATAAAAAATTCTACCTGTGTACCCCGGAGGTGTGTCCTGGTTGCTATGGGAATGGTAATCATGAATTTCCTGGCTAGAGTGTGATCAAAATCCTAACTTTCAACACTGCATTAATGTTGTTTTTCACACTTGCAAGATACAGATTTTAGCTGTAGTTCAGGCATTCCCAAACAAAATAAGCTCTTTTCCCTGACATTGTGCTAGGATATTAAACTTAAGAACAATAAAAAAAAAAAAAATCAAAGAACCAAACAAAAACAAAGGTTAAAAAAATAATAGTCACATACAGATGAAACCCTTACAGTATTACCTTTAGCATTTCCAACAGACCCCCACCAAGTTTCCATTCAAACTGGTGGCTCAGTGTACCTGAGACAGCTAATTAAAAAAGGAAGTGGTCAAAGTCATGCTTTTTTTGTAAACTTCAAAGGTGATCCCTCTCCTTCCTCCTCTTTACATTTTACTGTCTGGCTTTTTGCCCATCCTGCAGCTGTTAGCTGAGCCTGTGTTTCATGGCGTCAAACCTGCCTCCTCATGGTCCATAAAGTTACAGCAGGGATCGTGATACGCAGGTGTGGAAAAGCCCAAAGTGCAAGATGGGCCCGTTAATGATTTTTCTGGCACCCCATGCTGAGCTGCTGAAAAAAGAGAGCAGCTTGCAGAAGGCAAGGGACTCTTTGTTTGCAAAGGTATTTGAGATCGTATTACTTCTCCCACAGCAAAGGTGTTGGGTTTTCACTTTAAGGGCTGTTTACAGAAATGATTCACCTTTTATACAGCTTTTAAAAAATGCTTTGAGGCTTTAATTGGACACAAGATTTGCATCACACCAGTATGAAAACTCTTACTTTTCATTTAACCTCCCATTAAAACATTCAATGATCTTACTCAGTGATAAGCAGCCAGCTCCCATTACATGGACTTAACAGAGGAAAACAAAAATCAAATCATTAGGGGTTCATTTATGTCATAAGCTTTAATCTAGGAATTTCTGCACCCATTTACATTTGGGCAACGAAGGCAGGGCGGACCAACTGATGAAAAAAAAAAAAAAAACAGGAAAAAGCACAACACATTGCTTTTCTTCTTGAGATAACTGAACAACGTAGTAACTAATGTCTAAAACTCTTAGCTTATAAAAATCACTGAAAAGTATGCTTTATTTTAAACATTGTTCAAGCTCTGATCTGAACTGTGCCCAAAGAACAACTTTAAACTCCAGCTCAAGATTTTTAGAAACGGGTGCCTGAAACCAATAGCCTACGGGAACCATTTTCCAGAACACACAAGTGACACATGATATTCTCCACCACTCAGAATCCATAGAACTTAAATTTGCAGATCATCCAAACACCAAGGCATGGCCCAGATTTCACAAAATAATTAGTGCCCAACTTCAACTAGTGTCCTTATCTCCTGCTAGGAGAGAGAGACTCTGAACAGTTGCATCTGGGCTTTAAACTCCATCCTGAGCCTCTAGTTGGGTGTGGGATGCTAGTGCTTCTGCAGCCTCTAGGTCCTAGATCCTCTAGCACCCCAATCTTTAGATTTTAACCCTGGCCCTTTGCATCAGTGTTTTAAAGCTGGGCAGTATTTTGATACTAACAAAGAGAGAGCAAATAAGGACTGAGAGAAGCAACTAGTGAGGAACAACATATTGTGAGGGGATGGGCAGTTTAAGAGGAGACACAAAAGTGCCGGCTGCACTGTCATCTCTGTTCTTTGTCCATACATCATTTACTTATACCAAAAGTTTAGCAAAGTAGGGATTTGTCTACACATAATTCTGTAAGAGAGTTACAATTTCTATTGCTACAACTTCTAAAGATACAGAGCCTCTGGGCACTGTCCAAAGCTCAAAAATGCAATTTCAGTTCTGGAACTGCATTTCCATCTAGACCTGCCTGATTCATATGCCCCCTCTGACAAGCACGATAGATGAATTTCAGGCTCCTGACCAGTTCATGTATTTTTTTTTCCTAATACTTTATTTCATGAACAACCATTTCTGATGCAGCAATTCCTAGAAACTCAAACCAGGACTGGGAGCAATCAAAAGCCTTAAGAAGAGCAGTGCCGACCATAAACAAGCTTAAACCAGGAGCATTATGCTTCTGCTACTGCTTCAGCATTTGGTTGTGTTACTGCGCGGCATCTGAAGTTTTAAGATAGCAGGACATCTCTTTAGGAAAGACCAGTGGGACCCAAAATGGAACTTATTGTCTGCAACAGTGAAGAATGCAGTGTGGTTTTCTCCATGTTCAACTTGCTCAGAACTGGCGTGGCATGGCTTTGCTGACAAACAAATGGATGAAGCGCCCTTTCTAAGGACCTTAGGGAATGATGTGCATGTTTCATGCTGCTCCTGAGTCCAGTTCTGACAACAGAATTTCAACTGTACTTGGTACATGTAAGATGCTGTCTCTCCTGTCTTCCAGTAACTGCTGTGGAAACTGTGCCAGTACCTTCAGCATGAAAGTATATATAATATAACTCAAACTGTTTATCTCAGGACTCAACAAAGATGATCTGTATCCAAAAAAAAATCAACCAAAGCTCAAAAACCTAACTCAGGAACAGAACTGTCAGAGTATCCGTGTACAGAAGGGCAATAGAGAAAGAGATATAGAGAAGGTAACAACTCTCTATATTTTTGCTAGAAACTTATTTCCCAGCTGCCAGAAGGAAGACTAAGGTGAGCTCATGAATAATTGCTTTTGCTGGTTCCCTTGACCACCAGACTAACCTTTAGCTATCTATCCTGCAGCAGTCTGTAATAACCTCCCCATCTGTGTCAGCAGATACATTTTAACAGCAAAGCACAAGAAACAAAATCTTTTAAACTCAACAAATCTCAGTAGCCTTTGTGCTGCACCCACAAGCCACCTAAACTACATGAACTGGCTGTTCTCATTACGTTTGTGATACTCCAAAATGTCTTCCCAACCGTATGTTACATAGTTCATGAAAACTACTCTGCCATGAGCTTTTCAAGAAAGAGTATCTGACCTTGCAGCTCTGGAGGGTGATGAGCCAGTCTTCTGTGCTCTCACAAGAAAATAAATTCTTAAAAAAGCATGTTAGAAACTGAAAAGCTGAGGGAGACTGGGCATGGTGGGTGGGTGTTGCAGGACACTGTAGTAAATTATCTGCTCTGTCACAGGACTCTTCAATGGCCACATGCATGCTATACAGTCTTTTTGCACCACAAGTCCTTTCTCTGGTGGTGATGGCAGCACAGTCCTCATTCTCAGAACGAGAATTGCAATGAAACACGCAAACAAACAATCTTAAGGGTTGTGAGGTGCCGAAATAGAAAAATAATTGAGACAATACATTTATTCAGACTGGTTTTTAGGTTCTGCCTTTCTCTAGACTTCTGTAGGAGTCTTTATTCTGAGATTCCCAACCTTCACTTTTATGGATACTGCCAGCAACAGTGAGTGCCATGAGCAGCCTCCTGATTTTTACTCCATTACAAGTCCCCTTTGAAATGCCTCAAATCACAGTTTGGTAAAGCCAGCTATAAGCCTCAAGGACTGAGCATCTCACCTCCAGGCTTGCTCACCTGTTCTTCACAGACAATTAAGGACTCTGTCTGGGCTCAGCTGCTGAGCATCCATCCCACTGGGACTGTGCTATGGGGTTTCCTCTGCCAGCCTCAGCTCTGCCCTCCCCAGCACAGCTGGGGCAGTGGCAGCCACGGCTCCCAGCCACATGCTACACTGAGATAACTTGTATGCCACAAGCGACACGTACCACAGCAGGGCATCCCCTGCCTTACTAAATCCTATAGGCTACTTAAAACACGTAATGGTTATCAATGTCGCAAACTGGCAAAATAGTTTTTGCAGACCACTGTTGCCATTTCTATTGTGTATCAGTGTAGTTGTGGGATATATTTTTATTTAAACAGGTACCTTTGTGATATCAAACTCTGATTTCTACCAGCTTATTTGTCTAACATTTAATGTTATGTTATTATGACATGCTCCTTCTTTGTTTGAAATCAAAGGCTTTAACCCTAAGGCTGAAGGAGGCACAGCACAATGCAGTGCAAGGTTAAATCTCCTATTTGAACCTGGATGGAGCACCAGGCTAGGAGGGCTATCCTGCTTCTTATAACCCTGATAACTTACTCAGAGAATAAGAAGTTTCTAGTACACCTTGATTTTCCCAGATGTGTTGGTAAACATTTTCAATTAAAAATATTTGGGGTTTGCAATTTTTCTTGAATTCTGATTGGCCAGTTTATAATAACTGAAACAAGTATAAGCTATAGCCAAGTCTATATGCTTTTATTTTTAAACTGAAATACTGTTTTCAAACTGTAACAATTTCAAAGCTATCAAAATGCTGAAAGTGCATGAGATTTAAACCCAGTAAAACATATTGTGAAAAACAGCAGAGTTCAAACATATAAATATTTCCCATTTCTTCATTTCTCTCTTTTTCAGTCAATTCTAATTGCAGAAACACTACAGAACATTAAAACTTGATAAATCCACAATAAGGATTTAGGGCTAAACCTTGTCTGATCTGGCAACTGAGAGGAAGGTGGGAGGAAATCTGAGGGAACAGCCAGAGTGAGAAGCAAAACTGCAAGACTGTGAGATGGTGATCAAAGGGAACAAGGACTCCCAGGCACAGTGAGAAAAAGCATTGCCGTCCTGGAGAGATGAATGAAGAAAATCTGTAAAAAACAGGGTCCTCTTTGTGCTGCAATTCCCCCAGTGCTGTTCAGAAGAGTTGATTTTCAGCTGTTACATTAGCCCAATTCGGATAATTTCATTAGCTTCCTTAAATTCGCTTTGTTATCTCAAATAATGTCCCAAGCTCTAGAGTGCATTTCACTATGCACTGGGTGCAAATACAATACCAGATAAGACACATTTCAGCGTCTATCCACCCAACTGGATGTCCAAAGGCTTAACAAGCTGATATTTGAAAAATGTTTCATCTAAGAATCTTGAAGGTCAAATAGTACAGCACCATGTTAATAAGAAACAAATCAACTAACCGAGTTTTTCTTTCTGTTGCTGTTGTCAGCAACAGCAGTCTCTATACACTGAGCAAACAACTTTCAGACTCAGAAGATCATTGTGCAATAATTAATGCTGTTCATTTTTCTCTTAGATAAAAAATGAACTTTTCCCTATTGCAACGGTAAGGGGTTTTTGAGGCATTTTCTACTGTAAGTTGAAGCATAAAGATCCCTCAGGTATGGTATACACAGCTATCAAAACAATGAGAGAGAAACCATGTAAATTAACAAAAAAAACCCACCTCACCCCCCAAAAACCCCCTAAAACAGCAGTACAGTCTGCTCCTTAATTCTGAAATCCTGATACTGATCATTTTTTCAAGCTGGCACACCTCAGAGCTGCCCCATAGCTCTCATTCATATAATTTTTTCCTGGTGCTGAATGGAGTAGTGGCACAATTTCTGAGCACATACAATAATTCAGGTGATAGGACAAGGTCATGGTGGGGAAAGAGGGAAGAAGTGTTTTTTAGTAAAGAATAGAAGGCATTTTTGAAGACTTCATCACTTCCAGCTAGAGCTGAAATTTAAAATACTGTCTTAAGATTGTATTTTCTTTGCTGTTTCTGACTATAGTTAGTCACTTGTTTTTATGAGTAGCATCTATGGTTTGTGTATAGTAGTTTCTATGGAGCAATTGTTTTTAATGTTCAATCAGTGAATACAGGGCTTCAAGACCCACTCCAACCAGGGCAGTGGGATGGGCTATTAGGATGACCATGGTCTGGACACTCTGGATGAGCTCAGAGAACTTGTTCAATGCTTAGGCAGCAACATATAGGCAGCAGTGGAGAAGGAGAAAATAGCTGAGGGTATTAGGAAAGCAAGGCAATATGAGGTACTGCAATGGAGAATAAAAGCTTTAAGGAGCTTTGAAGATAGGAAAAGAGGGGGTTCCAGTGAGAGATCCTCCCATGGGAATGGCACAACTCAAGCAACAGGCCAAGAAATTATTTTAACTCTTATGCTCTGAAGAATGGAAGTATCTGTCCTGGAGGAGGGGGAGGGCTAAGCATCACTATATTATCAAGGTGGGACTAAATGTAGGCCTGATCAGTGGTCCAGTGCAACAAAGAGATGACACTCAAAGTTCTCCCAGTATGTACTAATTGCAGGGGAAAAAAACAATTTAAAAATGTGCTGTTTCATCCTCAACAACAAGGAAGAAGGAAGACAGGCTTGTTTGTTTAAAACCAATATATGCATAATAGTTAGAACTAGTGATATATAATATCTTTTTTATTGACATCATTAGAATGGGAAATTTAATTATAAAGCCTGGAGGAGGGGAAGCAGTATAGTCATTGCTTGAAATCCCTCCTTATGTGCAAAGCACAGGCAAGACCTTCACAGCTCAAGCGATACATTAGCCTCATGTCATGCAAGGCTGGACTACCCCTCTTGCACCTTATGGACATGTGCATAAAGTATGATTAAAGCCAAAATATATGGCTTGAATGACTTGGTAAGATTATTTTTTTATTGTTATTTTAAAAAGATGCATCAGAGAGGTATTAGAATTTTAAAAAGTATGGTTATAACATAACTGTCTCTTCAACAGGTGGGGTTGACAAGTTACAAATATTTTCCTTTTTAGTTCAGATAACTTTTCACAACAATGAAATCAACTCTCGAGTGCTTTGAAGCCAAGCGTAACCAAACCACCCACTGACTTATGAGTAACTGTAGAAATGGCTACCAAGTGCAAGTCTGGTAAGGCCACTGGAAAAAACTGCTGACAAACGTGACTTTTATTTCATACACTCAGCTTAGTAATTATAGAGTGAAATTCAGCTGAAAGGACCCAGTGAGGACTGGGATTTTCACACGTACCTTAGGAAATATTTGCTCAGTTTCTTTTTGGGGCTTCATGTGTTTATCACAACGAAGCGAACGTTGGCAGCATGCCAGTCCCCACGCTCTAGCTGGGCGCTGTGGGCAGAAGAAAGGAAAAGTCAGAAGGATTCATTTTCTAAACGGGACATTCAACTCATGATGGTGTATTTGCCCCTTGATGTGCCATCTTAAAGCACATTTTCACCTGGAAAAAAGTAACTAACATAACAAGCAGGTCTGGTTTAGAGATTATATTTTCCTCATCCAAGCCAAACTCCATTTCTTTGAAAGAAAAAATAATTTCTGAACAGGACCACATTCTGTTTTTTCCATACTTCACTCTCTTTTTATCCTATGTATTTTCTTTCCATTGGGCTGTATTCTGCTCTCATTTACCTTCAGTGAAAGTAAAGAGTAAATGCTCTAGTGTCAGCAAAACGGGTCCAGTTTTATATGGGCATAGCTGAAGTAGCCCTTCCATACTCTCTCTCAGACAAAACAAGTGGAAGTTACCAACTAAAGGAGGTTCTGTCCCCTCCCTCTAGTATTTGTACAGCTATGTTGTAAGTCATATCAGGAAACAGGCTCAAAACTAACTTGAAGAAAAAATTAGGAAGGAGAGTGAGGAGATGATTTTCCTCCAGGTCAGCTCCAAGATCTGCCTCCCAACATGGGTGGCGTGAGTTCCTGCAGGAGCACAATCAGAGAAGAGCTGGGGGTGACACCTTCAATTTACACAGCACACTTACATCAATCCAAAATTATTGTGAAACTACAGTTCTGGCCTAGTTCACAATTAAGGGAGGCAAATCAGTAGAAAGAACAAAGAAACACTAAAAAAAAAGGAATATCTTTTTCTTTTTGTTTGAACTCTGTGAACTGGCTCGCTTTGGTGTCAGACAAGCACTAGCAGGAGACCAAGGACAGGAAGGGGAGGGGAGCAGGCCTTGGCAGCAATAGCTATTGTATCGGCTTAGCTGTAGCACCAACCCATCACTTACAGCATCCGCGGTAAGCTGATTGCTAACAACAGCAAAACCTCAAAACTCTTGAAATTATTTTTCTCTTACCGGCTAGGAAATTACAGTGGTTCTTTCTGAGATCTTTCATAAGAGGCAGGTATACATGAAGATACAAGATCTGGCTCAGAGATCAAGAATTGAAACACTAGGGCTTAGAAAGAGAGATTTACAGCCTTGTTCAGGCCACCTTCCCCCTCTTTCAATAGAAAAAGGGGGGGGATGGAGAGGACCCTATTAATTGTTGTGTAAAAGCTGTTCTGATGAAACCTTAAACACAGTGATTTTACTCCAAGTAATTATTACACTTCCATGAGACCTACAGTAGCACAATTGCATTGACTCACTGTTTGTTCCCATAGCTTCCTCCATCTGCCTCAAATCACTGTTGATCAGGGGCTGCTACCTGCAGCTCTCAGGAGTGGCATACGAGCAGCACTGCTCTACCATTTTGGAAATACCTGGATCTGGCTCTGTGGAAGCAACATAAGTGTAAGGTATTTGCACATTTTCACTTCCAGGCATGAGCCAGAGGTGCAAAGGTTCACAACTGAGGCAGCAAAGGAAACAGACACGAGATAGGTTTGATTTGGATCAGCTGATGGCAAGTTTCATGCAAAAGTGTCAACACCTCAAACAATTTACAGACTCTTAGATGAAAGAGTTTATTACAATGATATACTGAATAAAAGCATAATGAATGAGGTCAGCAGCTTTTAATTATTTGACAAGTTAAGTTGGCAATGATAACTGTGTTGATGCAATACACGTTGATTTTGTAATGGATCTGATTTCAAATTTCCCTCTGAAATTCTGTACTTGGCAGCAGGGAGATTCAGAATGAGTATATCTAGACAGACCAAGTTCAACTAGAAAAGATCCTGACCAATATGACCTAGGTTTGAAGTTGGATGAGAAACCACCAGAGGTCCCTTGCAACCACTATTTTTTCAATGTTTTTAAGTGCACATAGCAGTAGATGTGATCCAGTCACTTTAACAGAGGCACCCTGCTTCACTTGAGTACTTCACCAAGAACACTTACAAATAGTAACAGCTGAAGTCATTACCAAAACCGAATGCCTCTCTGGACTACCTGCTTTGGCCAAACACCAGTCACTGCCCTGTCTGTGTGACAGCTGGGTGAAATGTAATGGACCCTTGAACGGGAGACAGGGTCAATAATCAGTTAGGCCCTCCTGGCCTTAAGATGTAATGAATAAAGACAGGATTAGGTTAAGAGATATCAGCAAGAAAACACCCTTTGAAGTTTGGATAATGTTCTTCAAACTACAAGATTGTTAGTCTTAGCCTGGAGAAGAGTGTGTGTGCCTCAGAGACCATCTCCTTTTTCCACCTGGTCTAATTCAAGAAACCTACAAACAATCTTGTCTGTGTCTTTCTGATCATACAACACAAGCTGCTACTGAGAGGGAAAGTAACTACAAACATCCCAGTTACAGCAGGCAGATTAGGCAGGAGGCCAGCTGAGCAAAGAGAGAAGGCAGCGGAGCAGCCTCCCGGACCCAGTGCCAGAAGTTAGCTATATACATATTGTACTTTGTAAACAACAAAGTCCTTGTAGTTCTGTTCCTGCAGAAACCCCACGCAGTCTGCAAACAAGAGTTAAAGCAAGGAAGGGGAGTTACTTCCAGCAACCTCCACAAGTGTGTGCATCCCATAGTTCTTTGTCAGGTGCACACTCGGCCTTAACTTGGAGACATCCATTGCTTTAACTGGGCGCGTTCATTTTGACAAAACACAAGTTAAGGAAGGATCAGCCTCAGAGCAAAGATATTCATTATAACTCCCCTAAGTCTTTGTTAATGTATTAAACATAGGGGCTCTGCTTTAATTTCAGTCCCGTGATAAAATAAAAGGCAAAATCTTGCCACAATGCATAACAATTATGCTCTAAAAAAAGAAAATTGCTGAGCGCTTGTAAGACAAGTAACACTTGCATTTCCTGCATGCAGGAAACGAGAGGAACAAGAAGACATCCAAAGAGGGAAAGGATGAGGCATTCTATCCAGCCTCCTGACAAAGAGCAGTATGAGTGAGAATTGATTTTTATGCTGCTTGCTGCATGGTCCTGCAAGTCAATGCAGACCCCCACTTCTTGCTTCAGATCTGTTTCGGGAGAGACTTTGCACCCAGCAGGCAAAGTGTGCCAGCACTGGAGTGAGCAGTGTTATCGGGTGTTAGCTGCAGCACTCTGATACATCCTTGAGAAGTAGCACATCATTAGGGATACTTTCACAACGGAATGTGCGGGTCTTAGGTCCATATGTCAGACAAAACTGAGGATGCTTTTAGGGAGGAATTAAAAAAAAACATAACAACAAATAACTTTTAATAACTGTTCCTTTAAGTGCTCCTTTTGCATTTGATTTCAGCACTATTACTGAGATTATCAAAAAACAGTGTTGATAAAGTAACTCTGTATGCTCTTCTGTTAAAAAACCAAAACAAAACTAAACCAACCAAAAAAAAAATCCCACCAAACAACCAAAAAAAAAAAAACCCCGCCACAAGATGTAGCTATTTGTTTGAAAAGTGCTCTGGAAGACAAATTAACAGGGAACATTTTACAGCAATACTGGGTATTACAGATATATGGTCTGATTCTTGGTCTCTGAACCTTGGGCAGTCATTGCCACCTCCCTGAATTAGCAGCAGTTTACACCTACTTGCACTGATATAAATGACAGCACAAGAGCAAGGTGATAGAAAACAGGTCTGCAATGTATAGCCTCAGCCAAACACACCTGCAACCGTTTTACAGAGCAAACTATACATTGCTCTAACTCTCTGTATATTGCAATAATACTAATAAGCTATATAGAACTACATACAACATAAATGACACATTTTATACACTGGCCTTGTAAGAGATTTGGTAATAACTGATACATACAAACAGTAAAACACCCCTGTTCACATGTTACATTCTAAGCACATTTTAAAA
This sequence comes from Strix aluco, assembly GCF_031877795.1. Lineage (NCBI taxonomy): Eukaryota > Metazoa > Chordata > Aves > Strigiformes > Strigidae > Strix > Strix aluco. The sequence continues at coordinate 53,633,593 of NC_133933.1, read as the reverse complement.
TAAACTGGGATTTGTTCTGTGGCACAGCTGAAGCAGGACCTGCTCCACCAGCAGCCACCTCGATGAAGAAAACAGTGAGAGTTCACACTGCTCAATAACTCAGCCGCACAAGGCATCATGGTTCCTGGAGAGCACTTCCAATTCCCACAAGCAAGTACCTGCCCCAGTGACACAGCTGCAAGACCCCACCACAGACGACTACAAGATTAAATAGGAAACTCCCTGACTACACTGGTATGTGACCTCAGCCGTTACTCTTTGTAAACTGCATGGCTGAATAACTCCAGATTTTCTAAGAAAGAAGTGATACTGTGGTTTGCTTTTTCACTGTGAGGTTGCTGAAAATCATGCAGACCTATGGTGCTCTCCAGCCTTCCTTGCCTATGCTACTAAAAATGAACTGACACAGGTCTCCCATTCTCCACACCTGTCACCCCTGTTGGGATGTCAAGAGACCACCAATATCATATCTGAGACTCTTCCACTCATGGAAACATCTGTGGCTAACGAAGCTAAACTTTTTTTCCTGATTATCAAGTTTCACTCCAGAGATAACTGGAAATACTTAATTTGAAATAACTTCCTAGGGGCCTGCCTTATAGACTAGCTATTCAGATTATCTCTCTGTATTAGCCCTGTGTAAAGAAGCTTATTGCTTAACAGTACCAAGTGTGTGAAAGGAAGCCCATGGTCAGAAGAGTCACCTGTCTATTCACAATATACCAGCTACTTTGCACTGATTTCCACATGGATTGTTTTCCAGCCACAATCCACCTGCTTCCTAATCAGCAAGTTAATACAGCGAGGTCCCCCCTTGAGTACCTTTACCAAGTGCATATTAAGCTCTCAGTGAAGAATAAAAGATAATTTCAAACCAAGGCCCAGTCCATGCACTGTCTCTGATACAAGGGGAAAAAAAAAGTCTTCACTGAAATACCATTCCACTTTAGGATGCACCTCCTTAAATGTTCTAAATAAACAATGATTTTCCATTCTCAATCCTCAAACTCCATTTTTATAGATCTATCCTATACACATGTTTCTGTTTCCCAGAAATTATGCACAATACCTGATTTTTATGCAGATTCTTTGGCATCTGCTGCTCCACCTCTAACTCTGTTTGCTGCTAAGGTTAACAGTAACTTTAGATCGAAATGAGTATCAATACATACAACTTCAGATAACAGAATTTCATGTTAATCTCAGCTGCTGTGTCTAGAGTCAAAACAGGAGCGGTTGATGTTCAGGAGGCTCTGGTTTGGGAGTTACGGGTGCAAGCAGAAGGTAGACTGGAAAGGGAAGGAAGTTTGTTTATACAACTGATGACAATTTCTTGGTTATCAGTGGCTGCTTTTCTGGAATTTCTATACCAAAAAGTGAAAGAGTATTTGAGTGAGGATAGCAAGGCTGCTCCTCAGAAAACGCAGTTCCTCAAAAGCTATTCCATATCCAAAGGGGCAGCCTCTCCTCCTGCCCCTGTACCAAGGGGCCAGACCCCACCGACCACAGACTACCTCCTCCTCCTAAGGCAGGTGCATTTCAGTGATGTCTGAGAGGAGGAAAAGTCAGGGGCTTTTTCATGACAAGAGGCACTGGACACATGTAAAGTGGAACTGCTGTGGGAAAGGAAGGCTACCTGAAACATGCAGTGGAGAAGTTCAGAGATTTATTTTGTTGTGATTAGAAACAGGTGTGGAAGGGAAGAGAGGGGAGCTGTAGTCTTCACCTACTAACATTCAAGTAGCCATCAGATACACAGATAAAGTCTGAGGTCCCAGGCCTTCCTTGGTATTTAAACTTCTCATCCCTCTGAAGCCTAGTAGTCCTACTCACAATCAATGCCTCTTCCTTGACCCATCCTGGTTTCTTCCTTGTCACGTCTCTGTGTCAGCTGTGCCTAACACTGCATGCATCTTACTCAGTTTTGTCACCTCCTTGGCCCTGTAACAGCCTGCACTATATTTCCCCTTCCTGGCTCCCATCCTTCCTTTTCTCCTTTTTTCCCTTTTAAAACTCAACTTGGCTTTGGCCACTAGTTTTCAAGTTATGTCTGTACTGTAAGGTAGAGATATCCAATTTAATTTTAACAGGCAAGCTCAAACACCAGTAAGTCTGATCTAGGCTTCAAGGAGCAAGCCATGGGCACTTCTGCTACCCCACAATTTTAACAAAGTAATCTCTGTGTTACATTGAAGCCCAGCACATATATGCATTTCTCATCACCCTCTTATGGCTCCTCATTCTCCTTTGTCTCTTGTCTCCTGTCTGTGAGAGCTCTTCAAAGCTCTATCCTCTGTCTCATCTTCTGTATCTTTTCCTCAGGAAGCCTCCTCTCTTCACACTGATATCACTATTACTCTTAGGTAAATAGCTCACAAATCTACATCTCAATACCAAACTGATCTCCCTCAGTTTAGCCCTACACATCTAATAACACTTCTGATCTGCCGCCATGGAAGGATACATATTTGTCTAATGCTAAACTTTGCAGTTATTACTGAGCAGCTTGTATTTTTCCTTTTATGTTATTTCCCTTTCTCTGTTGCTTTTAGCAGCAACATCCTTCCCATTTCTAAAACTTCGATTTTTACTATGTCTGCCTAACAATTTTGGAATATTTCCTGCCTTTCAGGTCGTCTTCCACAAAAAAACAGATAAATCCAGACAACATGCTTGTACACATTTTGGTTATCTTGATTGACTATAAGTATTTCCCTCTTCAGTTCTTCACTGCTCCTGCCTGTTATCCATAAATTCTACACCAAGAGTAGGGCAAAAGCTCTCACTTGCTGGTTCCTCTCAGTGCCCATGCTGAACATGCTCTCAAAGTGACATCAAAAAAAAGACAGGGCAACTTGAACTTGCACTGAAATCTCTCCTTCAAATTTGTGCCTGACTCACGCTCCTGTTCCTAGATACCAATTTTCACAAACCTTTTCAGAACACTGAGATGAAAGTGGCCAGTGTGCTCAAAAGTGGAGGCAGAAAGAGGAACAGACAGGAGAATTACAAACAAACCTAATTTCCTTAGAATAAGAGTGAAAGTGAAGAAATTATTTACTTACACATTTACATAATTTACTTACACATTAGTTCCTCCTGTTTATTTTCAGTTAAAATAATTGCAGTGAAAGGAGCAACAATTATTACATTTAAACGGTCATCTCTATATTTCAGATTTAACTATCTTTCGGGAGGCATGAAATGAAGGGAGGAACAAATGCTACTGATTCAGGATACGCCTCCATTTCAGAAAGCCAAGGCACACCTGTTTGTGCTCAGTGTTTTCACTGCTTTCTTCACACACTGGACTACAAACCATTTCTTAGGGGCTGCTGATGCTCTGCCAACACTAGTAAATCAGGTGTGCTGAGGGAAGTTTTCTAGCACAGAAGGTGAGCTGCATGAAGCAGCTGGTGCTTACACCTGGGAACTCTCTTAGCCTTCAAGCCAACGTGGCTGTGTGCGAGCTTCTGAGCCACAGCCCTTCCTGGAGCACTGCAGCCGCCACTCTCTGCAGCGGGACTGCCCAGCATATTCCAGTCTCCACGAATGTATAGCCTAATGTAGCATCTTTACCTAAACAAAGATTACAAACTGCAGTTCTATGCCCAAGACTGATTTTATTAAAACTCCAGCTTTCACCAGTTAAATATGTGCAGTTCTGCTTAGACACAGTGTTCCAAGTATAAGTAACATCTGAAAATGGGATCTATTTTCTTGCTATTCAGCTAAATGTCATTCACTTCCAGAGTTTATTATGTATAGTGGCATCATCCAAGAAAAAAAACCCCAACATCTCCTTGCCTACATTTTAATTGTTTTAATGACTACAATGTGGGACAGATTTGCAAGAATTACAGTTTATTTGTAAAATGTTTTGTACACTGATTTTTTTTTTTTTTTGCACATTGGTGGGCAGTTGGACTAGATGATCACTGCAGGTCCCTTCCAACTTACCTATTCTATTCTATGCTACTTTGTCTTCTATTTTAACACTCAAGGTAAGTATTAAAATGTTAAAACTAAATTTTGGAAAGAAATTACACGATGAATTAAAGACTCTGGATCTGGTCCTCCTCTATTCTAGGGTTGCTCTCTGCAGCGAGCCAATAAAAATTCTCCTCTCTCAGAGTAACAAGAAGTTGGCCTTGCTGTAAACTAAAGTCAGAGCTGGAGAACAAGAACTGCAGAGGAAAATTATTTTAAAGATTTTCTTTTAACTTCACGAGGCTGAGGATCTTCATACAACCTGAAGTCATAGCTGAAGTGCACAGTTGAATCAACTGAAAACTGAAAGAAGACTTGCCTGTCTTTGTGTGATGGGAGCAAGGAATTTAAGGAAAGTGCAATGGCACTAACATTCATAAAGGTTTGCACTGTGAACATAAGCACCTAAGCATACAAGCAAATCTTAATACAGGGATTGAATAAATATCTCTAACCCTGGTGGACAGGAATACAAAACCAGGAAATGCTCTAGGCGATGTCTATGTAAACCCACATCAATTACCTATGTCGGTTACAAAACCCAGATACATTTAAATTGGTGTCAGTTTGTGAGCAGACAGAGCCTTTAATAGAAATCCATTTGCATTTCATGGAGAAAAGTGAAAACTTTCTGGGCCTGGTTCTCCACAGACTTGCACCCAGGTGGCTACCTATATACCTGCATTGCACATGTATATTGTTATCATTACAGAATTGCTCAGTATTATAACTACTTGCAACTCCTTGTGTGACTAGAAATATATTCCTAAAGTGCAAAATGCTAGGGGGAGAGAAAGCAAACATCCAGAAGCCAATCTGCATACATGCCATTTTCCCCTCATGCTTTTCTTTCCCCACCCCACTCCTGGGAACACTGTTAAGCTGCCCCAAGCTGGGCACACCAAAACGAGCCAACTCATTTCAACAAGCCCCTCTAAACTCCTGGCCTGAAATTTCTGTCTTCCATAGAGCATAATTCTTCTAAAAATACCTTGACTTCACTTCATTTTCTCTTCTTATTATACTGCCAATATAATAACCTGAAAAGTTTGGGGTTTTTCAAGTCATTTTCAAGTGACCTTTTCCCCTTTTCACGCATAAAAGGCTGCCCCTTAATTTCTCTGCTTTATTTTTCTCTCACCTATTTGTGAACAATCACTTCTGCTTCAGTCAAGCATATAGAAACAAGCACTGAGCCAAGACATATTTGCCTTGGGTCAGGCAAACAGGGCCCATGTGGCCCACCCTTAGCCTGGGGCAGGATGAAAGGCCAACAAGGCCTCCTCACGGTTTGGTGACATCTGAGCAAATCCTCCCTTCGTTTGGGAACAATTACAGAAAGTCACCTGAAAGTGTCTACAAATAAAACTCTTTCCAGAAGCTAAGAGAGGGTGCTTTTTCACCTCCAGCACTTAGAACCCATTTTCTGCTATCACTTACACTGCTGGGAGCCCAGGGTGCTTTCACAGAGGGAAACAATTTAGGACTTTCTCTGGGTGCACGACTTGGTTTCCTTGTGGCTAATCCAGACTATCTCATAGCTCATGCGTGGTTTTTTCCTTAAATAAAGAATGAGACAAAAAATAATTGTGTGTTTTCACTTTTGCTCTGTTTATAGGGGTAAAATACACCTTTCTTCCATGCTGCTTTTTGCCAGATCTGCACACTGCAAAACAGTTAAATCTAAGTTCTCCTAAAGGCATCAGCTGGTGGCTAAATCATATGGAAAAGTAATTTTAAGAATAGACAAAACTGCGGTTTATAGAGGTAACATCTACCCAGACAATAAAGATGGAAATGAACACGGCCTCAAAGCTACTTTTAATGGCAGTGGAATAAACTGGTTTTAGTCGTGTATGGCTGTCCAAGTAAGCCTTCCTGTCAGCCTACACAAAAGCATGAAGCAGGGCCCTAGCCCCACTGTTCTGCGTAGGATGTCGCTGATCGGAGCAATTCACTGCAAACTGCTCCTGGGTTCAGTTTGCAACTGTAGGTGTTAGATGTAAGAAGAGAAGGCAGAGCAAAATTTGCTTACCCAAGCCCTTTTCCAGCCTACAGCCAAAAGATACCATTTGGTATCGTCCAGCATACAGTGGGCCAAGGACAAGAAATACACATCTGAGTTAACGCAAAGCTCTCACAAACCCTATGCTCCAATGCTAAATCCTACCCAGAGCTCAAGTAACTCTTCATTTATTTATTAATGTTCGCTTATAATAAAGTTAATTTATTATTTTCCAGGGCACTTCCATGGGGCAAAACCTGCCATAACCAGCTATTTTCCCATCTTTTAGTGAGTTGCATTGCTATCCAGGAAAGGCAGAGATGATACTAGGGGAGAAGACGGATGGTCAGAAGAGATAACTGGGTCATTGCACTTTCCCTTGTCTGCAGACACCCACTTTCTAACAACTGAGGCAGTGCTTTTCTCTGAAGTGCCCCATTACCGCTGTGGTGGTGGCCACGCAGGCAACCAGGGTGGCAGTAGGATGGCTGGGGGATCCTCCACACCGGGTGATGCTATAGAGGAGACCCTGCCACAGGGACTACAGCTGGGAGGGAGTGTAATCGGCACCTTCAGTTTAACAAAGGAGACATGCACAACTTCGGGTCTATCAAGGTTTCACTTAGAGAGTTCCCAGAGTATATTTTTTGCTAGTCTAACTGGGAGGAGAGAGGCTGGATCTTAAGCTGGACAAGAGGGTGAAGCCCTCTTTTGATCAAAAGAAAAGCGTTCATCGTATCGAATGAGCCAGCTCTTCCTCTCATATTAGAGGCCACCTTCAAAGTCTCAGCCTTATAGTTTAAATCCCTTAGCTAAAATCTAGCTTGTCACCTGTATCCTTGTCACAGGAAGAATGTGCTACCTTGACAATGACAGCACCTGCAAGAGACCCAGCTGAAGTTGTGCAAGCAAATAGCTGGGCATTGGCAGGCCACTGGAGACGAGGACATCGGATCAGTGTCAGGGCACTGCAGCAATGCCACCACTCTGGGATAGGAGCATAATTTCATAGCTTCTCTCTTCAGTCAAACCAGAAAACAACCAACACTGTATGGATGAGTAGTAGGGAGAAGAAAAGTCCTCTATACAAACACTATTAAAATTGCTGGTGTAACCATCACCTAGATAAGTGATGAATACACTAGAATTCTGGAGATAGGGAAAAAGATGTTCTGATGATCAGTTACTACAGTGTTTGGTTTCAGCTGTTCTGAGAAGAGAAAAAAAGCTATATCATATCAGAACATCAGATGGAGTATCACTTAAGAATATCTGCCTCATCTTAAGGAGACCCAGAAAAGTATATTAAAATTAAACCAAAACATGGTTAAAGTTCCTTCTCAAAACATTCCCTAGTCTTTTTTTCTTTTTTTCTTTCAAGTCAATTAACCTTATTTGAAAGAATATTCACTTCTGTTTCTTGTTCCATCACTAGAAACAGGAGGAAATAAAAGGAGAGAAATAAGATCAGAATCTCATCTTCTCTTACTGCAAAATGGCCTTAGCAAACCAGATATACCACCACTCAGTTTCCTCATTTACACAACTGCTTCTTTAACTTGTAGTAACATTGCCAGAATTCACCAATGGTGACTGCTTCCAAGTTGTTCAAAGGTTAGAAGTCATGTAACACACTTTTTGTATTTACAAATAAAACTTTAAGCCATATTGACAGATATACAGGATAAAGTCAGAATTTTCTATTCTATAATTCCCAAACCAAAAGCATACAACTTCTTCTGTCTTTCAAACTTTCATTGTCTAGGTTATAATTTAGTAAATAGGTTCTAAATCTGTAAAACACATTAAATAGAAAATTCTAGTATGGAGTTGTGTACCTAATTTATATAGCAAACATAACAATTTATACAGCAAATTATATGCCCAAAACAGGTAAATTCAGGCACAAAATAACCACAGGTATATCTATGTGCAATTAAAAAAATCCAGATTTAAGATTAGAATATTTATTTTGGCAGGAAGAGATTGAAGCTCACATTTTTCATTCCTGTAGAAACAGGGTGTTATTTTTGTCCCTTGCAATATAAATGAGCTTAGTGTGCCCAACATGTGAAATACCTTCTGGACAGAACTGACTTTCTTAAATTAAAAGATAGATGGATGGAACCATTGAGTTCATAATCATATGACTCCTTTTGACTTCTCTCCAGAGCATGCAGTACTTAGGAAAAGAATGCAAACTGCAAATTAAACCCTCAGTTATCCTCAGCAACCTGACAGTCTGGCCCAAGAAATACTGCTAAGTCTGGCAGATTGGGAGAGCAATGTGTGCATTGCACAGAGGTGTGAGGAACGCAGCCCACCCCAGCTCATCTCGCAGGGCACAGCTGGTGAACTGTACACAAAGAGGGGAAACAAGCGCATTTCAGGAGAGGAGGTGAGAAAGGGCCTGAAGAAAAAATGACAGATATTTTTGCTTTCCTTCATATCCTGCTGCTGTTTCAGCCAAGTAGTTTTCATTGCCAGCTTATTTGAAAAGTGGGGTTTTTTTTACCAAAACAGCTTTTGGACAGCAGAATCAATCTCTCCAATGAATATAATTAGCACTGGGAATGCTACTGAATCTCTTCAAGCGTTCTTCATCATCATCCTTTAAACATACCTTTTTTGCATTTTCAGTCTACAGCTCCTTCACACCGGACATCTGGCAATAATGAGCTAGAAGGGAAGGTGTTCTACTAAGATGACAGGGGCAAACACCAATAAAGCTTCTTCTAAGCATTTGCACCTTCCTTATCTGTGGTACTCCTCTTCCACTTATGTACCCTCAAACGCTTTCCCTGCCTCCGTGTCACTTAGTTTTTGTGTGGACCACTGAAAACTTGGATACCTTCACCAAGGCACTTCTCTTCTAGCTCTCTTCTTTCCCCTAACAGCAGCAGCAGGTCCCTGCATCTGCCACAGCACTTCCCTAGTCTGAAAACACTGCCTGTATAATAAATATTTATCTCCTCTAACTTCTTACAGTCCCTTCCCACCATATGGCACAGCGTTATTCCTGTGGTATGCAGGTGGACACAAGTTCACTCTCAAATTTACGGTAAAATGAAAGGATCATCCCAAGTCCTCCAAGAAAAAGACAAGTGTGTTAAATCTCATTCTTCACAACTGAGAAGTTACAAAGAACTGAGAAGCCCAATGAACATGTTCCTAAAGCTACGTCCACATTTTAAACCTTGCCAGGCAACCGTATGACTTAAGAAAACTGCGGGAAAGGCAGGGAGTAATTCCACACCATGGGACACAACTACTCTAGCAAAACCACAGTGGAGACACAGCTTGACAGTCAAAAACTACGTTCCACTGGAAGAACTTATTTTTTTCAGGGAATATCCATCAGCAAAAGAATTATTTTGTCTGTACAAACATTTGAAGCACAGGGGAAGTTCACTGACAAGGACTGAGACAGTGGATCTCCTGCCAGAGCAGACTGGCTCACAGTAGCCGCCTCCAGTATTCTCCTGTACCAAGCACAGCTTAGACACAGGGAGAAATTACTTTGGATGACACTATTCCAGTCCGAGTTGCACTGTTTGAAAGCACAAGTGTCTTGTTTATCTATAATATAAATTGCTTACTTTTTTCAGCTTTGGCTTAGAGAAACCACGGCTGGCTGCTCCGTACTGGTTCTTACAAAGGCACCGGAAGGCAAACTTTTGGAAGCAATCACTGTGAAGTCAAAGCAAAACCATAATCAAAATTTTACTGCTGGCTTGTGAAAGGAATAAAAATGGTTCAATTCTAACATCTTTCCAACACTCAGGTACTCAGTTTCTAGACTGGCATTTCTCTATTATTTTTTTAATTACTTAATATCAGAGCCTTCGTAGATTTGTGTAAGACAAGCTATTTTATACTATAAGCAGAGTGTAAATGCAGAGTAATCTGTGCTCCAGATCTACTGATGGAGATTGAGACACCTCTATAGAAATCAAGGGATCAGTTTTAATCAGCTAATACTCTTTGCCCTTAATTCATAGATCTGGAAGCCTTGATTCAACAGGCAACTTTAGTGGAAGTGAACCAAGTACATATTTGCAGGATTGTGGTAAAAATTAAGGTACAAAACAACATCAGGGTGAAAAATAAATAGGGAAAGGTTAAGAAAGGAGCAAGGTAGCAAGGTAACAAAGACTGAGAACACAATCTGCATATTTCAATGGCTTTTAAGAGGATCAAAATGAGCAAGTGATACATAAATTATGACAACCAAAACTCAAAGTATTTCTCATCCTAACCCAAAGATTAGTGTGCTTGAATAATCAGTTTAATGATGTATCACAGTCATTTGTGAAAACCACTTGTTCAAAACATGTCAGGCAAACTAATCAAACTTTCAACATACTCTGGCATACAGGCTTCTTTTTTGGATTTGGGTGTTTCTCTACTTCAGTTTTCCTTTTTCTAGAGCCTGGGATATGTTTTGTTTAACAAGCAGAAAAAGTGTGATAAACAGAAGAATTACTCTAAAGAAATAACATCATATTGCTGGGCTTGATTTTCAAGTGACACAAATGAGCACAGGTGCATTGATCTTAATGAGTTACACACTCTTACAGGACTTAAAAGTCTGGATTCTTTTCTTGCTGCCTTGTTGCTGCCATTTTTTGCAATCAGTTTTGCCTTTTTTTTTTTTTTTTCCAAGTAAACTGCTTAAATACTCAGATATGACCAAGCGTGTAAGAAACCCAACTTTTTGATTCTCTATCCTCAGGTTTTTCTTTGAGCTGTGAACTACAACAGCCCTGTAGAATCAGCATACAAAAGTCTTCACAGTCCTGTTGGTTCTTTAAGGCCCCACTCTTAGTTTATTCTGTAGTCTTCTAATCTGAGAGATAAAGAGAACATAAAAATACTAGATTATTTAATACTCAATAATAACAACAAAACAAATAAAAATATAACAAATACCTTGCTAAATGCCAGAAGATGTGTTAGAAACCTATTTAGGAATGAGAATACCCTAAAATATTCCAAGTTTCCCCTTGAAGATGGGGCAAATCTGTTTACTTCTTCCTCTGCTGTTTTTTGATCACCATCTTCCTACTCAGGGAAAAGCAGTTTAAATCATGATCCTTCAGGAATTACAGAAAAGGTCCCCCACATTAGTCAGATGTGCTTTTCCTGAAATCAGCCTGCAAAGTGGAAATCTGCCTGGCTACCTGACAAGAAAAATTTTAGACCCATCTTCCCTTCCCTCTCTCCAGTACCTTGGTAAGCACAGATTAAATATTTGGAACTCAATATGTAAATCCCAGTCTTCTACACTAGGTGAAGTCTCCTTCAGCTCTTAGTAGCCTCTAAACTTTGTGCCTGACAAAGGAGAGCTGAAATGACAGTCAGTGGTAATCAAGGAATTAGATTTATGTCACCAGACAAAATGCTCTGTACTTCATTGAAACCACATTGTCTGGTTTGCCTCTGACGATATCTCAAACACCAACTGAAATCTAATGTATTACTGCTATAGAAGTGGCTCTCAAACACAGCCTTATCACTAACAAACTGATTCAGTTCTTTTTAATTACATTATGTTTCCATATATCAAGCTGCATACCCCTGTGAACAGAGAGCAAGTATCTAAGAGTTCTTCTTCTAACAGAGGTATGAAGAGTAAGAATTAATTGCTAAATTGAGATACAGGTATTTTTTCCCAGAAGTCTGCATTACTCTCTAGGATTACTGAAACTAAATCTCCCTTGACATCACTCAAAAGAAACCCAACCCCACAACCCAGTGTAGAAGCAGATGATTTAAGATTATAGGATTAGGATGTTTTTACTAGTTCTAATTCTTTCTTGATCAGTAGTGTGTGTACACAATTATTCACCACAAACTATTCAGTGGCCTAGTTAAAAATAGTGGTTTCACTTCTTTTTCCCAGTGGGGAGGTGTTCACACCGCAGCTGGCACTAACAGGCTATCTTGTTAGGAAAACCAAGGACAGAGCAAGCAAAGGATCTGAAACATTGACCTGGATAGGTTTTTTTTAGTCCCTTTGGATTAGAACAGAAAAAAACACCACTGAACTAGACGGTGGCTGCATCACATGCAGGAACTCTTTTGTAGGGAAGTTCTGGGCCTGCATGCTTTCATTCTTCCTCACCTTCCACAGACCACTCACAGGTATCCCACAAAAAAAAAAAAAAAGGGATTTATGGGGAAAATGGACATTTTAGGAAAACAGATGCTTAAAAATAAACTTGTATTATCTGAGGTATTTTTTAAATGTTTAACCATGCAAAGCCTTGCAGTAGACAAAGCCTCAGACGTTTATATTACATCATTTTCTCAGTTATATAATGAATATCTATTGTAATAAATCAGATCATTTTCCGAATTCAGAAACAATATCCAAAGCAAATGTAACTTTCGAAGCATACCAGATAATTACAGGACTGAGGAATAGACTCGAGGTACTTAGCATAGTGAGACAATTTGCAGCATGGCACTTGATGTCCAGGGATGTCCACTTAAAAGCAAAATAAAGTTTTGGTCAGTATTTTTTTTTCCTTCCAGTAGCTGGGAAACAAAGCACAAAACAAATGACAAGTAAACATTCAGCCACAGGAAGCCATTAACAACAGTGGGCACCAATTAGGACCCAGCAGGTATCCTTTACACCGCCTGGTGCTCTAGCTCCTCCTCAAATACTTTGGCGTAACACTCACAAACTCAGGCTTAGGAAACAACAGGCTGTTTCATTTACTCAGCAATTTGTAGCCACATATTCCTGCTGATAGGCCCATAAACCTGTTTGTAGTCGTCTTCTGCTTCCCTTCAAGTTTGTGTCATTAGAAACTACAATTACTGTCTGTCCAAAGAGAATACTTTTCAGGAAAGAAAATAAAATTGAGATACTGTGATCCCTTTCCTCTTTGTCTCTCTTTCCTTTTCAACTTCTCTTTTGGAAGAGAATGCACAACACAATGGCTGAGGTCAGAAAAATGGGCTCACGGAGAAAATATTTGTGAATTCTCAGATTTTGCAACAAGGATGTTATTTTTTCAAAGCACAGCTTTTTTGGTAGAACAGAGTGAAAAGGTTATTGTTTTTAAAACCAAGCCAAGGCCTTAAATAATTAATAAAGAATGACATAAAAATATATTCAACCAAAAACATTGCACAAAACACATGCAATTTTGAGATGCTTATATCAAGTTAAGATACTTTGTATCTGCTATCCAAAGAACCTCAATAAATAATCCAAGCCTTTTAAAGTCACTCACAGATTGTGCCTCACATCTTCCCTTAGGAAGTACAGAGTTTTACTGAAATGTGACACAAAATAAGATTCTTACTTTTGCATCTCGAGATTGTAAAATTTAAAAAAAAAAAAAGCAGATTGGAATCTCCCAAACCAAGATTTTGCCAGTTTGCCACTGTTTTGCCAAAATGAAGAAGTACTTTCGCAGCATTATACCACTGCAAAAACCAGAGGAAAGTCAGAATCCAACACAGAGAACTGAGAGCTCTTTCTAGCATGTGTCACAGTATAATGTGATGAGTGGAACAAACCACTCGGCTCCACTAAATTAACCTTGTCTTATCAACTGCACACAGCTGAGGTGCTCTCATGTGCCATTTTTGCTTCCATTATCGCTGCTAGATGAAGTTAACCAAAACATCATCAGTTGAAGTTTGGTCATTTCTTGATGCTTTTGGCATTACAAGAAAACAGGGAAAGCAGACCCTGACCATGCTAATTCAGAGATCTCCATATCTCTCTTTAATTTTCCTTCATTTTTAATAATCTTTTTTTCCCTGTCTCTGCCATTTCAAAAAATCAAAGCAAACATCAGCAGATTAGTGAGTTAGTTTCCAATAGCACTTTATGTTGAATCCCTGCTGGCTGTTGGCAAAGGTGTGCCCGCCACTCATCCCCTAGCTCCCTCCGCTGCCTCCGCTGACAGTTCTTGCCAAAGCTCCCAACTCCTGCTCCCCCAGCAGCCTGCCAGAGCTGTTCACGTGCAGCCTCTGCATGCAACAACCCTCACAGCCTGCACTGAAATCATCTCTGATGGAGGGATAAACTCTGCAACAGAGTTCCCAGGATGCCTGTCTGATGAGTTTTGAAGAATAACCAACTATACGCCTTAAACCTCATGACCTGCATCTTGGTACTGCTGTACAGGTGTGCAATATAGAGGTGTCCTTACGGTCCCCAGATATAGGCAGCCTAGAATTCAGAAAGATAATTCAGAAAAAACCCACGTTCCCTGTGTGTACCCACAGGTCACCAGGCCAGTGCTCACCTCATGGGAAGCAGCCAAGCAACCACAGAGTACTGCAACAGCACTGACTTTTCACTGCTGCTGCTTTGTGCCTCAGCACCCCAAGGAGACCATGTAGCCACCAAAGTAGAGAAATTCAGTACCTGGCTGGTTCCTCTCGGCTCAGCAGGGAACCAAGTGCTGAAGGGTTGTCATCACTGTTGCCTGGCGTGCTGGAGGACAGGACTGCTGCATAACTGCAGGTTAGTATAGTGAAATTATCCAGGCACTGAGGTTCCTTGCTAATACAGAAAAAACACTACACATGGGGAAACATGGGTACAGGAAGCCTAACTAGCTTGCCCATTGCCACAGATCTAGACTTGTCATAGAACTGAACTGAGCTGGGCTCTGCTGATGTGCCGCTCCATGAATACATGCGAGCTCAGAGATCCTCTTCCATAGCTAAAAGGATACAACTGTTGTGGACATTTACTGAACTTTCAGAATGAGGTTTATTTCTTCCATTTGAGATTACCCTGAACTGGCCTTTCCCAGGTACCAAACTGGTGGGAGTTTCACTCATTACAGTGAGAGCTGCCCTGTTCCTCTGTGGGAAGGCTGTGTAACTGTATCTGCATACACACATTTCAGTTTTGTCTTGCTGCTTCTCAGAAAGAAATTTGGGACACAAAATTATACACTTAAGTACTGATCACTTAAGTGTACACAAATCCATACACAAAACACTGACTAATAAGAAAGGCATTATTATTTGCACAACTATGTGCATATATATGTGTATATATATAAGCAATCCTTTCACTGCAAGAAAGCATTTTTGCAAACTATGATTTATACACTGAGATCAAAAGAGGTAGTCTCCCTGGTCTATAGCCAGCTACAAATCAGGTGGCTCGTCAAAGCCAGTCATCTAGGCTCCTTCTGTAGTCAAGCAAGAGAGATAAGTGCCTCCAGATTGCCATTTATCCCATTCTAGGATAGGTGAGTAAAGCAGGTGAGATGAATCACCCTGGCATTGCTATCGGCCATGTGGGGGAGGGGGCATTTTAGATTACTAGTTTAGGAAAGATACTCAAGTTCTGGCAGCTAATGTTAAGAGGAATCCCACGCTACAAGATTAGGGAGAATTTTATAGACTCACTTGTGAAAAATTCACATTATATTTGGTCTCTCAAAGAAAGCAAAACTTTAAATTCCCTATGAAAAAAATCGTCATAGAGTATTCATCATTCAAGCTGTATGTCACTGAATCTATTATAGTCAGGGGGGGTTTTTTTGGCATGTTTTCCTAATGAAACAAGGTTCACACTGTTCTTCTTTCCCAGAAAAATGAGGTTCCCATTCTGGGTGTTAAGAAATTATTTGTTGCAAACCTGTTAGCTGATTTCATCTAAATATGACAGAGATATATATATTAAAAAAAAAAATCTTACACATTTTGTGGCAACACGTTACCAAGTAAAGGACAGATCTGTCAGTGCTGACCAAAGGGGAAAGGAGAGAACATGGCATCACCCCAGAGACCAGAGATGAAGCCGTAAGAGCCACCTTGAGTCACAAACCCATAGGAGGAACTTGTTTAGCTCACTGCCCACATTCATCTGGCACCACTGTGTCAATTAGAGACAGTAGTTTTTCACATCAGTTGTTTTTCAGCAGGGCAAGGTTTCTGTTTAGATTTAGCATAATATTCATGCAAACAGTAAGAACAGCTTTTGTTAGTAATAACTCTCAATGGTACCTCTTGCACTTCTAAAACAGATAGCCTTGTTTCTTCTTCTCCATGCTAGCTAAGTGTATGCTGTCATTTACTGCTTAAAGATGTAGGTAAGTCCACACAAACAAAAACCTCAGAACAAAAAACTACTTAGATCAACTGGACAGTCATTCTCTTCTATTTCTTTTAGTTTGTAAGTTTCTTTAAACCACTAATATTTACTTTAAATAGGGAATGATATTTAATACTTTGATGAGATTTGCACCTGGCATTCTTGCAAGGCTAGCTGTCAAAGTATTTGAAAAATTGAGGTTTGTGCCAGTAACGTATATAATTTTCAGTCACTGGCCCAGTTTCTCCCTGCACAGGAAAGACAACGTGCTACTTCACAAGCCCTGAATAAACTAAACTCAAAAATAGGTTGAGAAAGGGGTAGACAGTGCATTTACTGTATTTCTCTGTTCATTTCCTACCATCTTCCCCCTTTACAATTTTCCCTTCTCATGGCAATTATTTGCAAAATGGGGAGAAAGCATAAAATGTGCTTAAGTGAGCACCTGATTGAAAGTGGCTATAAATTCCAGGATTCAGAGCCTGGTCTCTCATAAAGCAAATAAAATACAGACATTACATTTGCCTTTCACTGCATTGCTGTGGCCAGTCGAAAAGATTCACAGACACCTGCCAGCACCATACTGATATTTAGGTGTTAATAAGTAACAGTCACAACTGAAACACCAGCCTGCATACAGTATTTCAGATTTTATGTTCCTTTAAATGCAGCTATATCCCTGTCATACTAATAATCCTACTGAAATCCAAAATGGTGGAGGAGAGGAGAAAAAACCTTTCATTTCCTTATTGGTTTACAACCATTTCACCTGCCTTATCCTGGAGTTTGGTGCCGCATTCCAGTAATTCAAGCACCGGGAAGGCTTGAGAGATGTAAAAGGACCGTAAAACAGAAACACCAGGAGACACTACAGAGATCAACAGGTCACACACTACAGTTTTACAGCCCAGTTTCCAACGATGCCAGCTCACAGACAGTCAAAGCCTGGGCATCTGCAGGCAACGAGCGGAGCAAAGCAGCGCCTACGCTGATACACCCACTTGCTTCCACTCTCCATAACTTCTTGGATATATACATACCTACACAGAGCAACTGCAAGATTTGGGTTCAGAAAAGAGTGAACTTGAAGCATTAAAGCACATGTTTCAATGTCTTGCTTCACAGTGAACATACTTTGTGGGGGTTTTCTCGTAATACCCACTGCATCCAACAGAGAAGCAGATATTGGCAGGTCTTTTGCCAGAGCAGAACCCTGCTCTCAGTTTCCCTGCAGTCAGTTTTTCCTCCTTCCTCCTCAATATGCTTCAGAATTTATTCTTCTGAGGAAAACACCTGAGGAAAAGATCCCAAATTACCCTGTTCTTTGCTCCAACAGACTTTTTTTTTTACACAGACTGGCACAACCAAGCCTGCAGTCTGTAGGTTATTTTATCTGCTAAAAAAAATAGTTGTCAAGATTAAAAATTAGTTATTATTTGCTCACATATCCATGCATTACATATCCCAGCCAAAGATTTTAAGTCCTAATACAGTTTCACAGACTCCATCTGTACAAATGACTCAATGGGATCAAGAATTTCACACCTTCTAAGATGAACTGCAGACACTTTAAAAGCAATTAAATGAATGGATTCTGGGTGCACATTTCTGGCCACATCTACATTAGCAACCAGCACAGCACAGTGGAAGCTGAACCTGCAGAATGAAAGTCAGTGCTGAAGACCCAACATCCACTTTGGGATTTTTACTTTGGGCTACCTGTAATCTGGATCTATGAACCGAAACATCCACTAACAATTGGCATGCATGAAGCAAAGCACATCCTTCATACATCTGTCTGATCTGAACCCTGCTCCAATGGGAGCCGCTGAGTGGCAAGTGGTGGACAACTCAAGGCTCACTTCGAAGTATGTTGCAGGTCTGATCTAATTAGCTCTAAAGAGTTTTGCTACATAAATTTAAGTGTCTTAATGTATCTATCTCAAGTAGTTCTAGTTAAAACTGGTAGGGATAAAGATGATGTAGTTTGTCAGGAGTCATAGTCACTTATTTAAATATGCTTATTTTCATAACCACTGCTTTTTTCCTGCTCTGTACCCAAAACACTCTGTGGTCTTCCATATCTATGTAGACATGCCTGCCAATGAACATGAGTGCAATCAGACATGGACAGGCCTTTACAACAATAGAAGTGATCTATTCATTTCTACAAATGTGGTCTACTCCATAGATAGGTCTTGGTATTTTTTTTTAAATTTCATTTCCATATTAATCTGATCGGCATTATATCCATGTATACAACTCACTGTGGAAAATACTCACTTTAAACAAGCTTAGGTTATTGGAGGAGGAGAAAACTTGAGCTGGCGTTTCTTTTTAGGCTTTGAGGCCCCTGTGACACAGTTGACAAGGCTACAAAAAGTTCAGCTATTTTGTGTGTGCAGGCCCAGGCAGAGGAAGCCTATATTTTCTGGTCACTGATGTATTTATTTGACATTAACATACAGTGGGAAACAGCAATGCGGAAGCCCTGAGCAGTAATGTGTGAGTAACTCCTGTAAAAAGATGCATTAGCATACTTTTACAAATCCGAATGACAACTTAGTAATTGGATCCAGTGACTTTTCCACATGGGCTTCCAGACCCATTGGCACACGAGTGTGGGAAGAGCTTGCCCGGGGGCTGCTTGGGCTGGTTCTGCCATGGGGTGGTTACCAGCAGGCATCAGGCTGCAGGCAATTCAGGGGACACTTTCACTGGCAGCTACAAGTCAGGAAAATGAAGGGGAAAAATGTTTCTTAAAAAAAATCATGAAAAACAATACACAAAAATAGATTTTTGGCAGTTTGAACAACATAAAGCTACTGGAAACTTTCTGAAATGTCGAATGGGATTTATTTAAAGGACATAAATATCTGGTCTGATTTTAAAAGCACACACTTCAGCTTCCATTGCCAAATGAAGTTTTTCTCAACCTTCAAACTTTAATAAATTCCCTATTTTTTTAACAGTGCATGAGGCAGACTTGAGACTTTGCTAGACACCAGACAAAACAGCATATGCAAGGATCTATCCTATCCCCTCCCCACCTGCAGTTCTCAGCTTGCTGTACACAAATGCCACCCCGAATAAGATTCCCACTCTGGCAACAGTTACACCTCATGCTCTGCATCCTTACCCTGTGCACATTGTGCCACAGTTCCTGACAGCTCATTCAAATGATTCTGGAGCCCAGATCAGGCTCTTGGGCGTAACTTTTCAAACCAGCTTGGACCAAGAGCAGTTAGGAAATGCACTTTTTCACAGTCAGTTGTCACTGGACTCCCATAACATCACAGGTTAAAAAATAGTATTATTCAAATGGTAGTATGACTACTAGCACAGGGAAAAATATTATGAGAGATATGTATAAGCTGACAAAAACCTACTTACCACATTTCCAAAATGCAATGTGAATATAAAAGAGTCAGTACTGTACTTGGGAAGAATTTTTTCTTTTCTGCATGACAAAATTAACAGGGTGTTTCTCTATCTGCCTGGGAAAAGGGCAATGCTTAACTAGCATCAGACTGCAGTCTACGTGACTTTACAACTAGAACAGTCTCTGTCTGAGCACCAAGCTGTGCTGGTTTAGGAAACAAATTAAACACTGAATTTTAAACCTGTATAAACCTCTTATTTCAGTTTAATAGTGACTTATATTAATTCAGCCTAAATCAACTGCTAACAGAAGCTAAACAGAAGTAATTTTAAATTTCAACGAGTGTTAAATACAAGGTTTTTCCACTGCATTATCTAAGTCAGTATTAAATCAACCGGAGTTTTAGAGGTAATTTTGCAGTATATATAAAGCACTAAAGTACTCTGAAACAAGTATGCTACTATTGTTCATATAAATAAAACAGAAATTTTAACACAATGCAGCCTTTGCAGTCCTTTCTTTCTAAAAGTTTGATAAAATACGAGTGAACATACTCTCTACTCAACATTTCCCTAACCTTTACATATAAAGAAAAAAAGCCCCAGATGATTCAATACTTTTAAATTGATTAATATTTTACACAAGTCAAAATTAAGATTCATACGTCATGATTAAAGAAATTCTCTCTCAACAGTGACTGTGTCGCTCCAAAAATAATTCAATGCAGTATTCCCCTGTTAAGTATGGAGAAAAGAGTTTCCTTTAGAAGCGGAAATTCTCTTAAGGAAGTTGTTTTAAGCTAAATAAAAGTTCAGGATGAAGCCAGCAAAAGGTGTGAAGGATTTCTCTTTGATTTCCCAGCTTGTGTATTTGGGCTCAGACACAGACTACATTTTATGCACATATTAATAGGATGCTAATAAGTCTACAACTCTACTTTAACAGGGACCTGTAGAGACAACCCGATATGTGGCATCAGATATACTAGCCATCGTAAGCAGAAGATTTATTTCCCTCTCAGACAGGGAGAGAATCAGACTATGCATTTTTAACTACAAGTTCAGGAGAAAATGTCTTGCGAAGTTAGACTGTTATTTTTGTTGGAGTGTTTCTCAATTAAAGTAACCTTCAAAAGATCAAGATAGAAGCCAAGCCTTTTCAAGTATCTAGGAGCAGCTTTTGCTCTTCACTGGTAATCTTATATGCAAAATAAGGCCACTCAGTTGCAAACCTGCTTAAATTACTAGGTCATGAAAACAATCCTAGTATCAAAATCACAAAGCACAGAAATTGGCACCATGTATTTAAATAGTTTGCTGAATCTTATGGAAAACTGAGAGTGATCCTATCTAGTTGTAAACTTCAGAGATATTTCAAAGTTAAATCTTTTAGTTCTTTTGAACAATGTCTGTAAAATTTATAAAAGTGATACAAAGAGAAATAAAAAGTAGTAGGTAAGACTAATCTCAACCATGTATATATCCGAGCTCATAGTTGCCCTTAAAAGTAATCCACAAATTACATCTAGTAGTATCTTAAGAATTAATTTAACCACACATTCAAACAAGTCTTCCATACATATTCTTCCCCAACTTTGTTTTTCACCATTTCAACTTTCTTTTTCATATTTCTTGAACAAGAAAAAAATAGATAAGAACAACTTTGCTTTCATCATCAGCCACTAAAAAGTCTTTTGCTTAAAAATCACACACAAAATGGAATTTAAAAAAAAAAAAAAAATACAAACCACAAGTGATTTCCATTTCAATTTAAAATAAAAATCCTGGAAAACACTGATTGTTCCTAGCCTGTTGACAGAGAAACTTCTGCCTTGTATTACCTGTTGCTTTAATGCAACTTAAAATCATAACAAGGATGTTTGTTGTTGTTCTTTAAAAAAAATTCTGCATGCCTTCAGCATTTACAACTTTTTTTTTTTTTCAATATATATTCATATTTCCAACCTGGTCAATTGGCCAGCATGTATGTGTCCAGCCACTAGTAAAACTGTGTCAGATACCTTCTCCTATCTTGGGAAGGTTCTCAGCTTTAAACTTATTTCTGTTGGCTCAAGGCTGTACTGACAATGTTTGGTCCATCTGATTTCAGCAGCCAACAAAAAACTGCACAATTATCAATCATCAGTTACTCTTATTTGTTGGCTTGAAGAAAGTCTGGCAGCCTTTCTATTTTTAATGCAAAAACCAATAAATGAGCATAGTCCTGAAATTACAAAGCAGTTTATTAATTTGAATGTTGTCTAATATGGAATTCCCCTCCCCTTCCCTGCCATTTCTACGTGACGAGTTTCATCTCCTCACTTGACCTTCTTCTCAAGAGAATGAAAAGAGCAGAAGCAAAGTGCCACCCAAAGATGTCTCATGACTGCATTGCAAATGATTCAAAGTGCCTTGTGTCCATGCAATTGACTTCAAATAACTCTCACAAAATAATCAAACATATTCTGAAATGAGGCACCCTGCACTACTCCAAAGGTGCTGTTCCTCACATACATGACTGCGGCCATTACGGCACAATGATTTACACAAAGTTGTTCTTTTTTAAATCTCACCTGCTCACATGACCACCATGCTGGAAATCCAGCTTTGAGAAGACATGTATGAAGGTCCAGAGCTTCAGGCATCGGATTCTCTTGCAGAGGGAGGAGGACAACTCTAGAGGACTGTCACAGTACCTTGAAGGCTGTGCTGTGATGCTTGTGTGACTGGTTACAGTTGCAAATCTACTTTGTTTTCCTAGTTGTATGTCCTAAACAGCCAGGGTGCAGTTTCAAAGGAGGAACATCTAAATCTTCAGAAAATGGGCAAGCCATAAACCAGAGCTCAATCAACAACACAGGTTGTATGTATATATATATACATGCAAAATACATAAAAATACACTCCTGGTTGCATTCTCTACAGCAGACAGTGAGATGTGAGGAGCATGTGTGTCTGCAGCGCTTGGGCAGGTGTCCTCCATCACTTCAGGTGTCATTCAGACAATGCTCCAAAACCACCTTGCTTTTCTGGTTCAAGCACTATCTTTTAAAACCAGTACAGTCTGTATTACTCTCTGCCTAACAGAATCTTTAGCCTCGTGAGGCCAGTCTACACGTGCAAAGTCACACCAGATTTCTCCCAATGGTTTGGCAACCGTTCATGTCAACCTTGATGGGCTCCATCCAAATTCTGACACGTGGCAGCTGTTAAAGAGCACATGGGAAGAATCAAATCCACTTAAGCAATGGCTAAACACTTTGTGGGAAAGGGTCCTAGACATTTGAACTATTGGGAAATGCACATTATCTGTAGGCAATGCTAACCCTGCAATCAAAGAGCACTTCTGGGGTAACACAAGCTTACTTTGATCTCTGGTATCAGGGACCCCAATATCAGAGTGGCTGCAGCAATTCCACCATTAGGGAAATTTGTGAAAGTTCATCCGGACCACAGTGATGTATCTTACCATCACTAGCCCCAGGCTGGGTCCTGCCTACTACCTCCGACCAGGCCTGACACCCAAGCCAGCAGACAACCACCTTCCTCCATCAGGCTGCTGAGGGCTTTTTTGCAGTGCAGGAGATCTCTCTCAGCATAAACAACATATACAGCCCACCCCAAGGTAATAAGAAAGCATTACCTTTGGGAAGAGGAGACGTTGATTTACCCCAAGGTGAACCTCCTGAAGTCAGCAAGGAAACACACCTTGGCAAATTTACCTCATAGCACCTCAGGACAACTCAAGTTTTCTAACTGCCCTGACACAAAAACACACCTTTTTCACCAGCGAAGACAAACTTCAGCATCCCGGAAGAAGAACCTTAAAGGATCTAGGAGCAGTACTGGCAACAGTATTGTTCTTCCCTGGACAAAAGTAAATAAATAAAGAAGAAAAAAAGGAAATGCCAAGTTACAACATCTTAGCTTATTTGATCTGGGACTATTTAGTTTCACAATAATAAGCTTGCTTTCACTTGCATCATGAAAGTGCATTTTTCTCTCAGACTAGTGGATAAGTGAAAACCACAAATGTAATTTTTTCTGTGAAAACAGTCCATATTTTAGAAGATAGATATCATCAGTGTGTAAAAAGATATTTTATGCAATGTCTAGATTTTAAAACCTGGAGAATAGAAGGGGAAGCACTCTTCATTATTTACAAACTGAAGCACCTTCTGTTTGGAGACCTTTTTTCTTTGACTTTTCTTCAATTTTATTTTTCAAAGAGGTTTCAATTTAACATTCAAATAGAAAAACAAATCCCAGCTTTTCAATCTATTAATTTGTTTTTCAGTGGTCAGTAAAGCATGGTTAACATCTGTGGGACACTGTGAGTTTGCCTGTGAGAGCTGATACACTTAATCTACCTTGCCCTACACTGACTGTCATTCCTTTGATTTTCCACTTCCCACTCTGTCAGGACTAGCCTTGTCTGAAGATACAAACAGTACCAGACATCCTGTGAACTGGGAGGGAAAGTCAAAGCATAAGAAAGATGAGAGAAGCTGCTAGTCTTCACGGTCTTGAAATGAAAGACGTGAAATTATCAGAACAGGAAACTGAAAACAGATATTCACAGCTTCAGTACAAATAATCTTAGTTTCTATGTTTATATATAAAATCTATAATATATATAAAATCACATCATTAAGAATGTGGCAAGACCGAAAACAACAGGAAAAGTAATTAGCAGAGTCTGAATTAGGAATGTGCCACCTAAAGATCTCTAGTTTATGCAGCATTTGAAATGTATGCTTAACTTGAGATCTGTAGGTACCAAGGACTGCCCAGAGCATGGATACTGTCCCTTCCTGAGCTGAGGCCAGAATGATTGCTCAGTTCTAGAATGGATGCACAGACAAATACTTCCACTTCTGGCAGCAGACACTCTGTTGACCTCTCCATTATTTTAAAGAATGAACATCACATATCTGTTTTGGTTTACTTAATTTTTTTTCTTCAGAGTCCTCAGGTTGTGTGGTGGGTTGATCCTGGCTGGATGCCAGGTGCCCACCAAAGCTGCTCTATCACTCCCCTTCCTCAACTGGGCAGGGGAGAGAAAATATAACAAAAGGCTGGTGGGTTGAGGTAAGGACAGGGAGAGATCACTCACCAATTACCATCACAGGCAAAACAGACTTGACTTGGGAAAAATAGTTTAATTTATTACCAATCAAATCAGAGTAGGATAATGAGAAAATAAAAAACAAATCTTAAAAACACCTTCCCGCAACCCTCCCTTTTTCCCAGGCTTAACTTCACTCCCAATTTTTCTACCTCTTCCCTGCCCCAAATGGCTCAGAGGGATGGTGGATGGGGGTTGCGGTCAGTTCATCACACACTGTCTCTGCCACTCCTTCCTCCCCAGGGGGAGGACTCCTCACACTCTTCCCCTGCTCCAGCGTGGGGTCCCTCCCATTGGAGACAGTCGTCCATGAAATTCTCCAACGTGAGTCCTTCCCACGGGCTGCAGTTCTTCATGAACTGCTCCAGTGTGGGTCCCTCCCATGGGGCTCAGTCCTTCAGGAACAGACTGCCCCAGTGTGGGTCCCCCACGGGGTCACAAGTCCTGCCAGCAAACCTGCTCCAGTACAGGCTCCTCTCTCCACGGGGCCACAGGTCCTACCAGGAGCCTGCTCCAGCGTGGGCTTCCCACGGGGTCACAGCCTCCTTCAGGCACATCCACCTGATCTGGCGTGGAGTCCTCCACGGGCTGCAGGTGGATCTCTACTCCACCATGGACCTCCATGGGTGCAGGGGCACAGCCTGCCTCACCATGGGCTGCACCACGGGCTGCAGGGGAATCTCTGCTCTGGCACCTGGAGCACCTCCTTCCCCTCCTTCTTCACTGACCTTGGTGTCTGCAGAGTTGTTTCTCTCACATATTCTCACTCCTCTCTCTGCTGCAGGGTACCCAGCAGGTTTTTTTCCCTTCTTAAATATGTTCTCACAGAGATGCTACCACCGTTGCTGATGGGCTCGGCCTTGGCCAGCGACAGGTCTGTCTTGGAGCCGGCTGGCATTGGCTCTGTCAGACACAGGGGAAGCTTCTAGCAGCTTCTCACAGCAGCCACCCCTGTAGCCCCTCCGCTACCAAAATCTTGCCACACAAACCCAATACAGGCTGATTAACGACATTTGATGTTGCAGCAATTCACCTAAAATTTCAAAAACAAAACAAATGTTTATTTTTTAAAAAGGTATGTATGATGCATGTAGGCTTAAAAATAAGTTCAGTTGATGCCTATGAGAAGATTATAAATGTTTGGAAGAACCTATATTTCCAGTTGATGTAATCTACTGAGTTAATGTTTTTCCTTTTTTATTTGCCATAATAATCAAGGTCAATATTGAACTGAACTTTTATTTTCCTAATAAACTATTGTAAGAATATTACAGAAGTAGGAATTTATATCTAAAAAATTTGGAATTTGAAATGTTTGCATTTATTCTCTTCATTCTTAAACACCATTTGTAATTACACTCAAAACAACAAAGGACAGAGAGAAAAAAAAAGAAAAAAGGTAATATTACTCTTGATCTTTTGGGAACTGAGTAATCACATTTAAAACACTCCTAATCGATGAAACACAGCATGAAAGAAACAGTGAAGGTTCATACATTTTCAACCATGCTATGTACATGCAACTAGTATATCACAGAAAAAAACTGAAAAATTCTAAAATAATCTCCTGAAGCCCACAGGCTCTACCCAAGCTGCCTTCAGAATAAGCATGAGATGTTCCCAAGTAGCCTGTAACACTGAGAGAAATACCCACTTACACTCCACTTAGCTTTTGAAAGCAAGCCTCCAAATTCTTTGATGTGTGGTTTGACTAGACTGGTAGTGCCAGAAAAATACTTCAGGCACCATGGGTGGGCTTTGCTGGAGCACGAACGGTGAGACAGGATGGCTTTGCTAAAGTGTTAATCAAAAAAGAGCCTGTGGAATCTGTGAGTGACAGATGAGCCACCTGCACAAAACCATGTTAACAAGGGTAGAAGGACAGTAAACAACAAAGTCATGCAAAGTAAGTGGCAGGTGGAAAAGGAACGAAAAAAAGATCTATATTGCACACTGGTGACCCAGCGTCTGTGGTAGGAAAGGAATACGGAAACGGAGTTCAGGACATACACGCCATCTTATACAGTACTGTTTTGACTAAGATATAAAAGCAAAATCAGAAACCATGTAGGTTTTGTATTAGTGGGACAGCACATTTGAGATGTGCCAATACCCTTTCACAGGTACAACAGCTGCGTCTGCCAGGTCACAAGTGCACTAAGGTGGTGCTTTTCTGAGGCTTAAGTTGGCAGAGCCTTTACCAGTGAAGCCAGCCCAGGGTCATTTTCCCCAGGACAGGGAATGCCCCTTGCTCCTCTCCTAGGGTAGTTCAGCTCTTACGTACTTTTTTGCAGTGCTCAGGTGCCTGTGAACTCCCCCAAAGGTTCAGTGCAAAATTATTCAGATAATAAAATATGAGCACCTGTCCACAATGAGATTGAAAAGTGCTATGGCAGAAGCACAGCCGTGGCATCAAAACATGAGTCCCACGCCATGTTACTACAATCCAGGCTGCTGAAGGCTGCCTACAGGATGAGTCAGCCCTCAAGAACTGCCTAACAAAGGCTGAAGAGTTTACCCTGAGGTGAAACATAAACACTTGTGCCATGATATGATCCATTAATAGATGATAAGCCATGCTACCACCTTCATGTTTCTTCCCTTCCCTCCCTAACTGACTTCCAAGGATTTATCAGGAATTGGTCTATTTTTTCATCTGTGCTTCAGTATATTGCTTCCATAGTTTATGTATTGGGAAAACTGCACTAGTTCTCTAAAAAAAAAAAGTCTCCAAGTAAGAGCACACAGCATGATTAACTCACTATTCATCTATGGAGACTAAGGAGTTGATCTGAATTTTCAGTTTAAGACAAAAAAGAGGAAGCAAGAATAAGAACATAATAATATATTGCATACTTCTAGTTATGTTATACTCTGTAAAGAAACATGTTCTGGTAGATGTTCATAGCAATTGCTTCGAATATCACATCCCATACCCAAGTAAGAGTAAGTTTTGAAAGAGGAAGATGTAAGATAGGGAATAAAAAGTCCTGATGGAAGAAGCTTAAAATAAAATAAAAAACCCCTGACATTTGGGTCAGATTTTCTCGTTGTGTTTTTTGAATAATAAAGTTGAAAACAAACTAAATCCCCAAATCCCTCCCATGAAACCAAATCTAACAACAATAATAAATGCAAGAAAACCTCAAAATGCTTGACTTGGGACATGAGTGTTGAGTTTAGATGCTACAGTATTCATTGGCTTTGTCTGAAGCTGTTTGGGGAAGCTGCTGCTCACACTGTGCAAATTTTTTTGTTACAGGTTTCTTTAAACATTGTGACCAAAGATGTGTTTGGTTTCTTTTTTTTTTTTTTAAAAAAAAAAGGGGGGGGGGGGGGGGCATAATGACTTGAAACACCTAGTTAAGAAGACTGTTTTCCAAAAGTGCTGATGACCCAGGAGCTTTTATTCACTTCAAAGTGTAGGATTTGAAGATGTTTGTTGCTTTAAGATTTATGGTCTCCCTACATCCTAACTGAGAGATTCAAGAAATTACAACTAGTAGCTCATCTCCATTAAAATTAGAAAGAAGTGCTAGACTGATTTGTGGCATCTATTCCAGAGGCCAACACGTTCATGTCTTCACAGACCCTGCCTGAGGAATAACTAGTGTGAGGAAATGAGGATACCCCAGGGAAAGCTTTGCTAAGGGGCAACAGGGCACCCCACCACAAAATCCATGGGCTGACAGAAGCAGCAGCACATGAGAGAGAGGAGAGGATGAGAGCTGTTTCTGCCTGCAGGCTAGCACTAAACGAACAAAATATTATTCAGCCCACTGCTCTGACTATATTCCTGTCAGCAAGTCAGCTGAACAAGATTTTGTAAAAACAGAATCACAGCATGTGGAAATTCATAGCTAAACAAAATAATACCATCAGGAGCAAAAACCTTGATGCATACGGGGCCAGGGGGAATTCTTACCATGTAACAAAGCTGTTGTACAGCCAAGCTGACAGACCAAACCTAAAAAACCTATACAAGAAACCTAACATTTAGATATCCATGTCCACTGGGATTTTGAGGATTGGCAAACCCCAAAAATAAATGTGTTATTTCACTCAAAGAAGAATTGTTCACCAGTGCTTCCTGAAAATATGGCATGTTTCACCCATGAAAATTTTGGAGGGCTTTCTCCTCCTCTGAGGAAAAAAAGTAGCAACTGCAAAGGAGTCGGGGTCCATAAAAGGATGCCAGCATTAGCAACCTGAGTGACAGACAGGAAGGAGATTTCCACAATTGGCATTTGGTGAATTGCAAGCTATAAAAACTGTTTGGAGATTGCTGGGTTGTCTGTGGTTTCTAGGCCCAGTAGGTTAGTTCTGTCTGTTACTAGAAGACCTTAGTTTGTTTATTTAAAAAGATATATTCCAGAATTTCTTCATATACCAAATTAAAACAAGAAAAGGGAACAAATCGCACTTCTTAGTCTTAGTAGGTTACATTTTCGGTAACTGCATAACTAGAAAAGTGGTTTTCATATCTCAAGTATCTTTGCATCACTGGAAAAAATAGTTACTTATTACCGTAGTTACTGTTACAAACTGCCTTCCTTCCATTTCACCCGATATATTTTGCTTTTATTATGCTTAGTGTGCAGTCATTTTTTCTGCTTTTAAATCTGCCTAGTCTTTATGCATAAATTGCTGAAAAATGTATGCATCTGTGCTGAAATCACACCTTAATAATCCAGGTTCTCAGCACCAATTTTTCAATTTTAACTGAACTGGAGATAGAAAATCCTTTCCTGCACCAAAAAAGCTTTCAGAGGAGCAGTAGTCTTTCTGAAAACAAATTTTTTCTCATAATTCAAAGAATTTCATACATCCATTGCAGTGAAGATAAGGAAGAGGCTTGCCCTTTCTCTTCATTCAGCACAAAGTCATATTGTAAGAACAGACGGAAATCTTGAGAGATACAAATGAATTTTTAAGGTTTGACATTTAGGCATTAGAAGACAGGGTAAAAAAAAAAAATCTGCTTTCTTTTTTGTTCTTCTGGAGCTGTTAAGTGATACAGCTCCACCACCACCCTGTTAGGCAATCCCTCCACAAGGCACCGCCCAGCTGTCTGTCGAAGGAAGCACCCTGTTTGACCACTCCAGCTCTGCTTAACTACTAATGACTCTACAAAGGCAGGTTTTTGACATCTGCTTTCAAACTGTCTCTCTTAATGGGATTTCTCAGTCTTCTTGGCTATTTTGTTTTTTGTAACAAGCTGGCTTTCCAACAGAGTTCCCCAAAAGGAAAAAAAACATATTAATTTCCAGTAACAGAAAGCATGTGGATCCTCCCATGAACACACCAGTCTTATTAAAAGCAGTAAATATCAGCTACACCATTCCTGCTATGTTACCCCCTCTGCCCAACATCTTCATGCCCTTCAACTTCACATCTTGTCCTTTTTCAGCTGTCCAAGATTTTGTTTGATCCTAAAATCAGACATTGAGATCTGAATTCTCTGGTTTTGAACTTCACTATTCAGCAGCTCCTGGTAGCACGCATACATAGCATTTTTCTGTCTATAGAGATCCTTATACATTTTAAGGTGGCACTGGGGAAAAAAGAGGTCTCTCTCATTAACTAATCTATGCTTGGCAAATTTTTTGTTAAATACACATATTTTCCACATTTTAGCAACACATACATATATCCTGGATAGATGGAAAATAAAAGAAAAAGCTGAAGAAACTTGAGTTCAGCAAGTTGAAACAGTTTAAATTATAAAAGCCCTTTGAAAAGTCATTGCACATACTTGTTTTATTGTGTCTTTAAAAGAGAAGAGACAGACTGGACCGGTCGTTGATATGTACCCAATACATTTATCTGCTTTATATTGTTAAAAGAAACTAGTTAATGTAACAAAGAAGATGAGGCATAACTTTCCTTTCTTCATAGTGTTATAGGGCTCTTAGGAGCAGAAACGCACTTCCATTTTATATAAGTACTCATTGACTAAATTGGAAATGGAGATGTTCTGGGCACAGAGCAAGTGAACATGAGCAAAACCGCCTCGTACAGAATACTTTACAAAGAAGCATATAGAAGAGTTACAGACCAGTAGTAACTGCTTGAAGGTTATGTCCATAGTGGTGGTGGGTTTTTTCCTAGGGAAAGTGGAAGGCATCAGCAGATTTAGTCCATGAACTCTTTTCCTTCCCCAGTTTCTGGAAGCCTTTTTTTTCTAAACTCAACTAGAAAGAACCTGGGCAGGAGGCTTTTCTTTTTAAGGTGCTAGCTTGTACAGCCTATTATCTGCACACTCGCAAACTTCAGGCTATAAACACCAGAAAGCAGCGTTTTCCAACTGTACGCCGTTGGCAACTCCTGCAGTTCCCCAGTAGATGGCAACGTTGATCTGACTGTAATTTAGCAAGAGCTGCTGCCAGACCGCCTCCTTTGAGCCCACATTCACTCCACACGAGTCTTTTGGGTAACGTTTACGGATTGGTTCTATATGCTTCCAGAGTCACTGTGAGTTTGGATTATTAACTTCCTTAATGTACAGAGAAGTGATTTCAGCTACCTAATATGCTAAATTGCAAGGTATATGCAGAGATACACCAAAAGGAGGAAAAGAAAAGCCATGGGACTTAGCTTTCTGAAAGAAAAGTACATTCAAACTTTCAACAAAAGGTGCCTTTTCAACTGTGTACAATTATGGTCTCCAGCACTACAAAATTATAGCTGTCATACTACTGCATGCTACTGTTGTGCAAATGACATGATGGTACTTGAAGTAAAGGCAAATCTCTTTTAGTTATCAGCAAGGCCTGAGTGAGACACAGGGAAGTCAGCATTCCCACTGCACTCTGCTGAAGGAAATGCTAGAGGTGAGCATTAGCCATCAAAAATTATTGAGAGTATCCCACAACACTGACTACAAGAAGGGGTTTAAAAAAGGTCCTCTGACATACCACATATTTGCACATGCCATTATGCAAATAAATACTGATGAATACCATCTCTCTAATGTCTAGGTTAATCAAGATCAGCTATCATTGGTGCACAGGTGAATACTTTAAACCAAAAATGAACAAATAACTCCTTACCAACCTTCATCTGCAAACTCTCATCTGCTAGCTGTTGAAAGAAATGAGCACTGCAGCACAGTAACAGGAAAATACCACACCTAAATATCTCATTTCCCTATGACAGGAGTTTTTCTGAAGACTGTCTTCAGCATTAGGCTATATAGTCCAGTTTTTCTCTTGCCCTCACAGACATAAACAGAGAATAAAAATGAACAAATGAATTAAAGATACAGGTAGATTAACCACAACTGATATCAGAATCCCTTCTCTTACCAGCTAAACCAATGAATTACCTCTGTGCTCCACCAATACAGAAACTGTCTTGGCACCTGGGTACTAAACAGGGAGTTCCAGCCCCGGGCAACTGAGTCACTTCATCGCTACTTGATCAGAAATCCTGAAACCCAGTAGTGTCAGTTATCAGATAACCTGCTATAATGGCTGTACCTCATCCATCAGGGCTTGTTTCATCATACTTTCTTCATCTTCCTCACTAAATGCTGTTCCTCCTCTTCTTTTTGCATTTTTGGTAGTCCCCTTCTGCTTGTGGTTATTCCATACAAAGATAAATAAATCAGTGTCAGAAAAAGAGGGTCTGTGCAATTGTGGCAATGGATACCTGCTGGGATGCTTGTCTTGGCCAATATGCAGTTTAGACCCTGCTAAAACACATGTAATTCATGCATCTGTTTGAGCATGTAAGTTTTAATTCATAAATACTTTTCATTCTGCTCCTATCAAGCAATAACACAGGCCAACAAACTATTTCCAAATATAAAGAACTACTGTGAGCACTGTGTTTCTAAGGCTTTGAGTAACTGACTCAACACGCATGCCTGGGTTGCCAGCCCCAGGTATGAAACTCAGGGCTAACTTCAGCCAGTAACTGGAATGAAGCTAGGATATAGCTGACCGTAACACACTTTTCTGTGCTACACATACCTTGAAAACCAAGAGCCTGTTTCTGGTTCTCAGACATCTCCAGTAAACTGGAGTTGAAGTTGTGCATGCTTATTGACAAGTTAACATATTCAGCAGACACGCTCTTCTGCTGTCCAGAACAGAACTGGACAGCCAAAACCCTGCAGGCTGCACCAGCAAACCACAAAGATGTCTTCCTACACAACCTATAAATCCTGCTGAAATGCAAGGCTTCTTGTGCCATGTGTGATGCAATCAGTATATCAAGGACATCCATACCAGGTAGGCAGGTATGACTCAGGACCTGCAGGACACAGGCAACAGCTGAAGGTCTGGAGGAATAGCCTGTGTCAGTACAACAGTTCTGTGTCTCACAGGCAGGCAAGGCTTGCCCAGGGTTTTGATACCAACAAGTAAACTATGTTAGTTGGTTGAGTGTCTGTTGCACATTTCAAAAAACCAGAATTTTGTTGGGATATCAAGAAATCAAACCATTTCTTAGAATACAGACAAAAAAAAAAAAAAGAAGAGCTTTAAAAAATGTTTCATTAATGTCTCACTAAAACTAGACTACTCTAGAAGAGCTGCACTACCTGACCAGACGAGGTATCTGTCAGATTTTCTCTAAATTTTAGAAAATGACAAGCATTCCAGGCAAGCACAAGATGCAGGTTCAGGATAAGCCCCTGACACACTCTCATTTTTGAGGCCTGGATTGGAATGGGTTGTTTAATGGCAAGAGTGCAAAAGAGATCAGCTCTTTGTCCTGCACTGACCTGTGATCTCAGCTCTGCTTGAGGACTAAAGTACTCATGTACCAGGTACAGGAAAATCCGATGTTGTTTAGCGAATTCTATCTGCAACGGGTTTTTTCTTGGTTTGTTCTAAACTATCAACTGTCGAGCATCCAACTCTAGCTAAGCCTGATACTTTCCAGGGCTCACCAAATTTCTAAGCGTCATTCCAAGAAACAGACCCTTCAGAAGGCATCCTCTCTTTCCAAACCATACAAGCCATAGCTTTTGTGGCAATGTTTCTGAGGTGTTCCCACACAGTTCCCACACCAATGGTCAAAAGGCAACACAAACCAGTTAAGAATGTGTACATTCACTCGCCCCTAGCAAGTGCTATTTAAGATGAAGTCTGAATACATCTTTCTTGTTTGCAGGACACTGATATTTGCAAAGAAAATAGTTACCATCCCACAGAAATACCTGGCATTACTGAAAATGTTCCTGTGCAAATTTGCTTCTCCCTCTCACTAATACAATTCGTTGCTATGAAATCTCAAGAATCCCAGTGACTGATTTGGAAAGTCGATGATTATCTAATAGGTATCTAATAAGCAGCAAAATGAGGCAGATGTGACAACAAGCAAAAAGAAAGTAAAATAAAAATGATGGACATATAAAAAGAAATTTTGTTTTATTAAAAACAAAATAAAACTAACACAAGCAAAAAACACCACTACTTCCTCCTTCCACTTATTTGCAAAAATCCATCTCACTGGCTAAACACCAAAGCACTGCTCAATAGGCACACTGCTCACAGTGGGAAGAATCCCGCTTGCATTGTAAGTAATACTTTGCTACCAAGGACACAGGCAAACATGCATAATCCTGGCGGTTCCCACCCTGCAGAAAGGCCTGCAGGCACCCCCTGCGTTGAGCAGAGTAGAAGGCAGCTTTGGCACCCACCTCACAACCCTCACCCTCCAAGTATGAGACAGCAAGAGTGCCCAGAGCAAAGAAACACACCAATGATTCCTTATGGCACAGACAGCATTTTGTAATTGAGAGGCCTAATGAGAAAAACTTAAAATCAGTAGCAATAATTCCACCCGTGCCTAGTCTCATCTTTAAACCCAACATTTGAAGGATCTCATCATTTTTAAACCCAACATTTGAAGGATGCTGAGCAGTGAAGCGAAGCAAACCTTTACAGTCCTGTCAAAAGCAGCGAGGGGAATAAGTGCTGATTACCCTACGGATTCCCATGAACATACTCCCACACTGAGTTAACACTGAACAACACAGGGATCTCCTGCTTCAGAGAGGACGAGGCTGACAGATGGTGCAGGTGCTTGTGTTCTCCAGAGGCAAGATGATGCTATTGAGACTCATGTGGACAGTACAAGATTTATGAGAGAGGAATGGAACTGTGCCACAGACTGAAGTATTTTGTTGTTGTGCCATGTCCCTAAGATCATGCCTACTCTTCTTCACATCAACCATTTTTTTCTGCTTCCTCCACCTCCATCTTGCAGCA
Organism: Strix aluco; assembly: GCF_031877795.1. Taxonomy (NCBI): domain Eukaryota; kingdom Metazoa; phylum Chordata; class Aves; order Strigiformes; family Strigidae; genus Strix; species Strix aluco. The sequence continues at coordinate 53,598,779 of NC_133933.1, read as the reverse complement.
GCTCCCTGGTGACATCCCATTTGCCTCTTCCCAGCAGCACCATTCTGAGACAATTCACTGAGCTTCCTGGACCTGAGTTCACATCTTTAGTGTACGCTGACATATAGAACAAACATACAGATTATCTTAGATGAAGAAAGAGCGTTGTGAGTCTGTGGCTATTCACCGTTCCCTACCAACACAGTCCTGAAGTTTATTTCTGACCCAGCATCAAAGGAGCTTGAAGATAGTGCAGCAAAAGTGCAGAAAGCTAAACAAAGAAACAGTAAATTACCATGAGCAAACTTTCTGGAACAAGACAGTCTAAGGCTCCTTTTAAGCTCATGCAACGTCCGTCTGCAATGCTTAAGATTTTGTACACAGTATATCTTTTACTGTAAGGTTCCATACCTCCTGCAGCACCAGTCGAGGGTGATTCAACCTCCAGAGAGGTGAGGAACAAATCAATGGGTGGCTATTGGAAGAAGAGGAAGTAACATAAGCAGTACAAGGCTGGCATCACACAAAGGTAAGTTACACTGTGCAGCATCCTGGCATGTACACCAGGAAAAGCAGAAAAAATATTCAGCGGATGAATAATCAAATACATACGTTGGCATACCTGTCCTTACTTTACATGATCCAAATTTTGCCCAAGTAAACACAACTGCTGAGAAGTCACTGTAAATGTACTGTTAAATCCAAGTACAAATCTGCCCATGTGCGTGCTAATGTTCTTAAATGGTTAGTCATGCATTGGATAAATTGCCAGCTGCACATAAGGTACTATGTCGAACCCACACAAACCAACACTGCCTCGTGTCAACATTGCTTTGTTCTTTTGTTAGGTGATGCCTTGTCTACCTTTTCTAAAGAATTTAAAGAAAGCCCCATACAAAGTACACATTTTAGTCCTAACCTCAGCCCTCCATCATTTCCCCTCCAAAAAAAAATTTTTATTGGGCAAAACCACCTGAATCACAATGCATATAAATTACGGCAAGGGCCTGAATCCACAGCAGCCAAAAGAGGCATACGCTTACAGTGAGGCAACGCTTGGCATTGCCATCTAGTTTTTAGGCATTCAGCTCACAGGCTGGCATTCACAAGTCCAAATCAGACACAAAAGTCCACATCAGTAGTGCCTGACAGAGCCTGGCTTAAGTGCTGAAGATTTGCTGTCTCACATTTTTCATACCCTGGCTGCAAAGGGGTGGGGGGGGAAATGTAAAAAATCCTAAAGTAACAAAGAAGTACTCAAGAAGAATGTTTCTCAAATCTACACTCAGATGTTTCACTAAAAATTATTGTAGTGGATTAACTATTGATTTAGCCATCTATAGGAGCCTGGGTTCCCTCACAAGCAGAAGCATTTCACTGTCAATCCTCCAATGGTGAAAACTGCCCTACGACATGGCAAACTTTGAGTAACAGTCTAGTAGTAGTCAATGCACACACCTCCTCCGCACAAAGGAGTTCAAACCCATGTTGGCCCACCTTTCAGGAGAGCGATGTAACAACCAGGCTGTTGACTACACTGAGGGAGAATATTTTACTTCTCTTCTGAGCCTACTAGATGAGGATAAGAGGACACATGTGAGACTATAACTCTTCCCTAAGACAATGGCATGAACCAAGTAGAGAGGAATCCTGTTCTTCATTTGCTTCTAAACCCACATGCTTTCTGTTTTAGTTACAGTAATCTGACAAGAAACAGTAATTCACAAACAAATTTTCCCTCTTCCAAATCCCAGTCTCCTACCTCCGCATGAACATACAATTTCCCACATGCACAAAGCTGCCCCTGCAACCCTAAGAGTTGTTTTTGAAACTGGAGCTCCACAAGTCAGATTGGCCACAGTTTCACGGGGAAAAAAAAAAAAAAAAAGTATTTACTACTTGCAGACAAGCAATAAAAATACCGTTTAGGCAACTGTTCAAACTGTGAAATGAGACCGAGTCACACAATCTTTGTTCTCTTCTCACACACAGACTCACTGGCAGATGAAATGCAAGGAAAGCCCCCATTAGTATGCTCAGGAGGCAAAAGCTCAGGTTTGCCAGCCTTTTACCAGGCAAAATGGTCAACATCAACCAGAAGCTGTCGACATGCAGACCAACAGGCTGCATAATTAGGCAGGTTTTGGCATTTTCCAGTTGCTGGTGCAGGAAGATGTTGTAAAACCCATCATGGCAAGTCATATTGAACTCCTAGAAACACAATTGGGCTGTATGAGGCAGAGCAAACCCTAAGCAGTAAGTGATGCTGCGATCACTTATAAAAAGCTTACATGAGCACATAAATAAAAGGGGATGGATTAATTACTTCATAAGTAACTTTAGTGTGCTTGACCCCACAACCATGGTGTGCATATGTGTGTGACTTCCTAGGGTGCTCTTTTCAAAGAGGAAAAAGTGAATGCCAACCTGCCTCCTACCTTCTCAAAGAAATGGCACCGTGTGTGTCTCCTTGCCTGCCCCACCAGCTGCCAGCACGGGTGGGACTGCCTGGGTGTCAGCGCAGAGCTGAGCGAAGGAAGTGGCTCTGTCTGTGGAGCCAGTTTGTCACCTGCTACCCGAGTCAACCACAGGAGGAGCTGGGACAGACCGTTTACTTTGGGGTTTCACAGGGGTTTGCCAGCACTCTTAACTCAGTCTCCACTTCTGCCAGTTCCAAGAGTGACAGTCTCCAGCTGTCACTCCTCCTGGCTGAGTCTTTCCATTGCTTCAGCCTAGCTCTGACCTGAATCTGTATCATTTTCCCAGGCATCTGAGGACAGATCACTTTGCCCAGATCTGTTGGCTTCAGGTCTTGTCCTTGTTGTGTTTTAACCCCAACCAGAAACATGAGAGCTGGCAGACAGCACTGGTGGTATAGGAAAAGCTGTTCCTGCAGCCACTTCCTACCTTCCTGTCCCAGAAGGCAGCCATGGCTGCTAGCAGAGTTTTCCTTCATGCTTCAAGCCTTCATTTTAAACACAATTCAGGTTGAAAAAGCCTTCAGAAAAAAACAAAACAAAACAAACACAACTTCCAAATGAAGAAGACCTTTGAGAGTGCATACAGAGTAACAGATTTCCTTTTTAATCCACCATTTGATCAAATACAGAAAACTTTAAAAAAAAAAAAAAAAGGTGTTATTGGACACAGAAATGCAACAAGTTAAATGTCAAATTCTTGCTGCAAAGCACAGAGAACTGCAGTAGTAACAGTAAGTTACACTAGTAATAGTGCACTGAAAAAAGTGCACTTTTTTATCCTTCTCAAATTTTACTCTTGAGAGTAATTGAACTATTTCTTCTTTTCACTGAAATTTCAAAGATACATATTTTTACCTGATGTACACGCCTAGAACAGAATTTCATCCCCTCTGGAGGTGGTTTAATGATTAAAAAAGTAGCACCAGGGTCCAGGAGACATCATGCAGCCCTAAATACACAGAATAGTTTACCCACTTATATTTTAATCCGGATTAGAGCATAGCCAGTCAATGCTGCAGCACAAATATTTGGCAATTGCCACAGCCAACTGCCATGGCCAGAAATGTATTAGGCAGAAGAAAAGAGAGCTGTTCATCTCATGTAAATTTAATGTCAGAATATATTATCTGTGACTGCACTTCACAGCTCAGCATGGCTTTGTGTGGAAGATAAAACGCTCTGATTTACAGCATTATAAATGTTTGCTAAATGCCTTAATTGCCCTCTCTTCTTTCAAAGTGCCACTTTATTATTAGCTTACAGAGTGTGCTATGTAAGGCAGACCATTTTTTCCTAATTCCTTATTGACACCTTAAAAATCTGTATTTTACTAATATTCCTTTGAATAAGAAGAGTGTCTGCTTTACCTCGGCATCCAGTGATGAACAGCCGCATTCAGCTCCTTGTTACTATGGCAATATTACGTAGGAGGTACAGAAACAGACTGATGCTTTTATCTTCTCCCTTTGTACTTAGAATATACTCTCTTCCCCCCCTTTATTTTTGAACAAAACAGCCACAAAGGGGGATGGTGAATCATTCAGAGAATCAAAACAAAGGTTATTTTATTAACTTTGTTGTTATATTAACTGAGGATAAATTGCAGCGCTATGAATGAGATATAAACACCAGTGACCTTAAGATATGATCTCACAAAGTATTTTCTTTCTTTTTATGAAAAAAAAAAAAAATAATGAAGCATTAGCGACCTACCCTGCTTGCTTCTTAAGCAAAACCGAACCCCTTTGCTGTTTAGCAGTACCCAGGCAACAGTGAGAGCAAGGATCACTCTCACAACTTGCTGTTTCCCCTGGAAACAACTAAAACGGTCAATGTAGGCACATTTGTGAGCGTCAGGTCCCACTTTTTATGTGACCCTATCCAAGAGACAATAGAAATAGGCTGCTGCATGACTACTAACACCACCTCCTTTGTATTCATTTGCTTCTAACTAGCAACGGTTTAAGCGGCCCCCCCCTCCCCCCAAAAAAAAGGAAAAAAAAAAAGAAAAAAAAAGAAAAAAAGTGGGATGCAGAGTAAACTCTTCAGGTGGCCAATGCAATACAAATAAAGTATTCAGTCCTGCTGGGTGCAATCAAGATTTACAGCAAACCGTCTCATTTTCATCAGCTGACTCGACCACTTGCAGTAGCTCTCCCTGGTTGTATCAGCCAAAGCAAAGCAGATGAGCAAAGGTGCCCAGCCCAGGCCAGCCAAGCTCCCTAGATGGGATGATTTAGGGAGCCGGCGCGGTGAGCAGCAGCTCAGCCAGCTGTGCCGAGGGGGGAGCTTTGCTACAGCTGGGAATCAGCCAGGTTTGCTGTGCTCCATCTGTTCTGTTTACAATCTGTATTCATCCACCAGAGGTTAGGGAGACAGTTATTGCCTTCAAATTTCTTTTCAGGAAAAAGGAAATAAAATCATGGGATTTTTTTCCCCAAAAAATAAACTCTTCCAACTCAGGAAAGGTATGTTTTAGGATTTTTAACTTGATATACTTCATTTCTTCAGTTGCTCATTCAGACGAGAGCACCATTTGGCGGATGACTTTTCTTAGTCCATGGTTCTACTTACACTAAAGTGCTGCCCTAGACAACCCAATTTTCTTTCTCCTTTGCCCCAAGTAGTTTGTAGTTTTGACAGCTACACATCCTTAATGGGTGTTGCTGTGGCTTTCAGCATTTTAAAAATAACTTGTCAGTGGAGGTAGAGATTCCTGACTACCAGATTTAAGCCTATGGGCGATTGGCTTACTATTTCAGAAATTTCATTAAACCATTAGAAGTAACCTGCAGGCTCCAAATTGCATGATTTTTATTTCCTGCTGCTACACAAGCCAGCGTTTACTTTACCATATTTCTATAAATAAATGCAGGGAAAAACCAACCAAACAAACAAAACCAACAGAAACTGATTAAACTTAACTTTGCAGCAAGGCATTTCCCATGGGCAGCAGAGAGAAGCACTAAAGAGACATATTTCATAAGAACTTCAAAAAAAGAAGACGACACCCCCAAGAGTAAACTGTCAGTATGACCAATAGATTAGCAATAGGGATGTGAATGCCGTATCTTGCACAATAAGCTTTCCCCAAAATGCCAGGAACTGAAAACCCGTCCAAAAGGCATTGTAAGCATCGATATGAATTCAGCATTTGCTATTTCACAGTAATCATCCCCCCTCCCCCCGCAATGTTGCCAGTTTTAAATTAAAGGTATCATGGTGATCACTAACAGTATCTGGGTCAGACTATTTCCCGTTTTGACAGAAGCTTATTGTAAGCTCAGTGGGAAAAATTAAGAAGCCAGGGGATGGAAAGTGGTGGATTCGTATTTTCCTTCTATTGGTAATTTAAAAGAATCACTTGCTAATGGCACCTTGGTCATTATCCTCCAGATCCATCTGCCAGGCCAAGTTACTTCTACCCTAAGATGACCTGCACAAAGTCTACACACAACATTTTCCTCAAAGTTAAAAGCAGCTCAGTGACTACCTATGAATTGAAAAAAATCATTCTCCATAGAACAAATAATTGAATACAGGGACCAGTACAAAATATCTTCACGACAAGTACTTAACACCGGGGCATCACAGTGCTCCTTGTTAACGATGCTCGCACGGAGCGCTTTTGCGTGTCCCTGGAATGCGCTCTCCCTCACTGCAAACTGACGTGCAGAAGCCACGTCGACGTATAAGAGAGCCCACTTGCTTAGAGTCATGAAATTCACTCTCGAGATCTGTTCAGCGCTTCACACGGTGGTAAAAAAATAAATCCTAATGACATAGAGTCACACACAACAGCCTCCCAGAAACATTTATTCAGCTGTTCACTCTTTTTCTCTTTGCCTTCAAAACTTTGTACTGCAGGGGTTGGGGGGAAGAGGAGATGGGAACTATAGGGGATCAGGAACTATAGGAGAAGTTACAATAGTTAAAACACAGATTGTGTTTTAACAAGGAAAAAAAAAAAAAAAAAAAGCCAAGCCAGAGCTGCTTCCTGAGCAGCACGATTACCCGTTTCCCAGGACGGAGCGGGTCCCTGCCGGAGCCGGAGGGCCGGCACTGCCGGGGCCGCGCTGCGAGGCGGTGCCGGGGCCGCTGCTTTCCCGCCGGCCCGCCCAGAGGAGCCCGGGGCCGCACCCCCAACCCCCTTCCCGGCTCCGCTCCAGCCCCTCCTGGACGCCTGACAAACTTTTTCCCCGCTACTGCAGTCAGGTGCTTCACGAACCCAGCGCCCGGTTTTGAGAATTTGGCTTTTCTCGGCGCCTACTTCTAGTCGTAAACTGCCTCTGTGAGTCTGTCATTTAAAGCGCTGAGAGTTCTGTCGCTTAGCGCTGTTCCCACTCGGGGTGGACTTAAATCTGCTACTCAGAAAACGCCCTGGCAAAGAAAATGCTGTAAATTCTCTCCCATTCGCTCACCCTGTGACTTACCTGGTCGGCTGTGGGCACTACACCGACGGGTAGAACTCAGCCAGGTGAACGTTAAAAAGTAATCGGAATACCACAAGTTACTCCAATTTGCTCTCTTCTGTGTTAATTGCCAAGAAGCGAATAGCTTCCGTGCTAATTTATTTTTATGTTTAATTAAGACCTTTTTTTTCCTTTTCATTCAAAGCTCGACTTTTACCAGCACTCAAAAGTGTGACGATGACAGGAAAGATGATGAAACTAATTACATTCCTTTAGTCAGAGTGCTGAAAGCTGAACATCAGTTGATCCTCACCCAACAGTTCATTTCACCACAATGTGAAACTAATTTGGGGAGCAGAAAGCATTCGGACAGATTTTACTACACCTAGCACTTCCACCCAAGATGTGAGCCCTCAGCAAGAACCGCCTAAGGCCGTGATCTCGGGACACCTTAGTGCAAAACACAGACCGGATGGGTTTGATATCTTTGATTTTATAAAAGCAAAAGAACCGAGAAAACTTTAAGCCATTCCAGAGCTCTCAAGCCTTCGTCATACATCGCAAAGAAGGGGAAAAAATTACTTAAAATAACGTTGCTGTAACGGGTCGTTGCAAAACGGTGATTTCTCTTTCAGGAAGTATCAAAGCTAAACCTTCTTAAAAGCCCTTCCTCTCTTTACAAAACCACCACTTAGGAGAGGCTTTGCTTAAGAGAGGAAACAGAACGTGCCTTTAAGTACCTCACAAACACAACCCACGAAAACAAAAGAACACCTCCTAAATGGAAGGAGAGTTGCTGCTCCAGAAAGACGCTACCCCGCCGCTCCGTCCTCCCGGGGTGGGGTGGGGGAGCCGCCACCCCCCAGCTCGGGGGGGGATCCCTCAGGCACGGCTGAGGGGGGCAGCTCATGGGGAATACCGCTTGTCTGGGCTTTAGAAGCGTTCTGGTGAGGAAGAGCACGAAAGAGCATAAATCTGGGCTCTCCCCTCAGCCCTGGGAAGGAAGCGCTGGCGGTGTCACTGGGATGGGAAACCTGAGATTCGGGCTGGAACCCGAGAGCAAATCCAGCGGTGCTCAGGGCTGCGGCTGCTCAGACGTGGGCTCCACCGGACTCTGCCTTCTCCAGGCTTGCTCAGAAACAGCAGTAAGGCCAACGCCATTTATTAGCTACCTTCAAAAAAAAAAAAAAAAAAAAGAGAGACAGAATATGTGATGGGTTTTGGTTTTGTTTTTTTTTCCTTTTTCCACCATAAATCATACTGCGTTCGGAGGAAGAAGGGAAGCTACCTACCCTGAAGCAAGTATCGATTATTTTAAGTATCCATGGCACCAGCTGCTCATAAATCTCTTTCAGCAGCTAAAAGGGTTATGAGTGGGAGGCTTAGGCTGAGTCACTTTGAAGATGGCTAATATACTGCAAAAAGCAAATGTAGGACTTCCAGGCTGCTTGATGGTTCTTATGGCAAAAGCAGATCTGTGCTACCTGAAAAGTATTCCTGAGCAGCAGCTCCAGAGGCTGAGAATCAGGGGGAGCCGGCAGCAGCCCCACCCGCCCCAGGGAAGCTCCCCTTGCCTTCACCGAGCCCAGGAGCAGCCGAGGGACAGGAGATCCATCCCGCTTGCATTTTTCAGTCGTGCCAGCGGCACCCTGTCCTGAACCCATGGCTCAGGCGGGGGAAAGGCCCAGGCTGACCGGGGACCGATGGGATGGGGGTGCTGTGGTGGGAATTTTCAGTTCTCAGCCCTTCAGAGCACTCTCGCTCCTTCAGCAAGAAAAGGAATAGTGATTAGTTTGTGACATGGTGCCCATTGGCATACAGTTAAATAATGGATCTTAGATAGCAGTAGCGACGCTGCACAAAGACAAATGCAATGACTTAAGGGTTTTCACTGCTGTCTGAATCTCCACAGGCATTTTTACCTTTTGAAGCCTGTCACTGGGCTCAAATGTCTATTATACCACATATTAATGAAGTAAATAAGCAGTTTTAATTCACCTACGATTTCTGGATACTAGAATCCACCAGTTTTCTTTTTAACTGAAAACACCGAGAGGTAGCTACATGCAAAATTAACAGAAGTTACTGTCTGTATGTGGGAAGTAGCTTCCTCTGACTATTCTAATATCACTTGCAAGATTTATGGGCATTTCAGATGAAAGTATTCAGAACACTAGGGGCATCATTTATTGTTAAAAGAGAACAAAAAGGTAGCAAATATTGAAAACAATAGAACTTGATGTTAATGTTTAGTGAAGGAGGTACTGTTCCAAGCAGACATTAGTTATAGAACTCCAGAGAGCCCAGTGGCTCTTAACATCCAGCCCTAAATCAGGACTCCATATCCTCATCTGAAAATAAACCCATCTCAGGCCCACTTTCAACTACCATGGACAATGACGTAGCCAACACAAAGGATCTTAGCTGCATGATCTCTGCGTAGCTTTGTTCAAATTAATTCTTTAGGAAAAAAAAAAGTAAAATCCATCCAGACAGTTCCCGAGTTCTCAAATTCTTCCTTCTAGCGTGCTTTGAGCAGGTTCCTCCTTTGTCAGACTTGGCAGTTCCCTTCAATTCCGCCCCCCCCCCCCCCCCCCCCCGCCCCAAGTCATGCTGTATTTGCTGCTGTTGTGCATTCAAATTTATTGAATTTCCTGCCGCACTTCAGACTCTAAACAAAGCAGCTTTCAGCCTCATGAGGAAGATTTATCATACTTCAGCCCTTAATGAGTGAATTACTCTTCGCTGCAGTTGGATATTATCGTCGATATGAAAGCACGGAGCAGTTTTAAGGAACAACATTTGTAAGAGTCCAGGCTTCTCCTTTATAAACTCGCATTTCCACAAGAGAAAAACTCAGCTACGGGCTCAACTACTACCGTTTTCGTCATTGTTAGAAGAGGGGGGGAAAAAAAAAAGTGGGTCTGACATCAATCCAGCATAAATTAAATTTGGCAGGAAATTTGCAATTGTTAAGGCAGATTTGCTTGAAGATGTTACTGAAAATCGATGAATACAGAAGAACTACATGCAAACTCAGTTAAAATGATATGAAGATGCATGTTTCACAGCTAGCACTACAAACGATTCTCTACAATTACTTAAATAGAATTACTCTCCACACATTCTCATGCCCCATGCTTTTTTCTCTGGCCTTTGAGTGTAGCTACTTCACACCTGCATTATATTGGTTCATTATTTTTCCAATGGCTGTATCAATGCATTTAATAAAGAAATCTTTTCTTACAGTATTTTCCCTGTCATTTCTGAAGTTTCAGGGGGAAAACAGATGGAAAAATGTTTGAACAAACGTGGAGCAAAAAGGGATATTGTGCAAAATGTAGCACATTAATTTCACATTATGCAGTTAATCTATAGAAAGGTTTATCTCCCATGATTTAACGGAACAGTCAAGACAGACATCGTTTGGTGTAAACAACTGACATGAAATGTGTAACTCCCAGTTTATGGCAGTTTACTCTGCTAAGAAAATGGAACTTAACATGTTCCTACACGCTCAAACATTCATTTGCAAAATGTTTACCATACCGTAGTAAACATTTAGGTCTTACATTTGTTCTGAGAAGCTGGATAACAACAATACGAGCGCGGCAGTAAGTGGCCGAGACAACAACCGTAAGCCTGTGACGATGTACCTTTTCTTTCCCACTCGTAATTGTTGTACACTTCGCCTCTGCCGACACCCAGGGGAGGCCGGGGACCCGCCGGGGGACGCTGACAAAGGATCCTGCCGCTCCCCCCCACCCCCCGTACACTGGCGGCAGCTCCAAAGGTCGGATGTGTCCCAGGTACTGCCGGGGCTGGGGGGCGACGCGCAGCCCCCCCTCTCCGCCCGCGCCGCGGCCGCCCCCCCCTCCTGTGGTGTGGGGCTCTCCCGGCAGGGCCGCTCCCGCCGCCGAGCCCCCGCCGCCGCCCGGCGGGGAGGGGAGGGGCGGGGCTCGCCCCCAGCCGCCGTTGCCGTTACCTCGCTGAGCCCCCTGTGCTGCGCTTGCCCGGGGAGCGCCCAACGGCTCCGCGTGTCGTTTGTCGCCGAGCCGCGGCGGCTGTCGCGACGGTCGCTCCTAAACCAGCGAGCGCCCCAGCGGCGCGCGCCCGCCGCCCTCACCCTCAGGGCGACCCGCGCGCGCTGCCGCCCTCACGGCCCGACCGGCGACAGCCCAGCGCGAAGCCACCGAGGCGCCAAGGCTGCGGCAACACAAAGCTCCGGGCGTTTATTCAAATAAATAAAAATGCACTTTTATGTACAAATATACAAAACCGTTACGCACATCTTATAAAGTAGTCAGAAGTCTTAAAAAAAACCCCGGGGGCACAGCCGGCTCCTCTCGCTCCCCGCACCCGGGCACCGGCGGGCGGGGGCCGGCGCCCGCTCCTTTGTCCCTCGCCCCAGCGGCGGCGCCGCCCCAGGAACCGGCTCCGGGCGCTGGGCCCCGCCGTCCAGCCCCTACCCGCACCCGCCAGGTCTCCCCCGGCGCGGACGACAGCACAAAGGACACAACAGCGACGGGCGGCGGATGGCGGCGCCGCCTCCGCCCCGGGCCCCGCCGGGCCGCTCCGCCGGCAGGTCCCGCTGCCCCGGCGGGGCTCAGAGGGTGCCCAGGTGCGGCAGCGTCTCCAGCCTGTCGGGGCGGTCGCGGCCGGCCGCGCTCTCCACGCCGCGCAGCCACTCGGTGCATTTCCGCACCAGCCCCTCGTCCACCGCGGCCCCCGCCGCCGCCGCCTCCTCCTCCTCGTACTCCTCGTCGTCGTAGCGGTGCCTGTCGTTGAGCAGCGAGATTTTCAGCAGGGCGCGCAAGTCGCCGCCGCCCGCCCGGCCGCCGCGCCGCGCCGGGGCCGCTCTGCCGCCGGGGGAGGGGGCGGGCTGCCCCCGCTGCCGCTCCAGGCTGCGCCGCTGCAGCACCCGGATGGCCTCCGGGGGCAGGCTCAGCGAGAAGCGCAGCGCCGTCTCCCCCGCCGCCCCGCCGAGGCTCTCGCAGGAGCGGCTGCCCGCCCCCGGCGCCCCCGGGCGCCCCCGCGGCTGCGGCGGGGCGGGCTGGGGCTGCGGCCGCGCCCCGCGCTCGGCTGGCGGCCTCCGCGGCGGCTGCCGCTGCAGAGAGGAGCAGGGCCAGGAGCTGGAGAGGGGGCCCGCCCGCTCCGGGGGCGCCCCCCGCGCCTTCCTCGCCGCCTTCTCCTCCGCGGGTCGCGGCGCCGCCTTCTTAGGGGCCGCCGCCGGCGGCTTCTTGGGCTGCGCCCGGGCGGCGACGGGGGAGGCGGCGGCGGCGGGGGCCGGCAGGACGGGCGGCAGGGAGGCGGTGCGGCCGGGAGCGCCCTCCGGCTCCTCGCCACGGGCCCAGGCGGCCGCGGTGCGCGCTCCAGGCAGGGCGGCGCATCTCCCCGCCGGCGGACAGGGCCCCGCTGCGCGCCGGGGCTGCAGCCCCATGGCGACCGGCGGACGAGCAGCCCCCGGCCGGCGGCGACAGCGCGGGGCGTGGGCTCCGTCTGCGCCGGCCGCCGCCGCTTTTCCCCCTCGGTAACCCGGCCCCCTTCCCGCCCCTCGCCCGCCCCGGGAACACCCTTCCCCGGCGCGGGGTGGGCGAGCGGGCGGGGACGGGGCCTCCGGGCCGCCTTCCCGCAGAGCCGCCCCGGCGGGGCCCGCCGCCGCCCTCCCCCGTGCCTCGCCCGGCCGGCCCCCGGCAGAGCCGGAGGGAAGGGCGGGCGGGCTCTCACTGCCTCCCACAGTCCTCAAGCGTCCGAGCGTGGAAGGGCGGAGGCTGTTACTGTCACATTTACCAGCACCCTCGCGCCATCTTCAAAAGATTAAGGGCTTTTTGAGCTCCGGGACTACTCGAATGACCGTGACCCAGGGCCGGCAGACGGGACAAGAGGGAGGTCAGCCACCCTGGGACCGAGAGCGGACTTGCACCTACGTAAAATTCCAAAAGGCACAAGCCCCTCGGAGGACAAGAGCAGCCTCGCTTGGTAACAAAGAGCCCAGTCCAGAGATCCTTCTTCCTAGCCTCCCTTCCTTCTGTGATTGCTCTACGCTGTGAAGCTCTACGCTTCTGTTGTTTTTTGGTTGTGTGGGGTTTTTTTGGTTGTTTTGCTTTTTTTTTTTTTTTAAAAAAGGAGGAGGAAAGCAGTAATTTCCTACTCTTTAGAAGTACCTTGAATAGTAACACAGAGGTTTCCTGTGGTTGGAATAAGTAAATTTACATTTCCTCTGAGTCCAAGATTATTACCACTCAAAAATTTAGTCTAAACAGTCATGGCATATAATTTCTACAGATTGTACTTGAAAGTACTATTTTAATTAGGGTATTAGAATTTTACCAAAAGATGGGTAGGGTGTATGCAATCCACACAGATAGAGATCTCCACATCCATGGTTTCACACTGTCATAAAAGATAATCATACAATGAGGATGCATCAGCTGTGAACTTTTGGAATATTCATACACAGTAAACAACGATAGGATGTGAAGGAGCAAAAGATACCGATGAAAGAACACAGCGTGTGTGCTCTGTATGTAGATGAAGAAAGAGAACCCTTAAATACTCAGGGGAGAAAAACAAATAAGAAAGCACATGATATAACAGACCTCAGTGCATATATAAAATCATATCAGTACACAGAACTTTTGGACCTCAGTTCTTGAAGCCATGGTGATCTAATAGTGTTAACAGATGAGCGTTAGCTTTGTTATTTACCACAGCGCATAAATGAAAAAAAATCTGAATAGCTAATACCATTCTAATTAAAGATTACAGTGAAGGTGATTGTGTACCAGAACTGGTAGTCAACGGGCAAAACCAACTCTGGAGCAAGCAACTGCTCAGTCCTGAAGCTCCAAGTAGCGGGACGGGATCTTCCCTGTGCCAGTTATGGTCAGAAGCAGCGTCTGGGGAAAGGGCAGCGACAGTCATTTCCAGGCTGACAGCCTGCACTACCTACACACATACTCGTTCACCTTCAATGCAAACTGAAAACTCAAAGGAACTAAGAATTCACTCACGGGTCCACCGGCACCCCAGGGCTGTGACGGGCAGAGCTGGAGAGGCTGTCACTACACCATGGAGAACTAACAAGCCCAAGAGCCTGCTGCACGGTGGGGACCACCTGGTCCCCTATCATCCAGCAAGAAGGATACTTCACTGGCAATTTATTGTTACTAATCAGTGAAAAGTGAGGCTTGGTTTGGCAGTTTAGCTACAAAATCATGCAATCATCCTTCATACAGCTCCCCCAAAAGATGCTGCTGTTTTGTGCAACGTACACTGAGATTTAACAGGAACACACCGCAATTCATCTCTTTAGCCTGGGTCCTGAATACTAAAAGACAGGGGTTTTTCCCCTTCCTGACACTGAAGCTCACATTCTTCTATTTGTGGATTAGCAGAAAAAAAATAATTCAAAAAACTGGGGTTTAGAATGCAGGTAATCAAGCACACCCATCCTGTGGTAAGAACCTCCTGTAATATAATATCAGCCAAACATTAAGGATTTAACTGCTCCTGAATAACTGAATAGCTCTTAGTTGCAAAAAAACTAGAAAACATCTTATTGAAGCTAGGCAAAGCATTGGAGTATTTCACTTCAATTTGTTACCAGCTTAAGTCAGAACGTACAGTTTGTCTAAACTGTAACACACAGAAGCTTTAAAGCCACTTCTGCAAATCCAATAACCAAATTTGGACACAGTCATATACATATCCCGCTTTCTATATTTTCATATTTATTCAAGTGTAATGCTGAAGTTTTCAGCCCTCTATAGCTGATTCCTAAATCAAAAATAGTTTAGGCACCTTTAAAACTAATTTATTTCACAAATTTCATATATACATTAGCCATAAGCTCTTTTAGTAAAAAGTATTTAAGTATGAAAGTAAAAAAAAAATCGTTTAAAATATAGCTTTTTAATAAAATCCAACAAGCTTTAAACAGACCTTTCACATATTCTCATTAAGCTTTTTCCATAAGGCACATGTATAGACATTTCAAAGAGCAGTTAATTATAACTTACCAAATCTTTACAACATTTATAAAACTCTGTCTTTGGAAAAGCATACAATGAATAATACACAAACATAAATGGCACATTGCAAATTTTAGACAGAACTGTAAATGAAATCTTTATGCATACTACCCAGATCTTAGTGGCTTGCCTCCACTGGGGAATAAACTGTTACTGGATGCAAGGTAGTTTTAAGACTACTCTGCACAAAGTATCTAAATGTACTTTTTTGTTAAAAATAGCCTAAAAGTTCCAGGGTAAACACACACAGTTCACCCAATTTATTTTTAAAACTGTTTCTAGTAAAAAGTATTTAATCCCCCAAATAGAAAAGGCAAGGAAAATACTAAATTGTTACTGGGTATTTAATGAGTGGAAAAGTATAGTTTTCCGAGCAAAATTCACAGAGGAATAGATGTTGGCTTTTAAAGCGTACAGTGGTTCCTGGTTTTAATTTACCCTAGACAGGATGAGAAGCATTTAATCACAGCATCCCTTTAAAAAGAAAAAAAAAGTCAGTTAAGATACTTGTTATTTCCTTTACATACGTATCAACCATTACATATTTAAAATTAAAAATATTACACAAACTAAAGATAAAAATCAATAGTTTATCAAATGCAGGATCTTAACAGTCATCCTTATGTTGAGTACATCTACAGCACCAGCTAAAGCAAAGGCTCAAGCCCGCTCCGAAGCTGCCCATATTGTCTAAGTCTTCCACACCGTTTACATTCAAACACATGCTAAAATGCAGACAGAGTGTTAAAAACTGTTCTGCAGCACACCTGGTGGCTTAGCGAAGGTCAAAGCCTTATTTCACAAAGACTGGACAGCAAGGGCCGGGCTGAGGAGCATGCCAAAGCCAGACAATCAGCAAAGCACAGGTGCTTTCAGTCCAGTCATGCTGCAGTGAAAACAAAAGCTGAGGCTGAAGGGTCTAAAGTGCACATACTAACAGTGCAGGACAGAGAGCTGGCTCAGCCTTAAGGTTTGAAAGATCTGAAGGGGTCTATGTCTTTAACCAACAATAAACTGTTTTCTGACTATCCTACTTAGATCACTCACTTTATTTTTAATTTTCTCAAAAATGTAACAACTTATTAAGGAGTGCAATTTGTATTCTGTTATTAGTCAATTTGAAAAATGAAGAAAAATACTATCATGATTCCTTAAAGTCACTGTATGTATGGTTTTTGTTGTTGTTTTGGTGTGGGGTTTTTTTAGTTGGGTTTTTTTTTTTTTTTTGCTATGTCAGCAGGAGAGCCACCATTAATTAAAAAAACCCAACCCAAACCCCAAAACCACAAACAAGTAAATTGTTGTTAAGAGTAAATTATTAACTGACTTAAATCAAGTAATGATAATTTTGTGGAAATCAAGATAAAAGCATACTTTAAACTAATTACGTAATACTGTTTTCTAGCACTGAACATCGTTTAGATCACTATTTCTGTAAAAAAGGCAGCCTACACAAAAAATTTATGATAGCATTCCACATAAGCAAGTAACTCATTAATCCCTAAAGAAATCACCGTACTACTAAAAGCTGCCTGCGTAAAATTCAGTTCTTTGGCTCGTAAAAATCAATAAAACCAAAGACAAATAAAACCAAAGAAATTGCGTGATGCATATAACCTATTGTTCTTCTGACCAGAACTTAAAGTACTGCTGATGGAGAAGAAAAGACCTGTGACTAGTAGCTGGACTTGTTTTCTGTGCAGAACAGAACATTTGAAAAAAGAAGGAATGACCCTACTGAGAGTGTCACATGGCCACAGGAACTATAAGAAGACAAAATACTACTTTTGACTGGGTTAGCCTGAGATGTCAGAAACAGTAAGATGACAATTTGAAGCCTGAGTTCAGTTAAAGTATTTAATCAATTGTAATTATCAACTATCATCTTAAAAAAAGACATATATATGGCTTAATCCTCTCTAGATCAAATCTGAAGCTTTACAAAAAAAACCCCAAACCATAGTGCAGAGTTTTCAGCAAAGTTACAGAAAAACTACAGGAAGATACCAGATGAAAGGGACAGATAATACTTTGTATTCTTTTTTTTCTCCACTTTCACTGCAGAAAACATCATTAAGTAATATACAGACATGGAAGCACTTTATTTTTGTAAAAAACACACTGCTCAAAGACTAAACTACATTTGACATGAAACACTATAGAAAAAACAGATTCTTCAGTTTGTTTACTTGCATGTGGTTTCACTATGTGTTTGACTAGCTTTCCTTCCCTTTTTGAACACACAGAGTGAAAGAGAGAAGCTTGCCAAAATGAAAATTAACACGAAGCACTGCCTTTGCCTCTCCTAAAAATGATGGAGGAATTCAGAAGTAGACTTAGCAGTTGAAACTATTCTTGCTTGTTTGCTTTTTACTAAGACCTCAGATCCATAAGATATCTTTAGTGTAAGTACTGGAAAAATCACTATTGCATCAATGCATTTTTAAATCACTGGAGAATTTAAACAAAAACTCAATTTATTTTCAGTGAGGAAACTAGAATGAAATTTAACAAAGATAATTACTATGCACTTTACTTGTATTTAAAGCTTATATTAAGCACTACTTTGAGTACAGCTATGTCATTTTCTAAAAATTAGAAGGAAAGGGAGGAGGTTATGTTTTTTCACATACTCAATTTAAGGACTTTTTCCACCTTCCTATCATAAAGATAGCTAGCTGACTTCTGTTATGATGGAAATAATTATGCAGACTCACCTTGCAAAAGGAATATATGAGAGACTATACCTGAAAAAAAGAGGGAAAAAAGTATATTTGACAGAGTGTTCATGTCTCTCATGGAACCCAATTATTTCATTTTAGTCTAGCATTAATAAAAGCAACCTGTTGTAACAAAACTTTAAGATTACCAACTCAATTCAATGCTTACCTGAGAAAATAAGACACGCTTGGACAAGAACTAAACATACTGCCAAGGATTTCCTGTATTACTTTTTCCTTGGTGTTGGGTTTTTTTTTTTAATATAGTTTGCAACTTCTATTGCACATAAACTGAAAAAAGCAGATTTACTATCACCAGTTAAGGGATGGAAGTTTCTGGAAAAACTGTATTCTTCAAGACGAGACAACTTTTTTCAGTTTAAAAGACGAGATATATTACTATGTAAATATATATCTAATCATATTATTTATGTAACTCTAAATACAGATATATGCTGATATATGAATAATACGCCACAACCATGACTCTCAAACATTGATAATTCTATTATCCTCTGAAACTTGCTTCTCCAAACCTCCAGGCTATGTTTTGTTCTCATGCCCAGCCTGATCAAGCTCTAGGACACTTAACAAATGTCTGCTGTAAACCTGTAGAACATAGTTTGAGTTGGCAATGCTCCCTCTATCTAGTATTAAGCATTTACCTGGGCCCAGCACGATGCCCAACAGTCCCAATCCTAAACAAATGGTTATTTGTCCTTAGATCCAAGTTGAGTATAGACTCTGTGTATTCAGGGCAAGTTCAAACAAGAACTGTGGTCACCTTGGATCAGCTAGTAGTACCAAGTAATTCACCTGGGACAAGGAGACCAAGTATGTTCAGTTGTATCTCCATGGAGAAAGCAGTAACTTCCAAAACTTCTGCCAGGCTTGCAAGCAATTCACGTAACTGTGCTCACACATTCCCAAGTCGAGCCCTTGAGCGCATCTGGACGGTCGTCATAGCACCTGCTGCACTAAATTTACCTTCTCACAGCCACCCACTCTTTACCCAGTGTTGCTGCCTATTCTTGGGGCAGGACACACCCTATGAAAATGTTATTTAGTTTCTTCTATTTCAAAAATGAAAATTTAGTTAGATCTCAAAGAAGAGGGAGATAATCAAAGGCAGGGCATGTGAATATACAGTTACTTTCACAACAGAGAAAAGGCATGAGATTTTTTTTTTTTGCATATGTATTCATTTCATAATGTCTCAAATAAGTTCACACATTGCAGAATATACTTAAAATTACCATTTTTGCAAGATGATTGCATATAGATTTTGCTGAAGTTACACAACCTAGCTCAGAAAAACAGATTGAGGCTAGCATTTGAGCACACTTACATTATGCGAAGCGTATATATATAGGTTTATAATCATGCGGGTGTAAGGGCAGGGAGAAGGTAAAATGAATTTTAAGAAGCTTACCAGGTCATTGCCAAGAACTGCAATATGCAGAATAACACCGCCAAACCTTTTTTGTTCCACTAAGTAAAAATAAAGAAAATATTGCAAGTTAGTTCATTTTGAACCAGTCCATATTGCAAACAATTGCAACAGCTGTTCAGCCAAAATCTCAGTTAACTGACAGTGCCTAAATTGCCTTGTCTTAACTTAATTTGCTACTCCTTTCACTCTAACAACTTGCCATTTGTTTTATCCGTCACTCCATTAGCATCATGCTATGAAAACCTTCTCTAGCTTTGAAAACACTTAACAACATCAACGCTACCACTTTCACTTCAGTTCATGATACTGTCCTTCTGCAAATATGGAAGTTCACTTCAGCTACATATTTACTTCCATGGAACATAACTACAGCAAATTTTTCAATCAAGATGCTTGGAGGTACCTGTTCTGTCTCCTTTGTCTTAATCAGTTTAGTATTTGGTACCCATGGTTTCTAAAGACCACTACATATTCTCTGATATTCTGACATAAGTACGTATCACTACGACGAAAGCGTATTTTAGCTTGCTTTTCCTAGTTCTTAGTCCAGAGATCTGTGGACTGAACCTGATGCTCTAGATAGGTGGAAGGGTGCATTTACTTTGTAGTCAGCAGGCTCGTCATTCCACCTAAACTCAACTGCAGTTGGATACACAAATACCACACACACAAGCTCATCTTTCCTCCACAACTGAACTGTATGTTAAAGCTGTAATATAATTAATAAACTAACAAAGCTAGAGTGCTCTTTAGAGAAACAAAGTATTCTCACTTACCCAGAATACAGCACACAGAGTCAACACTAGGAAAAGCTGGGGGGAGATGAAAGGGGAGACAAAAAAAAGAATGAATACTCCAAATACACAGCAAAGCAAATACATCAACTGTTTTCATGTTTTCAATGTGTAATCAGCATTTTCAGAAGTGACTCATGAAACAAGCAGAGCCAAAGGCTGTCACACAGTGACTATATGCTGAACTCCATGTAAAGTGGTGCTTTCCAAAGCACAGTATGATGTGCTCCAGAGACAGAAGGTCTGGGACAAGTCTTAGAAGAAAGACGAAGCAGAAATTGACTTCAGGAACCATGAGGAGTGTAACCAGGTCTGTGTAGCCTAATGTGTTAGATGATAAAGCTTGCTTGAAAGCAACCAAGTAGTCTGGGAGCTGCTGTTCTATTATTTCAGTACATAGTATAATTTTGGATCTAGTATTTGTAACATCAACATCTGGCAAGAAAGGTATGTGTGTCACCACGAACAACCCATCATTAAAAACACCCATTCACAATCATGGTATTTGGCAAACATAGGCTCTGCTTCTTCTGCCAGTGTTTTTTCATCTTCTGACAGTAATGATGAGCCCACTAGGGAGCAGCTGCTTCATACACAGTGAAAAAGCTCACAAAGCTTTTTTCAAGCTACTTACACACCTCTGATGGAACATTACAATGATATGGTTTACTATGCCAAATTCATCACACCATTTGTGCAAGCTTTATTTTGAACTTTTCACTAAATCTCACCTGGCTCCCTGCATTTGTCATTACACATAATAGAAAATAGCATAAAACTCTACATTAATTTTCACTGAAAAAGAACTGTTGGCATTTTATTGAAATAAATAAAAATAACAGACTCTCTTGAAATTTTCCAAATATATCTGTGACTCCTGAGTTGCTACAATTCTAGCTTTGTGTTAGGATGGGGAAGAAAAGTCAAGTACATCAAAAGGTTTCTAGACTTTAGAATTTTACCAGTTCTCTGTATTACTGAAGTTTTCCATCATAACAGTCTTAGCTCTCATCCAGCATTCCTGTTCCCTGTTAGATGAAACCTTTCATGCTGTCTTTTCCTGACCTTATTGTTAGCTTCTCTGCACTAGTAGGTAGGTAGGTCGGTCTGTGATTTTTTTTCTACTCTCGGTTCTCCTTCCATTTCCCTGCTGTGTCTTGTTTCTACAGCCTTCAAAGAAGCTTGGTTTTTTTCTGTCACCATGTCTGAGCACAGTGGATGATAGGATAACAGAGCAAATAAATTCTGTGCTAGCTGTTTTGGTGTCTGGCTTAGGCCCTCAGCTTGACAAGAAAAAGCCCACAGCTGTAAAGTATTGGAGAACTCATGCTCAGCAAACAGAGACTCTAGAGAACTGGAGATATTCTTGGACATTTTTACTGCAGACCTATGAAACGTAACTTTCCTAGGACTTGTGACTTGGTACAATTCAGAAGAGATGGCAGAAAGTCACCTCTTTAACAAAGCTTGGAGTCCAAGCAAGGATCAAGTCACTTCTCCAAAAGATGTGGGTAAACATGAGCATCTCAAATGAGATTATAACTTTTCTTGACACATGGGTGTGTGAGAGAAAGAATATACAACCCATATGACAGCCATCCAGAATCATGAAGGGTTTCTTATCCACATCAGCTGTAATCAACTCGAAAAGAAAGCTGTATGATAGGGAGAATATGACAGCCAACTACATTTCAAAAATAAAAGTTGAAACACATCAGGAGGAACAAGAGAAAAGAAATACAAAACAAAAGCAGCAAGGGCAGAAACTTGTTTTTAACTACCTAATATAGTTTTGGAATTCTGGGACTGGGGACAGGGCTGTTTTTTCCATCCTCCTGGAAGAAGAAATGACGGTCATGGAAATAAAGAAGCCAGAGACCTCACAATGGAGAATTGTGAAGCTGAACATGTGGATTCCCAGACTTTGTGGAGAGAAATTAATTTTCTCCACTGCACTGAAAGTGCTGAACCACTAAGCTATACAAACAGCACTGCAGTCAACAAACAGCTGTCAAGCTAGACTTGGTGACCACTGACTGTTCACAGTAGCTGAAAAGCCTCTCTCTAGCCTGGTTCTTGAAGAAATTGTTTTAGAAAACAAATCAGTCAACCTAATATTAGCATTTATTAAGAAATATTTAGTTAAGAACATTTTGCTCCTAATGATTAATTAAAAAAAACATAAGCAACAAAAACACAAGCTCACAGAAAGGAGTTAGATAATCTTTATAATATACAGAGCTAATCAGCTTGACTATTATTACTCAATACAAAGAAGAGTTGGACTGAGAAATAACTCCCCTTTAGTAAAGCCTCAGATTTAGCTTTGAGGCTAAAGGAGAACTTTTTAGCAAAAGGAAGTAAAGACAGTATATTTACCAACATCACAACTGTGGCTATTAATCTTTTTGGCTCAAACATTGCTTTCAATTGCTTCAGTGGCCCCATCAGGAAACACGTACTAATAAGAGGGAAAAAACAAAACAAATGGTAAATCACTTCCAAATAAATCTTTGCAAAAGACAATAAGTAATTAACCAGTTTTCCAACAGTTAGATGAGCACAAAGGCTTTAAAGAAGGCATTTCAGTGTTTAGCAACAGAGACCCGCCAGAATAAAAGGGTCCATGAATTCAGTCCTGGAAACAGCTTATGTATTGAGTCACCCTTGGTCATAAAATTCTTTCCAAAATGTTACCACTTACAGCAGAGGGTTGTCAAGTTGAAGTTCAGTGAATTTCATGTTGAGGCCATTCTAAGAACTGACTTGCCAAAATAATGTAAAAAATATCAAGACCAAAATTCTGTAGAAAATCTCTTTAAGAATAAACTTCTTAGCCAGGCAGTGTGCCAGTGACTACATTCAATATTACAGGGAAGCTCTAACTCTTTGCCCAAACTCAGCAAGCAAAAAAGAAGGAAAAAATTCTATAGTTTGTATTAAATCCTCCTGTTTTCTTCTACTCTGTAGTTAAGTTGAAGGGAAAATGAAAACCATCAGCAATGATATGCTGTACCTCTTCTTGCAAAGAAATGAGATGTGAACCAAGAATTCACAACTGTAGGAGTAATTATCTGACTTCAAATGTTCTGAGATAAGTCTCTTCCTTCCCTGGCATTGAAGCCATTCTGCTTTGCAGAAAATATTTAGTGAGAGAGTGAGAATGCCTGTAATTGTGTGGTGGTCTGAATGTTTTACTACAGAGCCAGAAACCTAGTTTAACTTCTTTTCTAGTTAATATTTATATGAAATGAAATAATCAGTAGCAGGGAAAAGTTTGGTAGAGCTCCCTCCTGAAATCAGTCATAAGCCTGGTGAAGCACACATTTTCTCAGACAGAAGAAATATGGAAAACTGCGCCCCAAGCAGTAAACAGAACCCATGGTTTGCCACACCCAGATGCTCCCCTACTAGCAACTTTGTGTATATACCCCCTCCTCTTCACTGTTTTTCTTAAGTTGCACAGACAGACCTCAAAAGTCCATATTAAATAGAAAAAAATGTTTTCTCAATTCAAAAGAAAAAAAAAAATGTTTTAAATTCACTGCAATCCAAACTAACTTTTTCTCAGTATTTTTTTTAATCTTGGCTGCTGGGCCATAAAATTAAATTAAGACAAAAAAGAGAGACCTGAAGAACTAGAATAAAAAATTAGTTAGCTAATGGAAGGATAGGGATGATGAAAATATGGCAGTAAAAATGAGGGAGGTTCAGGCCATGTGAAATAGGCAGAAAAAACCCCCTAGAAACCAAAATGCATTGATGCTAGCCTCATTAGCGTGGAAGGACAGACACCAGAAGAGCTTTGCCAGAGATGTGAGAGAATCCATACGGAACAGAAAGGTTGGAAAAAAATCTAGAGATCCTCCACTTACATGGCATATTTCTTATATACAACACATTCTGTAGAATCATCCCAGAGAAGAATTAAGTATCATTGTTTTCATGTTTGTGGTGAGAAAATCATAGTCAAAACAGGCTAGACAGGACTAGTTAGTAAGAGTGGTAACTGCAGCTGTTTTAAATACACAGACTTGAAAACAAGCCTGAAAAGTCTAAATCTCCTTGTCAGTTTGGGACTTTACTGGCATTTCCTACTCTTCTTAGAACACACTTGCCTGTTTAGATCTAAAAGGACTACTGAAGGAGAAGGGGGCCTCTTTTTACTTCTAATTTTAGTTGGAGTCCAGACTAAAGTTTTTCAGCATTCTCCTAAAAGAAGTATCAGTCTGTAAAGGCCTTCCTCTTAGTTCACTGACAATTAGACCTGATTAGTACCAAGTTTCTAAAATGCTAATTTAATTTGAAGCAGTGAAAATACACCCAAAATACTAGGTTAAAAAAAACCCCGAAACAAAAACCACAACAACAAAGAATAAAGAATAAGGTGGAGAACAGCAAATACTCAGTTTTGCCTACCTCCAGTATTAACTTTGTCTTGTTTTAATATGAGATGGAATAGTTATACAAATGAGACTCAGTTTTTGTCCCCTAACAAATCTGCTGAGAAAAAGCTGTACACCATCACTTTTCTCAAATGATAAAGCCATATTGCCTGAGTTTTAACAGATTAATTATGCCTTGACTCAAGTGTTAAGTGACTTAAGTCACAGAGTCCATGAAAGTCAAGATGAGACTCCATGGGTTTTAAGTCCCATGACCATGCTTCAACTGTGCTAAGGTAGTAAGAGGAGGACAAACAGAAACTGAAAATACTTTATTGACATGAAGTTTTTTCTTACATGTCTTTCAGTGAAAGAAGAGTTTTATATCCTAGGAGGTCTGTTCTGCAAATCTTTTAAGACTAACTGCTATGGGGAACACTGCAAAGAGCCAAGCATAGAATCTAAAAAGACACTGTGAGTGATTTTTAGGTTCTGCCTGGCCTTACAGTCAAAATGTGGATTTCCTGAACATCATCTTCAAAGAGTTTTCGTAGAAACAGCATAATCTTTCTGTTAAAAGCCAAGAGCTCCTTCCAGTAACATCCACACAGCAGGCAGACTACCAGTTTACCCCTGAAACTGAGGTACCTCTGTACGCAGCAGGACTTAGCTGTAGGAAGTACAAAACCTTCAGCCAGCAATGTTATTCATCCTTCAGATAGCAGTTGTGATGTGTCCACAAAACAATCATGTAAGACATCACAATGGGGCAATAACAAGTAAATAACTGATATTCATTAATCATTATAAACTTAAAACTGTAAGATAAACAAGAGTTTACATTATTAGCATTTCAATATGAAAACAATGCTGTTTATACACAACATAGACACCATTTTAGAGTAAAAGCAAATGGAAATGCAGATGAAAAGGAAGGTACTTTTCTAATAACAATAATTAAAAACTCGTACCTGGCTAATGCAGCAATATTTCCCAGGGTGTAAAACACTGCAAAAAGTTTGATCCCCTTTGGGAGCCATAGCAATGCTGTTCCCTATAAAAGATAGGTTATTTCTATGTTTGTAATTAGTTAATTCAATTTATTTAGATTTTATAGTCTATAAATATATTTTCAGACTATGAAGACTGTCATTCTAACATACCAGCAGAGTATACCGTTCTCACAAATTGTAGTAGTCAATATTCAGCATACTTCTATTGCCACCTGCTGGCAAAATAATGTACTGGTTTACTATATTTGACAATATTTTTACAACTAGGCAATGTTTATTTATATTGTTTATAACATTTATTTGCATTGTTATATTCTATTTATGACACTTTCAGTTTTGTTACAATGCCCCAGTAAACATCATACACCTCTGCACACGAAGGATAAAATGTCATAAAGCCACACTAGTATCTACCATCTCCTTTCTCCTCCGATCAACCATCCAGACTTGCAGTCTAGATACACACTAAGGCTGAAAAGAAATATTTTAGAACTCTTACTTCCAGACATCTCTCATTTCCACTAAGCACAAAAAAATCCAAAGCCTTCTGTTGATCCCAGTCCCTATGATGATCAGCGAGAAATAAAGCCTAAACTAGAAGCAAAACATGGGGTTTTTTAACTTACTTTTTTTTTTTAAGCTGTGATGTGGACACTGTCCTGCAAAAAAGCAACTATATTCTACCCAATTGCAATTTCTGTGGGAATCTGTGGTGTCAGTTTGCACAGACCACAGTACACGCAACCATGGAAAAGTGCAAGAAAAGAGTGTAATTGTATTCTACAAGGAAAGCCTATGGACACTTTGCAAAGACTAGATTAAAGAAAACACTGCACCCGCAATTTTGGTCAGCCAAGAACACAATAAATATACCAAAATGTCCATAATCTGAAGCAGAAGGTGGAGTTGCCAGATCTCAGCTTTATGTGGCAAAACTTAGCTAGGGAGCTGCCCATGAACACATATTCAGAGTTTTGACTCTTATCAAGCTCAAGATAACTCAAGGAAACTTTGAGAAACCAAGATCCTAAAGCCTTTTATCTGTTGTTTCAGTTTCATGCCATGTGATATAGAATAGGCACAAAGATTAAATACTAAAAAAACAGCAGCAAAGAGAGTATGTTAACCAGTGCAGAACTAGGTGTTAAAGCACAAATGTGGCATGTACTAAAATCTGTGATTATACTGGTTAAATATTCCTTGCAAAAAAAAAATGGAGGGGGGGAGGGAGTCAACCAAATAATGCTTAAGCAACCTTAAAAAAAGGGATATTTCAACCCAGTCTTGAGCTCCCTCCCTAGAACTTGCCCCCTAACACAAGCATCTGGCCAGAGTTTGTATCACTGTACTTGGCGTAGATATCAATATGAAGAACACCACTCTCTAGTTCCTTTATTGAGCTGATTACCACTTAAATAAGACCTCTCATAGGTATGACCAGCAATTGTTCTGGTCTACCTCTGGGCCTTGGGGAGTCTAACAAACCACAAGTTTTGATAAAGAATCAAAAGCTTCCACCTGCAGGAGAATCCAGGGAGTGGCTATCTCTAAGCAAGTGCCTCAAACAATCAACAGGTTGCTCCTCCACAGCTGCTTCTTCCTGTCCTGACATAAGTCTCCTTGGTTTAAAAACTCTTCACAGTAAATGGAAAAGCAGCAGCTGTCATTTAAATAATGGCAAAACCAGAAAATAACACACACAGGACAAGTTTCTCCGTCCTACTACCAGAATGCATTACGAGTCAAGACAATCTGCCTGACATTCTCCACAAAAACTGCGAATGTCACCCACGCACATTAGCCAAAGGCTACTGACTAGCTTACATCAAAAGCCGTGCTCTGTGAAGAACCAACATTCTACCGCATACTGAAAAAAAAAGAAACAAAAACCAAAACTAGCAGTCTGGATACTTCCCCAATGTTATTTCACCTGCTTCTGGGACTTTCCATGCAGATAAAGAACTGCTTTGTACTGCAAGTTACCCATGTCAGATTTTGACAGACTCAATCAATTAGTAGATCTCAACTTTTAACTGCGGGCTTGAGACTCCTGTCAACACCTCAAACTCGAGAATAAGCAAAAGATTTGGTGGCTGTAAGATCAATAGGAGTACAGCAGGTTTTTCAAGTGCCTACATGCTACTACTGTCATCACTTATTAATTTGCGAGTGTGACAGGTTACACTGGTGGTTTCTTTAGCCTCTAAAAACCTTTCAATCTTCCCTCTCCTTTTCCCCTTTTATTGGGGAGAATAAAAATAAGATGGGTACACACTGAACTACAGCAAAAGCTCTTTCCTAGTACACCAGTCACAAACCTAAATTAAAAATATAGCATATTTTGTCAGTGTTCAAACCTTTTAGTATGAAATTTTATTATGCTACAGTAAAAATGCTCTCTGCTGTGAATGAAAGACGGTCAAAATCTTAATATGAATGAGGTCCTACTGTAGAACATTAATAAAGTACAGGGGTAAAAAACCAAACACTTTACTTACAAGAATAGAACACACAATGCCAGCAACAAAACATATGGCAAACCACCTGACTCGAGTACCAAAGCTGAGTGTTGAAGCATCGAGGACCTTAACAGGAGACAAAAAAAGAAAAAGGATATTACAAATCCAGTTCCGAACCATCTAGATTTCTTTACTACTGAAGTCCTTAATTTCAAACAGAAGAATTTTTCAGCCAGAAACAATTATTTTACCTTGCTTAACAGTTGCTTGCATATTAATTATTTCAGTTTAAGAAATTATATTAGCAATCTGGAAACATATTTTGAAAAGAAACAAAAAAGACAAAACCTGTGAAGGTATACCTGGCACTCAAACAACACTGCTCCACTTTCAATCAGACTTTCTTAGCACCATACAATTACAACTGAAAATTATCGCAGCTGTACCAAAGCAGAAGGATGAATGACCTTCTAGCAATCTGCAAACAAATGTATCTATTTGTGCAGCACTGTATGTTCCTATAGACATTACTACCTTTTCCTGTTACTAGACAGAATCCATTGTACATATTAGTACAAGTATCCACTGCAAGCATTATGATTCCACTTCAATTACTCTTCCTTACAGGGTGAAGGTGTGTGCAGATTAACACAGCTTGTCTCATCGGACAGCTAACGTGTTGAAAGAGATCATTTTACTTCCTGCTTTTCCAGTGTGACTCCAGGACCTGTAAAGACCCCTTAATGAGCTGAGCTAGCTGACACCACTCACAAAGCGGGAGGAGAACTAGTGTTTCTTCTATTCTGATGACTTAGTCCTACGCTAGACTAATGAGCCAAACCAGCTCAGCAAGGTATCAGAAAAGCAGCAGGGCTGATACAAGAAAAGAGGCAGGGCCACACGGCTGGCAGAAGAACAGCCCCTTTCAGCAGAAGTGAGTGATCAGATATGCTCAGCTCATCCTCTCCACCCATGCTGTAAGAATAATGTATTTCCGCTTATTCCAGGTCACTAAAATCAAATATACTTTCTATTTTAAAGTAGTCTATTAAGTGAAGTGTTGCTTCAGCTTACATAAGATGACTATGGAAAGCTAACTTTCCTATTTGTTCAAATGACGCAACCAAACTTGCCCTCTTGTTATCTATTCTACAGATATTTTCAATCAAGTATTACTAACCAAATACACAAGTTAAGGCTTCCCCAGCCAATAAGTTTGATGTTTCTCCTACTCTTTTGAGAAATTCCTCTTTCAGGTAGGGGCAGGTGAATGAATGAAATTTGGTTACTGCTTAGAATGCTTTCTCAACTGTACAAATGAGGAATCCATACCTAGTTTAATAGAAAAGGGCCACATACAAGTACACATTTATGTGCTGTAACTAATCAGTGCCTGAATGTACATCAACAAAGAATAGCTTGGACTACTTTCTACTGTAAAAAACTTACTAACCTTATTTAATCAAATTAAATACTTTGGAGATCAGAATACTAAAAATAATCTTTTACCCTTGCCTACTGTCTGAGCACAGAGCTGGGATACCATATTGTTCTGAATTTTCCTTCCCCTTCTCTGTGTTCAGCAGTTAAGACAGAACTTCCCAAAGGTCAGAAGATGCAGCTTACCTTGTTAGGTCCCACTCTTTATCCTTATGTACGCATTAAAGAAAGGGACAAAAACAGTAACTGAAAGATATTTAGTATTTGAAATCATATTTGATAGTCACATTCCTGAATGTCTACACAGATAAAAAGTGCAGGAAGAGCTGGTAGGACATAACTGAAGATATCCATTTGAATCACACTTTTAGTTACAACTATTCATGCAACTAATCACATGTACACCAAAGAAAAAAAGAAAATAAGTAGGGTAAAAATCTTTTCTATCCCTGCTCAGAAACAAATTGTGGATGGGCCAATACTATCAGTACACCCAATGCACACATTTCAGATTGACTAGAAAACAGGGAAAGGATGAAGGCAAATCATTTCTTCAGGCACATCAGGCACACTGCTGTCACTTACTGCTATTCTACTTCTAGACTTAATATCTGATCGTGTTCCTGAAATAACCAGCAGGAAATTTCATTTTTATAAATTTGAAAATAGCTTTATCTTAATTTAAATCCCTAACAGTTATCGGGTGGAAAAAATAACAACACCATAAATAAGTGAACCACACAAAGGCTTGGGAAAAAATGCCACAGATTTAAAATATGATTTTAAAACTAGTTTAGTAGACTTTATGGATTTAATTCTTAAAAACTTAGATTGACAATACATGCACATGAACTGCAGGAAGATAAGCTGTGGCATGAGGGCTGCCAGAGCACCACAACATAGCATTCTCTGTAATAATAAAACTAAATAAATTGGCATTAAAATTAAGGCTGATTCTCCAACCTTTCCTGATGTCATCACCATTTATGTTATCAAGCTGAAGCTACTTAATGCAATGTTTGAAATCCTGAAACTGGAGATCTGGTAATGCATTTTCTTAGTCCCTGATACCTAATACTTTTTAGCTTTCATGGAAGCAATGGAACTGGTTACCTTTCTAAGATGTCTGTTTCACCCCTGCAGTGAAGCACCTTGCTGCAGAAGTTGAGTAATAGGTACATAGTTCAACTACTTAAACCACAGACTTCAGCTTGTGCTAAAATGCCAGGCTAGAATCTGTAAAAGTTGAGGACCTGACCAAGTGCTTGCCTATTCTGCCATATCTGCTGCAGGAGCGGTAATTTCTGTAAGAGGGGCTGTGCGACACCCTGAAGTAACAGCTTAGGTTCTCACACCTACACTCACAGAGATTACAAACCGGACCCCTAAGAAAAAGTTAGTAAATCTAAGCTGCCTATGCAACAAAAGCAGGAAACAACGTAAGGGTGATTAGGACTTTTTTTATCGTCTGTCATAAACCATACAGCTAATCCTAGATTTCAGAGAAAAAGAACTGGTATTACACTCTACAATATTTGCATTAGCAGAAGTTTTACTTAGAAGATTGAAAAAATTGCCATGCAAATTCCACATCTGGGGCAAGATTCATATGAAGAACTGTGCAGTGACAGCAGCAAGGGAGTTCCTGTAAAACATACCCTTTCTGATATGCTGCTTATTAGCTTGTTTCTAAGTAAAAAGAAAAAAAGAAACAGAAATCAACAAAAAGAAACCTTTAGTCTTCTACAGCTAAGCCTTAATGCCAAACTCCTGGGCAAGAAGCAAATATTTTTATTCACAGATATTCCAAGAAAATATTACATCAAATAAATGACCAAGACATCCAGAAATGAGGAGGAAACCCTAAGTGGAAACTGGAATCCGACAGGCAGACTTCCCAGAACATAAGGAATGGTCTTGCCGTTGTGTAATACACAAGTTGCAAGAGACAGATAACAGTGTCTTTACCGAACAGCTTTCTGTGGACACCCAGTAATTCATATGAATAACAATCTGCAAGGCTGCCTTTGATCAAACTTATCTCTTGTGGTTTTGAACATCTACCTAGGCTGCTCCCCCCATACATTAATGGTCTTATAAAAGTTTTCCAATTTATAAAAGTTCTGGGCAAACAAAATTAGAAACGCTTTCTTTTACAGGTTTTAAGAAAGATTCTAGAAGTTAATGATTACATCTTTTCTTGATAGTAAATTTAAGAATATGCAGATAATGGAGAAAACTCAATTTCAAAGAAATGTTGAGTACATTTGCATAATTGAGTTCCTAAGCAATATTTCAAAAAATATTTCCCTAACAGGCTTCCTTATACGTATTTCTATCAACACTTCAGAGTAAAACATAAGAAATGTAAATATCTGGTCTATTCCTCCTTGTTAAAATCTTGTTGAATGCTTTAAACAGTTGTTAACAGACAACTATCATGAAACTACAGCCTGAAAATAAGTATCCAACAGACTGATTTTGTATTAGTTTTGTTGTTGATAAAACTAAACAGCAAAATGCTGCCCTGACAACATCATTACACTGGTATATTTATGATTATTGATTTTTTTGTAATAAATTCCTTTAATTCTTTTTACTTAATATTTAGAATAATTGACCAACTGTCACTTTTTGCTGCAATTAGATCATCTGATGAGTTTAGAAAGTACAGAAAGACTTCACTGAATCGTTACACAATTGTCTCACTATATACTTTTCTTCTACTTCGCAGGAATTACTACTGACTTCATGATAATGGTTCTGCAAAAATCAAGAAGGAGCGGAATACAGAGGTATCTATGAACATGAACCATATGATGGCTATTACACAACTATCAGCTATTCTGAAGAGAGGGCCATTGTTTTTAACCAAACACATGACTCAGTTCCAGAAAGGTCATCTAAAGCAGTTGAAGATTTTACAC
Organism: Strix aluco; assembly: GCF_031877795.1. Lineage (NCBI taxonomy): Eukaryota > Metazoa > Chordata > Aves > Strigiformes > Strigidae > Strix > Strix aluco. Next base: position 53,566,684 of record NC_133933.1, on the reverse strand, counting down.
ACAATATTTTCTTTCACAACCTTACCTCTTAAAAAGTGTCCTTCTCTGCATGGGTGCACATACTTTTTTGCTCTATTACATACACTTTAAAATAGTCAACACCATTCAGCTGTAAAGTTATAGCTTTAGTGAATGTCACATACGAATTTCCTCACTAAAAAGAGGCTTGTTTTCCAGTGTTCTATATTGCTACTTTGAGAGAAACCTACAACAGAGACATTGTCTAACCTAAACACTTGAGTTTTTCTTCAGTGGGTATTTATTTACTTCAAAGATCTTGTTCACCTTCTCAGCATGAAGCTCCTTTGCACTACCTCAGAGGCATATTTCTAAGTTTTCTTCTACCATGTACTGGATAGACTTTAAACACCCACAGATTCTTCCTATTTAAAGTCTTCTCCAGCTATAACAACATCATTACATACAATAATCAAACCATATATAGCTTAGTTACTGACATTTAACAAATGACACGTTCTTAGCTCAGTTCTCTCCTCAGGAGATACACCTCAAATATAAAATTATTAAATACTTAAGCATTTATCTATTGATGACTGCCTTAAAACAAACATCACCGTGTCAAGTAAAGGAGAACTGTATGTCACTATCATGTGTCTCGTGAAATGTGCCTGGGGATGGCAGAGTAATTAATTCTCTTGGAACTGAACTAAGATTAACTGAAACATTAAGTATTTATTTGATAATCTTGAGATAAGATCTGAAGGTGAAGCATCCCTCCCAAATGCTGGCAGCCAGTTCTGATGTGAAAGGGCACAGACACTACACCACTTCCAGAATCGGTCAGGTGTGGACACAATTTAGCTGTCTGACTGTGGCAAAGAGGCCAAGATCATAAACCTTGACGATCAGCAGCAACTCAGTGCAAAGACAAGCGAAGCATGTCAGCAGCAAGCTGCTGGGACTAATATTATGCCACAGACACCAATTATACTGAGGATGCGCTGGTTCACCAAGGTTTATTAGCTGCAGCTCAGATCCAGGCTGCTCTACATTCCACCTTTCTCCACCATGCTTCAGCATCCTGCTGCACACTGCCTGACGTGGGGAACTCTGACCTGCAGTCACACCAATTAAAAGGGAGCCGATGGTATAAATAGTTGTTTATAAATATGCTCAGCTTCGCTTAGCAGTTAAGTCTCAGAAATGTATGGTGTTCAAACCCAGTAAAAAGTAAATAACTGACGATGAGGAAGACAGTGGGGAGAAAAATTAAATTGTACTTGCGGAGTATGGGGCAAAAAAGGAACTTCAGCACAATATATACAAAACAATCTCTGTCTAGAGAAAGTCTTTCTTTGCTTTGGCAAACTCAAGGGCATAAGGAAACGGAGAAGTAATTTAGAAAGAAAATCTATTATTTAACTGATCATCAAGTACCAAGGCTGTGTAGGAGGAAGAGTACACACAAGACAAGGAGACCCTGTTATCCCAAGGCAAGACGTGGAAAATAAACCCAAAGGACCCCAAACCACCAGCACAACAAACAGCTTCTCCACACACTCAAAATTCGCCAGAACTCTTACTCCCGGTCAGTGCCTGGTGCCCACAAACCTCGTCCTTCAGCGCACGCAGCAAACTTTCGCGTCTCCTTTGCCCCCCCGCCTCTCCCGCTTACTGACAGGGACGGGCATACGGGCAGGCACCGGGACAGGGGGTGTCCGTGCGGGCGTGCACAGGCCGGGGAGCGGGGAGCGCGGGGAACGCGGCAGTGCCTGAGGCCGCAGACACCGGCGCGGGCCTGGGAGGCTTCGGCGACTCCCCGTTACGGCGCCGGTGACGCTCAGGCCCCTGCGCCCCCGGTCCGGGGGAGGGGGCGCCGGCGAGGGGGCAGAAGATCGGGTGCTCGCCGGAAGGTACCTGCGCCGTCAGTCCCTGCTCCTCATCGTCCTGCCCGGTCAGCACCCGCCGCAGCTTCTCCATGCTGTCGCTCGGGCAGGACCGGGCCGGGCCGGGCCGCACCGGAGGGAACGGGACGGAACAGGACGGCGCTCCCCTGCCGGGCCGCTGGCCCAACCGGAAGTGACGCGACCCGTAGACTTCGCCCCCTGGCGGCGGGCAGAGCCCGCGCCTGCGCACTGGGGGGGCGCCGCCGTGGGTGGGCGCCTGTGCAGGCCTCGCCGCAGAGGAGGGAGGGCTTTCTCAGTGGGCCCTGGCTTCATCGCTCCCTGCGGAATGAGCTTATTTCGATCCGCACGGAAGTGATTTGCGTGAGCTCAGTGGTGCGAGCTCGCAGTTAAGTAAAGCCTTTTGCGTCGATACAGAACGGTAGCACCGTGATGACCCACGGCCCTGCAAGAACCGCAGTTAGGGCAGGGTGGTGCCTGCTTAACCCTGGTTGTACCACCGACACGGTGCAGCCGGAGCGAGGGTTTGCTCCTCCAGCGGCACGCTGCGGGTGCGCTGCAAGCACCAACGCCAACCGCCCGCAATGAGGGGTGCCTGTTGTGTCCTGCACAGCACCTGTGAGCAAGCCAGGTGCTTTTCCAGCCTCGGATGGGTGGGGCAGACAGAAATGGGATTGGCTGTAACGGGCTTCTTCCAGCGGTAAATGTAACGCGTGTATCAGTGCAGAGATTTCCAGTAGGGTTCTGTGTTTTCTGTTAACCTCTGCTCCTGGGAGAAGGGGTATGGCTGCCCATCGCACTGCCTTGTGTCTTGGCTGCTGCGCCTGCTCATTGCCAGCAGCATTCCAACCACCATCCCCTCTCTTCAAGCATGGTGGCCCTGCATAAGTCTTCCCTGGCCTGCTCCGTTCAGACGCTGACCCCCTGTATGTTCCTGCATCTTGTCATGTGGCTTTGCTGTGTGACCGGCCCTCAGACGAGCACCACAGCTCTGGTTTGGGAGTTTGCAGGGGGAGCAAGGCTGACAGCTGAGGGAAAAGGCTCCAGCGATGGCGGGTGTGCCGTGCCTGCTGCTTGGCTGCAAAGTGACAGCAGGCAACCGTGGGGGCTGAGGCAGGAGAGAAAGATGAGTGATAAGGGCTGTGTAACCTGCTGCTGTGTGAGTGAAACTTGATAAGAGCCAGGGCAGGAGAGCCCCCGATGAGGCCCTTCAGGACAGAAACCCTCCCCGCCCTCTCTCCTCTCTGTGAGAAGAGAGCTCCCACCCTGTTCCCCTCCCCACGCACACTTAAGAGTTTTCCACACGCCTTGTACATTGGCTTTTAGGTGAAACACTTGGACACAAACCATACCTTTCCAGCCTGATGACAGGCCATCGGCATCTCAGGAAACTTTAGGTCAAGGCCAAAATTCAGAATGGGAGAAACACCTGCAGACATGGCTGTGTGAAAATAGTCAAACAACAGCAAAATGTCACCCACTGAGTCGGCCAGCATGGCCCATAACTTGCAAGGACCTGAGCAGGGAGCAGAGTGTGTGTGTAAGGGAAGAACGTGACCATGACCTTCCGAACAGGGGAGGAGAAATGAGAAAAGGGATGGGGGTGTGGAGGGGTGTGTGTGCAAAAATCATCTACCTGGTACGTGGCGTGCCCAGTGGCCCCATGCCCACAGCTGCCAGGAGAAAGGGAGAGGCCCAACTGGTTATGGCATTCCATCTGGAGCTTGTTGCCACCTGCTTGGCTTGGGTGCCTTGGGTGCTTTGCAGTTGACAGGGCAGGGGGTGGTGAGGGGAGGTCCTTGGTGACCTCCTCCTCTGCAGCTGACCCAAAGGTATCAACATGGGAGTGTCATTTTGTGGTGGCTCTGAAGGGAACTGGTTGCCAGCAGGAGCTGCTGTTCCCATGCCACCCCCCGCTACCCCAGACCAAGAACTGCTTCCTGGAGGATCCTGCCAGTGACTACATTGATGGGGTCCCTCCTCTCTCTTCCTGCCTGCCCAGGGCCTCCCTTCTTCGTCAGAGGACCCCATGGAAGAGAGGAAAGCATGCCTGCCCATCCTGGAGGGAAAGCCAAGGCAGTCTGTGGCTTACAGCTGTCCTCCCTCAGCCCCCATCTTCCTGAGGACACCGTTTTCTGCAGGATGGTGGGAGTACTAGGACAGACCCATCCTTGCCCTGACTTCTGCCTGTGAGGAACAGGCAAAGTGAAGCTTTGAAGAATTTGGCCCACCAGGACCTGGCAGGCTACATCCATACAGCTCGGACTCCTGGAAGCTCTCTCCCCTATGGCCTGTTAACTTCTGCAGTAGCAGAATAGCTAGAAGCACAAGGCATTTGGATATGGCGGGCAGGGACCAGAGCTGGAATTTCACTAGTGGGAGCAGAAAGTAGCTTTGTTGCTTTTGCACTGAATGGAGAAGGAGGGAGAACTTGACGCTTTAGGTGCCTCTGGACATGGCCAGTGAGGCCTTTTAAATACAGCATCCAGTGTACTTTGCATCATGCATCATGGCTGCGTGATGCTGAGTTTTGTTTGCTTCACTGCTATTTGCAGTGAACATGGCAAAAATTACCCACAGTTTACTTTTACCAGTTCCTCTGTTCCACAGAAATGTTGTGGGCTCATGCTTCCACTGGAAATGGTGGCATGACAGCAAACGTGTCAGAGCATGGCAGTCTCTTCCCCACCTCCTCCCAAGCAACACACAACCTGCAGCTGAAGTCTTTGGGCTCCCCACTAAACCAAAACTGTGCATGCCATTCTGTATCTCCATAGCCTTCCCACAAAGCCCCAACCCATTTGGCTGCTCAGTTGACTGCTCAGGATGCCACATTTGATCTTCAAGGAGGTGGTGCATGGCAAGAGGAAGCCTCAGGAGCAGGACCCGCTCCTCTCCCACTCACCGAAGCAGCTGAGGGAGAGCTATCATCGTGAGCCTTTTCATGCATGGTGGCATGTGAAGGGGAGACAGGGAGCAGGAAAGAGTGTTACCCTGAATGACTGCTAACTGCCTTCAGTTTCCAGTATGCCCCCACAAGCTGCTGATGGCTTCCAGAGTATTAGTATGTGCAACACCACTGCCATGTCATCAGCCCTAACCCACTGTATTTGGGGAGGAGAAAGGACTGTGCAGCAGAAGCTCCATGCACATGCACCAGTCCCTCACATGGGGCAGGCTGTGGGTACACGCTCTCTGCCTTCAGTAGCTGCTACATAACACAGTTCCCTAGGGAACGTTTTTTAAAGACCTAACAGTCTTTGTGGTACTACCACCAATGTATGTCACCTCTCTATAGCTCTGGGACCAATGCAACAAGCCTCACACACCTCTTCTTGCCCAGCTTGCCCCCCACATGCATCTATGGAAAGGCAGTACCTTTTTGTTCAAGCTGGATGCTGAAGAGCTAACACCACAAATTAGAGGTAGGCTGTGGTGGGGAGCAGGCCAGAGAGGTGTCTTTGACTGTGCCTTCCTTGTCTTCTGCAAGGTCCAGGCATGGAGACCTGGCATGATGCCAGAGAGTATGTTCTCTGGACTCACCCTCATGGCAATCCCAGGACTCAAGAGATGTCCAAGCAGGCATTAGATCCCACCCGATGATCTCCTGAAGACCTTTGTAACAGGGGCACATCTCCTGTGCTACCTCCAATGAGCAGTTGTTGGGTTTTCAAAATCACAGCTGCCTTCTTTAAGGCTTTAATTTTAATTTCTTTTATAAAATTTAATTAGATGCAGCCAAAAAAATTAAGCCTAAAATTTAGAACAATTTTCTGGATTGCTACAGTCCATAGGGAGAGAGTGGCACTTTCGGGGGCAGTTCTCATCTAAGGCAGTTATTTTAGTAAGGTAGAGATTGCCTTCTGCTCTCCGGCGACTGTAGAGGAAGCATAGATGACTAGGTCAGACCAGACACCTAAGTTTCAGTCTGATGAATTAGGGTGATGAACCTCACCATTACCTCTTTTAATTTAAATATAGACAGGACCAGCCTCTATATATAATTTCTATTTACTTTTACAGAAATCTATGTATAGTGAGCATGACAGAACTGCTATTTTAAGCAATGGAACAATAGGAGATTAGGTTCAAAAAGCCCAGAAGTAGCCCTCAGAATTGATGGCACTGAAGTATTGCCAATGATTTGTTACAAACACATACTAATTCCAAAGCATATCTGAGAGCAAAACATAAAAACAAGGGGAAAAAAGTTATTTTTGTTTTTTTCCCTCTCCATTGATGGATAGATACAACTTAAATCTGGGTCTACCCTTCTGGTCTGCATGACTTCATGTAGGAGTGTTTGGCTCTGTCTTGGATTACTGCTGGCTTTCTGGTTGTACAGGGAATACAGGCAAGTAAGCACCTGGCAAAGCGTAAGCTGCAGCGGTGTTTTTGTTTCTGCGTGAACAAGCACATGGTCTTGCAGTTGTAACATTTGTGTTCTTCACCTTTGGAAACTGGATATTTGAATGAATATTGCTGACAGGTGAAAGCCAGGGGTTACAAGGAATGATACATAAAACTGTGTAAAGTGGTCCCTGTGAGAGACCCACTGGGAGCATGGTAGAAAACAGAAAATGTAGAACTGCTTCAGGGACTTGCCCATTCTACTTGATAAGATCCCAGTCCTGCTGCTTGGTGCAACCATCTCACATCAAAGCAAGCAGCAGCTTCTGAAGCCCACTGAAAGGAAGGGAGCTTACCAGTGGGGACAAATGCCCCTCCTATCTTTCAAAAAGATCCCATGCTCCTGAGAATTTCGTTATGAACGTCCTCCAATGTTGCTGACAGTGACAAGTAGTGGTGATCCAAAAACAAGGAACAAGGAAGCAGAAGCTGGAAAATGCATCCCCTTTCTTATGCCTCAGCTCAGGAAACCCATCACTTCTAATTTGTCTGACACTTCCTGCACATCACCCAGAGTCACAGGCCTGTCTAGCACATCACACACTCGGTGGCTTCACACAGCTTCATGGTAATTGTTTCTGCTGTGACTCAAACCTTTCCAGATCCAGTCATCGCTTCTTTAGTGACAGAAAGTGATCTCACTCACAGGTCTCTGATGCAGGGAGCTGAGGCATACAAAAAACAACTACAGAAATAAGAGCTGTTTCCCAGAGTGCTTAGCAAGCACCTAGTAGCTAGGTGTGTCTGTGGTCCACACCTGTGAGCTACTGCAAAGCTTTGGAGGGAAGGTAATTGCCTTTACTGGCTCATCGTGGCTAATGCAACACATGCAAGGAAGTAACAGCCTTGTGAGCTCATCTCTCTCTGTGGCATCGTACACTCAGATCAGGTATCACAGAGACTTGGTTAACTGATACACTATTGGGTACCTTGCCAAATTTTTGAACCTTTGAACCCATTCCTGTTCCTAATAATAATCTGGCTGAGAGCTGATGCTGATGTTTACCAAGTTACAGTGTAAGAAACAGTATCAGAGAGGTTACTGATCACACTGCTGGCTTTGTGCTTTGCTCCCAGGTGACCCATAACATCAAGTGTGTGCAAAAGTACCTTGTAATTGTTGCTTCACATGACTTCCCCATGAACAAATACAATAATTGTTTTAGGTTTTAAAGCGGTCCCATGGGCAAGGAGACACGGCCTATCCAAATGTGTAAGAGAGGAACATTTGAAACAATCTTGCTCTTCCCTTGGCATAGCTAAGATAAAATCTGGAGATCCTGCTGTGTTTAAACCATGATCTCAGATCCAGGCAGACTGTAGAGTGACAGATTAGAGGAGATTAATATCTTGTCCTGCCAGAAGACAGCTTTAAGATGTCACAACACCACATGTCCTCTTCAAAGAATGAGAGAGGATACTAGTATCATTTATGTTACTCAATACCACTCCGATAAGTCATCCTTTCAGTTAGTACATATCCTAGGACAACAAGCATGCCATGAGACTATTCCAACCATCCTATAAATCAACACCAATTAAAGCAAGTTACAGCATGGCTCTCCCCCAGGGAATTTATAGGTTAAATGCTTTCAAAATTATAAGTGGCTTACTTCGTACCTTTATGTGTCTACATAGTGGACCAAATAAAGCCACGACATAAGCACTTGCAAGTGCTGCTATAATTGGTGCTGCTTTCTTTTGCACCAAGGGCTGAGTTGGGGCCAGTTATCCCCATACAATAGTTTCACTTAATGAGAAAGACATAACCCAGATTTCAGACAAAACGAGTAAGCTAGAAATTCCCAGGCTTGTTGCCATAGTTACTTGAAACCTACTGTTAAAAAGTCGGAAGAGAGGCAGAAGGAGAAAAAGTAGGAAGAGAAGAGAGCAATATCATGGTCAGGGTTAAGCCATGTGATAAAGGCAGAGGCAGTGATCTTGAAGGAGCAGGACCTCAGTGATGACACTCAGAGGAGGTTATCCAGGAAGCCAGTATTTCTGCCTTCTGGTTGCTATTGGGTGGATTCTGTGGACATTGGTTATTTATAAGTGGTTACCACAGTGACTAAATGCAATGCACTGGCAGCTATTAGATCAGCAAAAGAAGAAAAGGATTGGGTAGAGACAGACTTCTCCACAATTTATTTAATAACAAATTTTCCTCATTTTAGAACACCAGACTGCTTGCTTTTCTACTTTACAAAGATAGTAGAACTTGCAGCAATGTCTTATTCAGTCAGAATAAACTTTCAGCCTCTTTATCAGATGACAGCAGAAATACTCCAGCTCTATAGAAGCAGAACTGCAGATGTATTACGTTATGCAGTTAGTACTGTTCTTCCCCAAATGTAGACAGGATCAAAGTATCCTGTGAGACACAGGCTGAAAACCTAAGGGAGCTGGTAACTGTGCTTGCCAATCTTTCCTATATTACCATTCTATATTGTTGGTAGCCTGTCACATTAGCATGAAGAAACAGGCCATATTCATAAAGGGCTTTGTGCTAAGCCCACAAATGAATATAACACACCAGTAGTTTTTAATTATTCTTCTCTATCTCATTTGTTTATTCCTGCTTTTCTTTACTCCCTTTCCTTCCTTATAACCAGCATGTAAAGCAATAACATGTGTCTGCACCTGTGGCAGTGTAATACAGGTTCATGTACCCTGGAAACATACACAGTTGAAGTAAATATATTTGATGATCTGATGCCCTACACATTAGTTGGACCACAGTACAGTTTGTATCAACATTCATGTGAAAGCTCAGGGAAGGCACTAGAGTAGTTGGAAGGCTGCTCTGTCCTAATCTGGGACTGTATTTTCTAAATACTTCTCTGTCAAAGCCTGTTTTGGTCCCAAGGAGTAAACTCTCCCTTTCTTGCTGCCTTCTCTCAGTCTGTAAACTTAAGAGACCTTTTTTTGCCCTTTCCCCCCCAGTCCTCTACATTGCTGTCCTTGCTCAGATGGCACCATTGTGCTTTGTACAGAGAATAAAAGATAACCCACAATGCTATGGAGAACTGTTTTACTCAGAGCTGGCAGGCTGTATTTACAGTACCATGGCTAAGAGTTTTCTGCTGGTTTTAGAGTAGGGAAAGCTCACTTATTTATACAGAAGTCATAGAAGCAAAATAAAGAAAAAGAATGTATCGTACATAGCAGCATTAGCTGAAATGATTGTATAGCACAAGACAGCTGTGGGAGGTTGAACATCATTCACTACAGGTAGCTGTTATTACCCTCATTAAAGACAACTTGTAAGCAATTTCTTCTCTTCTGACCCCACAATTACAGTTATTGCTTTCTGTCCATTTATTACTGTGCTACCAAATGACCTCCACATTTGGATCATAAATCAGCAAGCTTCCAGATCAAGTACACTTAATCTTGCAAGAGCAGAAGAGATTGTGAGCTATTGTAATGCCATAGTCAATTATAGTCTAAGTCTCCCCTTGAAGAAGTGGGTCAAGAGATCTCAAACTCAAACTGGGGAGAAAGGGGAAGCAACAGGCAGACTGAGAGCTTAGCTGGTACTGTTGCCCACTTGATTTCCTAAGGGTGTTGCATTCCTTAGCAGCAGTCTAGCAGCACTTGCTCAGAAAGGTGATAAATGTTTTTCTGTCTGAAAATATGGAAGACAGACAGCAGCTAATGCTGCAGCAGCAGCCACTGCAGCAAGACAGGAAAGGCCATGCCATTCCCAGTCTTACTGGGGTGGAACACAGAGGACAGTGTGTGGGATCAGAGCAGCAGATTTCTAGTGGCAGAATATATCCTACCATTGAAAAGTTATTAGGATTAAAGCAAATTATGAAATTAAAACCAAATAGGTGTTCCAGAATAACAGCATGTAGAGACAAGCCCTAAAATCTTATAAATCAATTGCAAACACTGAGCTCTAATTTCGGATTATTATTAATTAGCAGAGCTGGCACAGTCCCATTCTTTTATCCAGTGCTACTTGGGGGGGGAACCATTAGCTCCATGAGGGTATTCTGACTCAATAATATAAAAATCTCCCTAGTCTCTTTAATTTTGAATTATTCCAGACACCACCATCCCAGAATGGCCATATGCCAATGTGTCTCAGTATTCTGTGCCAGAGGAAGAGGGTAAAGATGAGCAGTTATTTATTGCAATAATTACTCATTTCTTCTCCTTCAGGTTCTTCCCCACCCCTCCATTATTTATACAAAGAAACTGTATGTAAATGGCTTGATAAACAGTGGTCTGAAAGACACAGGTCACAAGCCACTTGGTGGCACTCCACCCATATAAACTTTTTTTTTGTCACTCAGCACACTGACAGGCTGTGGAACATCCACCCCAGGCCAGAGTTCCCCATCCCTTCAAATCCCATGGAAGATGCTTTGTTCCACCCCTTCCCCTATTTGTAGAAACCTGTACAGACTGCAGGAAGCATCACTGGTTTAAAACCTAATCAAAGTAAGTTAGACCCCACTTCTCACCTGCAATTCACTCCCTGTGCTACTCCAGTATGAAAGAACTTGAGCCTTGTCACAGTGAATGGATAGGGGGAAGAAAAGAAAGGTAGAAGGAAATACATGAGAAAATCTGGTGCAGGCAGCTACCAGGAAACAGAAGATAAACTCTTGTAAATGGTGTTCCCTAGGCAGGAAAGTTAAGACAATCAGCAGCTAAGGAACAGTGATCAAAGCAGCAGATGAACAAACATTTCATACTTAGGAAGTTCAAACTCACCTGTAAGTTATCTTCTCCCCAGAAATAAGATAACAAAGTGCTAAGATAATCAGTTACCCTTATCCACTTGTTATCTCACTACTCATTTATACAAAAGTCTAACACTTCTTCTATTCCAGGAGACTGGGAGGGAGAGAAGATGATCACTTTTGTGACAAGACAGCAGTACTGAAGGGACAGCTTTATGCATTAGCTTTTCTAAAACAACAAGTAGCAGTAAGGACTAGTTTTACCCATTCAGCAGGGCATGCCCTATAAGCATTTTCTTGTAGGCCTGATACAAGATTTAGCCATCATGCAACAAGGAACACAAAGATTAAAGCAAGTCTTTTAATTGACCATCTTATAATTGCTAGAAGACAATATGTAAATATTTACTTAGCTGAGCAGTGAGAGCCCCGAATTCAACCCTGCCTACCATGGCAGGAATACTCATTCTCAGCCAAGTACCCACACCCCCTTTTCCTTGGAAGGGGAAAAGAAGTGCTAGGTATTAGGATCCAGAGGACTCTTGCCTGAACTCTGTACATACAAAGGATAATACCATTTACTTTTTCAGCCTGTTTTTGCTTCATGGTATTACAGTAATAAAATGACACTCCATACTAAAATTTCACTTCAGGATCTGGTATCACAATATGATAAACAAAACTTTTCAAAATGTTGAAGGGACTTATTGCCATTTGGAACATGTTTATTGTTCAAAAACACTGCACTGAAATGAAATCCATCACATACATTCTTTGTCATCTATATCTGTACATCAACGTAACTTTCAGGCAGGTCATGCAGGAAAAAAAAAAAATCACTCTCCCAATGAAGTCAAAAACTACTGAAAGGCACCTTGTGTCCTTCAGACTCCAAACAAGTTAAGTTTTTGCCTGTATAGGATTACATACAGCTAGAACAACTCAAACAGTAGGAAAAAAATAAAATCCATTTATAACTTTAAGAGCAGAATCAGACTTTGTTACCTTCCTTCATTCAGTGCTATGCTTTTGCTTTTCTGAGTCTTCTTTAAATAATGTTAATGAGGTCTCTTTACTGAGACAAGGCATGCAGTAAGGGAAGAGGGGTAACTAATCACTTCCAGCCTGCCTTTCTACACATTTGTTCTTGTAGATTAGCAAGCTACTGCTTAAGTTAAAAAAGAAGAGAATAGGAATGAATGCACCCAAGTTAAATGGCTTTTAAGAATACATTAATACATGGAACAATGATACCACCTACAGTTCTGTTTACTGACCTCTGTTCATGTTGATTTGAGAACAAGTTTTGTCAAACCATCACAGGCCACTTTTGTAGACTGTTAGATAAAAAATTGGTTTTCAAATATTGCTTGTTATTTGGATGACTAACTCTTTATTAAAAGGGTAGTTATTAAGAACCTGTAAGGCAGCAACACTTTAAATGCGATGGTTTAAATTGCTGAATAATACTTTTTAAAAGGCAATGTAAAAAAATTAGTAGAAGGATTCTTGGTGGGGTCATATTCATAATGGGTGTTTCTGTTTTATCCCCATTGTAATTGTCACAGCAACTGTAGATGGCAAGTCTTCCTTGGTTCTAATTCAGGATGAACGCATTCCCTGGCTTATTTCAAGTTAGACATTTAGTTCTTTTTCTCCAGCCTGCCAAGAGAAGAACAGCTTTTGTAAGAGTGAATATTGAACTGTAATTGCTATAAAAAAATCTGGACTTACAGTAGAACTTTAGGAATAAAGGACATTTGGCCAGTTATTTATGCAAAGGCAGGTCCACTTGCAGTTTTGTTCAGTCTCATTTTTTAAGTTTATAGTTCAGAAGCCTTCATCCTCCCACTGCTCCACATGGATTTCTTGGAGCAGAAGAGAGAAAAGCCATAATCCTGACTCATCAGGATTGCTCGGGGCAGTGTCTGCACTACTTGCTACACAATGAGGGTGTGAGACTGCTTGCAGTCTGTTCCACTGTCACACTCAATTGGATCTACCCCATATATAGAACAGTCAGCTTAGAGAGGTTTTGCTTGATTTCTCTTTCAGACATACAACCTCTTCACAGTTTTATGGATGTTTCCATCTCAGGAATTAGCTACAGAGAGAGACACATGCAGACTATCAACATAATACATGAAAAAAACCCCAACATAGCCAGCAGCTGCTGAAAGCCCTGTCTACATCCACGACCATAAGGGTTTTCAGCCTTTTCTATCTGTGCCCCTCAGAAGCTTCAAAGGAGGTCCAAGGCAACAAGTCAGCCTACTGACAAGCAGCTTGTTAATAGGTTTGCAAAAGGTAATTAAGTTAAACAAGTTCAGAAACCATGCAAGGGTTTGCACCACAGCTAAAAGGCACTAACAGAGTATTCCAAGAGCCATCAGTTTATGACTTGCCCTTTTTAAAGCGTGACTTGCCTGTATTTGATCAGTCGTCCTCCTTGAATAAGTTGTGCAACTTCATTAGTCAAGTGGCATGCGAAAAGAAGCCAGTTCCTTGGCTGCACTTTGTAGGCAAATCTCATGAAAGTTAAGGAGTAACAACACAGTGCTGCAAAACATGATAGATATCATTAGTAGATGATTTTTAGTATCTGCATCTTGTTGAGGCTTTATTTTCATACAAGTGGAGTGTAATGACAAGTACAATGCTTCTTGCTGCTTTTGAGTTTTCCAATATCCTACAAACTTTTCCACTTTGAGGATCCAAAGCAGGAAAACACACAACAGTGCTCATTCTTGCTACACACAAAAACCTACAGGGCTGCAGCTTTCCACAAAACCTCATTTTCCTCATATGTTTGCCTGTGATGCAAATGAAGCCTTTTTAGTTTATTACCTAAACTCTTGGCCAGAGAATAAGAGTTAATCCCAATGAAACACGGCTTGTCCTATATGATTATTCTGACAATTTCTAGGACAGTATTTTTAAAAATACTAATTACTTAAATACAATTTTTGCTGGGAACATTCTAAATGGACTTTAAGAGAAGGATGTTTCCATCCCCAGGAAATCACAAACATTCAGAAGCATAAAGCTTTGTTACCTGCTTTCCAGAAAGATGAAAACAAATTTTAATCTACCCTATCATAACTGCATTTAAATACAAGAAATTACAACCCAAAAAATCACTAGTTTTGCAAAGTTCTGACAGGCTTAAAGATGGAAAAAAATTTGTACATACACCACCCTATATATACACTTGTAAAAACTAAAAAAGTGTCTCAACTTTGCTAAGCTGGGTAGCTGCCACCAAAACACTATTTGCAAAACAATTTCGCTATACCAGAGACTATTTGAACAAGCCTTCCATCTTGAGGAAGCTGATTAAGAGACTGAATTATTCTAAGCACAACTTAGTGAGCATGAGGCTACAAATTTCCTTAACCCAAAGGTATTTGGCTTTGGGGAGAAGAATTACTCAAAATTAAGCTAACTGAGTTAAGGAAGAGACACAATGCCAACATTAAGCTACTAAATTAAAGCTATCAGATTTATGATCCTAGAGACTATACATGCTCCAAAAAAGGTGGAAAAAATATTGCTTATGCATGTAAAAAGAAAGTCTCACATTATTCCGTTAAGAGTCATGCTAGCCTCTCACAGGCAACTGCTCTGCAAGGAGTTAACCTCCCTCAGCTGCTTTTTGCACTCTGCAGACCAAGCATTATCATTTCTTTGCTCCGTCAGTGTTGATATTTAAGTCTCACACTATCCACAAGGCATCATTGTTCTTAATACAAAGAATAAAGTTGTGTGAAGAAATGCGTTCTGAAGCAGTGTGTGCAGTAGTATAAGATACCAAAAGAATTATACTTGGAGTGAGCCTGGTGATCAAAACCGCTAAGACTCAAGACCCGCCTCCCTCCCCCCAAATTACTGGAAAGCTCTCTGAAAGAGAGCTCTGCAACTTTTCAGTACTTCAATTTTTAAGTGGCCTCTGAAGTTACATAACAAGATATGTGATATCTGTATCTGTTTTGATCACAAGTTTGCAAGCAACTAGTAACATACCACTGCTTGAAGGACAGAATCTGTGTTCTGTAGTCAGTTTACTGGCAAGAAGGTTCTCAGGTCTTACCAAATGTCATTCGGCCACTGATTATTTCTGGAGATTTCTTCATGTCATTAATAGCAGCAACAGGAAGTCCCCAGTTGGCAACTGGCCCCCAAAAGTGCTGTAAAAAGGGAAAAGGAAAATAAAGTTACACAGAAACACAGATTTCCTGCAGTATTCTTATAGTTTTCCTTAGCCACACAAAGCTTCAGAGGACAGGTTTAAGGGTAAATTTCCAAGACAAGACAGGGACTACTTTTGACATAAGGGAGAAAAACTAAACCCTTCTTTTAGCAGGATCTAGTCTTCAAGGGGGAAGGAAAAGAAACCCACTCCAAATCTTCTTGCAGACCAGAGAGGAACTACTGTAAGGTCATTGAAATGCATTTTTGTGTAATTATACCTCAGCCATCACTAAACAGTCTGATTGGTATAGTCATATAATAACCTCAGATTTACAGCTCTGTGCAGACAATTAGCATTCATCTCTTTCAAATGAGGCTCCTAAAAAATGTAATGAAAACACAAGGACTTGCTGAAGTGAAGGACTGGAACTGTTTCCACGTTCTGCTGAAAATGAAGAAATACTCAGCAAGCATCTTCTTCCAAGTGCTTACACCATCTTTTTGAAAGAGCAGGGCCATGCAACAAAACCAAGTTGTAACCTAGAGCTTCATCTGCAGTTGCTGAAACAAGTTAGTGACTACCTAAAGCTCAGTGATTAGACAGATATAAGGGCAGAGCCATTAGCTACAGGTGTGTACACAGATAGAAAAACAGAGACAAGTGGAAAGAATTAAGTCAGAAAACCCTGACAAGAGCTCAATTTGATGGCTATTGTCTAAAAGACTGCAAACAGAGAAAAACAGCATCATAAATCCGATTTCCACTACTGTTATGAGTAACAAGGCTTGTTGATTGAAATCAGTTGATTTCTTTCCACAGAGGACGCACACGGTACTTGCATCAGCTTCTCCTAATGGGAAACTAAGGACGCAAAAAGTAACTTGGCCAGATATGGCAGAAGATACAAAACTTGCAAGAAAAAACTTTGCGGATGCCAACTATATCCACTGACACTTCCCCTAACTGTAACACTGCAGATACTACATTGATTTGCAATTGTCAGGGGATATTTGAGTTTCTTAGTTTTAATTCCAAGATACTCCTGCCACTCTGGATACTAGCTTGTAACACTACAGTAAGATTAAAAGTCACACTTGCTTCCTGCAGATCTGGGTTACAATACAAGAAACTTAACTAAAAAAAGTATAGAAAAAAGTGAGTTTAAGTTGTACACGCTGTTTTTATAGTTTAACCTTAGTGTAATATGCAAAACAATATTTCTGCAAGCATCTACAGAACATGCATTGGTCCAAACTCAGATTTCTAATAAGAGTATTTTGAAGAGTGCAATAAATGCTTTTGTTTACTATACTCATACTGATAGGAAAATTGACATCTGTAATGGTTAAAGCCTCTCAAGCATGTCAGAGGTAACAGTGTAACTGTGAAGAGTTGTATGGCTACATGGTATTTACGCTGTACAGCCATGGTTAGATAGTGTAAAAAAAATGTACCTATAATACCATTCATGAGATGTTGCAACACAACAAGAACATTCACAGAAAACTCAGCAGCACACAAGATGTTGGTTTAGAGGCTTTAATGCGGGTATTTAGATGGTTTTAAAGGACAATAAGAGGACCAGAAACAAGCATCTAGTCACAACTGTGATTATCTGCACAGTAAGACAGCAAGACAACTTGTGTTAGCATCACCACACTAAAGCAGACTGGAAAAGGTAAATGGTGAGACAGTACATATACTTGGTGAGGTTTTTACAGTCATTTCAGGAATCTCATTTAAGCAACTGTAGTTTTAGAAAAAGTCTTTAAGGCTCCAAGCTTGATTTTTTGAATCTATGAAACTATTATAGCTTTGAGAGTCTTAGTGATGACTTCTGTTTTGAAAAGCAAATCAAGTCAAGTTGCCATTTTTTCTTAAGTCAACTGGCATTCAAACATAAAGAAAGAATACACTATAGACTTTGGACCACTTCCAAGCTCAGGCTGCACAAGCTTGTTCAGTTTACATCCCAGCAGTGCTGCAGCAGTAACTTTCCTCTGCTGACCAGGGAGGTAGATTTGGAACCTTCTCATTTGAGATGGTTATCCATTTTTAAGTGCCTGCAGGCAGGCAGCCCTTTGAAGTTTCCACACACAAGAATTAAACTACACCTGTACAGTTTGTCTTTGGTCTACACATAACAGCACGTCTTCCATAACATTATGATTCACAATATAACAGGCATAAAATACCCACTCCCAGTTTCAGGAGCAAACTGAAAGGCTGAAGGAAAGAAGAATCTGTAGTGAGTGTTATATGGTATCATTTATTGTCTGACAAAGCTGGTTAAAAATAAGCCACATACTTTGGTTATGTACCACTATTGTTGCTATGCAGAAGAGTAGCTCCAGATGGGTCTGATCTTAGCAAAGATTATGGAAAAAATGAAGCCCCTTTTATTTCATAGTGATTACTTAAGGAGACACTCTGAAGGAGCTAATGTTAACCTCAGACTTGCAAATAAGTATTACCAGTCCATCATTGCTGGAGGTTCACAGTATGCTTTTCAGATGCAGGCAAAGTCATAACGGTGCTGAAGCAAAAAGACTGCAAGTTACTGAAGTTAGGGAGAACTTGAAAGCAGAAGTCCCCTCCTTTTTCTTACCGTACTGTTCAAGTGAGCCATCGTTGTTTTCCATTCAAAAAGCACATACAAAAAAGAAGAAAAAAGCGTTAGTTTCTTTCATAATCAACATTTAGAGAAGTGTACCACAAACAGAAGATAAGTCAGGAAACTGCTGTGGCATTAACCTTGATTAACATAATAGTATTAAAAATATAATTTCCCTCAAGAGCTGTCATTGTTACAAGTGTTTGCTGCTCAAGTATCTTTTTCCTATCAAGATAAAAACCCATTATGGTCTGTGGAAGACCTTCATCCCCTGTAGACCAAAGCCTCCAAGATCCCAGACAACTAGTTTAAAGGGATGTCAAAAGCCATTAAAGTTTGACAAAGCTAAAGCTACAATTCCTCTGCGGAAGCTTTGAAGAAGGTGCTTGGAATTCTCTGTATACCTAAGTAGGTCAAACCAAACATTGCCAGAGATCTTACTGCCACTAAGCTCAGGCTAACTGTGGCTGTACCAAACATGAGCTATAACACATTTTCAGTTATCTAACATATATGACTGGAGTGTAATTGCATGGGATTCATTTAAGTGATCATCTAGGTACCAATTTATGTAATAACTTAAGGATCTATGTATGAAAGCTAGACTACAGCATATATTTAGGACCGTTTGTTACTATACCTTTTAAAATGCTTCTGAACTTTTAAACATCATCTTTCTAACAGATACTGATAGGACTTGGTTCTGAATTATGACTTCCAAGAAACCAGCTACTAACAGAAAGCCTACTGCTGATAGATTGTCTCTCACCAACTGCTGCTGTCAGCTGCAGAACACTTTGTAACAGCCACTTCCCTCACACTGATCTTAGATCTGGTTTACAAACAACTATGGTAAGGGAACAGTCAGGTCTACTTAGGAAGTCACACTGGATGTGCATTTCAGAGAGTCTTTGTTACAAGCCACAGGCTGGTTCAAGATGCTTTGTTAGGGTGTCCTTGACTAGTGTAACCACTGGTTTTTGTTTTCTTATTAACTGAACTGCAGCAATAGTTAATTGAAGTTCACAAGACAAGTGCACACTTCAATTTTTTCATAAAACCTTAACTAAACAAGTTCAGATGTGTCTCCTGGCACAATGTTTTTATGCCAACAGAAGTCAGCCTTCATTTTTAGAGGGGAAGTTGTTTTCAGGCAAGTGAAAGCCTAAAATAGAATCAAACCGATGCTATTTTAACAGCATAGGCAGCTCCAGCTAAGGCCTTGCAAGGTTGTCCTCACATTCACATGAGACTGGAACAGTTATTACACTCCTAGAAGAGGACAGATCAAGGTCATATAGACTTTTCCAGAAGCAGGCATCCAGCCCCAAAGCTCTGCAGCCAACAGAGCTGCAACAAATGCACTACATCTAACAGCAGGGATACTGCAGCAAGTGCATGCACCTATTCCTGAAGTGACTCCATGTCAAGTTAGTAGTTTCCAAGAACCACATTCAATCCCTTGACAAAGGGAACACTTTGTACTAATGTTTCCAGAACTGTGGACAACAGTTGTTAGATTTACTCAGTTTCTCTGTAAGTGTCTAGACATCACAAGAGGAACCAACAGCTGATCAATACCTTATATTGTTACTATAATGAATTCCAAAGAGCAGATATTGGGGAAGATTTGTTTTTCCAAAGTTTTCACATGTATTTTCCTCATACTGGCAATGAGGGTATTAATAGGCCAGAAACCATTCTGCAAATATAGATGAACTGCCAGCACTCATTTCCCCCTCACTGTCATCCCTTAAGTGGAAAGGGTATTACCTTTCTGCAAAAGTTAGGCTGTTCAGTTCTCAGAGCATACAGGACAATGACAGCAGGCACCATGTCCTTCAGTTTCTAGCACAGACCATTTTTTTTTTAAGTTCTTATGTCCTTGTGTTTAAAGATTTACTAACAAGGAGAACTGAAGATCAGCCAATTCTCGTTATATTACTGATGCTAACTCTTCTAAAGTTCATTTCAATTAAAAAAAGGTCCTAGACAGCCTATGTCAACATAAGAGCTCAAGCTTTACAAGGGATGAACTATCTATTTCAAAGCCATCTACATTAACAAAGTCACTATATTTGCATTACTGCTGAGTCATCAGGAAGAGACACTTCAGAAGTACCCCAGAAGATGGCAATCCCCATGCCTACTTCTCAATTACCAGAAAATTTTGGGACTCCTTGGGATTCCTTATGTGACTAAAGCAATTTGGGCTTCTACCACAAGAAGATGCCAGAGCTTGTCTGGGGTAGCCTATAGGTCTCTCTCAAAAGAGGAAGCAAGCTGTTTTACTGTATGATTTTCAGAAAATATTGTTTTAAATCATTAACATAGGAAGTAAGAGGACTCAGCTGCCTACTACTAGTGGCTTACATGATACAACTTTAGTGACAGCTGACATTTTTAGAATCTGTAGAAAAAAATGCAGCTTCAAATTCTCAATGTATAGAGCTACCAAGCTTTCATATGCTAATCAGCTAGTTTTAAATTAACATTACTGCTCCATTTACAAGCAGGAAAAGTCTACCAACAGTTTACATTCTTACTATGCTTACTTTAAAGCATTAAGACATGGTTAGGGTAAATTTATATTTACATGATTTACAGTCATTCAGATCCCTATTAATCACCACTTGAGAGAAGCCAGACATGAAACTGGCAGAACAATTAATTATTAATGACAGTTTTAAAAGCAATTTATCTTGTTTCTTTGTGCAAGATCCAAAAGCTAACCCATGATGTGCAATTCTAATGCCAGGTATATTCACCTGAGAAAAGCAGCATGCATTCATTGCACTTGCTTTCACATGTATTTTTTCACAAAACATGCTTTCATGTTTTCAAGTTATGAAGCTGGAACTGAAGCTACTTATTCCCATAGATGTCTGCAAGTTTGGATTGCCCCAAGCCATAATAATGGAACACTCAATTCCACTGCTTTGGGTAGCTTCAGTTATTCTATTTAGGGTCAAGCAATTTAGAGCACAACACTGGTATTGCAAACAATATCTCAATTCATCATTTCCCACATTTAGAAAGCCTTGCTTCACAGCAGTGATTAGATGCCGATTTTTAGAACAGATACCATAGTCTCAGAGCTTTGAGGAAACTCTTGCTCTATGAGCAAGGCAAGGGAATTTTCTTCAGAATAGAGTCTGTAGTCTGGGGAAGCAAGAGCCTTCAGCAAGGAATAGAAAGAGATAACAGCTCTAAACAGTCCATTTCTTCTATGGAGAAGAGGGATTACAGTCTTTTATTGACAGTTATCTAAATTTTAAACTCAACATAAAGCAAACAACTTACACACTCATCTCCTAGTAAGCAAGAAGCAATGCTGAAAGGCCATACCAGATGGAGCAACTGACTTTAGCCCTTTATGACACACCCAGTATCAGAAGTACAATTAAGCAGGTATCTTCATATGTAACGAGGCAGAACCCATCCCACAAAGGTAGAATCCTGTGCAATGCTTTTTTTTTTTTTCAATACAGCCTTATTCATATAGCTTATTTCAAGATTAGAACTAGGATGAAATACACCTGAAACGTTTATTTCAGCTGCTAACTTTTCAGTCTTTGGTAAGGAGACACTTTCAGTAAGTAACTGTGGTGGTGTTAGGAAGTAACCACTATCTCTTACAGATTTTTGTTTTTATAATTACAGACTACTGTTTTACTGACCATTTGCATGCTCCATACCAATTCTGGCACAATTAGTTAAATGTTAACATTAAAATGCATCTATCAAGCTTACACAACATCCTCAAAAGGAATCCACATAGAAGCTCGCTCTGACCTTTCTTCATTTTGCTTCAAGGATGTTCTCTTCCTTCTCATATTTTACTCATCTTACTGCCCCTCATTTCTGTGGAACTTGATATTGCAAATGCCAAACAACCCCTTCTGCTTACCGAGCCTTTATATTACAAGCCCTCTTCCATTCAGGCTTACACCACCTTCTGCTACTTTAACCAAGTTTCTCAGATAAACAGATGTCCTCCTACATGCTTGCTCAACATCAAACATCAGTTGCAATAGATGTAGGTAGAACAGCAAGCAATAGCTATAGTGAAAGGTTGCTCAACCACCTTTATTAGAAGGGCCCATTTTTATTTGTTTAGTTTTGTCGAACTGTTTGTCAGTCAAAGAAACTTCAGCCTGCCTACTCGAGACTGTTCTTGTACAGCAGTTCAACCAGATTTAACCAAGCATTCTGCAACTGTATCTTGTTATTTCAGTTCAAGATGCCATACCCCTTACCACAGCACACAAACTGAAGTTTGACAAAAGTATTGAGCTGTCTGGGAGGTGACTTCAGCCACATTCCCATGAAAGCGGGGCTCTAACAAACCTCTGCAAAAAGTACCTATCTGCACATACTCAAAGTTTTAGCTAAGTGGTCTTGAGACTGCATCTGTTACCAAGCTCGCTTCTGCCCACAGCTGAGCAGAGCTCTCTCCGCCCTTGCTGCGGGCAGCGGCCAGAGTGCCCCTGCCCCGGCTGCCCCCTCCGCCCGCCCGCCACGGGGCAGTGCTCCGCGCCGCACGAGCCCGCGGGGCTTCCCCGCCGGGAGAAGGAAGGTCACGGAGCGGCGCAGCTGCCGCGGCAGTTTCAAACCGCGTCGCTTCGCTTCAAGGTCAAACGCGGTTTCCCCGGGGTGGGGCGGGCGGGAGACTGACAGCCCTGGCACCCTCCCCGAGCCGAGGCGACGACAGGCGGGCCAAGGGGCCACAGGCGCCGTCACGGCGTGGTGGGCCCCGCGCCACCACCCCCTTGGCACCTCCGGGCCGGCTTCACCCTCGCCCAACGGGCGCCCGCCCGCCCGCTCCCTCCCAGGCTCCTCGTTCCCCCCACGCAACCGCCGGCGACGGCGAGCCCGGCTGGGGTCAGACGACGCCGCCCGGTCGCCGCCGTCTCGGTAGCCCCGAGGCTGCGGGGGACAGTGGGGAGCGGGCTAGGGAAGGGGCGCCGGTCCCTGCCGCCCGCCCGGGCAGCGCGGCGGGAGCGGCCGCCCGAGGCAGGGGCGGCCGCGGCAACCGGCGACAACCCCCGCCGCGCGCTCACCTCATCAGGTAGTCCCTGAACTCCTTGCTGCGCACATAGTCCACGGCCTTGCGGCCCAGCGCCCCCGCCATGGCGGCCCTCGGCGGCAGGGAGCGCCCAGCCCACCCGCCTCACGCACTGCCGCCACCGGCACCGGTGACAACTCCCCCGCGCCGCCGCCCGGCGCCCGCTTTACGGCAGCGCCCGCGCCACCGCCCCCGCCGTCACCACGGCGCTCTCGGCGCCTATTGGCCGCGGCGGCCCCGCCTCCCTCCTCCCGGGCTCCGAAACCGGGGGGATGGTTATGGGGAGGGGGAAAGGCAGGGTGCCGTAAAGCAACGCGGCGGGAGGAGGGGGGAAATTGTCGCAAAGCGCGACGAGGAGGGTCGCCATCGGCTGAGCTGCCGGCATTCCTCTGCAGCCCGCAGGGGAGAGCCGCGGGGCGGCTTTCCGAGCCGCTATTGGCTGCAAGGCGGCGGCTGGTGGCTTCCGATTGGCCGCCGAGGGGACGCATCCCGCCTCCTGCGGTGTCTCGCTCCGCCCCCTTGAGTGGCGCGTGCCAGGGGCGGCGGCGGGGCTGGGCAGGCACCGGCCGCGGGCGGGTGTGGGGGGTGCGAGGGCGAAGCGGGGGGGCGAGGGGCGGGGGGTGTGCGGGAGGGGGCAGCCCCCCGGTGCGCGGTGCCTGTGGGCGTCCGCTCCGACGGCGGAGCGGCTGCCCCGGCCAGCTCCCTCCCGCTCAGGGCCGGTGCCGAGCAGCGCCGAGCCCGGCAGTGAGGGCAGGGCGTGAGGGCCCCCCGCGGAGGGGGCAGCGCCCTTGGCAGCTCCCGGCGGTGCGGCGGCGGGCCTGCCGTGTCTGCGCTGCCGTTTGCCTTCACCCGGAGCCCGCGGGAGGTGAATGGGCGAGTCTCCGCTTCCTCTCCAGCAAACGATGTTTTCCCCCTCACCATGGTCGCCGAGGTGACTGAAGACACAGAGCTAATGTATCGCGATGGCATGTAAAGCAGGATAGAAGTGAGACAGCCCATAATTGCTTCAGTGATTTTTAAAAAAGATAATCCCATGGGGTTTTTAAGAGCCATGTTTATGGACTTTGAAGTTTTGGAGCTGGGAGTACTGGGTTATGACAGAGCGCTGCGACAGTTCAGCCTTTCCCTCTGTACCTGGAATGGGCTAAGATCCCATCTCTCACCAGCACTTTCTATTTCATACCTGAGCAGAGGTTACTTATTTAGAAGGGAAGATAAACTCTAATCCTACTAATACCATCTCCATAAAATTTGGGCCATACAAACAAATACCTATATGTGAATTACTTCTTTTATCTTTGCTCAGTGCACTAGAGATAGTGAAAATGGGATGTTTATCTCCTCTGCTTTCCACAGACTTGCAGCCTCAGTTTTTACAGTCTGGCACTGGCCTGAGAGCGTAGCCTGGGGAGTACTTATGCTCTGCTCTGCAGAGGCCACAGCTGCTTCCTCTCCTTCTGTTTCCCTCCTCTTGCCTCCAGGATCTTAGAGGGGGAAAAAAAAAAAAAGTAAAGAAGAAGAGTAGGAGCTCTGCACCCTCTCCCCCCAGTTGCCTGCTTGGAGAGGAGCAGGTTTGAGGAAGAGCATCGTGTATACACATCCTCTCCTTTTTCTATATCCACAGCATATCATATGACACCCCACAACCACCCCTGGCTTTGCTGTGTGGGAGAAAGGGTTTTAATCCCCTTGGTACACTGCGTTATGAAAAGCCAAAATGTACCCCAACGTATTTCTGTGGACTACTGAGACTCCTCATTTAAAAGCGGCAATGTGAATATGAACGAGTTCTCAAAGAATCATTTATTCTAGTTGATTTGACTTGCACCAACAGAAGGAAGGTCTATGGAAATCAGTTCTGTATGTTCAAACAAAAATCTCCTGAGGTGAGATTCCACATAACCTATATGGCCAGGCTCAGTCATTAATATTACAGCAACAGGTTTACCTAAAAATGTAACCATATTCTCCTTCACTGAGTTAAGAAAAAAATTCATCAATTTTTTTCTTAACTCTTACGTATGGAGAAAAAAAATAATCTGTCTGCACTGGAAAGCACTGTTCTTTAGTTTTCTTCCCGCAGTAAACAAGTTCTTTCAGCCTTTTCTCACAGGCTGTGTGCCTTTTAAATCTTTTAACCTTTTGCTTACTCCATTTTTGTTTACAGCCTTCTTAAGGCAGAGCCCCAACAAGGGTCATCATGTCTCAGTCAAAGCCTTACCAGCAGTGCAGTACCCTTCTCTAATTCTGAGAGTGTCATCACACTTTGTTTTCAAAGTAGTTAATGAAAAATCATTAACTAGTAATGTGCCCAGAAGAAACCAGTCCTACATGACAGGCTTTACCAGTTACACAACAAAAGCAGCTAGCAAGGATTTGAAGTCTGCTTTTGTGGCAGTTCTGTATGTATTTATAATAATTTTATTTGCATACTATTTTTTAGGTTTCTTACAAGGATATCAAAAGCCATACAAAAGACCCACTTAATTTATCATGTTCACAGCTTCCCTTTTACCCCCTTAGCCTGTTCAACAGAGAAATTAGGTTGGATTTGACAAGAGTTGCTTTTAAGCATTTTAAGGTGTACTTTTAAGCATGTTCCCTAAGTGAACATTAACTGGTAGTTTAATAAATTATTCTAGCATTTTTTTTGGATATCAGAATTAGGCCATTTGACTTATGGCTAAGTTGTTGTTAACCCCTTCTCTTCAGACATGTGCTCTTCTCCAGTGCTGGACTGCCCTGTCCTCTCCACGAGCTGGAGGATAATCACTGATGATCTCAAAGTGCTTCTGCTGGGGTCTGGTGTTCTGCAGAGCAAGTTTTGTTGGGTTCCGCTACACATTTTTTCTAAAATATATTTCACCTATTCTTTTCCTGATCTGAATTATTCTTCCATTCATTTTTCACCCTGAATTCACATGTATTTTGAATTATTATTATTATTACCATACTTCTGTTTTTACCTCTTACGGGCTCTTTCCGCATTATTTAATGACTGCAATTTCCTTTGTCTTATTCTAATGCTTTCATCAAACTTCTTTAGTTGTCTTATGTCCCATGATAGTTGAGACTGATTCATGCCTTAACCTTTCTGATTCTGTTATCTGCAGGCTGACACCGTTTCTTTATTTTCATCTATTCATATGTCCTTTTGTCTATTTACTGTATGTTCTCTTCTGATTTTTAGGTCATTAGGTGCTTGTGAATAAGCCAAGCCACATATCTCTGAGGATGTCTCCAATGTTTCTTCTAATTGGAACAGGTATTAGTAGCTGGTTTGGTTTTCAAACAGACAGATCCCCTGCAATCTTTTATCCCTTAGATTATCTTCACAAGAACCCTGCCTGCAGTTTCCTGGAATTTCTTCCTGGAATTCCCATTGCTTTCATTTATTTCTTGCTAGCCTTGTGCTTCTGACCTCTGCAAGGAGATGCCTCTGAAGTTTATTAGTCTGACTAGTTATTCTTGTTTTCCCTCAGCCTTTGGCCAGGTCACTACTTTTTTAACTTACTTATAGAGTTTTGTTACTGGCGGTCTTTACTTTAAACTCTTCCTTGTTAGATTAGCAAGCTGGTGCGCTTGAATTCCCTTCCTTGGTTTTAGCAGATAGACTAAAATAGGGTTGTCCAGTAGTTACTCTACATGGGACACTCTTTAATAACAGAGGCTTTCTATAGATACCGTTTCTGCAGCTCATCATCCCTTGCTGCCAGCATGCATCTGAACTGCTGCCTGCTGCCTGGAGGAGAGCATCCCTGGCTCCTTCATCGTCAGTTCCACAAATCTTCAGTGCTAGTATACCTAGCGCTGGCATTTTTGCCCACAAGGACACATACATAAGGTAGCCAGGGCTGGGTGAGCCTTACTAATTTTTCACAAGTGTCCTGGATTTTGTCTCTGTGGGGAGGTGAGCTGTTAGATGATGGGTCTGTTTAGCAAATGAATGCTGTGTCTTCCTCAGAAGAGAGTCTCCATATCCCACATTCCCCATTGCTGTGTGTGGGGGTGGCAGGGGCAAGCCTTCCAGCTGCAGGGGACACATGGCCCTTCCCGTTCTCCTCATCCCAGAACTCAGGAACCAGTAGTTCTTGACCGCAACAGATGCAGATCCAGGTAAAGCAGCCTGCAATTTTTCTCCTTTTATCCCATCTCTTTCTTTCTCTTGACATGCCTTTGCAGGCACATGCATGGTGGCATGTCCCTGTCAGAGAGAGAGGAATGTGCTACCTGTCTAGCAATAAAACCAATGAAGAAAAATGTGTTATGGACATTGCAGAACAATCTACTAGTGCTATGCAGTAATTATCCTTCTGGCATAAAGTCAGTCCTAAAGAATGTATCTGATGTAACTGTTAACAAACCTCTGCAGGGGAAAATGATGGTGCCTTTTCCCAGCTGTGAAAGGAATTGCAGGAAAACATTATTTGGAGTGTTGCATGACAGACAAGAGACAACAATTAAAAAAAATCTGTCCATGAAACTGTCACTTCAGGACTGAAGTAGTTATTATTTCCCTACTGTGGTAGCTCCAAAGTTGCACAGAAATACAAAAAAAAAGATGTATTGTTTGGATAGTCTTCTTAGATCTTTTAATGAAATACCTGTTCATTAAAGTGGACACAAATCATCTGGTAGGTGGACAAGAAGATTGCCTAGAGCCATTGACTATGACATTTAATCAGCCTGCAATATCAAATGGAGCCAAGCGAGAGCACAGCTTGATGCGACACCTGCATTTATCTTTGCATCTTTGATTACAGATACATTATCCCAATGTGCTGGCATGACGCTTGAGGAGTTTTGTTCCATGTGGAACATACAGCAGTAACTAAGTAGACTGAACACCTGAGAATGCTAACTCGGGAGGCTGCCTTATATAAACAATAAATAATCTCTGTAAAATGCATGGTCAACCCTGACACGTTTGCAGAGACATCCTAGTAGAAATATGAATTTAGTATTTTTCTAAAGAAAACTGAAATAAGTGCATAACAACTAAATCACTTTAGAAGAAGCTACACCTCATTTTAGAAAACCTTTTCTGAAGTGCAGAAATACTTTTCAGTGTCGAAAAATATAGCAGCTATCAGGTAACTGTTCTCACACTGACCGTGGAGCTGGCATGCTATCGCACAAGATCAGCATGTATCATTTGTGAGAGTAATAGTTTCTATGTAAAACTTGATCAATTAGGATAAATGATTACATTGTGGAGCAAGAGCCATTTCATCATCTGCAGTTCTCAGTAGGATCTGAAGGAGGATCAAGCATCAAAATAAAAATATTTATTTCTAGCTGAGGACCTGCAAATAAGATATTGGTGTAATATCTATAAAACCACAAGAAAAAGACAGACCCTCCTCTATTAATAGCCAAAGGAACACTATGATGTAAGAATTATAATGAATAAAGTCAAGAAGTGAAAAGTAAAATAGATGCAAAATGGATCTGGAAAAAATTCAGATTGCTGAGACATCAAAATTGGCAAATTAGCAGGTGCTGTGATTAACAATCGTTGTAGGGAAGCCAAGCAACAGCTGGGCAGCAGGAACTGAAGCAAGGGGTGCTACCTATAACAAAGAAAAAAAGTATTTTGTCAGTGTAGAAGACAAGAATTCCAGGCAATTGTGGCAGGTACCACTGCTTTTCTCTGCCCTACATGCAGAAAGACCTGTCTGTCATGATTAGATTATGGTCAGGCAGGTCTGAACACTTGAAGCTTTTATTAGCATAGTTATTCCTGTTAGTCTAAACTAAATACATAGGAATCACACAAGCTCTGGCCCTAACATGATCTATATCATATCTGCATAGAAAATGGCTAGTCCTATCCTGTGAAAAGCATATAATGTCTAAAGCTGTATAGACAAGGGGAAACAGAGTACAACAGTCTGGCAGAGTGGCGGCTGGGTTTGCAGCAAGGCTACGCAGGTGCTTTTTCTCAGTGCCCAGGAAGCAGCCTGGATGAGCTGGAGACCACTGCTCGAGGGTGGGAGCAGCACCCCACTGCTGGGCTGACTGCCAGCTTCAAACCCTGTTCCAGGGGTGGGAAGAAAACAAAACCAACCCAAATCAAACAAAAAACACCCCCGAACAATATCTTCCCCTACTTCAGCCCACAGTACAACTGTTTCTAAGGGCAAGTTTTCTTCTGAGAAGTTTTTTCCTAAAAGCCAAATGGCTGTAGATGAAGAATGCACCCTGCACAAGTAGCACTTCATGTGTGTGGTCCAGTGGAGCCTTGGGGCAGCTGGAGGATGTGGCTTTTCTGTGATGAGGTTGTTCTGAGTCTTCAATTAGTCACACATGATAAAACAGACAACCAAAATCACAGCTGAAATTACTTAAGCCAATTTCATGCTGAAATACGGGTAGTGGTGATGGCTATATCCATCTGTTTTTACCGTTATGAAGACTGAATTGATTTTAACTGTTTTAAGATCTTTTTCTGGGCTGAAGCTCATCTCTAAAGTTTACTTATTTAATAATTCTTCAAATGAGATAATTTTAGATTCTGTTTTTAAATATAAAACTATATTCCTAGGTCTGTTTAGAGTAAATCAGTTTTTACAACATAGGGAAAAATCCAATTAATGGGTTTATTCACTGCTTACTTATACTTCCAGTTGGTAATGTAAGTACAGGCACTGGGCTACAAGGGTATAGTCATTGCTATTTAAAAATGGACTTTTATAACAATATTTGGTTTTTAACTTATAAGATTCTCTTAAGTAAAGAAATTATGATAATAAATGGTCATTTTTTAAAAATCATGCCCCCACATCCATGTGAGAAGAGGCACTGAACTGCTGTTTCCAGTACTGCACCACTGCATTGCTGGTATCCTTGAAGCAATTGTTGATGATTATCTTGTGTTTGGGACGGAAGGGATGAGGGCTGCTTGTTCAGTCAAGTGCACTCTGTACTTTATATTGCTAAATCAGGTCAGCTGGGGTAAGAGAGCCTCTTCTTGTAACACCACCTTGCAAAATTCTTCTCCTTCACTCAGGGAAATCTTCTTTTACACTTAAATGACATATAATCACTTCATCACTGTAATTATCATGTCAAGAGGAGCAGAGCAGGAGGGCTGGTAGTGCTCACTTGCCAGTCTGCACCTCCTAGCAGGCATTGAACTGGGCTGCAAAGCAGAGTTAGTCTCCTCGTTATGGAAAACCTGCCTTAGCAATGAATTCAACAGGAAAAAAAAAAAAAAAACAGAACTAGATTTCTATTCTATTTTAAAAAAATATTTCCTTTTTCTGAGGAAGGAGTGTCAATGATGCGGCATGAACATCTCAAGTAAGGTTGTGAGGAGGTTTACTTTTTCCATTACTGCCTTGCAAAGTATCTGCTGAAACACTTGTATTTCATAAGGAGAACTAGTCACAGATTTTCTCCCAAGCTTTCTGTGTCCTTCTTAAAGTGTTTTATCCAATAAAAATGTCCAAAATGTTGTAAGGAGGAGCCTAAAATCAGGGTTCTGACTGATGGCAGAAAGTGAAGGGGTCAAAGTTGAGACATGCTGTTAATTAATGACAGTCATTTTCGCTATGTAATCCTTTCCTCAGGAATATGGATCTTTACTGAGCTGAATGAATAAAAACTTAATAGAAAATGATAAAAATATAGGCTCCTGGTATGTTTTACGACTAATAAATTCACTTACGATATTTAAACATGCTGTTTCCAGGTCCCTTGGCTCTCCCCAGCCTAAATAACCCAAGTGAGGCTGGGGGATGGCCAGGAGTGGGGGATCATTACTGGTATGATTCTGTGCTCTCCTCTTACAGCCCTTCCCCTGTTAAAGTACAAGCAATTCATCTATTGCCACTGGAAAACCTTGAACAAAAATACCGGTAGGCTTGGTTTAGGAAAAAAAGTCAGGCTAGCACGCTTGAGCCAGAAGAGCATGATTACACCAGGCTCACTTTGGTCTAGTTACAGTATCCTTGGTGGTGTCAAATCTGCTTAAGTTAGGGTCAATTTTTCCCTTGATGGACTGAGATTTCTCCCACCCACTGGAGAACTGTGAGAGCAAGATGGTATCTGGAAAGCCCCTGACTTACTAGAGGAAGCCAAAGGTTGTCTTTCATCGAATTGGTGATGCATATCCAGATAGGGACCCTGAAATCACCTTTGGCCTATTTCTTTAACTAAAAAAAAAGGGGGGAAATTTCAGTAGACTACAGTGGATAAACAAACCGTGAGCATACAAGATGAGTAACTTGAAGGTAAACATGCCAAAGTCCTTTCCAAAGCTACTGGGATCAAAGTGAAATAAACAATAGGTCCTGGTGGACTTCTACAAGGCCATTCAGGACTCAACAGGGAGTCATTTAGGTTTATACAAGGTCTAACAGGAAAAAAAGCACTGATTCAAGTGTTTATGCTTTTAAAAATGTGCATGTGCAAAAGTGAGATGGGTAGTTGTAGACAACCTCCAAACTCTGGAGCAAGGGTCCTTTTCTTACCAGAAAGATTTGAAATACTGTATCCCACAGATGTCTGAGGCCATCTTTTGCATGGGTAGTGGTCTTTCCAATAAACATTGATATTAGGTGGTGATGCTACAGCTTCAGTTCACAAGGACTATCTTGTTTTTTACAAGAGATATCTTGGTTTTTACACTGAGAGCCTTATAAATTAAATACAAGAACCTACGTGCAAAAGCTGTACAATACTTAGCTACAGATCCTTGGCACCTGGAGCAGACCACAGCATCTGCCCTGCACACCCAGCTTCACTGTGTGGGCAAGGAGGGGAAGGTTAGCCCTGCCAGAGCAGAAGCCAAACCTTTCACACTGAGCAGAATGCTCAACAGAACCTAACCAAGAGGAAATCTGGAGCAGAGGAGTGCCCTTATTGTGATACCACCCTGTGACTTTGGTGCTTCTTTCTGTTCAGGGTGTCCCTCCTGAAGGCTGTGTAGAAGTATGTTTTACCACCCATTGAGAGTAGCTCCTTCTTTCCTGTAGAAAGCTCAGGAAGAGGCAGCATGAGCATCATCTCTGCATCACGTGAAAACCCTGTTGTTCCAGTACTTGCAAAGAGTGCTGCAGATCAGAGCAGGGAACCCCATCATCTCCTTCCTCAGGCTGGTGTTGGTCAGACCCACACATCCCACCTCCTGGGAGCATGATGCAAGCTTCTAACTGTGTAGGATTATTTAAGGCTCTTTGTGCTAAAAAGAGGGACTGTCACTCTGCAGCAGATCACCCCGATGGGGGTGGCTATACAGCATACTGAGTGGCTGCTCTGCATAAATCTCTGCCACATCATACCTCAGGGAGGCTGCTCCAGCAATGTTTGTCATAGAGATGGAACAACTCTCACTAGATGTGATCTTTAGTGTTTAGGATTTACCAAAAATAGTTCTTGTGGGAATTGCTAAGATTAACAATCTTGACGCTGAGTGGGGGAGCAGGGTAGTGTTTTCCTCGGAGAAACATCTTCTTTCACTGTCACTATGCATTATTATGAACAGTGTTTGCATTTGTTATTGATAATTTACTTCCCTTCTTCCTTCTTTTTAAGATCCAGGATACTGTGATTAGGATCTTGCAGCCTCTCTATCTTATCTGTCTTGGGGTAAAGCTTATGGATGTGCAAAAGCTGCATAAAGTCAGTCAGTCAGTTCACAAGTCATCACTCAGCTCCAGGCCTTGGAAACTTAAGAATTCAAGGTTTTGTGGTCTAATTTTCACTCTCTTTTAAACAGCTTAATTCTAATTGGAGAGCTTATTCAAGATTAAAGCCTTCTTTAGCTCTTTGTACTGAAAGGATCTATTTGTTTAAGGCCCCCCTGTGGTTCACAGGATTAGTGCACTACTAATGCTATTGTAACTTATTTTCATTTTAAGGCAGTGAGTTTTTTACTTTTTTGGGGGAACACCATTTACCCAGTCTTGCTACAGGTTTTAACCATATTGCTCCAATGATGTGAAACGGTGTTCTACATTAACATTATAGATAGTCATAAACATCACAAAATTTCAGAGGGATATTCTATATTGTCAAAGACAGCAAAGATTCTCCACATGTACCACAATAAAGACACAAGTTTAAACAAAGTTGATGATTCTAGTTGTTTGTGGCCTAACAATATTCAAATTCATCTTTGGAGTTCATCCAGCAATCCTATGGAAGCCTGATCTGTTCACTCAGGGCTGACTACTTGTGGTAGGGTGATATGAATGCATGTCACATTTGAGGCCAAAAGAGACCATCATAGCATTTAAAATTATTTCTAGATTACTGCAGACTACTGAAGTCATCCACTTGCTCCCACACTAACCTTTTGTCTGCTAAGGCATATCTACTGAAAGCGACTGAGAGGAAGGGCAAACCCCTTTTCTCTTTTGATGGTTTTCGTCCAATGAATAACCAGCCTCACTTTTAAAACTACAGCTACCTTATTTCCATTCTGCAGCTGTGTGGATTTTGCACCCAGATATTTGCCTGATTTTTTTCTCCAGTCTGGCTCTCTGTGCTTCCAGAATGTGGGATTTTTCTCCCTGTGAAGATTCTTGTAGGCAATAATCAAGTCATCTCTCAAACATCTCCAGGCTGAGCTGAACAGATCAGGGTCTTTAATGAACAGATCAGGGTGTTTAATCATCTCCGTGGCAGGCATTTTGTGTTTTTCCCTGCATCTGAACTCTAACCCTTTAAATATATTCAGTGATATTAGTTGGTGCCTTTTAAAAATGGCACTTGAGGCCCAAATGATGGGCTCTGCATGACATTTTCTTACCTTTAACATATACTGCCTAATCTCTTCTTCCACTTCTTTTTAGAAACCAGGGATGAAGCTTCCAGTTAAGTTGGTGGGGTTTTTCTCGTAATTCTTACAGATCGAGTTTTAAGAGTGTCAAGTGCTTGTTGATGATATTGTCTGAAAGTTTTGAGAAGACTGAAGCACTGGCGTTTAAACATAGGATATGACCAATGGCAATGGATCTTCCCCAGTTAGGCATCCTAGTTGAAATGAAGCATAATCTGGAAGAAAGCTTCTGTGACTGAGGGAGCCACCCAGCCTGTTTCAGAGTGAGTTTTTAGCTGCTGACTGCATCACGGTGGAGGTGTTCTTGACTTGAATTGCTATAAATGGTATAAAAACATACCAAGTTTAAAGGTCATGTCAGTGTAAGACCAATGATTTCTGCATGTGTTGGTGGACATACTAATGTATAACTCACCCTGGTTCAAATGCCAGTGCTGCATTTTTCCTCACAGACTATCTGATGGTAGAAGAACATGGGGCCACTTGGAGACTTCCTGGAACTGGGGATTTTGCAAGTTGTGTGAATGTGCATGTCAAATATCTGACATGAGCTTTACAGAAGGTTGCTGTCATTCCTGGGCTTGGGAGTGTAGTAACAAATTTGCATTTGAATTGCAGAATAAATAATCCTTACCTTTGCTCAGCTGAATGTGAACTTTTTTGGCTGGGCCAAAAAGCACACATACATCTCAGCTGTGCATTCCACTTTATTCCTGCCCATCTAAGAACACATTGAGGAAAATGTTGTTCATTCCTGGACAGAGTTTTTACCTGTGTGTGTTAGTCCACAGACCCAATAGAAAGACCACAGCCCTGTAGTTGATGTGCAGCTCCACTCAGAGTGTAACAGGTGGCAGCAGACTGGTGGTTAAAGTGAGACCAGAGGTCCAAATAGGAAAAGATCAACACTGCCAACAGTGTTTAAAAGCTGATGGATCATTCTTGTCACTTCTCTGAAGTGAAATGCAGGTTATTTCTGTTCTCTGTATTCAAGGCTCCATTGTAACAGCTAATGTCGTTAAATGCTAAATTGTTTTAGTACCAACAGGTGAAGTAAATTTAGGCCTCTAGGAAAAGTCTCATATGCTTAACCCCAATAACGTTCATTTCTCAGTATGTTGGTTCTGACTTTGAGGGGACATGATTACTGACATTAGGGGATGACCTCCCCACTGTGTCCAACTCAGTCGAGGTCACTGTAGATAATAGCAGTTAGTGGAGATTCACATCTGAAATCGATCCACTTGTCCAAGCCAAATGCTAAGGTAAAACACACCTTCATGCTTCACTCTTACTATCCAGTTGGAGAAGCAACTAGCCTGAATAGGTGAGTAAAGCAAATAAGTGATTATAGCAGAGTTTACAACAGAGAGAAGAGCCTAGACAATAATATGACAATTGGAAGGTCTGGGTGAATGCACTGGAAATCACTGACTCTTCATTAGCATGCTTTAGCAAGGAGACTATCATTAAAATTGAGGCCTGCTTTCTACAGTAGGGAAAGCATGAGGCTTTGCGACTGTGGTTATTTTTACCAGTGACTGCAGAACCTGAAGGACAGGAAGAATCAACTAGGCAGGAGCATGCCAAGCCAAAACAATGCACCGCCTCACCACAGACGGTGAGTCACCAGCCTTTTTATAAACTAATTTCCTCAACAAAGAATGGAATTGAGCTCAGGTCAGCTTTTGTTGTTTAGAAAACAGTAAGAGCACCACAAATAGCTCTCCAGTCCATCTAGATGAATGGATAGAGATCCCCTCCTTGCATCCAGACAGTGGGAGTACAGCATCTTTAGCACCCAATGCACTGCAGAGTTACCTATGGTTAACCTGAACAGCTGGGCATAGCCTAAAATCCTTGTCTTCAGCTATTCATAGCCTTTAAAGTAAAATCTCTGATCCTTGTGATCTTCAGACATTAGCCGTTATTGTTACCGCCTATTATTTGCCTTGCTGTAGTGCTTGAGGTGCTCAGCCAGCAGTTAGGCTGCCCTTGAACAAGATGCTATTCAGGCATATAACAAGGCTTTCTGAGCCTCAGGACAGTTCTCATAGTACAAAACAAGTGGGACACAAAAAGTGGGTGAAGAAGCCAAGGGTGAACTGGGATGGGATAAAGCAGGAGGAAGATTTAAGAAGGAAATGAATGTTGACTGAAGAGCAGAATTACAAGGGGGAGGGGAGTTCTTTGCTACTTTTGTTTTTTTAAAGTTCTTCTCCATCCAGGGAAAAAAAGCGTCGTTACTTATCAGTAAGTGCAGAGATTTAAGATGGTTGCTGATGCAGATTCCCTAAAAGGGCCATGTCTCATATCAGGCACTTGAGCATACTCTGGAAAGCCTTCTTCTTAGACATGTCATTTTTTTGTTTTCTGGGGTTGGAGGGAAAGACTCGCATCTGCCTGCCTAGGGCCTGGTGTTGCACAGGGCTTTCTAACCAAGTCCTCTGAAAAGTTATGCATGTCCAACAGTGGCTGAACTTTGCTCATTCCTGATCATGGTCATGTTAAAGAAGGAATTAGAAGAGGGGAGGAAAGAGAAAGCCTGTTTTGTTTTGTTTTTTTTTTCCCCTCAGTTTTCCCATTTGGATGTTCTTGTATATAATTACAGTTCCCCAGAAAACCTCCTTTTCCAACCACTGGGCCTATAAAGACAGGTGTACAGGAGTCATTGGCCTGCCTGCCAGAGGAGGCTATAAAAACCACAAGATGGACCTGTGCGACAGAAGCTTGATAAGGGGAAGGGGGAATAATTCATGGTAGGCACTGGAGTGCAGAGGATGAGGAATGACATACACGTGTCCTAGTACTGAAGGACCATGAGGACTAAAGGAGCAGAAAGGGTCGTTTCTTGTAGGGACAGAGAAAAGAAAGGGAGGACAGAAGTGGGAGGAGGAGCTGGCAGGAGAACAGAGGCATGAGACTACCTATGGTCAGAGCAGAAGTCCTACGAGTAACATATTTGGAGTCCAAGTTTGCTTGGTTATGCTTCTTGGACCTGAATCAGATGCAGTTTCTCCATATCTGGTACCACATGTTGCTCCTGTGGGGAGCCTGAGCTGGACTAGCCACCTCTGCGATGCTGCTGGGGGACGATGGAAACCCCCAGACCTGAACGCCAGTGTAATGGTGCACAGGCTCAGATGTGGTACTGCCACAAAGCAGAACCAATCCCTCAAAGTAGGAGAGGTTGATTTTGCTTTTGTGGTCACTAGTAAGTTCAGCAAGCAGAAAAGGCTATGCAGGCTGCCTGCCAGTGACCAGCAGTTTCCAGAACCGTACCTCAGAAGATCTCTAAGGGGCAAGGGCAATTCATGCCAGGCAGCTTCTGTGAAAGCGCTCATTTGTCTGGCAGTGAAATCCTAAATTTCTCTGGTGGGTGAACTGTCTGACCAATGAGGGGTTAAAGGCTTACTTGTTGCTTTGCAAAGTGCAGGTTTGAGTATTCAGACTGCACAGAGGTAACAGCTCCAGGTAAAATTTGAAAAGGTAACTGTGTGCTTTTTACTGTGACCAACACATGGCATTCAAACATGGACAGTGCTTGGGGACTGGAAAGGAATTATGCAAAAACAAGCAGGATCCTTTTTTTTCTTTTTTATTTCTTTATAAAGAAAGGAAAGGATGGGCATGCCAAGCCAAAACGGCAGAGTACAGACAAAGGTGAGCACTGAGGCTTCTCCTCGGGGGCCATCCACAGTAAACTCTTGCCCTGGTAGAGTACAGATCCCCATCCCTCCTGCCAGGAGGGACCCAGAACGAAGCCAGCCCTTCTGCACAATCACAACTCTTTGAAGTTAGTCTGCAGTTTCACAAAACCATCAGCCCACGTCAGGGTGGGGCAGCAGCAGCTGAGGCCAGCAACAGTAGCAGCAGCAACAGTGGATACAGTGCACAGAAAAAAGGGAGCAAAGAGCTTATTTGCAAACAGTTGTAGGTAACAATATAGAAAGTCCAAAGATCATCATTCTGCTATAAAAATATTACACTTCATAAAACCATGTACTATAAAAAAAATCTATTCAGAAACGCTGGTAAACATAATAAATATCTGTACACCGGCTGCCCTTTTCATACAGGAAACGTAAAAAGCATGAGCCTCAGAAATCATCGTTTGTAAACATGAATATGGAGCCTGTAAACAAAGTGCTAGATCATGGTTCATATTTTGTCAAATTCATTTAATACTACCTAAGTAAACCCCTTGCACACGTCTTCACCTAATGATCAGACTCCACCACTGCGACAGGAAAGAGGACCCTGCTCTGAGCTGTCCCCCTCCTTTCACTGAAGGTGCATAGAGGTTAAGGAACTAATACAACAAGAGTGAAGGAGGCAAGATTTGGCTCTGTGTAGCAAATCAGAAACAATCTTTTAGCAACTGGTTTTCATTTTCTGCACTTCAAATGCTTATTTCCAGCCTCTCCTTTCAAAATCTGCCTTTATCAAAGAGGGCATGCATTTTCTTCATTTGCCTTTCAGGCTACAGCGTCTCTGAAAACTATGACCATAACATCCATTTAGGAGACATAACGGAGCACAAATTGACTCTGTAACTACATATACCAAAGCAAGAAGCAGTGGTTGTACAGTTCAGCACTGAACATCACAGTTTACACAACACAGGCTCATGCAAAGGGCCAAATTCTTAATTTTAGACTCTAAACTTTGGGCTGCAAAACATTTCCATGTGCAAGCCTGTACTGACATGCATGATCAGACGCCTGGTTAGCTGGCTGACATGCACGTGTTGTCATGTAGTTGCACATGGAAATACAAGGTCTAGGCTCACAAAACTTATGAATATATTTTAGCTAAAATTTGTCTCTAAGAAGTATTGTGACTTTATTTGCTCTGTAACATTCTTGTTCTGCAGAGGCTTCTACACACCCATCGCCTAAATACTGAGAATTTTGGTTCTGTGCACAGTGAGAACCTTACTTTTAACTTCACTTTATCTTCTGAGTTTAAACACTCAAATTTTTGCTAATTTTCAGAATATGAGAGGATGTGCAATTGTTGCTTGTGTCTGTTATGGGCAGACATGGAGGAGGGAGCATGGAACTGTGTTCACACAGGAACTGAGGTACCAGAAGCAGTTTAGCTGCAATGCCTCGGGGCAATACAGGGTTTTAGGAGCAGGGTCAGCTAAGAGGTAAGAATACACACTTCTAAAGGATTATGAAGTAAACTTCAAAAGAGAAGAAAATGGGATTGCACATTTTCCTTTTTTTATGAACTATATTAAAACATCTTATTAACATTATTTTAGGCCTTTTTACTTTAATGTAAGGAATATCTGAAGTGGTTAGCCCAGTTGTGCTGCTTGCCTGTGTTTTAGGATTCAGATATGTGACCTTGGAGCTTATGTGGCTCTTGTTTAAATGTGCCATCTACAGATGTTCAACAAGAGAACTTTGCTTCTAAATATTTGCTTTGGCAATTTTGCTACACACATCTTAAGACAGAGCTTCAAAACACCTGAATGAAAATAATTTTCCAGTGAAAGCTAAGATATTTTTTTTTCTGCTACAGTACTCTGCTCTATCTTCCATGTTTGTCTGCCTTACTCCTACTAGGATCTAGAAAGCTGTGGCACTCCACAAAATCATGAATTTCCTCTGTAAAAATGGGTGATATAAAAACAAACCCCGGGATTTTTTCTATCCTCTTTATAAAGTCAACAGTGGCAAAAATACACAAAATCAACATTATTTCCCCATGGCATGTCATCTGTGACCCTACACCTTCTGGTTACAGGGAGTTTATATGAACTTGTGGTGAATTTTCAGAAACCTGGACTTGCACAGCTTGGCACTGGTAATCTGCTGCTGTACAAACATACTGTCATTTATCGTCTTGACTCTGAGACACACCTGGGCTCAGCTCAGCATAACTCAGAAACAGAGGGACAGAGGTGACACTGAAGTTGTAGCCACACCAACGTGTTGACAGCACTGCTGTCAAAAAAGATGCTGTTGCCTTCCTCTGTCCCCAGCCACTTGTTCTGACGCACAAACATTTGCTTTGACCCATGGTGACCTGGATAAGGGAGGTGTGAAGGACAGATGAGCAGCTGAGCTCAAAAGAACGTGACTGCCTGCCTCTTTTAGCATCAGCACTTGCATATGCTCGTGTAAATTCTGCAGACTGGAGGCATAAGAAACCCTTGTGGTACTCGTGGTTTAGGGGATGATCCAAGCCCTGGCATAATTCATATCATAGTCACACAGTAATTGCAATACTTGACCAAGGTTCAGGTGTATTTGGATGTACCAGAGCTGGGTAGAAGTTGTTAGAGAGAGCACTGCACTAGGCAGGCAAAACCAGCCTGTCCCTTAAAGATCTGCATACTGATTGCTCATAGAGTCTGATCTACCCTGTAAGACAACAGATTTATTGTCCCTTTCAAACTCAGTCCAAAACCTATTCAACCAGAAGTTTGGCTGAAGAGTTCCAATACACACAATCTGTACTTTGTAAGAGTGTGACAGGCAACATCATGTCATGACATCACGTCACACAAGACATGCTTCTCCTAGCTCTCTGTGCCTGGGTTATCTGCAGTACTGAGGGCTGTCCCAGGCAGCTGCTGAAGATGATTTTCTGGAGAAGCAAACCAAAATCTATTGTCAGATGGACTCTTTTCTTCCAGATGTAGAGACAGATTACAAAGTGTCTGTAAGGGTCAGCTGTGGTTTGCTGAAAAAGTCAGGCTTTATAAATGCTATTTGCTGTTAAAACTTGCTTAGAAAAAATTAAACAGATTTTAAACAAGTAAAAATTCATGGGGCACTGGGGGCAGGGGTCAGCTCTCCCTCTGAGCAGCATCTCCCACACCACTGCCATATACACAAGCTGTGGTGCTGTATAGGAACTGGGGTAACTCTTCCCATGATCTTCTTCATCAGGGCCATTTGGCTTCAAAGTCCTGGAGCTGCAGAGGTGGGGTCCAGCTCTGCGAAGTATGGGGAGATGCTTCCTCCCTGCTGTGCCGACTCCCCTCTACTGAGCTGAATGCCAGCTTTTGAAGTGGCTCTCCAGATGAGCTGAGTATGTCTGTGACAGATAGTTTAGCATGCCTTGGACAGTCATTGCTTTGCGCACCTTGATGGTTCAAAAATGTAACTATACTATTTGTAATAGCCTAAGGCACTAGATCACGTTGTGAACTAATAACCCTCAAGATGGTATGATCTAATTCAAAGTGATTTTTAGGCTTTCAGGAGTTAAACATAACATTTAGTAAAAGTCGCTTAAGATGAAAGAGAGAGAGAGTGTGAGAGGCTAAGCCTTTTTCAGTTAAGTTTTCTCCTAGAAAGAATAAATGCTTATTGCTGAGCTATACTGTAGCAAGGAGTCTGGAAAGGAGATACTGGTATAAAAGCAGCTGTAGCAGTAATTAGGCCATGGCCATGCATCTGTGCCTGGATCCAGCTGGGCCAGGGGAAGCGGCGGGTGCTATCAGTCTGAAATAACGAGTGCCAATGGCATATTCCTCCCCCTCTGCCAGGAGTGACCATCTTTACTGAGGGATGCTCTTGCATTTCAGTCCAAGTGAGCTGAATCAGCAAGACTGACAGTGGAAATGGTTTAATTGGGTTCATCTTGACTGAAACAGGTCAGAAAACCCTCAGAAGAGCACCTCCCATAGCAAGCCTGGGGAATGGGTGCTGATCTGCCTTGGGGGTGCACAGGGATGCACAGCTGGGACAGAGGGGAGGCTGGACAGGACAGCTTCTTCCATGGGTGGGAACAGCCACCTATCCACACCCAGAGCAACCACTACCATTTTCAATGACAGATTTTCAAGAACGTCGCAGACAAAACTCTTCTGAGTATCACCTTAAGCACTGACTACAATTCTATCCTCATTTGGACAAGATGGGACAGAACTTTTTTGTGTATGTA
Source organism: Strix aluco (assembly GCF_031877795.1). Classification (NCBI taxonomy): domain Eukaryota; kingdom Metazoa; phylum Chordata; class Aves; order Strigiformes; family Strigidae; genus Strix; species Strix aluco. The sequence continues at coordinate 53,525,138 of NC_133933.1, read as the reverse complement.
TTCACATATACACACACATGTGCATATGTCTGGATGCACCGGCAACAAAATCTTAATAAGCAAACTCCATTATATGTAATTTATAGGCTTATAAAGTAATCAGTGAGCATCAACATATGATACATGTTGATGTCTCTATGTGGTCTAAACCTTGTATGGTAAACCTTGTATGGTAAATGGGTGATAGCTGGTGGGTTAGAAAGAGCTAAATCAGGAAGAGATTCAAACCATTAAACTTTGGAAAGAGCAACATCCTGTAAGCTTGGCCTACAATAATATTCAGATGAGAAAAGTGCTCAAAGAATTAAGACTGAGTGTATCAAGAGGGATTTAGACTGTTTCCATGGCTGTGAAAAGAAAGCAGACTGAAGCAATGAAAGATGACCAGGAAATCTCAGGGGGAGACAAAAACTGTACATAATATTTACAACACTCTTCCTGCCCATATAAAATACAATTACACTGACCATTAAAAATATATTTTGTTGAAACAGAACAAATCATCTGGGACCCCAGAAAATCCAGCTCTCCCTCCAGGTTGCCGTTAGTATCCTTGAGCCCACCTTGCCTTCTTCCAGGATAGAAGTCACTTCCAGAGAAACAAGGCCTGGCCAGAGCGTTTCTGCATCAGCCAGGATATCCCCTGTCTGTGGACTTGCCTCACAGTGTGATGCTAGCAGAAATAAATGAGACAACTTCTAATAAGAAGAAAAGTGTAAAGGCAGGAAGAAGCTGATACTGAGCACAGCGTGGCCAGAGGAGAGAATGAGGGCTGCTGTGTATATAACCACAGACACATACCTGTGCATGTTTGCACATATCAGTCCAAGCCAATTCAGCCACTGTGTGAAGTTTCACAGCATTGTTTATTCTGGAAAAGAGAAGGGCTTCAAGGAGAGCTGCTTTGCAGCAGTCCTCTGTGCACAGCACATAAACCTGAACATTAAATATTGGTTTAAATTATTAAGAATAAATTTAAATTGAAAAATAGACTAATGCAAACAAACAAATTTCAGTCAACATTGGAACAGAGCTAGTTTTAGGAAGCATATTGCTATAGCAAATGCAACTCCTTGTTCCTTTGGACAGTCTGAGGCAACGATCTGGTAACTCCAGTCCAGCACCAAGATGCACATACTACCCAGCAAGGAAACATTACCATCTCTAGCATATGAAGCTCCATGTTCACATTTTTCTCTTCTTCCCATCACAACAAAAAAAAAGCCAACATAGCGGATTAGCTTTTCCCACAAAGCATCTGAAGCGACAAAATTTACTTGGAAAATAAAAATTAACAAAAGCAGTACAAAGAAGAATCCTGGTCAGCTTGTGACCACCATAAACCAAGACGGGTAAGAAAAAGAATAAAAAAATAGTTCACATCCGGCACCACAAACCTTGCTCACTTTCTACGAAATCAGGGAATGAGAAAAAAGGTCCATTTTGCTGAGACCATTTCAATAAAGTTTTCTTTCCCTGAACCTGGAAAATCCAGGTATTAGGGTACAGAACTTTTGTTTTATATGTATATAAATACACATGTACATATTTATATAAATATAAAAGCAGAGCATCCTCCCATTTCTCCTCATAATTTATTATTATTAAAGCTTGTAACAGAGTTAGCTGGACTCTTCAGAAGTGGGTGCTCTCTGCACACACACAGCACAGGGAGTTTAGCTCTGCTAGTGCAGAACAGCCAGGAAGGGACATAAAATGTTGGGTGATGGAGGCAGATGTGGGTGAGCAGCCAGGAAAGGGCAGGGAGCAATGACTAGAAATGGCCTTGCTTGCTCCAGGGTGGCACTCTGGCCTGCCAGAGCCAGTCTCTGGGAGCAGACTCGGTGGCGGTGTACAAGGACAGCTGCACCAACCCACCCAGCCCCTCGGCAGCCCAGCCGCTCACCCAGCCTCTTCTGTACCAGCCACTGAAGAGGGACTGTCCCTCACTTTTAAAGGGAGTCCAAGTTTGTCCCCCAAGCATGTGTGTGTTAGTTCCCTTTGCAGTACTCTCCACCACACTGCCATGGGTCTTTTTGCCTACTGTGCTCAAAGTCACCCGTGCCTTTCCCTCCCTCTGCTTGGTTCCCCAGCCCCCTCACCTAGTCCTCCCAGACCTCCTGTTTGCTGGTCAAGATCAGACACCTTTTTCTCCCCTGATCCACAGGGTCCTACTCACACTGGTTTACGTTAATGCTTTCCCAGTCTCACAAGACCAAGTAATTTCCTCAGAGGACTGAGTTTCTCAGACATTTTCTGCTCTCACAGACCTCTGAGTAAGTCAGGGCTGGTGGCAGGTGTTCCTCAAGCAGTGCTGTCTTCATTCCAGAGAGAGCAGGGGCAAAGTGCAAAAGATTTCTTGAAATCAGAAGGTATTTCCACCACCAACAGCTCACTCTCCTTCATGTTGTATAGCACTTGTTTCAAGTAAGGTGTTATTCATGTGTCACTGCAGCCTTCACTCTTCCTGGGGTGAGTGGAGATCAGTAGGTGCCTACTGGTGAATAGCCAAGTCACTTCATCATGACACATGCTGGAACAGCTGAAAACATTCAAACCCAACTACGTTCTTCATAGCAAAAAGTGCTTTTCTTGAGAAACAAAATGAAAACAGTGTTCCCATGGAACATCTTCAGGACTCAAAAATAGTATTTCCTAGTGTGGGAAAGATGGAGCACACCTACTTTATTTAGCTTTATCTCAGTAAGGAAACATTGCTACTGGCAAAATTGGCACATCTTTGTGAAGTTGTTAAACTTGGGACCCTGGCTGGAATGTAAAAGAAATGACAGAGCAAAGGAGAACTTTGCCTTACGCTGGGCTTCTGCTAGTTCTGGCGATTTCATGTGCAGGTTGTCCAAAAAAGTTCTGCTAGCCAAGTAAAGATGAATTTCTCAAATAATAAACTGTGGGTTTTCAAAGAGGCCTTTTGGGGGTACTGCTACAACCTGGTAGAGGTAAGTCTTTTCATGCCCCGCCGCTGAGCCAGATTGGAGGACAATACAGGCTCCAGCTTTGGTGCCTGAGGTGCTCGGTTTAATGCAAAGTAAGTGGCTGCCATTGCACCCTGTAAAATAGAGAAAGAGAAAATGATGAAATTCAGTCCTTTGATGCTTTTCCCCTCCCTTCCCCTATTCAGTCCCCTGAAAAAATGGAAATGCATGGATGATTTCCATAAAATTATAACAACATTTAGGCTGGCAGACATCTGGGGTGTCTGATTCAAAGCGGTAGGTAGCAGTATGTGCACAGAATGCCACCAGGCCATTACAGGGCAGCTTGAAGTTAAAAATATAGAGCAGGTGACAGGTCAAAAATCTATACTGTTACTATAGTATATTAAATTTGGCCTGTGGGAAATAATCTTCCCAATTCCTCTATCGCTTTCCAGAATATTTGCACAAATGACAGCTCGGTCTGCAAGGAAAAAAGAGGCAGTGGTGTAGAATATACCTTCACCAGATGAACATCCTGTCTGCTGAGTTGGTTTTGAGATAGATACTCCCTGTTCACTATCCATGGATGTCTTAGGACTTGGACTGCTGTAAGGCGCTGATGGGGATCTACGTGAAGCATCTTAGATACAATGTCCTGGGTTTAAAAGGAAGAAAACAGTAAAAGGAAGAAAAAGTAATTCATAGCAGTACAGGTTTTACTAAGATCCCGGTGGCAGTGTCATCACCAGCATGTCCAATGGAGAGAAGGGTGTACTTTAGACATGCTTTATATTTTTTAAGTGTAAAATCTGATCTTCAAAATTTTCAAGTGTAATATTCAACTCTCAGTTGATAATTCAGTCAAAAGATAATGTGGAGGGTATTCAGCTTACTGAGTGAGTGTTACAGGTGACCTCGTAGGAGTGATAAAACTCCACCTACAGAGGACTCTATCTGGAGGCACCTCCTCACTGACTCCAAAGCATGCTTATAAAAGAAGCTTAGAATAGAAATTTAACATTCAGGAGGCTAAAATTCAATGAGATCAGTTCTACCACGTCTGAATGTTTTCATTTCAAAACTGGACATCTGATAAAAAATACACTGTGAGGCTCATAGGTGTTGGTACCAAGATTAATATGTTACTAGGATTGCTTGCAGTTTTGTGGTGGCATATATCAATGTTCTTCCATTGGATACTACCAGTTGCTAAAACTGAAATCTTTTGAAGGAATCTCTAAATCCTGTCAAAGTTTCTGATTAATGCCAGGCAACTGGAAGCTTGCCAGCTTTCCTGCCCATCTAACTGTCTCATAGACTAGTGCACAGTTTCATGCTCAAAAGACTCAGCACCAGATGAATTTTATATCCTGGGGTTTCCATGCTTTGTGATAGATGGGCAGCCTAAACTGTGAACTATACAGGAGTTAAAAATGCTGGTTTGTAAACTGCCTGCTCCCAGTTAACTTTGAGGAGCAAAAAGGTGATTCACATATAGGCCATACATTTGTGGCACTGACAACCCTACACTTTTAAAAGTTCAGTTGCACCAAAGAAGAGTTCTGTGCTATTTGAATCTCAAGAGCATTCACAACTGATGGTGCTATATTATGCTTTAGTTTAATGAAATAAACTACCAAAATTCCTGAAACACTATTTCATACAGAGTGGTAGAAACATAAAGAATTTAAGCTTTTATTTCACGAGGCACTGAAAAATAACCCTTCTGACTATCTTTCTCTTAAGTTTGTTACAACTGCAGACTGCAAGTTCGTTTCAGAGAATAAGAAAAAAATCTGAGAAAGTGTTCACTGACCTTTGCAGTGTCAGATACTGAATCCCAGTTTCCTCCTGTAAGTGCATATTTGCCACTGCCAATCCTGGCCAGAATCTCCTCTGGGGTGTCATCTGGTCCATTTGCAAAAGGAGTGAACCTATTTAAGAAAAGAAAAAAATACAGTGTAATTTGCAAGTATAGGATTTCTAGGATCTAATGCTAACTGCCCCTGATTACAACAGGAATTTGGTTCCAGAATGGACCACAGACATTGCTGCTTCATTTTCACTCAAACTATACAGTCCAGTGATTCCTCATATTAAGTTGTTCTGCAGAGGAAAAGACTGATTCCTTAATTGTTTTTTAAAATTTTTGTTCTGTTCTCATTTTTTAGGAATGAAATATTCTTTTTAAAAAATAGACAGGTTTTTACCTCTTTGATTGGTTTAACTCTGCTTTATTGCCAATAACAATAATTGATAATGCCAAGAAAGGATAAAAATAATAAAGGAGAAAAATAATAAAGGAGAAAAATTAGGATCTGAAACAGAAAAAAGGAAAAGAATCCTTTATAATCTATTTTACAATGTTTTATTAACGATGATATACAAGTCTGTTGGGCAAAACAAATGATCTGCACCCAGCTTTACAAAATTAGTGTCACATGCGGAGGGCACACCTTTTGTCTTCATAAACTGACAAAAAATAAAATTTTTCCAGCAGACTAAAATCTACCAGGCCAAATTTTACTTCTCAATCTTGAACAGCTGTGTAGGTTTAGAAGAAGAGGGCATTTGGGATTTGTATACCTTCCTTCCACCTTTCCCTTCTCTTCTGAAAACTTGCCAGAGTGATTTTTAGATTGTTAAACAGTTCGTTTGGCCACAGCTTCCTATCCCACATGGTTTCTAGTTGCAAATTCAATTCCTCATGCTGATTTTCTAATTTTCAAAAACATTTCAGACTTCACAGAAGTTCAGCCCAAAGAGATACGTAATATTATTCCAATCTATAACCATCAGGAGGGATGCACTAAGAGTTAAGGACTGGCTAAAACCCCGAGGTCTGTCACTACCTGCGTTAACAGGTTTATAGGCTTGTGCTCTTGTCCTGGGTGTCTGAGCCCTCTCTGCTCACAGTAATGATCACAGAATCATCTAGGTTGGAAAGGACCTTGTAAAACATCTAGTCCAACCATTAACCTAGCACTGACATTTCCCAACTACACCATATCCCTCAGCGCTATGTCAACCCAACTCTTAAACACCTCCAGGGATGGGGACTCCACCACCTCCCTGGGCAGCCCATTCCAACGCCTAACAACCCGTTCTGTAAAGAAATGCTTCCTAATATCCAGTCTAAACCTTCCCTGGTGCAACTTGAGGCCATTCCCTCTTGTCCTATCACTTGTTACTTGGTTAAAGAGACTCATCCCCAGCTCTCTGCAACCTCCTTCACGTAGTTGTAGAGGGCGATGAGGTCTCCCCTCAGCCTCCTCTTCTACAGACTAAACAACCCCAGTTCCCTCAGCCGCTCCTCGTACGACATGTGCTCCAGACCCTTCACCAGCTTCGTTGCCCTTCTTTGGACACGCTCGAGTAATTCAATGTCCTTTTTGTAGTGAGGGGCCCAAAACTGAACACAGTAATCGAGGTGCGGCCTCACCAGTGCCGAGTACAGGGGTAAGATCACTTCCCTGTCCCTGCTGGCCACGCTATTGCTGATACAAGCCAGGATACCATTGGCCTTCTTGGCCACCTGGGCACACTGCTGGCTCATGTTCAGCCGGCTGTCAATCAACACCCCCAGGTCCCTCTCTGACTGGCAGGTGTCCAGCCACTCCTCCCCAAGCCTGTAGCGCTGCTGGGGGTTGTTGTGGCCGAAGGGCAGAACCCGGCATTTGGCCTTATTGAAACTCCTACAGTTGGCCTTAGCCCATCGCTCCAGCCTGTCCAGGTCTCTCTGCAGAGCCTCCCTACCCTCGAGCAGATCAACACTCCCACCCAACTCGGTGTCATCTGCAAACTTACTGAGGGTGCACTCGATCTCCTCGTCTAGATCATCAATAAAGATGTTAAACAGGAGTGGCCCCAAAACCGAGCCCTGGGGGACACCACTCGTGACTGGCCACCAGCCGGATTTAACTCCATTCACCACAACTCTTTGGGCCCGGCCATCCAGCCAGTTTTCTACCCAGCAAATCGTGTGCCCATCCAAGCCTCGAGCAGCCAGTTTTGCCAGGAGAATGTTGTGGGAAATGGTGTCAAAGGCCTTACTTAAAGTCAAGGTAGACAACATCCACAGCCTTTCCCTCATCCAATAAGCAGGTCGCCCTGTTGTAGAAGGCGATCAAATTTGTCAAGCAAGACCTGCCTTTCATAAACCCATGCTGACTGGGCCTGATCATCTGGTTGTCCTGCATGTGTTGTGTGATGGTACTCTGGATGAGCTGCTCCATCAAGATAAAAGGAGAATAAAATCCTGGATGCAAACAATAGTCAGTTCCTACTAACTCTCCTCTGGTGAAGAAGAACAAGATCATCCCTAAATGCAGTGGTGGCACCTAAAAAGTCAGCACTTCTCAACTGTTTGCATTACTCTTATTTTCTCTTGTAAGTGCAGAAAAAAGTGAGATACAAGTTAATAGCACCTGTTGCCAAATTTCATACCCACTAAGTGGATTTCAGATTCAAATATATTTGGATTTTTTGACATTTAAAAAAGAAGCATTTTGAGTATAATCAGCTAAACAAATGTGACTGTGGGTAGTGTGTTGGTTTTGTCTTACTTATTCTGGTTTTGTATCACTGCAGATCTATGGCGTTAGACAAATAGAAACTGGTTTTTGGAGATCCCAGCAGACTGGGAGACTGCTCTAGAAAGTCACAATATCCTTCAGCTAATGGTGAACGCAATTGTACTCAGGAACAAAATAGATGGGATAGAAACTCCTTTTCTATAATCTGTGAGGCAAGACACACAAAAGAAAGGTAGGGTCCAACTCTTTGTTTTTTGTATAAATCTAGGAATGAATCCAAGCTTCTCGCCACAGCTGAATGATCATGAAGCAAATTAAAGAGCTGTGAGAGGTCATGGAAGATTTTCAAGCTGCACAAATGTGCACATACCATACTCTGAGAAATTAAATTCAGGGGCCTGGTAACTCCAGATTGGGTTTGTACACTGTGTTTCCCATTCACCCCAGCATATCTTATTCCTACCCTTCACTGCTTATTTCAATCTGTCTCTTTCTCTGGGTCTTCTTGTGTCAGTATTTAACTTTAGCCAACACATTAGTAGGGGTATTTTTGCCAAATACCCCCCAAAAGTTCCTGCTTCCTGTTGCTGTTCTTGCTGGTCTGTTAATTTACTTTCTGTCCTTTCTGCAGCATATTTTTCAAATAGCACCTGAAAACTATGTTTGGTGGGGTTTTTTAGCCTTTAAAGGTGCTCAGGAACCTCGATAAGAACAGTAGATGAAGAATGAAGCTGAAGAGAATGATTGTATTAACAGAAATGAATGAACATCCTTTTATGGATAAGGTGAACATGATATGGCTCTTTGTACTCCTATGCTCCTCTCCTAGTGTAAAACTTCTGCACTGCTTAAGTGGTGAGTGAGCCTTTTAGGAGTCTAGGTCTCAGAGCAGTTTACAGGCACAGGCTGATAAAAACCTAAACAACTTGTAAAGTATCAAAGATATTTATGTGTTCTGGAAAAACTTATTCTAATTCTAAGTCTTGGCATCTATTTTCTTGCCTCGTACAACTGAGCACATTTCTCAAAGGAGGCCAGGCAATTTGCCATCTCTATCTGTGAATCAGTGCTGAAGTGCTGAGCCCACTGGAGATTGTGGCTCCAGAAAAACCTGTTCACTCACCCTGCCAACATGGTATACAGTAGGATCCCCAGGCTCCAGATGTCACAGGCTGCATCGTAACCTTGGCGTTTAAGGACCTATGTGAAGGAAAGAGAAAGATGAAAATAGGTTAATCTGCATTCCTGAATTTTTAGCTTCTGATCTTCAAAAAGCATCGATTAGTGGTCGTATCTGTTTCCAGGGCTTAACTGCATATCTGGCTTGAACAGGTGGCTGCCTCAGGATCAAAATGTTCAGTAGTGGTGTGGAGCAAGGTGAAGCCCAGGCTGGAATGAGCTGGTTGGTGTTCAAGCCCAGCACATCTGTCACCTCCACAGTGACAGAGATGAGTGCAGTTTGTTGGAGGCTCTGGGAGCCTCTCTGACCATCTAACACAGCAAAACAGTCAACATTTCAGTGTTTTAAAATGTTTCTTAAAAAAAGTTTGTTAATACTTTGAAACATATCCTCCTAACATAAAAGTTACCAAGGACACTGTGAATGCAACCAGCATAGGGCTGAGCATGATAGGCATGTCTGAGCTCACTTTGGATTTGATACAACAAATGGATGCACACTAACACGTACCTAATGTCAGACTAGTAAAGATGCATGACAACTGCAAAGAAAACTAAAAGGCTTACTTACTTCTGTATTAAGAGAAGTTGCCACATTTAGACTGGACTTAACAGATTGCAGGCTAAAACTTGATCCCTTTTTCCTATGGGAAAAACAAGACCCATGGTACTCAGCAGAGATCTGACCACTAGGTTCAATATTGGTACAGGGTAACGAGTTATAGCAGTAAGGGTAAAATCTAGATTTCATTTATGCTAGTGCTTTCTAGAAGAAATGTCTATTTGAGTCAGTGCAGGTCCCAGTGAAAGTGAAGCCACTAACTGAGGCAGCATTGCTGAGATTAGGGGAAGAACTTCGTTTCTGTTTGGCTCAGAAAAGCTCAGGGACCACCTCCAGATCTTCCACTTGCTTGTAAAAGCAAACTACCCTTCTGTTTATTCAGTTCTGACATATAAGGAGAGTTTTGTCCCCTGCTGATGGATCAGTAGATACATTAATTTTTTGCAAAGCACATGAAAAAGGAATGTACAAATTCAGCAAGTCTTTCTCTGACCTGCAGCCTTATTACTAAGGAGTGATTTCAGCTATCTGAAGTCTATCACAGAAAGGACTGATAGGAAAAAAAAGTTTCAGAAAATCTTGCCTCAACGGATTTTACAAATGATGAGTGGTAAAGCAACCATCTGCCAAGTATGCTGCTGAGCGAACATTTGCTACCTGGAAAAAAAGCTACATTTACTCCTGTTGACAAAACTGATAAAATCCTACTTCTGCCTCTCTCTCCTGCACATCATATATACACTCTCTGGCTGTTTTGTTTGTTTCTGTTTCTTCAGTTTCTGCATTCATTTCCCCTCTATTAATGATAATTTTTATGGGAAAAACCTTTTTGCTATTTGACAAAGTCAGTTGCTTCTTGCTTCACCTGAGAGACTGAATATCCAACATTTATCTTTAGGTGTGGCCATTGTCCTTGCTTCTTTCATTGCCATCACTGTCTTCCTCCAATAACCAAGGACAGTCAAGTCCAAGGCAAATGTCAGAAAAATGGGGCAGTGATGATATTTAGTGGAGCAGGGTATTAAGCAAGTGGTTACACAGCCACTGTGATGGGCAGGTGTTGCTGTGTTCTATCATTCAGTTTGCAAGAACGCTGCTAGATAACAGGGACATTCACTCTGTGCCAGTGTCTAGGGAAAGCTTTGCTGGCAATTACTTTTTATTGACAGCAACTTCACCCCACAGATAACCACAGGATCTAGCAAGAGTTATCAGTTAGTGTCACCGCTATTTGAAAATGTATCCAGCAGGTCTGTGCAACTGTGGTTAAAGCAAGAACACTGAGCTGGCAGGAGTGTGGGAAACCTTGGCCAAAAAGATTAGTGTTTGATCTAGGGGGCAGATTTTATCAAAGAGTAACAGGCACGTGTGTTAGAAATAAATCAGTCAGGGAAAGAGCTTTGCAAAAGATGCAGTGGTGTCCTGCTCCAAAGGGTGCTGAAGAATTTACCACCCATGAAGGGGTTTAGGTCACCTCAAGAAATTTCTGGGATCTGAAATACAGGCAGGAGATGGCTCTTAGTGCCACAGATGGCAGGGTGTTGTGGTGACAAGGAACAAACTTCCTCTGGGTCCATCCAATTCTGATAATGGCTCAGATATTTATCCAACCCCCTTTTGTTTCTATAGGCTTCGATTTATTCGATTAACAATGTTACGAATATAGGCTTTTCTCAGTTGTGACACAATCAGGGATGTGTATGGGTATGACAGCGAATAAACAAGCTCATAATTCCAAATGCAAAAACAGTAGTTCTTCATGGATTTTGGAAGAAAACTGCAGAATAAAATATTTTTACTTTCTCCAGAAGTGCCCTGTCGCATCAGCAGGGAAATGGTGGGCTGCATTCTCCCTCTGGACCCGGCCTCGTTCTTCGCTCCCCGCTCGCAGCGCGACTCGCACCAGGTGGCAGCGCGTCCCCTGCCCGGAGAGCCTTCACCCCACTCCTGTGCTCAGCCGGACCCCGCGGGAAGGGCTTCCAAAATCAAGGAGGATCCAAGCGGTCAAACATATTCTTCCTCTGCCACTGTCCTCTTGTGCCATCAGCTCAGCTGACTTTCTGCCTTCTTGTTTACTTTCAAGGGTGTACGGCAGACGTCGCAGCGGGGCTCAGGCAGGGAACATGAAAGTCAAGTCCAGGCTGGAGGGCAGTATTACATCACAGGTAAAATGTGAAAGCACTTAAGGCTTTATGTAAGCTCTCTGCCAGTTCTGGTAATGTTTCAATTGATCTCCAGCGTCTCCTGCATTAGCAGGACCTGTCTTACTCATCACAAACGTCTGGGAGCGTGATTTCTGCTTTTGGTTCAAATCAGAATAGTCTGATCTGAAACTGCATTGGGCTGGCAATGTTTGTGATTACAAACACTATACAAAACAGCTCATCATGAAAAATAGCTACACCTATTTTAAGCACATTGTATCTTGGAGAAAATCTGGGTGCTTTAAATATTGAAAACATGATTATTTTTTTGGTTTAGAAATGCAACTGCTGTGGTGCCACAGAACTTTTTTTACATATTTGGATAAATTTTAAACAGCTCATTCTAGTTTCTAAAATGAAAACCCAACCAAACAGCAATAAAATAACAAACCAATCTGTCTTGGCAATGGAAGATTTTTTTCTGAAGAAAATCTGCTTTGAATTTATACTGCCCCAGCAATGGTGTCAATTTAACAAATTCTCCTTCTGATGCTAGAAGTCTGTGATTCCTGTAACTTTTAGTATCATGAAAGGCCCTTGTACAGAAAGATCATCCCATTTTTCTCTTCCCAGTTACATACCACTCAGATGAACATTGGATGGAGGACAGTTATGGGGAAGAAAAGATTGCTGAATGATACCAAGAGACAGTGGTATCTGACAGTAGAGGGCAGATGAAGTACTGAAAGGCAATAGTTTTGTATTTTTCTTATAAGGACCATAACAAGCAGAGGAAGACACACATTTGAAGTTGTGTATTGCAAATACTAAAATTTCTGATAAGCATCACTCCAAGAAATGGATGATTACCCAGGAAATTAACCTCCTGCTACTTCATTGGAAGGAAGCAGCTATGAACGTCTCAGGGGTCAAATACAGCAAACAGCCCAAACCATTCAAACAGCTGTGGGACCCAAACCCACTCCTGTGGGACTGCATGGAAGGAACAGCACTCGCCAGCAATGCAGAGCCACCTCTCTCTGCGCTTGGGGCAAGCTGTTTGGTCTGCCTCCATTTCCCTGTCTGTAAAAATGGGAAAGCAGCCCCTTCCTACATGCCCCATAACAGGGGGATTGGTACTAGGAAAGCCCAAGTGGAGAGACGTTACTTTAGCTCAGTGAAGTTAACAATAAAGCTCCCACTGATGTCAGCGTGGTAAGGATTTCATGCATGGATTTTTCTTTTGAGTCTTACTCCTGACATCAAGACTTTCCTCTTAAGCCTTATTCCGTTCTGACGCAGTGCACTAGAGGGGAAGCTGAGCAGAAGCAGCTACTGAAAAAAGAGTATTTATCCTAGTAATGAGCCAAGTCATTGTGTATGTCAGTCTGAGACAGATACTGACTTCCATCTGGAGAAAAACAACTGGCCTGACAAGACCAGGAATAGGAAACTTATGGTAACAGAGGCTGTGCAAGTGCCAGTAGCCTGGTTTCTGCCTTGCTCCTCTTGTAAAGGCATTGAGAAAAAGGGAAAGGGAAAAAGGACTGCTTCCTAGAACATGTTCATTACTCACGGCTTTGAAATGTGATCCTACCTCAGGGGCAACAAAGTTGGCTGTGTAGCAGGGAGTCATGAGCAGCCCGTTCTCCGCTCTCAGTTGCTTGGCAAACCCGAAGTCACAGATCCTGATGGAATCTGGGTTTCCTGACTCATCCATGTAGAGGATATTACTTGGCTTCAGATCTCGGTGCACCACCTTAACAAGAAAGCAATGAGTAACAAGTGAGGAGAGGTCAGGGAGCATCCAGGCTTGGCTGCCATTTCTGGTCTGCTGTTTGAGGTCGGTCAAGAGCTCATGCCTAAAATATTTAAGTTTTGGAGAAAAACTGCTTAAAAGCCTTGGGCAAATGAAGGGAAAAGAAATGTTAATGTCTCTTAAGATCAGAAAGAACACGTTTGACAGCCTCCGCTGGTGTATTAAGATGGAGGCTGCTGCTCGGTGGGGGGGTACCTTTCCTAGGGTGGTCAGAGGGGGTTGCTGTACAAACACCTTGGCGTCAGAGTCTCCTGGAACCTGATGGCCAGCTGAAAGGCAAAGAAGAAATCCTGTCTGTGGTGAGTTGACCCTGGCTGGATGTCAGGTGCCCACCAAAGCTGCTCTATCACTCCCCCTCCTCAACCGGACAGGGGAGAGAAAATATAACAAAAAGCTTGTGGACTAAGATAAGGACAGGGAGGGATCACATACAAATTACCATCATGGTCAAAACAGACTCAACTTGGGGAAAATGAATTACATTTATTATCAATCAAATCAGAGCAGGATAATGAGAAATAAAATCTAATCTTAAAAACACCTTCCCCCAGCCACCCCCCCCGCCCCTTCTTCCTGGGCTCAACTTCACTCCTGATTTTCTCTACCTCCTCCCCCTCAGCGGCTCAGGGGAGCAGGGGATGGAAGTTGCGGCCAGTTCATCACACTTTGTCTCTGCAGCTCCTTCCTCCTCAGGGGGAGAACTCCTCACACTCTTTCCCTGCTCCAACGTGGGTCCCTCCCATGGGGCTCAGTCCTTCAGGAACAGACTGCCCCAGTGTGGGTCTCCCACGGGGTCACAAGTCCTGACAGCAAACCTGCTCCAGTACGGGCTCCTCTCTCCACGGGGCCACAGGTCCTGCCAGGAGCCTGCTCCAGCGTGGGCTTGCCACGGGGTCACAGCCTCCTTCAGGGGCACCCACCTGCTCTGGTGTGGGGTCCTCCACGGGCTGCAGGTGGATCTCTGTTCCACCATGGACCTCCATGGGTGCAGGCGCACAGCCTGCCTCACCATGGGCTGCACCATGGGCTGCAGGGGAATCTCTGCTCTGGTGCCTGGAGCATGTCCTCCCCTTCTTCTTTACTGACCTTGGTGTCTGCAGGGTTGTTTCTCTCACATATTCTCACTCCTCTCTCTGCTGCAGGTTCCCCCAGCAGTTTTTTTCCCTTCTTAAATATGTTCTCACAGAGATGCTACCACCGTTGCTGATGGGCTCGGCCTTGGCCAGTGGCAGGTCTGTCTTGGAGCCGGCTGGCATTGGCTCTATCAGATGTATGGGAAGCTTCTAGCAGCTTCTCACAGGTTTTCCCTGTGGCCCCTGCTACCAAAACCTTGCCACGCAAACCCAATACAACCATCAGAGAAGGAAAGTGTGTAAGGGTCTTCTGGCGACTGCCCATGTGAGCGGCTCACACCTGAAGGGAGGGATCTTTTTTTCCTCATTTCAAAATGTATTCACAAAAATTCTTTCTGTAGACATGCAACTTTCAAGTGGCTGTGTGTTTTACCAGAGGTGCTGCATTTCAGTAGTGGGAAAACAACCTCCATTGGTTATAGCAGGACTGAAAACCTATCATGTAAACAAAAGTCCAAGCACAAAATGCACTTGTTTTAACCATGAAACAGAAAAAGCAGCAAATATTTGACTAGTCATTCAAACTGCTTGTCCCCGAAAAGTGGAAAAGGAGAGGTTTTCAAAGCGCCATATATAGAAAGCTTAGATTTTAAAAGCCAGCTCTTTAACAGCATGTCAGAAACCTTTCTCATCAGCTGCTCAAACCACTATTTTGTTTGGAAAGCCGAGCATTTGATTTTCTGCTTATCTGCTGATTCAGCTACCCTGTTTTAAATTCTGTTAAAAAGATCAGCTACTGCAATAATGACTGTGATAAAAAGTAAACAGCTAATACCTCAACAAGGTACATGAACTTGAAAATCAGTGTAATTTGGGGATGAAAATACCACTTCAACATACTGCAGTTCAGTTGGCTAAAAAGTCCATGACCCTATTTCGCAAATGAAATGTAATTATAAATATGGAGAAATATTTTTTTAAAAAATGTATTTACATTTCAGAGAAGCAAAATCACAGCTATTTGCTTTTTCTAAAAGTCCTTTTTTAAGAAGGCTGATGCAGATAGCCCAAAAAGCAATGCTTACACCCTGAGAGTGCAGGTAGTCCACAGTCCTGGTGATGGTGCACAGCACAGCGCTGGCCTCTCTCTCTGAGAAACACTTCTGCCGAAGAATGCGGTCCAGGAGTTCACCTCCCCGCATCAGCTCCATCACCAAGTACACATATTTCCCATCATCATAGACCTGGAAGAGTAATAGAATAAATATATATTTTGGATCCATTAACTTGGTGACAGTTAGTCCTTTAATCACAGTGTTGGCTTGCTTGTGTGAGATGTTGCAAGAAGAAAATGTCAGCTAACGTGTGGGAAATGTGCTTATTATGCTTAACAACAGAAAAGGAAACCGTATAAAATGACTTAATCATTACTTTTTTCTCATGTCTGTGGCAGCTTGCTGATTTGTCCACACAGAAATGCAGCTTTCCTGATCTGCTATCATGTCAGCAGAGTAGACCAAGCTGCTAAAAGCAGCATCACTTCACACAGCCTGAAATGTCTACTGGCTGTCACCCAAGCCTCCTTCGCAGTAGTGTTCTCTCTGCAGGGTAACATTTGCCATTTCAAATATCAATATTTCGCTTTGACTCATGATCAGCTAAATGAACTGTATTATACTGTTGGCCAAGACCTGCTTTCAATTATATCATATAGTTTATATTTGTAATTCTGGTGAATATATTGTTGACATCAGCTGCAAGGTGTTTTTACCTTCAACATCAATTGCATGGGGTAAAAGAATTTTTTTTGTCTAAACTGGAAGATGGCCATTTTCATGTCATAATCCTTTATCTGGACTGCAATAATAGACAGTGTTACAGTCATCAATGCTAAATGATTTTGGAAACGAATATAAAACCTTTTTCGCACAGATTTTAAGACACTCTTTAACACCTAGGAATTAGGTGAGACTTTCCTGTGGGCATGTGATTGGAAACTTTTTATATACTTCTCTAAGGTCCGAACTGTAACCTACTGGCCACGGACACCAGTAGGATTTTGTTCCGTAAATTCAGAATTTGACATAGTGTGGACAATCCTAGGTGAGACTGCAGGCAGTGTAAGTAAAACATCTCCGGCTAAAGGTCATACCACATGTAAGCATAGTGAGGACTCTTCTTCATGTGAAATGCTGAAGAAAGATATCTTCATATCTTCTCAGGCTGCTTGAGTAGAAGGTAAATACTCCCTGACATTAAAACACTATTGAGGGAAACCCTAGTGACTTTGTGAGCTCTCCTCTACCCAACAAAGCAGATACCAGAGGCCATATGGGAATGGCTGCTGCTCATGAAAGAGTAGCCCTGCCCAGCAGCACCACTGTGCATGCCCAGCAACTTGCTCCAAAACACCCAACAAGGTGTTTCTGAAACTTCTGAAAACTTCTGAAAAGTGATGCAAAACCAAACACATTTTGTTGTTCTCCAGCACTGTGCCCCTTTGCTTTTATCTGCAGTTGGTTAGACAATAATTGGAGAATGTATAACCTGATCAGGCTTTTCAACTGCTATCCAGGAATTTCTTAAGTCACATTTTTTTCCTTAATTTCAATGGGTCTGACTTTAGCTCTGACCATCAACTGAAGAATTTTACAGACACAGAGTAGAAGGTGAGCCTGACCATAAGGTGAAAATCATTTAATGCTGAAGTGCTCAAAGACTACTCACATCTTTAAGAGTAATGATGTTTGGATGCTGTCCATATCGCAAGAGGATCTCAATTTCTTCTGAGGGGTCTCTCTTGCTCTTATCAATTATCTGGAATAAATGAAGCACAGTGTAGTAAGATACTGGCTAGCAGCACTAAGCAAAAAACAAGCAATTTTTACAGTTTAAACAAATCAGTACTTAAAATTCTTCTAGTAATCATTATTCTAGGAGAGGACAGCTCAAACCCTGCAAATGAGAGCCACGCTGACTATATGCCAAAGCAGATGGAGCAATAATTAGTTCAGATTCTGAAGGCGTAGGCCTGTTTTTTTGATGCCTACAGTTTTGTTTGCCCATAAATAATGGCAGTTATAAGAAGTATCATTTAGAAATCAAACAACCTGGAGAGTTTTAAAATAATAATAGTTTTAAAATTACCTCTGACATAAAAAATGGATACATTCATAATATTGGCATATACTTGCATATCTGCTGATAAATTAATAGAAATTACTTATCAGGTGGGTTTGTCAGAAATGAAGAAGTATAGACATCTACCATCAGGGCATATCTGACTTGAAGCTATTGGTAATCACCTGGCTCTTTGGGCCATGCTGTTGTAATGAAAAGAGAGTCGCCAGAGATTGCATTTGGCCATGTAACCAAACGCTGCCCATTCCTAAGCTAGAAAGAAATCTGCTCTATATATCACTTTTTTGTATTCAGCATCTTTTGCCTTATCAGGGAGTATAGTGAAACATTAAAACTTCTTAGTTTTATAGCAGCAGGGCTCAGAAAAAACATGACACCTGCTCTTAGAGAGCATCACTGCATGTAAAACCTGTTAGGATGGCACCAACTTCTCGTCAATGATTCTATTACATATATTTGGGATGTCAATCAAAGAGCTTTGATCATTTGCCCAGTTGAGAGCACTGATTAATGTTTCTCACTTTGCAGATTTAAGTGATAAACATGAAATAAGAAATAGCTATAAAAAAACCCAAGGGAGATCTCTGCATTTTGGAATCTCAAATGCAACTGCACAGGGAATGGCAGAAGACTTTCCACTAGAAACTCATTAGGAGTACAGTATTTTGGCACAATTTCTTATTGCTCGAGAACAGCACAGTACTTTGGAATAATAGGTTTACCGAAGAGGAATGGGTGCTTTTTCAGAAAATCATAATTCCATTATTGGCTTGGACTTCAAGGCTTCCAACCTTAAATGTGGTTAGCTCTAAGAACTAGGGACAGAGCACAGATTTAAAACAATGGTGTTTGCAGGGAAACAACTTTTTTAAAATCTCATTTGTTAATGAAGATAAATGACTGACTGCTTTTGCATGCATTTTTTATGACTTAATTATGGCGATACACATTTAAGTACATGTCTAGAATTTTATGCATCAGTTATAATAGTGCATACTTGAATACATATCAGAAGTTTTGTAGTCATCATGACTGGCATGCATTGGCAGTGATAATAATGGTCAGTAGTTGTCCACGGTTGAAGTATGCATTTGAAACCATATCAGTTATTTGATTCTGAATTAATAGCAGTGTGACAAGTGAAGGTGCAACAGGGAGCTGATGCATGTAGATGGCTGTTGTCCACACTTGAACAAATGAAGGAAAAACCTCAAAAACAGGTGAGTTAAAAAATTCTAATAGCAATTTCTCCTTAGAATATACTGTTGTTCTCCCAGTTTAATTGAGACATTCTCAAAAAGCCAATGAAGCCCCGATTGAATGACTCCTCATAAATACAACCAAAGTGACTGAATGTGTCCCACTCAACCAGTAACTCTAACATATAAAAAGATCCTCATGGCCACTTCCTTGGCTAAATTAATATAGCTCTTGTCAAGTTAATGGAGTTACACACACATGCCCCTGTTAGGATCTGTCTGCCTTGTACAAACCAGCAGAATTTACTGCAGCAAGTACTACTACCACTGTGTGAAGTACTACTATCATATGGTACTGTAGCAAGCAATATATTCCAGATTCCTTTTCTGTTGTATTTTCCTGTGAAAGGAAATATCCAGAGCTACGGAAAATTTTAAGCATCTATTAATAATGCAGGACTATAAATGTATATATATGGCCTAAAAAAAATCTGAACTAAAAATAGTCTCAGCTATTGACACAAAGCTCAAAATAACATAACCTGAAGCAGTCTGCTCCTGATTTAGCAGCAACAGCAGTAGATGATATGTAATGCTTCTAATTCTCAATATGCTATATAAACATAAATTGCAAGACAGTGCTGCTAAATATGCATGCTTTTTGCTTTAATGTGTGCACAAGCTGTGATACAGTGATTAAATGGACAAGCTGCCCTAAGCCACACAAGAAAACATTGACAGAGCTGTGAAGGGACCTGCCAAATTCCTCTCAGTCCCTGTGCAGTCTGGTTGAACAGAGCAGAACCATTTTTTTCCTCCACAGTGAGAAGTTGTCACCCTGACAGTGCCTCTCTTCAGTGTGCCTGTGACTTCCACCTGGTCTGCAACTAATAAAGCAGCAAAGGAGGTGGCTGCTGCAACTTTCACAGAAATCTCTCTTCAGCTCAGACTGGCTGCAGTATGCAGAGTTTCTTCATTCACACGCTGCAATGGCCAAAGCAGCTCCTTAAATATGCCCCACAGCTCCACTCTGATACCTGATTCTCCTGGTCTTCCTCTTCAGAAATTGTTTCTGTGTGTTGTTAAACCCACACCAGATTTTCCAAAGATGGAAGTTGCTGTGTCAGGGTGGTTCAACCAGTGGTTGCTGCCTCCTTTTGCACTCAGAGAAGTCTGCATCACAACATGAGATGCTGCATCCCCAGAACACCTGCAAATCTTGGCCCAGCTTAGTGCCAAAATGAGCTGTGGTAAAATGCAGGCCCAGTGCTCCTTATCGAACAGAAGGGCTAAGGAAGATGCGTTGTGGACTTCCAGAGATATTCATAAGTAGTTCTGAGATTCTCAAAAAGTATCAGAATAAATGAATTAAATTATGTAAGTGAAAAGGCAGTGGTTTCACCAGACAGGTGTTAAATAAGAGCTTTCTGTGCAGCTGTACTTTCTGATTTTCAGTGAGTGTTGCTGTACATAACATGGAGAAGATGCATGCTCTGAGCACCTTGTGCAGATGTGGCAGGAGAGAGGCAGGACAGAGGCAGCCCCGGCATGGCACCCTCTGCACACTCTCCTCCCACTCACCATCCAGCTGCTGGGCTGTTTGGCCTCCTGGCAAAAGCACGTCTCTTCTGCTGTACCTGAGCAGTAACTCCTTTCTTCTCCAGACAGCAACACCCAGGCTGCTGGGCAGAGTCCAAAATCACTGCGAACACTTCATCCACAATGCTATGTTATCTACACACATATCCCCCTTCCTGGAGTGGATCAATGCCAAGATATATGAAGCAGCCTCGACTGTAATTTGAAAAGTGTTCACTGAGTGAGATTGCCAGAGAAGGTGAGGGAGGCGTTACAAAGTCTAACCGTGGTTGTACTCTACCTCCTGGAAACAAACCAAGGCACTCTTCTTGCTGGTCCTTTCCAGGGGGGACCTGGCAAGCATCTGCTGGCTCCTTGGGGCTGTGTTCCCACTGCACTGAGATCTGGTGCCCCCTGGGCTCTCCCAGAGTGGGGACACGGACGTTCTTTCCAGTGGGCTTTGATCGGCAGTGAACCACTACCAGAGCAGACACCCATACCAGGCACTTGACTTTCTTTTTCTGTGTTACTGTTTCTTACTCCTTCTCCTGCTTTAGAGTTTAATTATCTCTAATTTTAAAAGATCAGCTTTATTGTCAGTCCACCTCTGCATATGGAGAGGTTTTAGCTTTGTCCACTGAATTCAACCAGTGCAGATTGTGTACACCGGACAACAGCATACGTGGCACTTCACACACAACCAATGTAGCAGTTTGGTATGGTCCTCAATTTTAATACAACATCTCTCAGAGCTATGCTTTCAGGCTGCCCAGAGAGACCCCACAAAGATAGCCTGTTGTTGGCTACCCTGCTCCAATGAGGACCAAAGGCTCTGGATTGTTTTCTACCTATATACTGAAAGCTGCAATGCTAGAAAGAAAAAAAACATTTAATGTTACAGATTGGGATACAGGAACTGCTGTACTCTCATCAGACTTCCTACATGAGACCACACATGGCCACAGCATGTGACACAGTGTCTGCTCTTGTCAGAATTAATATTACTATTAATCAGTTAATTGTTTTCCTATCTAGTAGCTTTCAAGCTCTACTGTTGGATGCTGGCAAGCTAAATATGTCTGTCTGAATTTTAGATAGGCAATGACACTCTTAAACCCTGATTAAAAGCTGAGCAAAACTGTGTAATTTCTATACATCTTTTGTGGTAACAAAGAGCATTTACTACCCTGGTCACTCTGTTTCCTCTGAGACATTGTGTTTTGCATGAAGACAGACTCTTCTCTATTCCTCTCTGTGACAGCCCATGAACCTCCTGCAGCTCTTCCTGTGCAAGGAATCATGTCTTTTCTTTAGGAAATTCATTTTGATTTGAACTCAACTAAAATGCCTACATAAACACCCGCTGTTACAAAATTAAGGAAAGATTTTCTCTGCTACTAGTCCTGAGGTTTTGAGTAATATGCAATTATGCTACTTCTCTATTTCTCTCTGTAGATATGTGGTGAAGAACACCAACTCAGAAAGTCATTATAATGTATAAATAACTTAACTGAAAACGTAGCAAGAGATCTGTTGTATTTTGGCAGAGAAGAGCTATGAAGCACAGGGCTCTTCTATTGTCCTTTGGAAAAATAAGAAACCGAGCCATTCAACAAACAGACTTTTCTCTATGTATTGGACACTCAGGAATTGCTTAGAAA
This sequence comes from Strix aluco, assembly GCF_031877795.1. Classification (NCBI taxonomy): domain Eukaryota; kingdom Metazoa; phylum Chordata; class Aves; order Strigiformes; family Strigidae; genus Strix; species Strix aluco. The sequence continues at coordinate 53,503,311 of NC_133933.1, read as the reverse complement.
CTCATCTGTATTAAACAGTGGGTGAAACAATTCCAGAGTAAAATGAGCTCAGCATATGCAATAGCATCCTTTGTTCTAATAGGAGACTTGTTTGTTCTTTGACTATCACATCCTTTGTGTATTTTACTGACTAGCTGAAAGAAAAGGTGCATTTTCTTCAGCGGAATTTAGGGCAAGAACCTCATGATATTTTAAAATGAGTAAAACTCCATCAGAGGACAATGCTGAACTGTATCAAGGAAGAAAGGATCAGGAGAGAATACTTTCAGAATCCTAATTAAGGTGTCTGGCCAGTTTTTGTAAGTCCTACAAGTCTTTTGCATGGAAAAAAATCACCCGATTCTCCCTTACTAATGGGTTTTCAATGTCTTCAGCCTTGCCAGAGTGGACCGATGAGTATAAAAGAGAGTAGCAATACAGTTCTGTATTGATCTACAGCAACTACATAGACAGTATATATTTATATTTGCTTGTTACAGTTTTGTGAAGGTATTTGCGTGCCTCCAGCTGTGTAGATAAATTTCTTCTTCTGGATCTAGTTATGCCATTAGCAGATGTTACAGTCCTCAGCTGTTTGATACCACCTACCATCTGGGTCTTACAGCCTTCACAGCCCTGTCAAGGAAATGGTATGTGTGAGCACTCCCTAACCCGCTTTGGGCAGAATTAGCCCCGTTAATAGAAATTGCCTTTTCAAACAGCCGAAATTAACCTGAGTGACCTTGCATGAGGAGGACGGCTATTTTTCTTACATGGAGTTCTCCATCACTACGGTTGTGAGATTGGAAAAAGGCAGGAGGTAGGAGGTGACAATTTAACTGCCTTTGCTGTCTGAAAAATGAACAGCCTAAAGGAAAGGGTGAGAGAAAAGCAACAAAGTGAGAAGAAAGAAAAGAAACATCAGATGCACTGATGGGAAGAGCAGTGATATGGGCCTTAGGAGAAAGGATGGGGCTCTGGCCAGGCTAAGCTGGAGTTGGCAGTGAGGAAACTGCTGTCTGTTGTTGGGTCTTCCTGCGCTGGGGAGAAAGGACTTTGTGCATCTTCAATGAACAAACAAGACTGCACAAAAACATCTTCTCGGCTCTGACTTGATTTTTCCCCTTAAGTGAAACAAGACACAAAAGCTCTGTCTAATCACATCAGTCAAAATGGGCAATGGTAGCCCCTTCTTGGGAAAGTCAAGCTAAATGTACCTAATACTGGCACTGTGGTTTAACCCTTAACACTGTGGTGTGTGCCACTCACATGGACTGCAGCAAAAATTCTCCATTTTATTTTAATGGATTTATTTCACAACATCAACCACAAACATTGGGAGGCATTAAAGTACACCCTGCAGCCTGGGCACAGATAATAAGTAGGTTGTGGGGCTTTGACTGAGGAGCTTTGGTGGGTCGTGCTGCAGGGGCACAAGGCATAGCTCTCCTTGGCCGCCCTTTTTGCCCCCAGTCCCAAATTGGACCAGCGTCTGCCTTTTGTTCAACTGCCCCAAGTGACCTTTCCTAGCAGTTGAAACTGAGATACAAGCGTTTGAACCAAGGCAGCTGAGCCGCTGGTACAGTCCTAACCTGCTGCTCTGGCTACAGCAGCTGAAAGTCCAGCAGGTCCAGCAGACACATGGGCACTGCAATACCTTAACCAGACACAGCTGAGGCTGCCGGTGTGTTTAGACAGCGGAACTACCTAAAGAGCCTTTTGACCAGCACCAGGGAACTTACAATGTCTTTGTGGAAAAAGCATGAAGGAGAAAGAGAGCTTTATGCACTTTTTAAAGCTGCTTTATTTTTTATTACATACTTTGAAGTTTTTTCTAAAGCCTGTTTGGAGTGTAAGCACGGGTTAATCACATTTAAGAAGAGAGCCATATAACACCGTGTGATGCGATACTCCCTGTAGAAATTCTTTCCTTTTCTGGGAGAGGAGGTATGAGCAAAGGAAGAATTAATTTTGTGTCCCTTTGCACATTATGTCTACACCATATCTATGATATACTTGAAAATTCGGGGCACCACTGGTGGAACTGACTGTAGGTGGGACTCACATCCTTCTGAAGAAAGGAGGTGCAACAACATATGCAGAGATTTTAATCTGACAGTTTCATCTACGATATTAATTCCGATGAGAGTGTCACAGAGAGAGAGTTCTGCAGTTCTGTGCTGCTGGAAAATGTACAGGTTTCCATTCCAGTAATATTTACTACTAAAAATAAGCCCTATTCATGCCAAGCATCTATTTTAATTTGGTTCCTTTTTTGATGTGAAATTACTCAAGCTGGATGAAAATCGCCGCAGAAAGGCTAACATTATTTAAAAGGACATGGTATAATGTTACACTTAAGATGTCTCCAAGGAGAACTATTCCAAGCTTAATAGTTTCTGAGGGACTATTTGCTGTGCTATGAGTTTTGATTAGCTCTAGAGATTCATTCCCCCCATCCATGCTTAAATCTTTCATAAAAATAGTGAAATGCATATTAAAAGAAACAGGCCTAATTAGCAATACTTGCTAATAAAAAAACTTTTCTGAAATAAGCACTGCCCATCAGATCAAGCTGTGTGGGTGAGACATTAAACTTTCTACACACAGAGCATGCCCACTTGCTGCCACTGTTTGCTGACAGCACTCCTGTCAACTGCAATACTTATTAATTAGCATTTATACAGTAGCACACATTTGCTAAGCAACGCAGAAACATTAACAAATTTTGTTCCAATATCACCTGTGAAACACAAAAGCTCACTTCAGAGACATGTCTGCAGTTTCAGAGGCAGAACAGCTCAGTGGGAAAGGCTCTGTACTGTGTTTTAGTCTGCTCTGCTCAGACCTAGCACACATCCTTGGATCAGACTGATGAGTTTTCAGTCTGTAAAATGACTGCAGTGCTACTCCCACCTTCTTTTACAAAAAGCTTCAGGGATGGAAACCAGTATATCATACTCAGATCTTATAAAAGGGGAAAATTATTACATCAATATGGAAGACAAATACAAGAAACATGGCTTAAATGGCCCCAAAAGAGAAACAGAGCCACAAAGGTCCAAATTCTGTCCAAAATACTTAGTTATTTGGCAAGCAAGCTAGAGACGAGAAACATGATATTACTAAGCTGTAGAAAAACTGCTGCCTGATCCTAAGTCTCAGAAAAGATCTAGTTAGCAGTGAAATAGCATCATCTCACATTCTTCAGAGGCTCAGCCATGTGAAGGAGAGAGGCACTGTGAGCTTTGTGACCAAATGGGAAGGAGGCTGCAGGAATCCTTACATCAGAGGGGATGTACAACCACTGCACATCTAAGATTTGCTCTGAAGCTGAGTTTAAGAGGTGGTCTGCACATATTTCTCTATTTCTATCTGTCTCCTCTGTTTATTTTGTTAAGACTTAATCAGTGCCTTAATCCCATTTACCCAAAAAGCCACCAGCCAGCAATGGCTGCTACAAACAAGCTTGTTGCTTGTAGAAAGTGCTCAAGGCACTCCTGGCTTTCTGCCCTGCTTCCTCTCCCAAGTTCCTCGGGCAGAGCCTAGCACTCTGTACTGGCCCATCCTTTCTGAAGCTGTAGCTGCAGGGTCTTGCCTATTTGAGCAGTGCCTCCTTGGAGAACTGACTTATTTCTATGGGGGGAGTATCTGGCAGAAACCTGAACATGCTCAAATCACGACAATAGAAAAGTGAGACTCATTGAAGCTTTGCAGGTATTTGACTAAACCCGAATCTTAAAAAATGAGGACAGCATATAAAATATGCTACGTTGCCTCCTGCTGTGGTGAGTGAAATTGTACACAGCAGTCCCTGGGTCAGGCCCTTTGATGAAGTTGCTAAAAATGGGAAAACCAGGAAAACCTTCAAAATACTCTCACATATCAGACATAAGATCCTTACAGACAACTTTCTCCACTGCACTCCTTTGCTACTTCATCCATTTTACTGCAACTAATTTTATCTTTCCATCATATCTAGAGGACAGCAGTCCATGCTGTTTGTAAGCACTCTTACCATATCTGTCATGGATCCCAGTTGGAGTCTAGGGCTTTTCATGCTGGCTTCTTTGCAGAGCGCTCTGGAAAACAGCCTTTCCTATGCAAATCCAAAGCACAGAGATTTGAGCGTAAATCTGCTCTGAAGCCTGTATCTTCTGTGTGGCACCTTATTGCCTATTGAATCTGCTGGCACGCTACCGGCTTAAGTATCTTTCAGACAGTGAAAAACATCTTTTACTGAAGTGTCTGGACATCAGAATTTCCAGAATCTCAGCTTTATAAACCAAATTTCATGGGAGAACATGGTAAGTGTTCTCTGTAGTTTATCAGGGTTAAGAAGGGGTCTTATACCTCTAACTCTGCATTTTGTAAGGCTCCATTTCCATTAATATGACAGATCCAACTTCTTTGCATATGAGGGGGAGGACATCTTGGTCATCTTCTTGAAGCGTCTGTTTTACCAACTGCTCTCACCATCAGACTTTTTTTTTTCTGAAACTCCCTATTTTAGCTTCAAGACATTCTGTCTTGTCTTGCTGTCTTTAGCAGCCAAATGGTTGTCATCCGTCATTTATATCACCTAAGAGATATTTATAGATTTTGATTGTATCCCACTGGACTCTTGTCTGTCTTAACATCATATATATTTGTAGCTTTCTTGATAGAGCTTGCCTTGTAATTCTTTCATATTTTCTGCTATAGATTTCCTCTAATTTGTTTATATTCTATTTTAAACCATGGATACCAAAATAGCACATGGTCCCACAGGATTTAACAGTCCTACCCAGGTACTACAGGCAAAACCAACTTCTATGCAAGCATGTTAGTAAGACAGAAATCTATAGATTTGATTTTCAATTTCATTAATAAAACTTTAACTATACTAGCAACACTATGCAATGCTTGTCTGATGCTGGTATTCAGATCTTTCTATTTCCATCCTAAGAATTAATTGAGTATATTGCATTACATATCATTCAGGGAATGAAAGCAAATAAGAATGAAAATTTTTGGAGAGAGTGCAGAGATACTTTCTCTCAGTAAAATATTGGAAAGTATCTTTCAGAATCATCAGTATGATCTTGCAGAGACAAGACATACACTCCTCATAGATAATTTGATAAGCCATCTTGGGGAAGAGCCAGGACAGTTTTATGGAGTCATAGTTATCACTCCCATTTCCCTTCAGTTGGGTGGCAGGTTTTTTAATGGGTTTTCTTCACATCACATTATATTCTTCCTGATGCCATTCTCTCCCAGAGCGTGAGGTGTGATAGAGCCATACTCATATTCACGCAAACCTTACTGTAACAGCTACCCAGCAAAGAGTGGCATCCAGTCAAGAGGAGTTTGCGTGACTAGGGATCGAATGAGAACTGAGACAGGACCTCAACATCTGATCAATACCCATGCAGCCCATCTTCTCCCTTGCAGAATCCTGTTACTGCTCTGCTCCAGCAGCAGGTAACTTCTGCTAAATTTCACAGCTAAATTTAAAGAGGATACATTTATCAGTAGCTCTGACCCAGAGATCTCTGCACATACCCTGGGGCCTGACCCCTGTACCATGTTCTGGTGCAGGCAGAGGGAGGAAAGGTCAATCAGTGAATGGGTACCTGCTGGTGTTGACAAGCTGGCAGGCTCAGGGCCAAGAAATCTGCAGTTATCCAGCAAACCCATTGACTTGCCTATTAAAATACTGATATATTTATCCATGTTACACCAGACACTTGGTACCTCCCAGACAGACAAAAATAGACACAAATCCTCCCCTGAAAATTTCACAGTCTGTTTCACTTTAGAGGAAAGTCATTTTAGTGACTTTCTGTGGTTAAGGAGAAACAAATCTAAGCAAATGTCTCTAGCTCTACAGACACCTTAACTGTCAAGGAGACTTGATGACCTTTGGACTGATCTTTTTTCTTCTTTTTTTTTTTTCCTTTTCCTGTTTCATTAAATAAACCTACAAGTGCTCAGGAATCCTACTTTCTTTAAAAGAATTGCAAAAGAGTGCACCACACTGCAGTCAGTCTTAGAAGACTACCTTTTTTTTGTCATTCATGCTTTCTGCATTCAGCACTGAATTCCTGACATAACCATAATATAGGTTATGGAGAAAATATTTCAGAGCCAACTAAACAACCCTGTGTAAGATCCTGCCTTCAGACTAGCATGCTATTGTATCTACTTATGGCAACCACCTAAAAACAAGCAAACCAAGACCGTGAACATCAACGGAAGAGGAAAATGAAGTTTAAAGAACTTATGAAATAACTCTGGAATTCATATAGTTTTTGGTCACTATGTCACTCACCATTATTAGAAAATAAATAGAATTATATAGCAAGTCTGATTACACAGGCCTGCTAAAACCAGCTGTCACAAGTTACTGACATCTATTTATTGATAGCATGTTGACATCAGTTCACTGGTATCGCATTTTTATAGCTAATTAAAATGCACCTTCTCTCCAGTCTGCACATACCAAAACATGCCGAGATAGATGTACTTTCAGTGCTTCGTAATTACCAAAATTATATATGAACTGTAGGATTTACTAGGACTCTATCACAAACTAACCCTTATCCCAGAGGCAGATGTAGATGGCAAAATTTGGCTTTGTTCACAGCTGTGGAACATTTGGAGCCAAACAGCAGGCTAGCAGCTTAGAGAGATAGGAAAAAGTCATGAAATTCACAAGTGTTTCGAGATCCAAATTCCACTGTAATACTGGTACCTCCAAAATTGGACTTGTCACTTGGGACCATCTCTACTGCATGTTTTTCTTCTTCAAGGGAGGGAGAAATGTATACCCTGTCCTTTTACCCAGTTGTTCCCCCTAGCTCTAACAACATGGAAGGAATAAAAATCTATAAGGCTTAACCAGTAAGATATTCTTCTAACATGGAGAAGAAAACAGTTGGCATCAAAGCTGTTGAAGCTGGCCCCTATGCACACCCACCTCTGCAATGCTTGGAGTTACCATATTGGGAGTAGAACAGGCCATAGCACCAGCAGTTTCTACTTTGGCTGTTATCTACCAGCAATCTGTGCTGGGGGTAGAGTCAATCTAAGCAAAGAAACCTTTAGAAAAAGGGGGGTGCAATCAGGTCTTTTCAAACATACTTAATTTGGCATAAGTAAGAAACACATCTGAAAATCCAGCTTGAAAGCTTCACTACAAGTAAGGATCCAAACTTGAAGCCAGTGCAACGTTTTCAAGTAAAGAAAAACTTTTGGAATACACCAATTGCATCAAATCTCTTGCAGGTTTTGAAAAATCTGATTCACCAAGAACTCTGAACTGTAGCATTTCCTTTGTTTTACAAAAGAGAGCTCTTAATCTGTTTAGGCTTCCATTGTAGGCTTTCTTCCATCCACAGAAATCCCTCCCATCTGCTCTAGCATCATTCTTTTACTTAATTGACTTATTTTCTCTAGATACTGATGTGACTGAAATAGTTTGATCTGATTTTCCTTTGCTTCTGACCTCACTATTACATTTACACCCATGTGAAGCTTGTAATTGTGATCGACAGTGCCAGTTCCCTTTGTTATTAAAAATCATGATGCCTGCTGTAGTCAGGATGATCAATATTCTAACAGAAGAATCTGAGAGGTCTGTCAGAGGAGAAACACTCTTTTTCCCCAGCTGTCTTCTTTACACCAGAGTCTTATAAAGCATTCAGAAGAATGAACAATATATGTACTTGTATTTCATAACTATATTTGTTTTTCACTTGGGAAGAGATGGAAAAAAGATCTAAGAGTCAAATTTTAAAAGTACTTCAGAGTATGCACATGCAGTAGAACATGATATGATTTGCTAAACTAACATCTACCTGCACTGACCCAGGTAGGTGGCTACTAGTTTCAGGGTAGACTCAGTTTGCAGGAAATCTGGCTGTCTACAAGGTTTTCTGTTGCATGGTATTGAAATGCTTTGAAAAGTGGAGATGTAAGTCTGAATTCTTAAATATTGTATTTAGGAGCCTGAGGACACATCTAAAATAGATTTAGAGTTTATTATTAGCATTTCATTTTTACAGATGACACAGAACAGGGAACAGGTTGCAAGAAAATTCTCTTCTGCAGGTTCAGTGATTGGATTTACAAAGGTAGTTAGGCACCTAAAGGTGCAGAGAGGTGTCTATGGGGACTTCCAAAAGCACCCCAGTGAGTGATGTACCTAGTCTTACTGAACTCTGAAACAAGCGAAATTCTAGATCAGTTCAAGTGCTTTTACAACATCAGCAAAGAACTTTGCACTGCCAGACATCTAATTATCTCTATAAGATGGCCCCAAATTAGTTGCAGATGGCCAGCAAAAGGAAAAGGTATGAAATGTTTTGCATTTTAATATATATATTCTGCTTCTCAGCTAGGAAAGATTTTGTTTTTCTGTGTGGATTTTCTGGCTGTAGCTCTTGACTCAAGTTACTCTGTCTTGGTACTCTGCCGTCTCAGTATGGCACTACACAGCAATAGGAAATAAGGCCTGGTGAGTGGCAGTCTCCATGAAGAGATTATTTACCCAGAGACATGATGTGTTCCTTCCTGCGGTGATGCTACCACGTCATTTCCTTAACTCCTTCCCTGTCACTGGCTTCCGCTAGGGAAGTTTTAATGAGGTAATGCCAGGCAAATAGGGCTGCTGCCTATCATACAAACTATCACTGCAGATATGTTTTCCTGTGAATGTTATGTATTAGGGAGCACTGAGAAAATTATAGTTACTGGAAGAAATCAAAAGAGTCTAATTACAGTGATTTTTATAGAGAGGGTTAAAGGATGCATGTCAAAAGGGACTGATACATAATTATGATAATATCAGTTGCAACTCCTGTGCTACCTAATTACTTGAAATGGGTGGCATTGTGCAGTCTTTATGAAAGAGAGCTACTTTGATATAATCTACTAAATTGAAGCTACTAAATAGAAGCTACTAAATGATATAATCTTAATATGAAATAAAAATAAAATTGAAAGAAAAGTAAAATTAATATATTGGTTAGAATAATAATCAAAGAGCCAGCACTTGATGTGCTGGAAAGACAGTACCAACTGTCTCCAACCCCAAATCTGTGCTACACATTTGACTCACACTGTGTCAGAAATTGAGATGCTTCATGTGTTGCCTAAACTGGTAGTCAAAATCAAGATATATCGGCATGACAAGAAAAGAGTCGTAAGAAGTGGAGGAAGAAAGGAATAAAAAGAGGAAAGGTTAATAAAAATGAGAAAGAGCATAAACCTAGCAATGAAAGTGTTAAACTCTTCTGGAGTTTTGAGTCCCTCCACGTGTTGAGTTTGCTCTGGATCCTCTGAGGTACTCCAAAGCCCCAGTTGCTGAGTAGGTGCTGAATCCTCTTGGATTCAGGCACTGAGACATCTTAGAGGGCTGAGGTCTTTCTATTTTGGTTTCGTGCTGGCTGTATTACACTGTATTACACTGATAAAATTGTCAGCAATACTTGATAGAAATAAAATATTGAAGTTATTACTTTAACATACACTTTGTTCATCACAGATGTAATTTAATTACACAGAACTCATACCTACTATAACAATGACATCTGCTGACAAATGACCTGGACACTGGAAAAAATCTAATTCTGCGATTCATTAGAAATTAAAATCCTAGCATGTTCATGCACAAGCCCATGGAACTGTTAGTAGGTCCATGCTCCTAATTATGGTGTAGGCTAGAAAAATCAACCGTTATTTGAATAGTGACATCAACAGATTGTCAGTTATTAGTGGTTTCCTGATTTTTGTGGCCACCCTGAGGAGATACCAAAACTTTAGTGGATACTGCATTATCAAGAGTCTTGTAACGGAAAATAAGACTGAATAGAAGGTTTAATATTATTATATTGACTACCTGCAGCTCATTTATTTCATGGACTGCAGTCTGGATCACTTCTTTAAGTTTCCATCATCTCATTTAATAGCAAAGACACAATCTCATTTATAAGCTCAGTTTACATATCTTTTCTAAAGTTTTAAAACAAGAAAAGTAGAGTGGCAATTGGCTAGAATCCCTCATTTACTGCAAGTTTGGTAAATACATTTCTCTATGTATTGATTTCAAGGAGCTACTTTTTGTCTGCTGATTTAGGCAACCTGTTCCCAGAATGAAAGTATCTGACTTAACTGTCCGTGTCTTTTCAAATTCATTATACTAATTCCTCATTTAATCCAATGTTGTCTCTTTTTGGTACAAGAACAAAAACATGAAATACTTTTCTAACATATGAGTGTTTTAATTGCTACAACTTTTTCTTAAAGAAAAATGAATGTTTGGAACTCTTTCTCTGAGCTGTAATCTTGCAACCACTTGCCACATACACTGGCCTGTTCTGCCCTCTGTAATAGCTGCATACTGTTTATTCAATAGCATTTAATAGAGACTGTGACTTAGTCCTCTGAGCATGACCTTCCAAAGCAGTTCTGCTGAAGTTCTTCCCTATCAGAAAAGGTTCCTTCATACCTACATCCTAGCAGCTTCCTGGCCTCTGCAGCTGCGGTGACTCTGTTTTATGTAGTGTTGCTTGAAGTTCACTGACTTGTCCTTAATATCCAACTAAATTCCACAGAATTAATATTTTAAATCTCTGCTGAAGATTGCCTTTTGCTTCTTTGTGTAGCACGTTGGTGTTGAATGTCAAGGAGACAAAAGGAAATCTGAGTTTTTGAAAGGATCATGGTTTTCACTGACAAATCTAATTACAATACAAAGTGTCAGAAGTAAAGAACTTGATAAAGAAAAATAAAATACTATTTCAACTTTGCAAGCATTTTATATGTTATTGTTTATTTATGATGATTCAATGTAGGGTCTGTTAAAAATCTTATCTAGCTTGCAAGGCTGAAACGATTAGCAGAATTTCCATGCAACACTGTAAAGGTTTTTTCCATCTGGAAATTTTACTTGATGAGGTTAAGGTGTGAGAAATCATGTAAGGCTTACCATAAAATCTGCCATCTTCCAAAAGAAAGAAAAAAAAAAAGCAACATCGACCAAACAAGAAATAAGCCAACAAAATATCCACTGATTGCACTGCTGCCCAGGCTGGTAGAGCAGTCTCAACCACATTTCTGGCATTTACCAGAAAGCTTTCTTACCTTTACTGCAAACTCTGTTTCTGTAGCTTTATGAACGCATCTCTTGCACACTGAATAGGAGCCAATTCCTATGTCCTCCTTGATCTCGTATCCATCTGTAAAATGAATGTTGTTCCCATGTAACTGCTATAGGGAAAGACAAAAGAAACAAGGTCATCAGGACATGGCTATGTAAAAGCAAGGACTAGCCTCTAAAGGAAGTGCTTGATCTCATCTCCTTCACAGAGCTCTCTTGTCCTTAGGAGGTTTTCTATATCCAGTTTAAAAATCTGAAGTTCTACTTAAACGAGTGTGTCTCCTCCCTTTTCACCTTTTTTCAGTCTGAAAGATGGAGTTGTCCATGTAGAAGTAATGGCAAAAAAGCAGTGATTTTCTAAACTATAGAATGCAGACAATCACCTCCTATTAGAAATTCACAGGAAACTGTGGGCCCAAATCCCTTGACAAAGTCACATATCTTGACAGCATAAACTTAGTTCTAATTACTGAGGGGCCAGATGACTTATAAACTACTAATAGCTTCATAATCTTCAGAACAGATACCCCACATACGGGGTGTGCCTCCAGACCACTGGAGGTCTTGTCCAGGATACGCTTAATTATGATTTGTCTGTGAAAGAAAAGTTACTATTTTAAGCCAACCTAATTTAAGAAAATATATTACTAGTGAAAATAGTAGGAAAAGACTTCTAAATTTCTGATTTTATTTATGGAAGGGTACAGAATTAGCTATGGCATCATTAGTTCATATCCCCTTTGGAAAATGTCTGGGAAGGTGGATTGGTTAGATGGTGAAACCCAAATCAGAGGCCTTGCTGCAAATTCCATCCCAGGACTCAAGAAACGACCAGCAGCTCTTAAAAAACTGTCTAGGATCCTCTGTCTAAAAATGTCACCTCACTAGCAAAGTCCTCACAGAACCTTCTAAATTATAAGACATGCATATGTAAACATTCAATACATTTTTACAAAGCAAACCACAGCAATATATATGAAATTTCTGGGATGTAATTGTTTCGGTAACATTGTACTTACTGTTGCAGAAGAGAATCTTTAAGAATATGACATATTCTACTGTAAATTATTAAAATAGGGATGAAAACTATGAAAAGCACAGGCAGGGGCTCTCCCCTTGAGGCATGCACACCTCTGGTTGTGGGTAGAAGAGGAACTTTTTCCTTGTGGGAAAACTTGCTGCATCTTTGAGCAGCCCAGTTCTTTCTCCCAATTCTCTGTTCCTCTGATGTATTGAGCCATTTACAGCTATTTATTTCTGGTTTGAACTACAATAACTGGAGCGCATGTTGTAGGGGAATGGCAGCAAAGAACCAAGCATCTGGCAAATGTCCTTCCCTCATCAAGGGGCTCTGGGTTATGTGAGTATGCCCAGGCTCTCGTGCAATAGCAACAGGAACATGGTGGCCTCTTACATCCAGGGGCTTGGGCTGTGGGAGCCTACAGCAGTAGTTCATTAAGCCCCTTTGCCCATACAGACTGTATCATATAATCCAAGACAAAACTGTTGAGAATGACATGCATTCACTGAAAAAACAGCACTTCAACACCTGCCCTGTATGCACAACTGGAATAATGTTTCAGGTATTCAGAAGTACTTTTCATTTCAGTTGTGATAAGGTGAGATTCCTGTTTCCTTTGTAAAGGCTGCGGAGAATGTGAACTTAAAGATAAAAGCCTTTGGGAAAAAAATACTCATTTTCCACCTCCTACATGATGCATATAAACACCTCCTACCTACACTAGGTAGCTGTGAAATACCAGTGAGAATGCTGAGGCAGTTTAAATACACTATGCACATATGTATCTGCCTATCAAATGTGAAGTGTAATATCAGCATCAGTACCTGCACAATTGGATGGATGGTGATTTTGTGCAGATCTTGCTGTGCAGGCTCCTGCACCAAGTTAGAGGCAACGAAGCTGAACCCTCTGAAAAGGTGATGAGCATTGGCACTTGGAGGAACACCTGGGGAATCTGTAGGAGAGGGAGAAAATGACCTCATAAGGTGCACAAAAGGTCAGAAAGTAATAGCACAGTACCTGCAACAGACAGTCACCCCTGCCAGTCAACAGCAGATCCTGCTAAACTGGCAGACACACATGAATATAATCCACCTCTATATCAAGGCTTTGATGTGCCTTCTCCATCCCTTCCTCTGGATCTGAACAGTGCGGGGTACTGTTTGCAAGGATCTTTCGGATACAGAGGTTTTTTTCACAGTGCATATTCATTCTTAATCAAAGCACTGCCTGTGCCAGCAGTCCACACAAAGAGAGAAGGCACAGGATGGTAAGGCTAGGAGAAAGATGGATGGCTCAAGGCAGGGCACCCCTTTGGCTTAGCAGAGGTTCTCTAGGGAGTGGAAAAAAGCTGCAAAATGCTATATTTGTCCTTCACAGCACACCTTGACTACAGAAATTACAAAGGCTAAAGTGCTTTCTGGGTAATGTGCTATGTTGTGTGGGTCAGGAGAATGTAGAGGAGACAGAACCTGAGGCAGGTGTAAAAGCACGATGCCACAGTAGCAGTGGTTTTCAGTCTCATAAGGATCTTTCTGCAGTAGCTTTAGGAGCTGGGACCTATTCCTGGGAAGACGCTGGTTGACTTGTCCTCAGATGAACAAAATGGCTAGGAGTGTTTTAACTAACCTTCACGGAGATTTTCTCCCCACTCCTTCCCCTGACGTGGCAAATCCAAGGAAGGAACAACTGGAGATAAAAGAATCCTGAAATATTCTACCTTTTGAATGAAATAACTAGAGATCAGTTCCTGCTACCTATGCCACTGCTCAGTGAGAGAAACAGCCTGCCAAACTGAGAAGAGAAGAGTTGCACTTCACTTAAAATTCTGAAAAGCTTTAAAGAGATCTTTCTCCCCAGTTATGTTTTGCCCCAGGTATTTTCATAAACAAGTAAGAGTCACATTGCAAACCATTCTTGTAGCTGGCTGGGTATTATAGAACCTATAGTATTCAAATTTGCTCATTTGTTCTTTTTTTATTCCTTCCCCCCTGCCCTTCCTTCACATTTCTCGCAGTGCAAGATGTGATTTACCTTGGCAAGGTTACAAAGCCAAACTTCCTTTAGAAAGCTATCTCCTTTTACAAGTGTTTAAGTACCCAGTTGCACTAGAGTAAAGAAAATACATCCCCACTGGACCTTATATCTGACTCATCTACCTACACCATCAGCACCTCCCATTAGTGTGAAGGGCAATGGTGTGAAAGACTGAATACTGCTTGAGGTCCTGAAAATATGTGAGGACGTATCTCCTTGTGGGGACATTCCCTGTATAAATCTACTGGTCAACTGAACAGAAGATCTGAAGCCAGAATATGGTAAAAACAAATTATCTGCTCAGAAATAAACAAAACCGAGACTACAGTTAATTCTGTATCTCATTACAAAGCCACCTCAGCTTTGACAGGAGTCAGAAATAAGCACAGCAAGTCAGACCTCACTGCATGGTATGTGGAGAAGCTTGTCTTTTAGTAAAATGTCATGGGTTATTTGTTTATCTCAATGTACTGATGGGCACTCTCCTTGCAAATACACGGATGAATCACACCAGACCTCTTGCATCACTGGGTACTTCCTACAATGGCATATATACAACACTGATTTCCCAAGAGGAATTAATTAAGAGGAAAACATGTTTTTTTTAAAAAAGGAATGACAATAATTCAAATCTGAACACTCCTGAACTTCAGAAAAGCTGTGATCCGGCTCTAAAACGTAAGTGCTAGGTCATCCATTTAAAAATATCTGTTCCTTCATAATTCATTGCCAATCTCTTTATGAAACACTGTAGAACTACTAATTATTTGGTGTTCAACATTAAATATTCATCACCACCAACTGATATGCCCATCATATGAATTAAATGTTAAAACACCTGTGTTAAGTGCAAAATTATGTTTAAATTATGTTAATTAACTCATAGCTATGAAACCTAAATCATTTTCCTAGTCTTGATAAATACAGAATTATTTAATATGTCTGAATTAGATCCACTTGCAAACACCAATCTTGCATAATGGTTATCTTTCTGCCTGTGAAAGCCGTAATGCTTTATCCCACTAGAGGATCTAACTTTACAGGATTTTCAAAGGTTTCATAAATCTTAAGTAATTTACTTCAGTATGATTCACTGGAGTTTGCAAATATTATTATCTTATTTGCAGAGGAGGAAATTTAGATACTTCAGGTGCATTTTTACATATTATTTCTCAGCAGTAAAGCCAGTCTAAGACATCCCTGCTGGTTACAGCATGCTGTCCCATCACTTACAAAAGTACAAACATTTGTGGACTGAAATCTAAGTTGGATCACCGGGATGATCTTGGTTTGATCCTTGTTCAAGTCACCATTTATAACCTGGATTGCTTCAGTCTCCTGTTCCCTGTGAGGAGCTGAGACAGCACAAATGAGAGGTGGGTCCACAGCGGTGGACTTAGGAAACAAGTGGCCAGAAAAGGTGACTCCAGCTCAGATGAATCTCTCAGAAAAAATGATGGGAAACTATAGCCATAGGGATGAACAGTCAATGTCAGAAACCACATCTTTGTTGCTCTCAGAGCTGAGGTTAGGAATCCACAGAAAGCTGTTTCAACCTCCAGGCTAAAGAAACTTTTTGAGATATGGCAAATTACTGGACTGGCAAGTTACTGGATCCAAAACTTTGACATAAACCTGTTTCCAGGCAGGGGAACTCATTCAAAAAGAGAGTGCAAAATGACTGCATGTATCTGTGTCCCCTCCTTGGTGATATCTTTCTGACAGATTCATTAAAACACAATGACTGCATTATCATCATGAAACGGGAATTATTACAGTGCTTTCTGTCTGGGTACATTCTCAGTAATGGGGTTAGTTTGTATGGGGCCTATGTCATGACAGAAAACACACAAAATAAAAAAGGTTCTTGTTTGATTCCACCAGCAATATGAGCCAGTATTAAATGCCTGGTGATGATCTCCCCTCCTGGTTGACCCAACCAGTCAACAATCAGTGTCTGCAAAATATGCTGCCAGTCTGCAAAGGCTTTTCTATCACTCTGGAAATGTAAAGGGATCCACACTTCCAATTACAACTATTTTGAAATGAAAGGGTTTGATTCTCAGGTCACTTTCCATGATAGCATGAAGCAGAACTGAGGCAGGCCATCTCCCCACCCCAACCACTACCCCAAGACAAACCTTCCAAGTCAGTGTCTTGCGTGAGGTATCAAATTGAATTAAGCAACAGTAACAACATGTAGAGTGTAAAATATAACCCTGGGCATCAGCACATGCATGAAGTACAAGGGTTTTCATGCCAGTACAACCAATGAAGTGTGAACTTCCAAAGCAATCCAAATTCTTAATGCTTCTCTTGAGACTTTCCAGGGCAGCACCAGCCTGAACTTCTCTCAAGATCAGACTAATTTGACGTTTCCAATATTTCAGAGAAATTAGTTCCTCTGAAATCTGAATTAAAGCTAAAATCAAAGGTGTGAAATGTCTGGTATCCAAAGATCATTTGTTTCCGTGCAGTGGGATAGGAATATCGAAACATTACTAACATATACTGGAGACAGGTGGATGTTCCAGCTGGACTCAAATAACCGGAGTGTAATATTTTTATAGCTTGTGAAAGTCAGCACATCCTTGCCAAAAAAACTAGGAACCAAGATTTTGAGTAGATACCACTATTTCATACCCATGAAAGGAGGTTTGAGCCAGGCTTTGAATAGAGGTTTGGGCTAGTTTTAAGAAAAAGGCTGAAGGTCACGATGAACCTGAACAAAAACTACAGGGAATCTTAGCTCTGATTCAAGTGCTATAATGTAGAGGTTTTTGTAATGAAAGTTCAGATATCCTACTCTCACTGCAACAGTTCTGGGGTGATTTGAGGGTTGAAGCTTGAGACCTTATACTTGGTTATTACAACAGTGTTATGTGATATTTACAGTGCTTACTATCTTCAAAGTCTTTTACAAACAACAGCTAATTAACTTTTTACATTTTAGAACATATAAATAGGTACTTCTTTACACAGGAATATCACAAGCAGAAGTGTAATGTAGCTTATCCATGTCTAGCAAGAGGCAACATTACAACTGGGATTACCACTCTGAGGTTACTGATATTCATGCTTTGAAGTAGAAGAGTGGAAAATGGTGTTTTGTGCAACAACCACCTTCATACATATAGTGCACAAAATGTGGTATTCCTGTTAGGAAACAGAAATTATAGGAACAACATTCTCACTGCAAGGATTTTCTAAATATTGTGGGCCAAATTTCCTGTTAGCATAACTCCACTGATCTGAGAACTTGATGATTCTTCATTACTGTTAACCATGTATTAACTTGCAACATTCCATAGTCTATGGGATTTCATAATTAAAGAAAACATCTATGGAATATATAATTATACACTAACTTGCAGAGATGCAAAGTTCTTTGAAGCTGAGGTAATTTTAAATAGTTAAATTCAGCTAATGTAAGCAACAAGAATAATAAAATATTAAATCAATAGCTGTTTTTCCTATTAAAAATGTGAAATCTGTCCTTCCTAAAGACAAATTAATGTGAGGTTGGTAAAATGCTTATGAGCTTCTTTTCCTGGAAATGCTAAACAGTCTTTGCTTCCTGCTGGATATTGCAAAACCCAGTAATCCCACAGGTGATCAGACCCCATTGGAATGGGGAGGGGAAGGAAGAATGAATTTGCCCACTGAAAAGATGCATTACATGTTCCACTTTACTAACCTGTGGGGGTCCGAGATGTGAACTCTGGATCAAAATGAAAGGTGTCTTCTGGCCGTCCCACTGCGGGCTTGAAAGGTGGCTTGATTTCTTTCCTGTATAGTTTCTATAAGGAGAAGAACAGATCACAATCAACAACAATCTGTTCACCTTCAGCAACTGCAGACTGGCTCCTTGGCTTTGTTTACCTCTGTGCCATCCTTGCAGAACTGACAAAAAAGGATGATGTATCTGTAGGTCTGGCTCCTGCTTGACTGGTCAGCTTAAAACCATGCCCTGGATGGTCCCTGCACTTTCTAGTTACTGGAATCCAGAATAAAACCACAGATGTTTCTGGTAAAAATTTAGCCCATAGACTGGCACAATATTCCAGCTGAGGCATCTGGAAATTCACTGATATTAAGGGCAGGACTGGAACGTGCAATGGTAACACCAGGAAACTGCATGGGTGAGTTCAGCAGTGCAGCAATGGCAATGAGCACAAAGAACCAATAGGAAGCGGTGGCTGGTTTAGCATTTACTATTTGTCAAGAACTAGCAATATGTTTGACACTCTGCCAGACTGAGCTGAGCAGCAGGCCTGGTTGCCTGGTGTTCACAACCTAAACAAGAAACTTGTTCTTCTGGCATATCTGGTAAAAGGGAAGGGACTCACAGCTGAGGATTAGATGAAATTCCCATCAAAAGATGTTAGGAAGAAAGCACTGCAGATGGGTGGGGAATCATGTTGAAAGCCTAAATGTGGCTTGAGCAAAGGAGAGAAATCAAGGAAAAACATAAGGAAGAGAGGAAGGTATATAACAGATAAGCACTGCTGGGTGTGTGAGTTTGTGCTGGTGGGTGACCACATAAGTAAAGGATCACATAAGTAACAGTCACCATAAATGCATTCACCACCTTCATTAGCAGGGACTTCGTGGCCTCTTTACTCATGCTTAGTGATCCTTAAGAAATGGCTTCACTGGCTCCTTTGCAAGCATTCATACACACACACACACACACACACACACACACTCTGGGAGATGAACAAACTGATGTGCAGCATGTCTGGATCGGATCCAAAGCCTACAGAGGTTAATGGAAAGAGTCCTATTGATTTCAGTGATCTTTGCATCATCTCTGCTTGAAATGGCAAAAACTGAGTATCATGCTGATGGCAGCATGGGAAACAGCTCCAGTTTCATTCCCTGCCCCATATTTCAGTCCCTAGACTTCATTCCCTTTCTAGCAATGCTTTTCTTATCAGGTTTCAAAGGGCTGAATTAGT
Organism: Strix aluco; assembly: GCF_031877795.1. NCBI lineage: Eukaryota > Metazoa > Chordata > Aves > Strigiformes > Strigidae > Strix > Strix aluco. The sequence continues at coordinate 53,484,167 of NC_133933.1, read as the reverse complement.
TGCCACAAACAGCCCCCAATAATTAACATGTCTGAGCATAAATATAATGTTTCATCCAAACTTTCAAATCATGAGCTGGAGAGTTCAATTTTATGACTGTTTGTAGTATGTATTTTCAGACTAGCTCTTAAAACAACTTCATAATGAGCTGATTTTTCAAAATATTTAATGGAGATTAATACATGCTTGTCCAGCTCTTTGCATGCAGGAAGATTCTTTTTAACTGTGGGTTTTGTGGTGAAATTAACTTCTGTAATATAAAGCATGTGGTCAAACCTAAGATATATACACATCAACATAATTTGAACTAGATTTTGCAAAGATAAATAAAGGTTCTTGAGGCAGGACATTTTGTGGCATAGTATTAGCATTAGCATAAAGCATATGTTTGTGGCTGAACTATGATTCCCTGGAAAAGCGGAATGGTGAGGCTGGAAATGACTCTGCAATAATTAATAGCCATTTCACCATAAAAAGTTCCTGCTTGCACAGAACTGCTCCCTATCTTCTGTGAGAAAAAGAGATGAATAATTGCTGTGAGCCACAATGGAAAGCCAGTCTTCCAAATAATTAAAAGCCAATTGCAATCTTAAGCAGGAAGTGTCACTCATCAACAGAAAAGTATCAACCTACTAATTAACATATATCTTTTTCTGTCTGCACAGAACTTTAAAAGAGAACTCGGCACCTACAGCAGGTTTTTCTGTTGCTAGGATTTCCCCTTGTGAAATCTATTTGCTTCCAGCTTCCCTTTATTTGTCTTAATTCACAACTGCAGTCCTTCTACTGCAGAAAGCAATATGGTCACACACACATGCTTCCTCCTTGAATTAAATTTACCCCTCATCCTGTGAGGTCCAAAAATCGGAAAATGTTTTAGAGTCGTACATCATTCAGGAACTGCACTCTCTTTTGATTATCGTAACCATATTCTCTCTGGCCTCTTAATTCCTCCCCCCATCTGTAGCTTCTTAAGTGCTGTTGGAGCTACATTTGTATTTTGAATCCCTAACCCACATCCTCCACTACCAGGGAGGGATTCATCATGAATCACATGCCACCTAAAGATGTGTAATCACAAATTTGCTTGCTGAGAGGGGATGGAAACAAAGAAGTTGCTTGTGCGAGTGAAGGGCACCTCCTCTGAGCGCAACCCAGATGACTCCCTTTTCCATTTCCTTTTCCACTTGTGATAAAAATTATTTCTGGTGTTTCTGACTCGACAGCTAGGAACAGCAAAAGGTACACTGCCTTTGTCCCCCAAGCTCTTAAATTGGGTAACTAAATGAAATCTTTAAGGAACAAGAACAAGCAGAGCAGTGTCATCTGTGGGCTTTCCCATTTCACACTGGCTCCACTTCTCTGAACGAGCCACTACAACCAAAGCCAATTCACTGAAGCACACTAAACCACAAGGCAGCCCAACACAGTTAAACATGAAGGCTTGCTGCAGGCAGAGCACTTTTTCCTTTAAAAACCCGCATCCTGTAGACTGCAAAACACAATGTGACACCAGCTGATCTAAGAAAACAGTAAGAATCACAGCTGTTGTTTTCTATAGACAGAGAGAACAAATCTTTTGGAGGATTTGAGATCCTTCTGGATTTTCCAAGAATATTTCTAATTTTAGGTGAAATATATTAACCTATTATCTCTTACCATGGTCCCAAAAATATTTGGGGCTGATGGATCACCTTGATCTCTTCCAACAGAAACCAACCAGAGTGGCATAGCAAGCTAAGTTTCAAATCTTGTCTTTGACCATTTCTATCAGGCTATCATGTAACTTCTGGTAAGTTTAAACAGTTATCTACTTCCCAAGTCACAGTAGTCCTCACTCTGTATGCAGAAGTCACTGGGAGTTCCACCATCTATTTTAACGGGAACAGGGTCCCAGCTGTCCCAGTTTAAATCCCAGTTTTCATATCCAAATTATTATTTTGGGGCATCTTATTAGGCATTCAAAAGAGACTTTGGATATGTTAATGCTAACTGAAGCATTTAAATTTCAGGCTGGGTACTTAAGATCATTATATGTGTATTATTTTGCATGGGTATAAGAAGCTGAAGATTTTTTTTTCTTCCACATTGCTTCCACATCTGTAAAGGAGAAATGTATTCCTTAGCCCTTAATATTTTATTGAGAATGTAATTTCTGTCTTTCTCAGTAAAGAATAACCCCCCACATCCCACTGCCATTTTTCTAAACTGGCCAGAGCATTGACTTATCACAGAAAAATGCAACTGACAGGTATCAGGAATCACTGTGCATCATGCATGGCTGTTGGATCCAGAGGCCGTGCAGACGGAGTGCCTAATTCACAGAATGAGAAGGATGAACTCCAAGTGTGAAAGTACTGATTTAGATATTCAGACCTGGATACATATCCATGCTTCTGTCTACTTATCAACCCCTCACATCCTTCTGAGACTTTGATTCAGTACCTTCAGATTAATAAGTACCTATGAATTAACTAGAACACAGTTCTATAGCAGTTTGAGAAACTATGAGCTTCTATCAGCTTCCTTTCTGATTTGGGACAACCTCTTTTTTTTTTTTGAAATAACTAATTTTCCCTCAGGTCCCAATGACCTTTTCTTAATGTATGTTGCTAGATCCCTAATATGAGCTTCATCTGAACACCTCCTCACCTCTGTACATCACAGAGACTAGTAACAAAATTCTGCGATATGTGTTCATCTCTTGTTATTTATAAGCAGTTACTTTTTTGTCATCTTTTAAATGTACTTCTGAAAAAAACCAGATGTAAACGCCCTGTATATGTGCCTGGCAAATATCAAGCAAAAGAAAATGGTTTAATTTAATTAAAAACTATTTAGTCATTTCCTCAACTGAGTTTCTTTGATAAAGAATTGAATTATACCTTAGACACCTTCTAGAAATAGAAAGATGCTACCCTCCAGAGTGACGCACTTGTAGTGTGAGAATAAACTCCCTTGATACATATACCTGTCACAGAAAATCCAGTGAGGAGACAAAAGGATGAACTACCTTCTAAAATGCTTGCCCTCTCCTAGATTAATGACTCATTGTTATTGCCTGCAAAAGATAGAAAAGCTAGCAGAATTCAGATCTTGGGATCAATTTTTGCTGTTGGTAAAATCTGCCATTAAATAATTCACGTTTTCAGTTTAGTTTGATCTCTGATTAATATTGAAGGAAATAGAATTTGAGTCCACTTTCTTCCCACTCCTTCCCTCAACTGTATTTGACAGTTAATTTTCTAGCATGTCATTTGCTCTGGTTCCAATTTAGCCTGTCATCTAAACAAAAAGTACTGTTTATAGCTCACTCCTCCAACTGTAGTCTGCGAAAAGGGACTTCAGTTTTCATTTTCAATGAAAAGCCAGAAATTTTTTATGCATGACCTGGAAAGAAGAAACAGTTAAAAAATATCAGGAACTAGACTGTGCTTTCTCAGGGCCAATGACTGAAATTATCTGAGGTCAACTTGGTTTGGGTCTGCCTGTCTTGGGGAGAAAAGGGGGTGCAAGGGTAGTAAGCAGGTAAAACTCAGAAAGAGCTGCACATCTAATCTCCTTGTGAATCCCAGCCTTGATCATGAAAGACAGTCCATTCATTTAACAAGGGATCTATTGAATTTGCGTCACAGTGCCTAGTAAATGCCTTAGAGCAGTAAGACTGATATTTGCAGAAACCTTAATCTATTTTTCACCCTGGGAAGTGGGAATTTAGGGTTTTGTTACTGGTTGACAATAGCTGTAAAAATGAGACTCTGACAGAGATTAGCTCATGCCACAATTTAAGTTTGGGCATAAAAACTCTGTGTCAGATTGTCCACAGTTCATTTAGTGCTACTTATACACCAGAAGTTAAACCAAGGGTGACTGGAGATTCGTGCTGAAGAATGGCACCCTGGAACATGGAAATGACATCTGGGAATGGGTGGGAGGAGGACGGTTGTTCTCTGGCCACACTCATGTTTTCCAGGATCACACTTATCGCCTCTGCGTGCAGTGGTCATACGCTGTCAGCACTGCTGTGCTTGGCAGGACCATCTTCAGCATCGTAACAGGGAGCTTTTTTACACTGAGTATGTTGTTTCCACTGTGTTTGCTGCCTTCATTCGAAACAGACACTATGTCTGGTTGTGTCTGAAGACAGCCAAAGATGGGAAACAAGTGGGAAATGACTACTCCAACAGGTAAACACTTCAGCAATAGAGACAATAACCAAGCCCCAATCAAAAACCCGAGGGAACAGCTCTGACAGTATTCTGAAATGAAGGTCCAATTTACACATTTCAGTCCACAATTCTAATGACTTAATCACTGCGCTATCTAGACCTCACACACAACTTGGAAGGAGGCAGCTAACTCATTTCTGGTTTGAATCTCTTTTTAAAATTAGATGAAGCAGCTTGGTGGTTAGTTCCTGGTTATCACATTACTCTTGCAGGAAAATCTTGCTTAAAAAAAAGATCTGTTTTGCACTGAGTTTCTAGAAGACACTAACTCATTCTGACCCTTCGTGATAAGGGGGCTCTTGATGGAGGATCATTTTACTACAGTTGCTGAAAGTTTCTATGCTGTCAGTCGCAGCAGTCCTGTCTATCATAGCTGCCAAGGTAGTACAGAAGCTCTCCAAAAGAGCTTGCCTCTTGCTCTCTGAGGTCTTTATATTACCAAGGTATAAAATAAATCAACATTCATGTCCTGCCTCAAGAATGTTGTTTGCTGACTGCCTGCGAATTGATGTGAGAGATTCTGTATACGTGATGCGAGAACAAAATGAGGGCATCAGGGACTCTTTTCCTGCAACTGTACAGATATCAGCACTAAACATCTGTGCCTGATCCATTTCTGTTCTCTGACCCTGCTCTGTTTCTATCCATGAAAAACATGTTAACAGTTGGTTGGATGATCATCATAAGGCAAAGTCCTGGCTTCAGCTCAGGGCCAGGCTGGCTCACACCGCTTTGAAATGCGTACAATACTGCTGCCGTAACTAGATAAGCCTCCCAAGGTCTCCATGAGTGATAGTAAAATTAGGACTAAATGAGCAAATATATTACAAAGACGATAGCTGATCTGTGTAATAATGATCTGTCTGTCTCCAAGAGAGTGCAATAAGCAGTAATTATGTTGGATTAAAATGGATCTCTACATCTACATTTTACAGTAAAGTTAGAGGGCTAGATAAGACACCAAAGGGCAATTAAATCCACCTTCTCCTCTTGCTCCAAGTCATGTTCAAGCATACCTAGCCCCTAACCCATCCATAAGAACTTTATCAAATGATGGATATCTGTACAATTTCCTTAGGACAGATATGAAATTGTTCCCAAAAGAACTGAGCTTGAAACAATCACCAATCATCATGAGAGAAGATGGTCTTGAGGAGTCTCACAGTCCAGAACTGACTTTGCTGAAAACCTTTTCAAGATGCAGAGCCTCACTCCTCTGTGATGAGTTACTGAACTGCTCCACTAGCAAACACAGAAGGAGAAACCCTCTCACTGCTCCAGTGTTCCTTATTATGTTAAAATGCATGCACCCTGACCTGTATTTTGATTGCAAAGCTGAGGACTGTAGAGATATCAGAGGAATACAGAAAATAATAATAATAAAGAACCCAACTCTTCAGGATTCTCTTATTTTTTTTCTTTTCACTTAATGTTTCATAAATGTAAAGTCTTTATACAGAATCTCATGATTAGTAAGAAGCTGAAGAGGAAAAAGATTCTAGACTGCAAAAGATAGGTAATGGGACTAAAATTCAGCTGGACCATAAAGGAAAATCTCAAACTCCACTTTCATTGATCATCTCTTAACATACTCATGAGTCATGCCAACTCTTCAACACGCAATTCAAATTAGATTAATATGTTTTTCCAAAAAAATGATTCTGTGGGCTTTTCAAAGGCCACCGGGGCACCACAAAATGTGCTTTCGCAGAGGAATTAGCTTTACTGGAAAGCCCTGGGCAGCAGTTTGAGAATGGCTCTGTCACATATATTCATGCTGTTTTACCAGTATAGTGAGAACTGCATCAATGTGACCTGTTACATTAGCATTCATGAGTGAGTTCAGATCAGATATTAAAGAAACATAACAATACCATACACAGGTCAGATAAAACTAAACTAGAAAATTCTAGAGGTTGTGGCAAACTGGAGCTCTGATGCACTGGTAGATGTCCAGATCAAGAATGAAAAGTGTTTGCCTCAAGGTTTGTCTAAAATAAGTCAGTCTGAACAAATATGATGCTGAAAATGTGAGGTTTAAACTGTTGCAAGTCTAAATTGAATACTTAGCTAATCTCTATGGCCAGCTTTATGAGCTGTAGCTAATAGCAATAAAATAAATCCCTGTTGACCATTCTGTTAATCATGTCTGACATGTCTTATTTGAACCATGTTACATTTGATCAAATGTTTGCTGTTCCAATTTTGAGTGCTGATGTTAAATTAATGACTCACTTCAATAAAACATCAACCACTTTTAAGAGGAGTTGCTGTCTCCTGTTCTGGCTGGTTGACTTGTATACTCAGTGATGTAAAATCACTATTCTAAAAATCCATCTGTGTTGTGCTTTTCTATAGCCCCCACTGCAATACAGCAGAAGGGCCAGATCCTGTCCTATGGTCACTTAGGTCAAAAGTGTCAAGAAGGGGTTAACAAAGCTATCCTGTTGAAAGATTTATGATTCCCCCAGCATAAAGTAGCTCAACCTGCTGTACAGCCTGCTGTACCAGCTCTGCAGATACCCAGACATTCCCACCAGCACCATGCTGTGTTTGGGAATAGGGTGCGCCCGGAGGTCTTGGAGCAACTTGGAGCTACTCTCAGCAGGCGTGTAAGAGCAGACATGGGGCTGCTCTGGACAATTCCAAGAGAGAAAAGTATTCCTGGAGTTCCCTGATATCAGAAAGAATAAAACTAGCATTTAGTCCATCTCGCCCAACCCAGTGAGAAGGGACAAGTATTTCAATATGGAACATAAAAGTGGAAAGATGGAGGGACCTAGAGCATCACACCGCTTCCCTCTGGAGTATCGCTTTCAAGCCCAGTCCTTTGGCTCTGTTTTCTTTTGCAATTGAAATATTACAGGACTTTTTACATTTAAAGCTGCTCATTTTCACCCCAGCCCATCTCCCACAGTCAATGTGCCATGTTTATTAGAGCTGAATGTGGAAATTATTCTGCAGAACACTGCAAACAGCCTCAGATAGTACCGTGATAAGCCAGACCATCAAACAAAACAAAGACAAACAGTTAGAAAAAAAAGGCAACGCTGAAAGCAGCTTTCTATTTCATTCATTTGTGGGTATGCGAACAAATGTATGTATAGAATTATAGAATCACTTAGGTTGGAAAAGACCTTTAAGATCATTAGGTCCAACTGTAAACCTAACACTGCCAAATCTGTAATGCAAGAGACATAGGTACCCACTTAAAATGCTCTAGCTCCTGGGTTCTCTGTGTTAGAGTTCACTTCATGTTTTTTCTAAGTATGGCAGTTTGTCTTCAAAAATCTAGCTAAGAACAAAAAATAATATAAAAAAATGCTGCTCCACTTACGTTCCAGTCTATAGTAACAAAGAAAGGGTGACGTTTAATTTCTTCCACTCCATCGAATCCAGCACCTGACAAGAGAATGAAAGACTCAAAATGAAGTCATGCTTAGAAGAGTTTTGCATGACATCTCTTCTCCAGCCTTCCTCCCCATCCCCTCTTTTCTTCTGACAAAGTCAGAGTCACCATCTAAACATTTCTTCTAGTAAGAAACCCTGAACAGTGCAACTGCCATAACAGTATAAACTACTATAAATACAGACAAGGGCACTTCATTAATGAAAATCCGATGGCTGAGAGTTTTTTACTTTTCTCTAATTGAGGCTGGTGCCAAGGCTGAATAGCTGCTCTCTTCAGGCTTCAGATGAGACTTAAGATTTCAGCCGCAGCAGAGCGCACGCACCAGCAAGGCCAGGAGAGGCCCCAAGATGTCCTGATGCTATGGCAAGGTTACTGCTGCTCCCTGCCACCAGCAACAGCTCGTCTATCTGCACCGACTTTCAAACCCTGTCTAATTACCCATTCTCCACAGGCAGAGAAAGCTGCACTACAGATAAGTTCAGACTCAAAATACCAAAGGCTCCAAATGACTTGAGGTAAGCCAGGGTTTTAGGTTCCCCCTTTTCAAATACCATCTTCAAATTTGCATGAGTACCAAAATCAGCGTTCTCACTGGTATGTTTCCTTCACTGTTAAATTTCTGTTACATTACTATAGGAAATTTAGGGAAACTCTTCTGAGATCTGGTAATGAATTTAATTCCTTCATTACTTTTGCCTTATTTCTTCACTGAAGATTGCTTTTTTTATTCCTCTAAATCAATTTATTTGCTTCAGTGCCGTTGCAAAAACCAACAGGTGCTCAGCAATAATTAAACAACTGTCAGGGATGATTTAGCATGCCATTTTTGGGGTTGATTTGACTTTATTAATAGCACCTTTCATTTTCCAGTAGGAAAAATAACATCTGGAAGCAAAGGCTTTGCATTGCAATTTTGGAATCAGTTCCTGAAAGGTACCCAGCACTTCTTTACAAGGATGCTGAGCATCCTTGATTCCCAAAATGACTTGGGATTCATAAGCACCTTGAAAAAGGCACTCAGCACCTCAGAGGAATCAGCTTTTTGTATGCAGCATTTGTACTTTCTGAAGATCAACATTACAAGCAGCTTTAGAAAGGTCTTGTCAACTCAAGCTTTCATAAAATGTGACACCTACTCTCCTTGTGTACAAGACATTATTGATGTTTGCCAAAATGCACTGATCAGGAATGGCTTCCTACGGCCTGCTTAACATTCACTGATGAATGGATACAAAAAGCAAAAACTTTGTGAACACAACATGCAGGATTGTCTGTCAGGCCTGCTGGATACTAACACAAGAGGAATGTTCTGATTACTTCCCCATCCTGGTAATCTTACAGCATAGAAAAATGTAAGTTACGCACATGAGGACAAACAGTTCTAGCACACCGTACAAAATTATGTGCTCGGAGGTGACCAGCCCCACTGAAGAGTGAGGTCTTTGGGTTATGACAGACAGACAGTTCTAGACAAACACAACATGAAATCAAATCTTAGAAAGTGAAAAGAGGACAAAAGGGAGAACATAATTACATTGTCACTGTATTAAGCCTGTTGTACACATACAACTTGAGCACGGAATGTAGTTGACATCCTTGCCTATAAAATGGTGTACTTATCAAAGGTAGGAAAAATCAAAGAAGGGCAACAAGGAATGGTATACAATGACTGAGTAGGCCATGACTTTTCAACTTGGAAACAGATGACTGAGGAGGTTTACGACAGATCATTAAATGATGCTAGCAGGAATCTGGTTCAGAACAACCTGGAGATGTTTCCTCAGGCAACAGATAGTTGTGTAATGTGGAATTCCTTGGAAAAGATGATGTGAATGCAAAATATCTATATGGGTTCAGGGGGAGGCCAGAAAAGTATGTTGAAAAGAAATCTGTTGAAGATTACTCCACTGACAAACCACAAGAGGTTCAGGAAACCCCTTGCTTGACCTTAAAGCAGGTGTAGACTGGGAGAGAATTTGGGTGAAGTATCACATATGCTTACCCTATTCTTACTCTTCTCTAGGCAGTTATTTATGTCCCATGGGTTCTGAACAAGAAAATACTAAGACTTAAATAGTGATAAGACTTGTTCTATGTCTTCCCTAGCATGTTTTTTCAATGCACAGTCTAAAGTCTGCACTAGATTCTTCTGTCAGATTCATTCTGATTTTATCAATGCCAACAGAAACATGAAACCAACATAGTTACTCTGAAGAGAATTACATTAAGCAACTCTTCAGAGAAGAAATATCTGTGAAAAATGTTTTGTGTTCAGTGGCAGTGACTGGAAACTTCGTAATGTGCAGTAGATGTTCTTTGCTACAGAAGGATGAAACCAAAGTGCCACACTGATTTCAAAGGACTGGGACAAATGCTACAGACACTGTAAGCTACTGGTAGCATTCCTTATACTGAGGATAACGGCTAATGCATTCAATCTTCTGTGCTCTGTCCCTCTCCACTGTTTCCCTTTTCCCTCTCTTGTAGGCTTATGGATACATCATTGTGTGATGGGAATGACCTACCTTTTTCAGAGGATCGATTTGAAAGCCACACTTTTTTGCTACTGTTGTTCTTTTTTCCACAAAAAACACAGAAATCAGGATCAAGGAAAAAGCCCACCCATAGCTACTTCTCTTAGTGGGGGACTGCAGTGTGCAGTAAGGAATGCAGCATGTGGTTGACACAGTCATTTGTTCTAAAAATTGGCATTTCTCACTTGGAGCCACTTCAGAGCTCTGGCACAGAAGGAATATGTTGTTAGGAGTGTCAGGTCTTCATTCTATCTCTGGTTAGCTTAATGCATTGAAGAGATTTAGAATGGTAATAGCTTAATTTTGCAAAGAGTGAAGGGCTTCTAATCCCCAGCAACTGATTTTACACCATGGAGAAGATTCAGCGCTTCCTGTAGTTTTTATTCCCTGATCTTCACAGCCATAAGACCTGCTGGCATAGCCCCTGGCTCCCTCTTGCGCTGTGTGCTGTGGCCACAGGCAGCACTGTGTGGCTTGGTCCTCTCCTCCACTGGAGGAGGGAGGTGGCTCAAGGGCGCGTTCAGGGACAGCTCTGGGCGCCTGGAGGGGCAACCCTGACCTTGCTGCAGGACTCCATGGGAGAGGTTAGGCACTAGTGCTTATGGTGGAGTCTCTCTGGATTTGCTTAGCATGTTTCAGCCACTCATCTACCATCTGCAAATCTAAAGTGGTACTGGAAAGAGATGTACTTTCACAGAGAAAAGAGAAGCACTGGAGAGGTCATAACTGGAAAGCCCTGATTCATGAGGATGTACATTTCTGGGTATAGAGATGGGTATTTAGCAAACTGCTGAAGTGCAGCACACAATGGCACAGCACATGACTGCAAACCTTTCACCTTCCTCTAGGTTTCTAATTGTTTTTTTTTAACTTCACTTTAACTTCAATTTAGTAATCAAACCTATCTGTAAAGAATAATCAGTACAATCAAACCTACCACCTGCAAATATTCTTATGTACCGTCCAGTCTCACAAGGGTCTGAGAAGATAAATAATGCTTTCAGATCAAATTGCCAGTATAAACACATTACAGAGTGCAAGGATTTATATAAAAGCAGCCTCATGTTAACAAGCAAGAACCTGATTATCTTATATTGTTTTATGCCTGTAATAAAAGTGTCTGTGAGCAGTAACAGTAGAATGTTTTATTTGTAATTGGTTTTGATTGTTGAATCATTATGGACAGTGTAAGCCTTGAAATATATTAAGGGGAGAAAGCGAGATCTATAAAATTTGAAAGTTGATTATTTGGATATTCAAAATGAGCAGAAAGAGTTTCCAGATTTTTAATTTCAGATAATAAAATTTTAGTGTCTCCACAGCTTCAGAATCTTTTTAGTGGGCTGGATTATTTGAAATGCATTCCTGAAGTTTACAAGAAAGATGTATAGCCACTCTGACAAAGGTGAAACTTGTTTTTTAAAACTCATCATCTTATTAAATTGAAAACCAAAGTTTGATGTGCCAAAGCAAAACGTATCTTCTCTGAGAACATGGGATTAAGGAAATAGTAACGATTTCTTTGGCTTTTACCCTGAATCTACTGGTGCATTCTTTTACTTTATACTTTCTTGGCCAAGCTTCTCAATTATAAGGACTCTGGAACCTTTATACTGCTCAGCCAGTGTAGGGAGTTCCTGAAATGCTCTTTACATTCATTTACCTACCTGAGCAGATCCAGGCCTTAGGACAAGTAAGAATTAGTCCCTCGCCTAAGTTCCTGGCAATGTAATGAACCGACACCTTCATCGTACAATTTCCTTTCCGAGATGCTTACTCCTTGTTTGCCTGGATATTCCAGTTAGTTTCTTTTAAGAATTAAAAATTATGCTTGTCCATAATCTGAAATTTGTTGTACTTAATCAGAGCAATACTACCAAAGCAGTGCTATGCAGACTATTTGTACAGCAGAGTGTATAGGCTCAGGAAAGGACAGACAGCACGCAAAACAAGGGATACCAAAGGAAGGAATACTTTCGACTCCTTAAAAATTTGTTCTAAAACATTAATATGGACCCCAGACTTAAAAATAAAATCAGGTAAACTGGATTACTAAATTCCTCTCTGCCTTGTCTCACTATCTCCCTTCAAGTCTAATATTTTTTCCATTAATAATCCAAAGCTTCAAAACAAAGTTACAAAGCAAAATTTTAAAATACATAATTAATCTTTACTTCTATTTGTTAAGATATCACAATCAAATGGCAAGCAAGATGGTATTCAGAATAAAATGATTTTCGAAGCTCAGCATGTTTCATCTTGCCAACAGTAAAAACACTTTGGAATTAAATACACTCTCCGGATTTGCAAACTTCTGAAACAATGGCTGAAAATAAGCATTTGATCCATAATATGGTTCATTTATTTTAGCATGCTTCATTAATTTTCCAAAGATTTTTCAAAATGGGATGTCTAAGCCTACTTTTCTTTTAACTTCAGACTATTCTTTTCCCAGAAAAAGCTAAAATCTACAAAGCTGAAGCAGTCCTTTTATCTGCTGACTTCAGTTCAGTATTTAGGCCAATCATTTAAGTATTCCTTCTTTCATTACCAACAAGTCTGTTTTCATTGTCGTTTGTGCTGATTCTCAATCAGTTAAAACAGAGTGTCTTCAGAGCTTTCCACTGCTATCCCTGAAATGTTAAGATCTAATTTTCTGTTACTCTTTTAGATTTTATTTCCTTGGATGTTTGTGTTATAAATAACCTCTTTCTTTCTCCCAGCCTTCCCAGTATTTCAATAAACCTCAGGTTTAAAACCTTGACCTTTAGCAATTCCCCATTATTAAAAGGAGATGATACGGGGGCTAGAATTGTCATGGCTAAAACTAAGCAACTGTGCTTATTTTAGTGAGTAGCTTTTTATTTAAGGACTGGTATCTAGAATCTCCCACTGGCTTCACTGGAGCCCCATTTTGGATGGATAGCAGCTTGTGGGAAGCCACAAAACGAGCAGAGCAGAACAAAACCAAGAGATGGAGACAGGGAGGAAACAGTAGGAAGGAACAGAGAGAGGGAATGGGAAAAAGTTTATATTCGCTGCAGCATCTTATTTTTCTGAACATAGATTAAACCCAGAAATCCCAAGAGTCTAATTTTATCTAATGTCAAGCAAATTGCTTGAGAGCAATTGAAATCTGCTGAGAAAATGTGTTTTCTCACTATCATCTCAGCATATCAGACTACAAGAGCTACTATTTATGTCAAGAGTTAAAACCTATGGGAGGGCATTTCCTCCGCGGGCTGTGTGGGCATCCCCCTGGGAGGAGAGGGGCCATAGCAGCATGCTGAGGGACTGGCTCCCTGTTCTCACCCAGCCTTGTGGGAGGTCGGGTTGTTCCCTGGTCCCTGTGTGGAGCAAGGGCACTTGGCTCCTGCTCTCCCCAGCAGTCACAGCGAGAGGCAGCCTGCTCCATACTGTCCTTGTCTGCAGGAGCCAGGGTCTCTCAGAAACAGCTGAGCCACCATGTCTGACCTCAGCGTGAGGCGGGGGCTCTGGATGAGTTGTTGCAGTCAGGCAGAAACCATCCATTCACCTAAAATGTGACAGTCTGATGGTGCTCAGTATAAAGCAAAGGGCTGGAATAGCCCACACGCTGCCCTACCTGAAGCAAGGGACAGAGCTACCAGAGCATGAAAAGGTCAAGCAGAAGCTCAAGGGCACAGAGCAGAGTGTCCATCTTCCACACGTGTACGTGCACACCCATGTGTGCCTATTAGAAACTGCAGGAGCCATTGCTCCGGCAGAGGGTGATGGAAGTGGGCTGTCAAGCGTTTTGTGCTCTGCCGTGTGTCTGGCCGCTACTGTATGACACAGTGGACCAAAAGCACTGTGCAGCAGACCTCCAGCAGCACCACCTCCAGCATTTGAGAAGTGAGTGTAGGTACTGCAAGAAGGAAAGAAAGAAATTTCTCTTGCATCTCTTGCTCTTTCCACATCTCAGAACAAGCCATTTCCCAATTTAGCTTTTTGCTTCTAACTTTACGTCTCCAATCTCAATCTTACAAGCATAAACAGTTGCAAGAGAGAACAGCAAATTGCTTATCACTAGTCTCAATATTTAGCCACTCTATGCCGTTCTCTAGCAATTTATTAGCTGCCAAAACTCCAAAGGATGGCAATAACAGTCAAGTACATATTTAAGTATGACCCATCAGCTTTCTTCTTGTTTACAGTTTACAGAATTGGAGGATTAAATTCCAGCTCCTAAGGTCAATTCCTGCTCCTAAGGTCACAAAAAACCCAACAGAGGTACGATGGAAAGATTTGCCCCTTTCCTTCAGAAGCAAATTTTTCCCTTGTTCATCCAAAATGCAGAATATGAGACTTGTGAGGAAAAAAGAAACCCCCAAAAGTTTTCACAGAACTAGATATGATTTTAAAATGAAAACCAATACAGTGTTATTATTTTCATATAATTCACGTGCTATGACTGTTTTTATTTTTCCACATAAAAAATGAAGACCAAATTTGCAATGAAAATCATGCACCAGGCATTGTCCATGACCTTGTCAAATGCAATGAATTTCTTAATAAAATTCCCAAACAAAGGTACAGATGGCATAAGATACATGATTCAATACATACTTCTTGTTTATCACAATTTAAATAGGATTATTAACAAAGGGTGAAAATACATCAGTAAGAAAGGAGATAATACATTTAGGGCAATAAAGAAGAAAGCTTACTGTGAAAATGTTCCCAGCAAACAGAATGAGACAGCATTGAAATGTATTTGAGAATGGAAGAGACAAATTAGACTCCCTTTTGCTCCCCACCTCAGATTTGGAGCTAAATTATACAGATTTTAGAAAGATACCTGTTTCTCAATTCCCTATGTTTTCATATGCAGCAGCTATCTTAAACCTTTCATAAATGTTGGTGGTTTATTCTCCGTCTTCACCAAAAAAATAAAATAGAAGCTAATATCATGTTTTAGATTCCAATGGTTTGCCTGTGCTCTTTGTAAATTTCTCTAGTAATGCCTAAAAGGTTCACTGCGCTCTGGGAAGGAATGCAAAATGCCACATCATGAAGAGGATAACTATCAGGGAAGATGCACCGAGAGAAACGATCACCACCTGACAAGGCAGAGCACACGTAACAAATGCCCCGATCAAACGCGCACGCGTACCCAATCTGTTGGAGGGGTTTCTTTTGAAGAGGGCTCGCAGCAGGCTCTGGGCTTCTATGCTCAGGAACTGCGGCATTCCCAGCTTGGCTCTGAAAGAACACAACACTTGAAAAGAAAATAGATTTTTCAAAAATTTTCTCCATCCCACTGTGGTTTAAAAAGTGGAACTGTAGTAGTCACGACAGGCAAACACATGTATTTGGTGAACAAAGGCTACCTAAGCATAATGCAACACAGAGCAAGGACCTGATCTTGTTCTGTTGAAGTTAAAGAAGGTTTTACCACTGGCTTCACTAGAGGTAGAGTAGATCTAATGAATCTCACAACACCTTTTACAGCCTAAATAGGTCATTTTCCTACAGAAATTTTTTCATTTTTTTAGATTGTTGGTATAAATTTGGGAATCAAGAGGATTTTATACAAACAAATAAAACTTCATAAAAATAATTACACTAACCCACATATTGATTAAAGAGAATAAAACTTTTCTCTTGATGATTCACTGCTACAGAGAAAAAATGCAATATTGAGCAACGATAAGCTTAAAATACTTATGTCTGCACTTAACATTAAATGAATGGGAAATTTGCAATGGAAAAGATTTTAAACTTGGTGACAACAAAACAGAAGTCATCCTGCAGAAATTTGACTGTTCCCACTTTTGTGCAGATAATGACATTATTAGAGAAAGTAAGATACATTTCTTTTGCAAGGCCCTCTCAGTAATTCACTTCCTCCTATTTATTCTGAAGGCAATTTTAGAGCCACATGCAGGCATCAGATGTGCGCCCCTTACCAAATTCATGCCTTACATAGCTTTGAAAAATGCATTATGCACATTATTATTCTCTATCCTTCATATACTTAGGACCTATAGGCTGTCCAGAGGGTATAGTTAACTTATAGTTAGAGGAACAAAAGCAGTTTCAGTACTCACTTGAGAATAAGTGCCATTGTCTCCTTTCTGTCTTTTCCCTGGAAGGGTAACGACCCTGTCAGCATCTCAAACTGTGGAGTAACAACAAAATGGTAAATCAAATGAGCGTTGAGACAGTCTGCATAGCTGATAGACACCACACCCACCTTCTATTTCTAACACAACTGAAAACCTGAGGAAAAGAAATGGTCCAACAAGCTGTACTTCAGAAAAAAAATGACACAGCAAGTCTGAATTATGCAGAACATGAAGGACCAACATCACTGTTTCATTCAAGAGTATTGTTACAAACTGTTTACACTGATACCTGGGGTCAAGTTTTGGTACATTTGAGAAGTATCACATATGCTGTTTCCTCCAGCACCCATTTTATGGCAATGCTGGAGATGAGATGTTTGGCCGGAGGGACCCTTAGTCTGAATGGATACGGCTGTTCTTAAGCGTTTAGCATGGACTGTGGTGCGAGGAAAATGGGTTCAACATGCCACTGCCCATCTCCTCAGCTTGAGTCGAACCACCTTTTCAATTGTATATTTGCACCACTTAGAGACACCCCTGCCATACTTTGCAGGAGAAACATGCACAAACCCCACGTTCTCAAGGCATTTGAGTGTGTTTTTTTCTCTCCTGCTTTGGTTCCCCTGGCTGTATTCAGTGATAAATTTTGCAAGTGTCACATTTAACTGAACCCAAATCTCAAAGCAAAACTCAGCAATCATCATCAATTATTTGCCTAACTCACACATGAAAACATCAAACAATTAAGGTTTCTTTGAAACATTTTAGTGCTTTCAGTAAATTTGACAGGAATTTCACATTTGTAACATAAGAAATAAAAACCCCAACCCAAGAAGCTTGCCTCATATGGATTCAACATCAGCTCTTGCCACAGTGTTTCATGGGGGTATGAGTGGCAGTTAGCTCCTCTGACCAAGGGATGATGAAGGTTATGCATCACCAAACACAAAAACACCGAGAACATAATTCAGCCTGGGCACAAAGGAGGACAATGTCCACTGAGGGTGAGGAGAACTGTTACTTGCTTACATCCGTGACTCAGGCTTTGGATCTCTTCTACTATAGTAAGTACCTACTAATTAATATTCATTGCTATAATTCAATACCTGTTAAGGCAGGACAGACTCTGCAATCCTTACATAGTTTTTGTACCTTATCACACAAGTAGCTTGACTGTTCTCAGGAAGCACATTTGTGCAAGAAAGGATCCTTTCATTACCAAAACCTGTGTCAGACTGCCCCACAGTCTGACTCTTCCATTTCCCAGATTAAATATAGCCGTACCATAAGAAAAATATAAGAAAACATACCAAAACTGTAACTATGAAACTGTTATGCTAGTTTTGGGAGGAGGACAGAGGAGAGGTTTAGAAGCCAGATAACTAATTGACTATAATTAATTGAAGGATAAATCTGCATTATTAACAAATTACCTCAAGGCAATAAACCACTTAGAAACAAGGAAAAAATACTTTTTAAAAGTGTGTATGGCTGACAAATATAAACAAGATTTGGAAAACACAAATGTGTTAACTCCTGCTTGGTCTAGGAGAATTAAGAGAAGAGCTGCCTGGTAGAGCTGGAGGAAAGCAGCTCATCTTCTAGAGAGAAATGTGATGGGGGAGAATTTTTAAAACTCTCTTAAGTGACACAGGAGTTCAAGCACCATTTTCAAAGTAATTCTGACCTATTAGAGCCTCAGTCTCATAAAAGTGTTCAGATATACTGGGGTTGAGGGACAGCAGAGAACACTGTTTCCCAGGACAGCAGCAGAAGTGGTGCATATTGCACCAAACCCTCCTCACAATTTCTAAAGCATTTACGCTAAGGCTCAGTACCTAATGTTCACTTACACTTGGCTCATGTTACTTTGTTATAATAAATCTAATTTAACAGCACTAACAATGACTGCTACAGCTCATTTATTTTGGCAGAAATGGGCTTGACGCTGCTGATGCAGATGATACAGATATAAGCAACTGCTTGGTCAGTGACTACGTGGGAAGAAGACGACTGTAGTTCCCACCCACCAGAAGGATCTGCAAATGCATTGTGGTTGCAAGGGGCCAAGAAACCTGAAGGCAAGAAATTCAGATGCAGTGTCCAAGAGGGAGGGAGGGAGGGAGGGAGGGAGGGAGGAAGGAAGAGAGGGAGGGAGGGAGGGAGGGAGGGAGGGAGGGAGGGAGGGAGGGAGGGAGGGAGGGAGGAAGGAAGGAAGGAAGGAAGGAAGGAAGGAAGGAAGGAAGGAAGGAAGGAAGGAAGGAAGGAAGGAAGGAAGGAAGGAAGGAAGGAAGGAAGGAAGGAAGGAAGGAAGGAAGGAAGGAAGGAAGGAAGGAAGGAAGGAAGGAAGGAAGGAAGGGAAAAATAAATTTAAGTTTCAGGAGGGAGCAGGGGAAATGACCGTCCTGGAGGCTGCAGGGAGTATTTACTGCACTGCTCTAATGGCTAGCACTTTGTTACCACATGTCTCCAATTACGCAGGTCTAATGTTGAGACTAATTCAGATTCAGAAAAAATGCACTTAACATCAATATTTAAAGTGAAAGGCAGCTACATGAGTTAAATGTACCAGAGCTTTTTACTTCAATGAACTCAACTAAGCAGCAGCTGGAAGAAAGCACTGGTTTCTCAGTTGCAGTCCTGATTAAATCTGCTGAAGGTTAAAAATTAAATAATGAGACTGAAAAAGAAATATACATTGAAATAGCTCATCTCATCAATTAAAGCTACTGCTTTGCTGCACAGCAACCTGTTTCCTGCTTATTTTTCAAAAAATCAAAAATCTCGCTAAATGCAAACATGCAGACAGAAGTGAGCACTTGCTGCTAACGCCCTTGCACATAAATACAGAGTTGTATGGGTCGCAGCAGGTTCACAAGGAGCTGAGCCTAGGTGTGAAGAAACTCTGAAGTATTTTTGGCTATTAAAGCAGACCCTGTTTTTGCTGGGAGACTCAGTTTTCACTCTCCCCACTTCCCCATCTGTATAAACCATCTGTCTGCTCCTTGTCTCCCAATGATTTGCTTCCTGGGTATTCTGTAGGGCCACATTGTCTTTGCCAGTATTTCAGAAAGCTGTGCTTTCCTCCAGCCTTGACTTTATTTCCATACCAATATTCAGCAAGAAGGGCAAATATTCCCTGTTCCAGTTCAGCTATTAAGAGAACCACAGAATTAAAGCTTGATGGGAAGAGGCCTCTGGAGTCACCTAATCCAGACCCTGCTTAGGTCTCAATGTACTCTGTAGTGTTTCCTTTCTCTAGTTTTCAGGGGAATTGCCAATTTCAGTAGGCAAAACACCAGCACTGGAGACCCCAGAAGATATACAAGTGGGAAGATCTTGGGAAAGAGGGCCACATTTCCTGAGGGAACGGATTCAAGAAGCAACACTGGTAGGTCACTGAGGAAGATAATGAACAAGAAAAAATCCACAGCCTGTGGTAACTGCCAGATGAATCTTCCTAGCAGATGGAAGGAGAGCAGACTGTGCAAATTACTTCAGCTCAAGTCTGCTAAAGTATTGTGAGCCTAGGATAAAATTCAGGGTTACAAAGAAACTTGATAGTTTTGGAGAGCAGAGACACTCTTGTCAGAATGGCCAGGTTCCCCTTTCAACACTTACAGTAATTTTCCAGGTAGCTGAGAGCTGGTCAGCCACTCAGTTTTTATCATTTGTAAAATGCATTAAATATTTTTCATTATTAGCCAGGTGTTTGTAAAGGGTCTGGACACCTTCATATAGTAGCTAACATAAACATTCAAAATACTGTTCATGAAGACCATCTCTTGCACTGAGAACAAGTGTTACGATGGGATTTTATAAAAGATCATATTGCTTTGATGTCTTGTATTGATTTTTCCAATGCCACTGTACAGTTACTACAAAATTATTACAGAGCTGACTACTATGTCTGGATACCAAAAGGATATTTTATTTTCTTGTGAAGACTTCACTACTTAAACATTCACTACATTGCTGCCAAATAGAAACACATTTCTTTTTATTTGGGACTGCCTACTGAGTCATCACACCCCTTCTTTCTCTAATTATATTCCCCTCCCTGCTCATGTGACTCTCAAAGTTGTACAGTTTTTTCCTGAACTGAAAAGAGATACAACTTCCATGAGGTCTGTGGCCTTAGCTGGTATGACAAACTACAAAACCACTGCTCTGAGAGGCCTTCCAGGAGACTTGTGCACATTGTATCATGCAGACCTGTTTATCTGGGCTTCAGAGACAGCAGAGTGGGCATCAAGGCTCTTGCCGTGCAGCTGAAAAGGTATTAGTCATATACACAACTTTTTAACAATTTAAGTCAATTGCTTATTAAGGCAGAACTCGTGATGAAAAGCTTTTGTAGAATACATTCCATCCAAAATCTCCAATGCAATGAGTAAGATGCAGGAAGGCAGAAAACAAAATCTGTCTGGTCATGATAAACCACATAAATTCACCAGCACAAAATTTTAATTGGGTCCCAGCAGTTGTCATCACATACTAAATGAGAGGCAGGGACTGTCCTCTGGAATACTTGGAAACGGTTAATTTTAAAATGTGTATAACTCTAGGAGCTGACATATACTAAGTTACCATAAAACAATTCAAACAAACTGAGCAGCAAACAGAGTAGGTAACATTTTTGCTTTTGTGGCCTGTGTCAAAGACTTAGCTGGTGGTAAATGAAGTTAATAAGACCAGAAGTTAGTCTTTTTCAGGTAAGTTTGTTTTGATATTAATAATCACAACATGACACATTTAATAAGGATCATTCGGTTTGATTATAGCTTGTGCCAGGTTGGCAAGGAGCTGCTAGCACAACCTGACTCTTCATATTGTAGCATTAATCCCTCTTCACAGAACAGACAAGAGATTGATTGGTTGCTCTTCCGATGGCTAGGTTACAGGCTATTTTACCGCTATCTGCCTAATACGTTCCCTCTTTTGATCAAAATTTTAGGTATGAAAATTACACTATCACATTCACTTCCTTTCAATCTATGCACATTTCACCAACTGGTATATTTTCTTCATATATTTCACATCATACTGCAAATTATGTAGAGAGAAATGCTAATAAATCATTGGATACTATTTAATTCTCTTCAGTTTTTCAGTGTGGCAGAAAAACAGCTTCCCTAATAGAACATACAAGTAACAGACCAAGGAAAACAAGGAGAAATGAGCAGAGTGAAAGACAGCACCAGAAAATCCTCCTGCACTTTTAGTGTATGGAAATACCTTTTTTTTCTGCCCCAACCAGTTAATTGTTAAAGAGGAGAAAAGACTGAACTGATTAGAGCTATTTTTCTCTAAGATGTCTGGTAGCACTCAAAGGCATAAAGCATTAGCTTACAGTTAAAAAGATTTTACTCTCCTTAACGCATCTCCTTTTATATGGATTCTTATCTTTTCTAATTCTAATGCACTGAATCCCTGGGGGAGGGAATGAAAAGAGAGATGGAGGAAAAAAAAAAGAAAGCCTAGCAAAAAACAGGGGGGAAGGAGCCAAGTTCATTAGCAGGTGAAAGAAAAACAATCTATACACCAAATACACCATCATTTAACTGCAGACAGCTAGTGAGAAGGCACAGCTATCCTCCAAAAACTAAATATATAATAAAAAATTTAAAGGGTTGGGATATATTTATTAAATGAGGCATAACCTATTGATTTTCCTGAATAAACATATATGGTTCAGAAATGCTGAGCATCCACAAATGGATTTGCAGCCATAGGAGATAAGGATGTTCCACTCCCTTTAAATTCAGGTAGTAAATGACAATATTTAATTAGATTAATTTCTGTCAACCAGCTAGAACCATGATGTAGGCCTTTCCCACCCTAAATTTTCACTAGTTTTCACATTGCCTCCTATCCTTACTTCCTCTGGCGGCACCAGCTGTCTACTTAGGGTAAACAAAATTTAAACATACTCTATGGATTGCAGCATGTAGTGTAATATATAGCTACCTCAAATAGCTTCCATGCCACAGGAAATGGAGCTCTATTAGAAGAGCAGGTTGCTACATTAATTTATGCTTCTGCCCTGGTTCTGCAGGGGAGCCATGACAACCATGGTGAGGTGCAATGTGAGGTACAGCTGCAGTGCTGCACTGTGTTGCGTTGCCTGCGGGTGGCCGTGCACCGAGCACTTGGGTGGACCTGCAGCCTGCATGCTTCAGGAGACAGCAGCCTCATCCCTGTGAGAGTAATAAATGCATGGTGTCTGGTCTCAAGGGACAGCACTATGCCTGATAAAATGATGCTGGGAATAACTGCTTCAAAAAACCTACAGCGTTCATATAGCTTTTAAAAAATCACAGACCAACTTCACCTTGATCTCTTCATCCTCCTCAGCAGCAATGGCACCACAGACTGAAGAAGCTGGATGGGTGCAGGAGGGAGCACGTTAGCACCTGAGCACCTAACTTTAGATGGCTGGCTTGAAGAGGCTTCAATACCTCTCTGAAAAACTTTCCTGACACTGCATCCCAGTGTCAAATACTGCAGCACTCAGGAGGATGTTACTGAGTCCTTCTCATAAGCCAAGCAGCTCCTCTGTTGTCAGAGATCTCTTGCAGAGCTCTTCTTGGAAAGTGTTTGCCAGGGCCTCACTTCTTAAGCAGTCGGGAGCTTTCTTCTACTTTCCAGGTTAACTACACTTCACGATGAGTTTATTCCTACCTGTTCTTAAGGCAACATTACTCTTTCACTGAAACAGCTCCTTTCTCTCTGTGGTGTTTTTCCCTGTGATATATATAGTACCTATACCATCTTTGGACCATTATTGGACTAATAAGCATCTTCAATTAATGAATTTCCCATGCAACACTGTATCAATTACTTTATTATAATGGAGACACGCGAGATCCACTTCATTTACTTTGTTTAGAAAAAGTTGACCACCTCAACAAGTAAAATATCAGATTAATCTAGCATGACTGATTTTTGGTAAATTCATGTTGCATTTTAACTAATTTTTAATTGATTTCCATGTATTAAAAAATGAATTAGCATAGTTTCTCATATTGATTCCATGTAAACTACCTCCAGAATAGCTTGCAGAACTCTTAAAGGTTAAGCAACAGTGGGGAAGAATTGCAACTTTTGTATAGTTAATCCAATGCAAAGACATGTAAGAAAAAGATGAATTCCTAGCTATTTGTCTGTGCCAATTGGTATATTTGTGTCTGTTTCTGGTGATTTCCCCCCTGTGAAGAGCAGTCATTTAAAAACTGTTTCACATACATCATTCTGAAGCCAGCTTCAGCATGCATTCAGGACAAAGAAAACATCCCAGACTAGTCATAATCAAGACACAGTAAAATGGTACAAAAGAAGAAAGGAGGATGACATGGTGCCCATCTGTTTTTGTTTTCTTTTCCCACCAGGAGAAAAGGGAGGTTTATGAGTGACAGTCTCCCACCAGCTAATAAGACTAAAGGAGATCCACTACCAGTACAAAAACTACCTGAATCTCATTAGTGGAACAACAGTCAGCAATGTTGATGTGAAGAAGACAGACGAATGGCAAAAGAACCACTGAGGTCCTGTGAAAAATTCAGAGTGCTCTGTCCTTTTTAATTTATATTTTGCAGAAAAAGAGTAAATTTCTGAGTTTCTCTAAGAGGATGTCCCTAATACCTGAAAATTGCTGCTTAGGGAATTGTTTCCTAACAGGAACCATGTTAGTAACTAGACAGGTGTTTCTTCTGCAATGCTTCTGCTCTTCTGAGCTTGCCCTGTCCTGTTTCTGTGCAGCAGAAATATTCACGGCTCATGGTAACCAACCAAGACAGCAAAGGACTGTGGGAAGGAAGAGAGAATCTTGGGTCAAATGCTACCTCATACACTGCCAGGAGCAGCTGGTTCGCTATCGCTGATGCAATGAAAATGACCAAGCAATCATTACACATCTACTTTTCTATCAACCCTTAATTGCTGAAAACAGTACTTTTCATCCAACGGATCTGATCACTCCTACAGCCACCCCTCCAACAAACAAATACAACTTTTCCATTACCATGAGTACGCCGAAAGACCACCAGTCGGCACTCTGTGTGTGTCCTCGTCGGTTGACCACCTCTGGAGCCATGTACTCTATTGTCCCACAGAATGAATATGCTCTCTTGTCATGGTCAATGGCTTCTTTACTCAGACCAAAGTCTAAATAAATTGAAATGAAAAAAACTTGTCAGATCTATAAAAATTATTATTTTCACTTTTGCTCACTTAAACTGTTCAAATAAAACACACCAACCAGCTGATGAAGCACCCTTCTGTCTATGTGCAGAAAGGCCACAAGCCTGCCTATATGGAGTGCCTAGTTGTCATTAATGAATATGTCCTGAAAGTAGGTGGATCATTTTCTCTATTCAGAATGAGGTTCTGTCCCAAAGCAGAAGAGAGTTTAAACAAGCAGAAATGCACAGCTCAGGTTTGATTAAGACAATACCTGTAAGGATTCTTGCTCAGATAACCAAAGCATTAGGAATAATAATCCCAGATGGACACCAGTTAAAAGAATGGCCAGACAGCCCCTTCAGGGTGGAAAAGGAATGTCTTTCTAGGTGTCCTCTGCACAGTTATAATTTGGAGAGTTTAATCTGGAGTAAGCAGTCATATTGGAAGCATCCTTCTACCCACAGTGGTAGGCAGCCAAGCCTGCATGCTTCACATCAGTCAAGATTTACCAAGGAAATGCTCTGTTCTCCATGGGCTGTGCAGCACAGGCCCTTGATGAATTGCCAGAGAAGAAAAGTCTAACACTCAAACTCCTCTGGCTTGTGAGTTTTTGTAAGCAAACTCTTTCCAAGCAAAGACCAAGATGTATGGAACATACTGCAGAAAAAAAAAATCAGCCCGTAGACATTAAGTTTTCTGTTCCTCACATACCTGTTATCTTAATGTGGCCCTCTTCATCAAGAAGAATGCTGTAAAGCAAAAAAGCAAACAGTCATTCATTAGGCAGGTGCAGAGTACAGTAACAAACATGAGTAAAACATGTTTAAGACAGGTAAGGAGATATGCAAGACTCCAATACATGTGCCAACAAACCTTCAGTGTATTATACGCCTCCAGAAAGAAAAGTGATCCTCAAAGGTCTGTCTAATCTTGTGTTTGAAGCATGCATGGCCTGTGGCCGTTGCATGGGGAGCCTCCTTACTCCATAGCATGCTCAGGGTGGGCATGCAAACTGAGTTCAGAAAGAACAGGGTGTTCAAAGCCAACAACTGCAGAGTATCTGCTTCCAGCAGGAGAAGGAGCTACAGGTTTTCTTCTCTTATAATAATAAAGGCAAGCACACAAATAATCAGGGCTTGGACTCACTGGACCTAAAATAAACTCCAAAGGTAGATACGTTCATGCTGAATAAAAGTGATTGTAGAGTACAATGACTAGTCACAGCCTAACTGCCTTACTGGATCTCAGCCCCTGCTAATTTATTCTGTCCAGAAGCATAAATGAAAATTCAGCCTGGAAGCCAAGTTCAAGTGTTCTCATGTTTGCCACCTGCCAACATATTTTATTCTCACAAAGACGCTCCAACATTTCTGTGAGAAAAACGACTGTAGTTCACAAAAAGCATTGCTAGTTTTTATGGAAACAAGAAGGAACATTGAAACTGAAAAATAATGCTTTTGGTAACTTTTCTGCTTATAAATACCAACACAGTAATGAGGGCAGTGTTTCTTCAGTTCTAGTTACATTTAGTATATTTCTCTTTTCAAAATGGTCTAGCGAGGTGTCAGCTATTTTTATATTCCTCTTCTCTTAGAGAGTCACTTTAATCTAATTATTCAGGAAGAAAATAAGACAGAAGTGAAACAAACACATTGGGCTATACTTTTGTGAAAGGTTGTCTCTGTACTGAAACATAACTGAAAAAGAAATGATCTGTCATTCATTTGTGTGTTTAGAACAGACTGTTACTGTGCAATACATCTAACAAAGGCCAGCAGCTGAGTCACTACTATATGTTCAATAATTAATACTTTTTCTTCTTGATAAAAGCATCTTTACCTCTATTCTTTCTCCCCAGATTTCTTGAAGAGGCATAATTTTTAATTACTAGCCCATAACAGTCATGTATAAATGTATTTTTGTGACTGCAATCCCTAAACAAGAGGCTTGTGCTTCAGAAAAGAACAGAATAAAACACCTGTCAGTGTGGAAGTGAGAGTGAACGTATGAACTCCACAGACCTGGCTCTGGAAGAATGGCAAGGGGGAGCAGAGCTCACAGAAATCACCCAAAATTTTGCCCTACACCCAGGAAGCCCTTGTGAATAACAATGCAATTCAAAGGTTGTGGGATTTTCTCCAGAAACATTGATTTTATATTTCATAGATTTTCTATTGAAAATCCATGCTGCTTTTCTATGTATACAACACATGTTATTCATACCTTTGCTCTCATTAAAGGGATGGAGGCTATCAGACTGATAATACTTAGGTTAAGTGAGCCAGAAGCATACAACAGACTTTCTCACACTCAGTGTTTGCACGAGCAGCAAAATGAATGGATCCTCGTTTCCTATGGCTGTGTATCCTATATCCCCTAAAACTTGATCTACAGTCCCTCTTCTGTCTCATGTTCCCTAATCACCCTTCTACAGTGCCCTCAGCTGCCTGCAGCTTCCCCTGTGGCCCCTGGCAGCATCTTTTGGACAGCTGGGTGTTTCCACATTTGCCATCTGCCAACATGTACAATACTATGGCTATGAACTGAAAATGACATTTGATGTAAAAAGGAAAGAATATGCTAACAGTGACAAAAAAGATAACTCACACTGAATTAGCTTAGAGTGACATTAAGAAGCAAAGAACAATGTACCTGCCTCTAAGCATCCAAATCACGACAAATAGCACTCCTTTGACTGTAAAAGCAAACATTATCTGATCATACTTTCTGCCTTCTCTTTTTATCTTTATCGCTCTACAGTTCCTTTTTATTCCACGCTGTCCGTAATAGAAATTCTATTGTGACAATCACAATTATTTTAGCAATGCTTTGCAGCATCAGCTAATCTGAAATAAGATAGTATTATTTTGCAGAAGGGAAAAAAGAACTAGAAGCTGTTAATGTGAATCAGACTTAAGAAAAATATTTCCTCTAAAAAAATGTTTGGAAATTATTAAAAACATGAGAAGTAGACTAGGCTATAATCCCATTGAGTGATAACCTTTCACTCTGAGATTTTTCCATTTTATTTGTTCAGTTTAAGGTATTAGTGTGTTTACAGGATACTGTCAGTGTCAACCTGTTCTTTATTTCAAAACAATAACATTTTAGCCTCAGGATCATCCCATGAACATTCAGACTGCTTTCACTGACTTCAGTTTAAAAGTATGCCTTGAGAAAGGCTGAAAATCTCCATGTTAGAGGCTGGGCAGCTAAGTTAGTAGCAGGGGAATGACCGTCTAAGTTACAGGAAAAGCTCATAGTAGAGCTAGGCCTGCAAACTCTATAGTAGTTTTTTGCTGCACCTTCAGCACAGAGATAAAAAGCCTTCGTTATTAGTTATTGACATTATTTTATACCATGTCTTAAATCAAGGCCAAAGCCATTCTCTCTTGTTTCTCTCTTTATTTCTAGCTTTGAGTAATGTCTTTTAGGTTTCACTCTGAACTCCAACATACCCAAATCAATGTGAAGTTCTGCCAAATCTATTAAAGCTGGAACGCTGGGGTTTTTTTTGGATTATTTAAGTTTCTTTCCAAGTCAGCTCAGTTTTGCAAAGAATTCAACCCACGCTTTATGTCTTTCAGACATTGTAGCCAAATTTTCAGGCTGGAAAGAAAACCTGAAACTTCATAAAGAATGTTTAATTTGATTGCAGGTTTTGTTATGAAAGTACCGGATAGAGTGAAGTATTCAAATATCTCCCAAAGAGATGAAGATTCTCACAAACTGACCATGTTTTGCGATATTTCAGTGCTTGCATGACCCATACTATCTCACCATGCTGAACAGTCTTACGCCAAACTCATCTCTGCTGTAGCTTCACTGACACCACAAAGACCCAAAAAGGGACTGCTTACTTCGATGGAAGATAATGGTTATTTTCCACCGTAAGTCTTTGTCCTTTACTGATTCTCAGATCTTCCCTCTCTACACAGGGCAGCTACATTCATGAATGAACTGCCACAGTTTACAACATGGTGCATTAAGCAGCAGTCGTTTGGGTTTTTTTAAATATAGCTCAACGATTCAGGAGTTGTTATATGAGCAGTTATAGGAGCTGTCCCTTGTACAGACAGCTGAGGTCTTTACAACACAAACCACTCCTTGGTAATCAAAGCCCCTACGACAGAACTGTATCTAGGTGCATCTGGGTACCTGGAGATAGAAAAGGCAAAGGTAAATAAAAAAAGACTGTGCATTTTCAGAAGCTTGAGTTACTTCTAAGTCATTCATACCCTTAAACCACAGCATAAGAAATACATACTACTTTATAAGTTCCTATTTTTCTGTTTCATTACATTTACCATATTTAATAGCTTGATCCTGCAGTTCTTAAACAGAAACATGCCTCACCATGTAAAGTAACTCCATGGGTTTCAGTGTAACTGAACAGTACCTTGTTCCACAAGGGATGCCGCTGAAACCACCAAGAAAACTCAAGGAGAAGAATTTGGCTGCAACAATTTAAGGAAAGCATGTGCTTGTTCTAAACAAGATGTTAACCAGAAAACTCAATTGCTTGCCTTTCTGAAGTACAGCTAACTTTATAACAACTTCCAGAGTCTGTATTCTGGTTGCACTTAAAATTAATTCATAGCTTTGATTTGTTAATATGGATTTTTGCTCAGGGGATCTTAAGAAAATGTTGAAGCCTAAATTTTAACATCCTGAGGGTTCTTTCAAGTGGTCTGAACAGTGCTATTTTCTAACTAGTCTTCTTTGATAATTCTGATGAACTTCATTTCAGGATACTTACAGAACTGACTGAAGCAATCTCAAATCTATCAGCATTTATTTTTGGGAGCTTCTGGAGGACAGCAAAAACACTGAACAATGAAAGATGGTCAAATGCAGTGCCTATCTTTAAAAAAAGGGGAGAGAGAGAATTGGGAAGTTACAAACTAATTAATTTATCTCCAGTTCTGCAAATCTGATAGAGTAAGCCTTGTGCTCTAATCAGACTGGTAATGCTTCTCCCAAAGACATGGGTGTAATCCTGCACATTGCACTTCAAAGGAGATACGGATCAAGAGAAACCAAAGCAGAGGAATAAGAATGACTGAACACCTAGAAAGACTGGCCAGTGAAGAAGGGTTCAGCAGCTCGATTGTTTAGGGTACTGAAGAGGTTCCAAGGACAAGGATGTGCTCCCAATCCCCTGAGGCTGCTACTGAGAGCAGAATGAGCAGTTTGGGGAGTCCAGGAGGACAGGCCAAGGAGCAGTGGCCTGCAACTGCAGCAAAGAAATTTCAAATTAGCTACTAGGAGCAACTTGCTAGATGTACAACTGGTGGAGCACTGCCAAGAGGCGTCCTACGGAGACCATGGGGTCTCCACCAGCTATTTTAAGACTAGGTTAGCAACAAACCTGTAATGGCCTTGATATATTTGTCCCTGCCCAGAGGCAAGGGGAGGATGAGAACATCCTGGGATGACCCTAATTTTCTTTTATCATCTTATTTAGAAAGCTATCCTTTCCCAGAGGTAACTTTAAAAATAAAGCACTTTTTTTTCCCCTTCAGAATAAATATTTTTTTCTGCTGTATCTTGTTTTTTACTGTAAACCTAAAGTTCCAGCAAAATCATAGGCTATTATGCTCTGCTGTCCTAGGCACGGCTACACATAGGCTTTGCACTTATAAAGCTATTTTTGAAGGATATGGTTTTCAGTCAAACAGATGCCTTGATTTATCCCCAGGTATGAACTTGAGTTATACCAGTCTGTGTCTTTCCCTTTCCTGTACAATAATAGTTATGTTCACGTAAACTAATTTTATACTATGACAATTGTATCCAGATTCAACTGTATCACTGGTAATTATTTAACTGTCCATCAAAGACCATAAACCATATATTCAAAAGTTAGGAAATACAAGCATGAGGACTGTCACCTTAACTTTACACAGTGATCTCACTGCATAAAGGTCTTTATTTACATGATGATACTTTTTGTTTTCTTCCAGAGAAATCTTGCCTAAGGTGGCAGAACAGGTAATACTCAGGGATTCTAGCAGAGCAGTGAAGGGGATGGCTGGCTGGTCTCAGCTCAGATAAAAATGCACGAAGAACTGGATTCGACATGCTTCTATGTAACAATGGCAATTCAGTGACACCTTCCTTTCTTAGGTAAGCTTTAATTTTTCAATTCATTGATCCCTGATTTGAGGCAGTGCAGTTTGGTCTGCAGAAATTTTAAGTGCTCTCACTTGCAACTGAAGTCAGTGAGAGATGTGCTTTGAAATGCACAGTGACACTCAATGCTGAGAACTCTGAAAAATGAGGTCCTCAGTCTCTCAAATACAATGAATAGTTTTGACACGGACTTAATTTTCTCCTCAGTTTTTAACTTCTCCTAAAGCAAAAAATTATGGCATGAACCTATAAATGTAACAGCACTGTGACTTATATTTGAATATACAGGCTCATATTTGGATACCTTCTAATAACAGCTTCCTATATCACGTGTTAGCTTGAAAACCAGCTTAACACCAGAAAGTAGTGTGATTCATACTAATGCTCACTAGAAGCAAAGTTTAAAACTGAAACCTATAATTGGAGTTATTCTATTATGTACATGTTTGTTGATGCTGAATGAATAAAATAGCAATTCAGAATGAAGTTGAAGCTGAAGAGCTGCTGGCAGACGGTGTAACAGCACATGGCAGTGGCAGCTATGTTGTGACTGCTGCCTACCTGTGTTTCATATTAGTAACAAACTGGTACCTTTCTCCCTCCAGTTGTTTAATATGGAGGATGGCTTCCTGTATTTGCCAAAGACTCTGGTTTTCAGTTTTGGTTGTATAAACGGTCAAGGCTGGAAATTTCAGTCACCTGTGAAAGGGTCTCTAGCCCAAAGGACTGAGAGCTTGTTACATACATCTCTGTGAATTCATATACTACTACTACTATTATTTTTGTAACCAAAACATAAAACTTAATTTAAAGTTTAAATCACATACCACTGTATTGTAGATAAACAGTGTTTTCCTCTTCAACTGCTCACCTACAGAGTCCACCTTCCATCACTTTTAGTCTCTCTTATTCTGTCCTTAAGTGTAAAAGCAATAGCACTCCATTTTAAAGAAAGAGCTGTATATTTTTGAATTTCATGTCACAGAAGGAAAAGGCAGCTCTGCTGTTATACTTTGGAAGTGTAAGCAACAGCCAAAGAGACCGCTCTCGGTGGTCATCTTTTTTAAATGATGGTGACCATGACATTAAGAAGGCTTGTAACTTTGAAACGTTTCAGCCTGTTTTATTGGACCCGGCACAGAAGATGTAGGGAAAGCACTAGGCACGTGGCACAGAATAAAAACAGTATCACATCACTCCCAGTGGTAGTGCTGAGGGTGTCATTTAATCTACTAATGTACCGCAAAGAAAAAAGAGAAAGGAAAATGCTCAATAACACCATATTAGGAATAGAAAATAGCTGCAAATATAAGTGGGAATAATTCTTGGGAAAATACTTCAGATTGTTAATAAAAGTGTTTTTAAAATCCTGATTATTGTGCCTCTTGTGAGCTAATATGCACACTAGTTTTCAGAGATGCTCATTTACTTTAAGCAATGGCTACAATAAAACTGAACAGTGCCACATGTTTTGTATGAGCTGGAAGTGGACTTGCTTTGAGCAGTTCATACCGCACCAAGGGGAAGGCCACATTAAATGCTTCAAATGGAGAACAGTGCTACTGAAGTCAAAGGCACAAAGATCTGAATCTCGTGCTGAGTTAGGCCAGGCACACAGAGACCCCATCATACTGGAGCTCAGTCAAAATATTTGGCTTCATGCTAAAATGATATGATAGGAAGACCCCACTGCTAATGGTGTGGGTCTCACGTGGAGTCTCACATACAAGAAGGAAGGCAGAGCCTTTGGCACCTTTTGACTTACTAGAGCAACAAGGAGCAGAAAAAACCTAAAAGCTCATGTATTTATGTTTCAATTCACTCTTTCTCATTAACTTACTTTTCTGGTTTTAGATCCCTGTAAATAATTCCAAGACCATGGAGGTGGTCTAATGCCAAGGCCAGCTCAGCTAAGTAGAACTTGACATCCTCTTCTGTAAACATCACCTAGAGAGAAGGAAGAGAAGAACACATCTCTTTACTGGACAGCAGTGGGCTGGCTTGCATTAAACAGACATGGGGGAGGAATGGTCTAACTCAGGAATGCTGGAAGGACCATCATATCAGGTTCAATTTTCCATAAGCTGGCTGAGTTCACACTGACAATTCTTACCAGATTCTCCTTAAAAAACAAAGCTTGATCCGTTGAGTACTTCTGTTCCTTAAAACATGCTGCTCTCATTTGTCTGTTTGATCTGTTTAGATGACACTATGTCACAATAAGATGAATAAGGTTCTAACTCCGTAGCCTTTGGCAACGAATGGCAAAATTCAATATGTTCAGTGCAGTCCTTATTATTTTCATATCTCTTAATTTGCTGAAGTCTTGGCATTTGGTTGCCAAATTCCCACAAAATAACATGGGGTAACCTCTTTGGGGAAGCAAAATGCTTCCAAATCTGAGAAGAATACACAGCATGAGGAGACTCAGAGATGGATTTAAAACCCCGTGCATTGAGGGTTCAAGGAATCTCAGTGCAGGTACCCTAAGCAGTGATGTGCTGTCTAACATCCAGGGCCTGATAAAGTTTAAAGTGAGAGCAGTTATTTCCTTTCTGCAGCTGATATGGATACTGCTAACACTGAAAGCTCTGGTTTAGGTGGGAAGAAACTTCTGTAATCAAAAAACCACTAAGCTCGGAAAAACTCAGATGGCAAGAAACCCCTTTGGTTCAACTTTCATTATATCTCAGATGTTATTAAGTTCTCTTTAATTAAATTTCAATATGTACAGTGATAATAATGCAGAAAGAGAAGCTGATATATTGGCTACACAGGTGTGAATACTATGTATGACAGAAGTAAAATGAGTAGGCCCAATAGAAATTTACATATCACATGTAAATGTAAATATCTACAGTAGAAGTTGCTAAGCTTATTTCTAAAATTAAGTCTTTGCTCTTGGAAAGGGGCAGCCACAATAACTGAGTGCTCTAAGAAGCTGCAGAGGGCTGAGAGCAAAAAGAGAGGATTCAGAGAACAGATGCCACATAACTTAATTAAGAATATCACTGCAAAGGCTAGAAAGGAAAAGGATAAAAAAGCAAAAACTGACTAAAAATTTAATTGGTCTGAACATAAAAATTGTATTAATTATCAAAATAAATTTAAATTATTTATAAGGTTTAAAATAAATAATGTAGACAAGAGATAAAATCAGTAGAATCAGCGAAAATCTAATCTATACAGATATATGTAAAGTCAGATGTCTAAGAGCAAGAGAGAGACAAGCTTTGCATGTATGCATGCTGTAGTATATGGGATCTGACTGAAAGTCCACTGAAATCAATACCATTTGACCAAATCCATAATTAACAAATTACAAGCAGTACAAATTTTCCCACAATTTCTTCCCTTGTGATACCTTGCCACTAAACAGCTGCAAAGTATAGGTAGACAAGATGAGCTGCAAACACTGAAAAAAGTATTCAAAAGGACTGTCAAGTTAAGAGGACTCATTCTTGATAGTATTGGAATTGCAATGGAAAAGCCTTGGGGAAAATGTGAAGTTTTAAAAGAGTACAAAATCTGAGCTGTTTTCTTCCACTTTCGAGTTCCCTGACTGTGCAGAATGGGTAACTGCCCTCTGTAGGGAAAAATCACTTTTCTCTCTTCTTCCATGAAACTGGAGACAGCACGCTGTCTCACTAACAAAGCCTGGTTTCATGAACAAACAGCAGAAGAATATTTTTATTTTCTTTAATCTTTTTCTTCATATTAAAAATAACTGCTATGATGTCCTGAGTAGTTATACAAGTATCATTACTTGGCAGTGTAATTAACCTGTCACTAATGTCTTCTCACATTAGCAAACAAGTCTTGCAAGCAAATACTTGGTGTCTCAAGCTGTGGTGCACGTAGCAGCCTGCAGCGTGTCACTGAACCAGGAATCAGAAGGGGAAAAAAAAAGCTAGGGAATAAATTTTTGAATAAAAGTACTGTTCTCACAGCATTTTTAGTCCATCAATAACTCCACAAACCAAGAAGAGCGAACAGACCTTCCCCTCAAGATGGCATTTGAAATGTCCCTATCTTATCTTTCAAGGTTGGGTGTTAAGTGGTTGTCTGCACCCCTGTCTCCACACCGGAGAAAGTGACCAAGGCCTCGGGACATCCTGTTGGTGACACAGAATGCCCTGGGGCTGGAGGGCTGCCTGGTCGGAGCCTCCTGTACCGCCTGCAGGGCCCCCTCTGAGGCTAGATGCATGAGGATGCACTGCCGCAAGCAACGCAGACAGTGGGCTCTAAGAGGCATTTGGAGACCAGGCAAGTGCTAGATGAACCTCAAAAGCCTGCCACTGCCGCTCTCTACAGGCATTAGTGAGACTCAAGTTTGGACCAGTCCCTGGTTGCCATTTTCTCCAGCAGCAGCACCTCTCCAGGGGCCTGAGCTGCGGAGGACAGGGAAGGGATGGGAGCCCAGGGAGGTGAGGGAAGCAGCAGCTGCCCCCAGGCAGGCAGGAGGAGAAGGAGTAGAGCAGGTGAGGGCTGTGACAGTGGACCTCCAAGCCCCGGGGTGGTGCACGGCCTCCAGCCTGCTCCCAGCAGCTGCTGCAGAAGGCCCTTGCCCCGCTTGCCGGCTGATGCCTGGCTGTCTGCACACTTGCTGCAGGGGCTGAGGCCACCTCTTCTTTCTGCTGTCAGTGACTGTGATTTTCCAGCAGTTTTCTGCCCATGTCCTGGACAAAATGTATTGAGGATTGATTTCTCAGACTGTTTCTCATCACATCCAAGACATAATTTGCGAGCAATGAGTCTGCGGCTATTTTGCTATGGGAATGGCTTAGTAGTGGTACAGTCTTCTACAACAGTGATGATTACATGCTATCTGCTGAATTAACTATGCCATAATTTAACTACAATTATTAAGAACCAACTTAAAGATATGAGATGTTACAGATCTATTACATATATATAGCAGGACTATTCCCAAGGCCATTTTTCATTCCCACCAATTTAATCCGAGTTCTGAAAATCCAGGACAGTCTTTAATTTCTAAGTTAAAAATCTATCTGCTTACCTCTTTGGAGAGTCTTGTGAAAAGGTCCCCTCCCCGCAGGAAATCTAGTATTAGATACAACTTTCCCTCTGTTTGAAATGCTGCATTAGAAAAGGATGGAGATGTTTGAAGTTTGAAGCAAGATAAAGTCTCCAAAGAATGAATCTTGTTGACTAGAAGTATATCATTCATGCCATTAGCTTCCCTGTCGTTTCAGCACTTTGAGAACAGAAAAATTTAATTTCTGTATAGCTAAGCAATCAAGCTTAGACTGTGGGAAAAAATGGTATCAGCTGAGAGACAAGAATGCATTACTAATATATTCCTTTCCATGCTAAGCACCTATGAATTAATACTGCTTTCCAGTGCACAAGGTACCAGGAGTCACTGAGGACTAGGCATAGAGAGAAGCTCCGAGGTTTGTGTGAGAGGAGAGCTCTCACTATCCAAAATGTCCTCAGAAGACCCTTTACAGTAATAATGGGGCTCCTCAGGGAGCTGGTGAGGCAGAGGAAGGCAGCTCTAGCAAGACACCACATTCATACACACACATATACAAATCTGGAGGGAGGCTGATTATTAAAAACAGTTTTTATTTACATGCTCTGGTTTTCTAAATGATACCTGTCAGCAGGTGAAGGAGTTGGCAGATATATACTCACCAACTACCCCATGAGCACTATCTATCACATCAGACTTTAAAACAAATGTATTTTAATGGAGGAATGGCTAAAACCTACTTATAATGAAATTCTCCTTTAGCATAAATGAAGAATTTTACACAGGTAGCCTCTATGACATTGTTAGAGGCAGAGTCATAAGTAGGCAGAGGGTATCTCTATGAAACTATAACACATCTAGTTACAATTCCCCAACCAATTTAAGAACAAACATGGATTATATTTTATTATAGTTACCATAATGAAGCTTGACTATGAAAGGATGATTCACTTCTGCCAAAATATCTCTCTCCATTTTTGATCGTACCCGATCCCGAACTACAAAGAAAAAACAGTAAGAACAGCGACATATTAAGAGGCAGCATGGTCACTGGATACAGTACTGGAATGAGGTTTAGGCGATTTAGATTCTGCTTCTCACTCTGCTGATGGCTTGTGGTGTGACCTTTGGCAAATCACATCACTCTCCAGTGTCTCCTTTTAATGCCTGTCTTGTCTCTGCACTAAGAGTAAGCCCTTCAGAAAGGCACCATGTCTTCCTCTGTAGAGAACAGTTCTAACTAACAGGACTATAGTATTACAAACAAGGTGATTATGCTTTGCAGAAGAGAATGTTAATGTGAAAATTAAAATTATATAAAATTAATAACTCTATCTCAGATTAAACAGAATGTACTAGTCCCAGAGCTCATCAGGTTAACCTTGTGCAAATTAACTTTTTGTACTGTGTTGATGCAGCGTTCATTAGATATTACTCAATAGCACTCTCTGGAAGTGATTTATATAAAATATTTTAAGCTTCCAATAAACCACCCAAACAATCAGTAATAAAGAAAAAAGGCTGATAAAAAATATAAAAAACTATTTTAGAGTTAAATTATTATGTGATGGCAGAAAGAAAAATACTCTTTGTGGTTGAGATGAATAGAGAGTAAGAGAAAAAATAGTTAAAGAGGTGAACTGGGTTCAAACTAATCAAAACTGATGCTGAAGATTTCATAGCAAACACATTAGCAGAATGTTCAGACACTGAGGAGGATTCAAGTCCCCACATTATCAGCTCTTGATCTTACAGATTCATTTTTCAGTCAATCACAGTTTTAATAATTCTGAAATGAAAGTATTGAAATTTTTTTCTTTCTCTGCATTACACAATGCCAATATACTTTTCGGCTGAAAGCATCTACAATGGATGTTATGAGACTATTTGAGGTGGTAAAGCCTGAGATCTCAGTGAGATCCTGTCATCGCCTGTATGTGCTGTGGAGCTGCTGAGAAGCTGAGTACTCTCAGCACCCAAGTAATGAACGTGCCGTAACGAACCCACATA
The DNA here is from genome assembly GCF_031877795.1 of Strix aluco. Lineage (NCBI taxonomy): Eukaryota > Metazoa > Chordata > Aves > Strigiformes > Strigidae > Strix > Strix aluco. Next base: position 53,446,575 of record NC_133933.1, on the reverse strand, counting down.
TTCTGTTGCTGTACATCAAAAATTGATACACAGAAATAGGTCCAAAACAGCTGATCTGAAAACCTTAAATACGAGTGGAGGGACACTCAGATTTCTTGCTATTTTGATGCTTTTCCTAGGTCAACAGCAATGCAAGCTTTACTTGCTCACTCAACCTAAGCTACCTTGTGGCTAAAAATCAAAACAAAGGGAACCTCGGAATCTTAGTCTTAACTTACGAGTAAAAAACCACACATCATACACTCACAAAATGCTTAACCTATGTAAAAGTAGAGCATTTCTCATGCTGTAGATCAGCAATGTTCCTAGGCAGGAATTCTTGTCGGACAGGTGGGCATTGCTGAACACTCTGTGTGGGACATTTCCTATTAAGCTTGGTTAGAGAGGCTAACAAAGTACCTTTCTGTGCTTGCGCTGCACAGGTGTGTGCGTAGGCTGGCAGAACGGCAGTGCACCCTCCTGTCCTCATCATTTCAACCTCCAAACAGGTAAAGGCACAGCTGTGCAGCCAGGTGCTTTGCCAAAGCCCCCTGCGCTGTGCCCTGCTCACTTCTATGGTGGTTACAGGCTGCGGACCTGTCAGGCTGCCATTTCACCCTCCTCCCCACATGTATAGAGCAGCCGCAGCGACATTAAGGAAAAGGTTATGTCAACACAGAAGACACCTCATTCTCTAGAGTCATGGCCCTGTAACTGCTCTGAACCTAGTCTGCTCCAAAGCTGCTCTAATCACCACCTTTCACAGTGGCTTCCAAATAAAGTCACCAGAACCTGTTATCAGGATTACAGCTTGGCATGTGAATTAGTGACCTGCCCTCCCCATCTTCCAGCATCAAATACTGTCTGATTTAAATGCTCTGAGGGCAGAAACTATACAGGCTCAGAGTTTTAAACAACCCTACCCACCAAAGAAGCTATTAATCATATTACCTAAGAAGACAAGTCCACTTGCTTTCTCCCACTGTCCTGTTCTTACCCTATCACTTCCATATGCCTGGGTCCTGCCTGATCTTAACCTCAAAGTAGCCTCCCTAGAGGTATCTACCTGCTTGCACCAGCTTACATACCACAGGGCACTGTCAGTTATTGTACCAAATGCTGCAAATCCATTGTCATGACATTTCATAAATGTGCAAGGTTAAATCTCTTCTCCTTTTACTATTAATTCTGTCAGAGCAGGAGGAAAGATTTATTTTCTCTTATTCCAGATACACCTGGAAATAGGAATTCCCCTGCTCTTCCTCCCTCTTGTATTTTTGGGATTGGGGCAATGTGGGTCTTACATTCACCAGGAAAGGTTTTAAGAAGAGATAGCACTTTGACGTAACATTTCAACAGCATGAGGCTCTGGCTTCATCTGACTCCTATGTCATCTTCCAGGCACAGTGAGTGGGAAAGTGCCTCTCTTCTGCACTTTGGAAATTTTTTTCTAGTATTCAGTAGCCCCAGTCTGCTCTGCTGAGGGAGTCTCCCTTCTAGTTCTTACATCCTGGCAGTCAGATAATTAGATTGACTTGCTCAAGCATCATCTGAATTATTTCTGGCTGCTTATTCAGCTTGCTAGATCCTAGCTATGAACGGACTCCTCCAGCAGCATGGGGAGAGATAGACAGGGTCTGAACAGCTGCTGCAGTGCCAGGGATTATAAGGCCTGAACATTAAAGATACTTCTACACAGGTGACGAGGCAAACATGTGTCTTTGCTTAGTCTCATCTGGCAATCAGTGAACATGTACCACCATTAATTTCTCCACTCATTTCCAAAATGACAAGGAGCCATTTCTGTGAATTCCTTTCTGAGTGAATCTCTTTTCTCTGATGGTCTTACCAAAGAACTGCAAAACCAGCACTAGAGCTCAGTAGCCCCAGGGAAGATGATGGAGGGACTCCGTTCAGCACTGCTCAGCACAGGGCTGGGCTCTCCCTGCACAGGGACCTGCCCTGTGCTGCAGAACAGCTTCCCCATCTGCCCACCTCTACGTAATGTCAGGGGATGTATGCCAAAGGCACAGACAAAAGTGCAAATAACCCAGCTTCCCCATCCTCACTTTGACCACTTGCAGGGGCCTCAGTGCAGCACACAGGCAGCTTGGGCAGGTAATGCTTACACCAGATGTTTACCTCTATTATTAAAATACTCGCTGGAAATAGTGTTTGACTGCTAAACCCTTGCCCTTTCTACCCACTATCAAATTTGGTTTGAAGGGTGAGTTTTGCCACTTATCTTTAAATTATACATCAGACAGAAGCAGAGAACACAACCTGGAGCAATAAGCACAAAGTCATGAAGATTGTTTGCATGCTCTTGAACAAACTAACTCTCCCTGAAATAATCCCTGGTGTCATGAGACTGGTGGAGCCTGTAACAGCAGAGGAAGCACCTGCTACCTTGCAATAAAAACAGTTCCCATTTCCAGGTATTAATGTGGTATGAAAGAGAAGTGGAGACAGCTGAGGATATGTGCAAATAAATAGAGCTTACCCACTTCTGTCTGTCTAGCTCTGAACATGAAAGAGGAGGATGTTACTGCTTACTTTATTTAACACTGAATGCTTAAGGAGATGGTTTTATTTAAGGTATGAATTTTTACTTCTTGGTCTGTTTTAATTTTAATAACCAAGAAATACAGAGGGAATGGGGAAAAGGGAAAAGTATATTCAGAGCATCTTCCGAGAGGAGAAAAAAAGTTCCTTCTCAATAATGGACTAGCCATGTATTTTCTGAATAAGAAAATAAAACCGTAATCCTGCTTCTCTCTCTGAAGCTCTCATGATTATCAACTTTGGTTGAGATTTAAATATGGAAATATAAATTAAATAAAGCCAATGAACTTCTCATCCATATGTCTCATTTAAAAACTAAGAGTCAGTGCATCTCTAAGCTATGTACACTGTCAAGTAATGATGATCTAGGGACATCCTTTGATATACATGCAATGACATCGTATCAGTTCAGCAGGATGTCGAGCCAACCCAGTGAGAACTTTAATTAGTAAATCATGGCCTACAGGAGTTGTAAAGGGGGAGTTTATACAAGATATACTAATTTATTCACTGTAATACTGATTAAAATTTATAGCTAATTCACCGTAAGGGGAAAGTAACTTGTCATGTATCTAGTGACTGGCTAACTGAGCTGAAGTCACAGCTCTGTGAAGTTAAACACTGTTCAGCCACCAGTTTCAGTGGCACCGGAGTATTGCTTCTGAGATCTCTTTGGCCAAAGAATAACTTCCAAACATTTTTACTTAATAGTACCCTTCTCACTGCTGTCCAGAGTAATTCTTAGTTCTACTAGAAGAAAATAATCCTGAAGCTAGTGTGTAATACTTTGCTGGTCTTTTCTCTTTCTTCAGACTTACCTGGAGTAAAAGTTGATGTTTCTACTTCATGAGAAGTAATTTTCAATTTAATTTGCAGTACAGCTTTGCTTTTTGCATATAGATTTGGTGTTAAAAGGCATGAGGGTTTTACCTACAGCCTCGTACAAGCTGAGCCATACATCGATTTTAAATTGGTATTAATTCAATTTTCAAATCTCAAATAAAAATGAAATAGCTTTCCTTCTGCTCTCCTTCCTGGGTTACAATCCCCCTGGTGCCATGCATGTGTCCCACACCATGCTTCCCCTGGTGCCAGCTGGATCCCGTCAGGACATGGATGCTTGAAGTTAGTGCTCCCATGACTGACACCGTTTTCCACTTATGGCTTTCCTCTTTAAATGGAAAAGCTCTTTTTGTAGAGCAAGATTCAGCAAGGGACCATGTAAAACAGACATCCTAATGCCTTAGCTAAAGGCACTGATCTGCAAATCAGACTTGATAAGCAGCAAAATCCTCAATGCAGCCATCTTGGGTTCACCCATGGGAGGAACCTCGACGTGGTGCATCAGGGTTAAGAGACAGGAGCCAAGATGTATGTCCATTTTTCCATGAGGAAAATCAGTGTGGAAGAAGGGAGCATGTCTGCCTCCATCCTGCCCATTCTGGGGATCAGCACAGTGCAAGGAGCTGGGTTTTGGCTGCGCATACAGATGGTGTGGAGACTTATGCAATATATTCCAACTTCCTCAACAGGTGCCAAACTTGGGTGTTGCTCTCACCTCTGTTGGTTGACTGCACAGAGTCTCATGGGTGAAATATTTTCTGTACACATTAGTTGAGGTCCAGCACAATTCTGGTTTGCTCATGACCGCAGTCATTTGCCTGGTCATCCCCTGTGAACATCTCTGACTTACTGATGCAGCCTCACAAATGCAAACAGAGCACTTGGATCCTTCAATACACTTCTAGAAATAGTTAAATTACTTATAGCCTAAATCCTTTTTAAAAAGGGGATGGAGATAGGTTTTGTGGGCTCTACAAGGCATCTAAAGCTGAAGACATATCTACCACTTTTCAATAGCACTAAAGTGAACTCTTATTTATTGTAAGTTGGTGTTAGGTGCATAGATCCTTTTTATAACTCTAGTTCCAGTGTGAATTCCTGCTGTCTGCCTTGAGACACAGGACCCTGGTCGCTTCCCAGAGTCCTCTGGAGGTGACGCAGGGCAGGACCTGATGCTCTGGATGCCTCTCTGAGTGAGTCAGTCTCTCTCCACTGATTTTAGAGGCAATCTTCTTGGTGTCACTGGGCTGAAATTGGCATTTGAAAGTTTGATTTTTTTTGGAACTAGGAATGCATTGTCAGACAGTGGATTTGGTGCTTCAGTGACTTGTCCTTACAGCCTTTTGTCCTTTCTGACAACTTTACGTAGTGCTGTTTAATCCCCTGAGCTGCAACACCAGGGAGAGAAACCCCTCTGCATGTCTGACACCAGCAACTGTCCCTTACAGAAAGCTGTTCCTGCAGAAAGATACACACAGAAAATACATGAATAATGTCAAAAGTTTCACAGAGATGTTTGGCAAAAAGCATTATTGATTAGAAATTATTTGCCTGTCCCTACCTTTCAAAACAACCTTTTGATAAGACATGTCCCTGCTCAGCCAGGAGCAGAGCACTAATTAATTAACAGAGAAAGAATGGGGAGAGTTAGAAACTATGTTAACTTAATCAAATCACCATTGAAAAATATTGGTAGCAGGAGAAATAAATCAGTGAATAAAACAATGGATTTAAATTTCATCCATTATCTTCCTCACTTCCCTAAAACTCAGCACCATGCCTTGAGTGGAACTCAGGAACACGCAACTCAATTTCAAATTCTTCACATAGCACTGGTACATGCCAGTGATATATAAAATGGAATATATACATAGAACTATGTACAACATCCTTTTCAATTCTACTTCTGTTATTTTCATCTGGTTTTAATGCTGGCTGTTATAGACAAAGGCAGAGAACTGGATTCTAATTTCAAATCCACACTGTATATGTCTGGAAGACAAAGTACTTGTGTGGTGACTAATTACTGAAGATATGGAGAAATACAGGCTTTCCAAAAAAGATCATAATCTGGCTTCAATGGTTCTGCCTGGAAATACTATTTGCATTACTGTGTTTCTGCTCCACACAGTATTACACTCAAATCTTCTAAAGAGCAGCCTTTCATGTTGTACCTTATCAGCAGAGCATTATTACAACACAAAACAGAAGTGTCCTGTTGACACCTGAATGTAGAAGTACACCAATAATGTCACGTAGAGATTTTATGCACATTTCTTTTCTATAAAGAAATATATTTCTTTTTTCCTCTGTGTCCCCAAATATAGAACCTTTTAGAGATGGGGAAAGAGCCATTAAAAACAGAGCTTTACCACTCAGCCCTAGTGCTGCTGCGGCAAAAGAAAAAAGATTCACAGAGCAGGAGACACTCCTTTGAGGAAGGGCACTCTGAAAAATCAATACAAACTCAGACTGCTTTTTAGGAGTCCAGGGTCTGGAGGAGGTCATTTTATCTCCCCCTCCACTCCATTTTTTTCCCCTTTTACATGAAACAACACATTTTGCTTTAAAGAAATCAAAGACTTTCCTTTGTTTGTTTATTTGTTTCTGTTTTTTGTTTTTTTTTTAAAGTAGCTCGGATGCTTCACTGTTGAGATTTGGAATTACATATGTCTCTAAATTAATCCTAAATTTTAATACTGATCTGCCATTTATATTATTTACACCTATTTATTATTCTCGCTAAATGTTTGGAAAAGTTAATTAAATCTTGCAATATCCCTCTGAAGTACCTCTGCCCAATTTTCCAACAAGGAGAACAGATTGATGAAGTCTAATGCTAGAAAAAAAAAATCATATGGGAGTTGTCAAGAGCAAACATGGGTTTCTAGGACATACTAACTCTGTTGAAAAAAAATTCTCAGAGCAGAAACTTGAGCTCTCCCTGTGTTCTCCTGACACCCTTACCCAGGGAGGAGCAGCGTGCAGAGGCTGCAGCAGGTCTCAGCTCTGCGGGTGCTGCTCAGTGGGCTCCCTCCTGCCCATTGGAGCCTCTGGCAGCTGCGACCTCCCGCTGTTTCCCCACTGAGACACCAACTTGGATCTCTTTCCCCGGCCCAAAATCCCACAGACGCTGCAGGAGCTTAGATGTGTTTTAGATTTTTGGCTGAAATTAGCCAGTGGGTTCAACCCTGTCATTAGAGAAGTACTGACCGACAGACCAGCCAGATGATCATATAAACCTCATGTCCTTACACAGAGGTGAAATTTCAATTTTTGTGTATTTTTAAACAGGACTGGACCAACTGAATATACACAGATGTGCTTGTGCACAGCTCCAGGTGAACCTATTCCCCCCGCAAGGTCTGTGAGCTGCAGATGTATAATGATATCCAATAAGCCAAATCCTATGGTGATGTACAACACCAATAAAGTCAGAATTACACCCCTTACAATCGCATAAGTCAGTTCTAGCTAACATCATCAAAAAAAACCTGAAAAAATGGCTCAATGAAGAGCAGAGAAAGCTGTCATTTGCTAGTGTGGAACTTCCACCAGAAAGCCAAAATCTACAGCTGGAAATACATCTGTCCATGACTCGTGCAAAACAGAAAGCCTTCAACACCTCTGCATAGCTGCACCTGGGTCATCTTTCTTTTTTTGATGTAAAGCATATGTTTTATTTAAATTTATTTACCTCAGTGGATGCTATATCCTGTCAAATGATCCATGAAGTGATATATTTGTTTATTGAATTCTACTGTAACATAGTCCTATTTTTTATTAGATTTCTTTCAGTTGAACAGATATATAATTATTATCATTATTATTATTGCAGGCAATAGCGACGATTTCAATATTAAGTCTTACTGGCAGGCAATAATTACCTATGTTCTAGGAATAGCCATAATTTCAAAATGACAAACTAATAAGAGTGCTGACCTTGGAATTCAGAGATCCCAGTAAACACCATGCATCAGTAGCTCTGGAAATTATGATGACGTGAAGGGACAAACTGGTGGCTGTTTCATGTAGTTTTGCAATAAAGAAAAGTTGCTTATAACAGTTATGAAACAGTTGGTCTTTTTTCACCTCACAAAATAGATATGTAAAATTTAGTTCCAGCCTACATGAATCCAACAGAGAAAAGATATACAGGTACATATAGTCCTCAGTCCTACTCTTAAATACTGTCCAAAGACAGATGAATTTGCTCCATCAAATTTCTCTTGTACCTCCTGTCAGACTCTAATTCCCTGCAGCTACTGCTCTGCTGCAGCACTGGCTAAGTCACATGCAGCTGCAAAGAAGAGGCAACACCAAGCCTCATGTTTCCTACCCGTGGGGCATTCCAGTATTAAATGAGCATTTGCCTTGTGTTTGCTATTGTGATGTTGCTACGTCAACAGAAGCAATGAAGAAATTGTTTTTCTCTTGTCCTGCTTAAGATGGAGATGATCCAGATGTCCAGGAACTGCTGGGTCTCTCAGGGTCACGAGTTTCACTGCTTGCCTTCTAAACTTGAAGCCCAGCACGGTTTAATCCACTGTTGCTGCTCCTTGTTCTCAAAACACACCTGTTTTGTGGGTTTTACAGGCAGGGCTGAATAAAGTTTGTGAATTAGTTTACTCTGCAAGTGTGAAAACTGTCTGTGCTTCAGTATTCACCACAAATATGTTCTGCAGTGTATCATCAAAGGCAAAAATACAGCTTTTATGATTGAAAAGTATTGGGAGTGACCACTGGCTCAGCAGTGAAAATGCAAAGACATTCCCTATTATATCAGCCTTCTAATAAAAAAAATTGTTCCCTTTATTTAGTCTCTCCAGACCTAAAAAGTCAGTTGTACTGAAAGGAAAGTTTCTTCTCCTTCAAGAACTTTGAGCAACTATTAATTCACTTGCAAAGCCTGGCAGTGGTGGAAGGAGGTGAGGGTGGTGCTGGAGCTCCCCAGGGAGCTCCTCAGGTCACTAACTCAGGGCAAAATGCCCTTGTGGGAGAGTGATTTAAAGCCCACCCAAGTCCCTTCTATTTTGTTATATGAGCCCCTACTATCTCATTTAAGGGCATAGTATGGAACCTTCTGCCTTGTCCAGTTGGGATGTTTATGGACAAGACCAACAATCTTTAATATAATCTTTTATATAATATTGAGTGAGAATTCCTGGAAGGAGTGGAAATGTGGGATTATCCCTCTGTGGAAAATGCATGTATTGGCATGCTGTCATTTGCCACCAGGCAGTTTGGCTCATAGGCTGAACTAATCCTGGTAAATGTTTTCTGAAGAGCTGCTTGAAACTTGTAATTTTGAATATTTTCAAAGATGCTCTTGATTTTGTTCTGAATTGGAAACAAAGCCAAAATTGAAAAAAAAATTTTGGGTGCATTGAAGTACTGTTTTGTTAAGGGCTTTAATTTATTATTGATCTATTTTTAAAGACTAATTACAATGTAAACTATAAAATAATTTCTAAAAAGAAATACAATCAAACCAGAGCATTCTGCTGAAATGCTTACTACCAATGTTTTTTCAAGCGAAATTTCACCCAACACTCCTGTTCCTGTGGATGGGCACTCTACCAGAAACAGTACACTGAATCTTTTCTTTATCAATCATAATATGCATTCAGAAGATGGAATAATAAAAAAGAAGATTTATGGGTGCTTCAGGAAAAATATGTTCACCGAGCCCACCAGGAATTTTTAAAACAGAACCCCCATGTCTTACAAGTGTAGGGCAAACATACAATAGTATGAAGTAATGTTTTTGTAACTGGCCTAATTGGAGAGCAGTTTGCCAGATTAGTGCTGATACAGGTGACATAAGGCGGTGGCCAGACGGTGAGAGGTGCATTTCTCAGAAGGGAGGGTATGGATGGATTGGTCACAAAGCATAAGAAGGCATAACATTCATCCCACACTACGCAGCAGCCCTGGCCATGACTGCACTAGGCTGACTTCTCACTCTAAACACTTTGTCCATTAGGCTGCTTAGATGTGGTAAACACAGAAGCAATCCAATCTGACTTGCTCTAACAAAATGTTTTGGACAAGCATTTTAGTTACTGAATTCCAAATATTTTGGTTTGTGAAATGAGTAACTAGTATATTTAAGGCATCACTGAGGAAATTGGGATAGTGGCTTATCATCCAAAACTGAGGACACTCAGTTGATTTAGGAGATATGAAGCCCTGAGACAGGTCCTATTTGTAAACCATGCAGGATGAGGTTTATCAGGTTGCCTGCAACCCAGCCCTCTGAGCTACTTGCACACAAAATAGATGGTAATTTAGAACTCAAATATCTCAAGAAAATTGTGGCATTTAATGTCAACATTCCGGCAAACCAAATCTTTGCTTTGCCCAGGCCCTGATACGCTACGCAGACACGCTTAATATAGCTCCCTTGACATGTTAGCCTCATAAAAATAAATGAGCATCTGCGAGACGGCTGTCTGTCATTGAAGAAGCTTCCAGTCCCATCAGCAAGTAGGGTGTGAAGTCAAGGCAAGGTCATTTCCTAAATTAGAGCATAAGGAAAAGCCTGGTCTCGCATCGTTACCAACACACTGACTAAAGCTTTGCAACCAGTAAGCCTTGGCCACACAAACAGCAAGAAAAAAAGGCTGATCTAGTGTTTTCTCCTGCGAGGAGAGAAACACAGTGCTCAAACAATCACAAATTATCTTTCAGCCTGGATTCCACTACTGTATAGGGAGCCTCGTGGAAGATATGACTAAGTTCAGAGAGTCTCTGGGTGAAATCATGGCCCTAAAACAGTCACTAGTAAAAGTATTGTTGACATTAATAGGATCTCACAATCTACATCTCAGTCCCTGTATACAGTTCTGAAAATATACATAGCTGCTTGAACTTAAAAGAGTACCTAACTAAAGAGGAAATCTTCTTTTTTCCTATGTCACTGGGTAACTGCCAAGAGCTAAACATAAACCGTACTAAGCAATGACTAAAGGGAGACAGGAGGAGAGTGGATAAATATTTAAAGGATATAAACATGAAGGACAGAGAAGACTTATTTATCAAAATAAAAAGAAAGAAAGGAGTATAAAGAGGAGGACGTAAGTGAAACAGAAAAAAAGGAAATGTATGCTGTGTCAGGCAAACTGCAACCAGATGAACCCCTGTGAAGTGAGTGAAGGGTTGGGATTGAAGCCTCATCACTTGGCATATTTTAAAACAAAACTGAACAGAATGATGATTTAGTAAGAAACCAGCCTGCCCTGGCTGCAGACGAATGAGATAGCATCTTTCACTAGGTGCTACTCTTCTGCAGTGACTCCACCTCAATAAAGCATGCTTTTAAAATTTTTTTTCTAGATTTCACTACTATGCACAAGTGTCTGGGAGACTGACTGAAAAGGGCATTTGTACCAGGATTAATACCTGCTACATTATGTTAGAATATTTCAGCAAAACGAAAAAAACCCCAGAAACTAAAAATTCCTATTGGGAATGGACTTGAAAACCTTGTGAAGAATAACCATAAGCAGGTTAGCTTCCACACAGTGCTTTTAATTCTGATATTTCAAATAGCCTTACCAAGAGCCTTGGATCACTATGGCTGTTACCCTGTAGGTGACAGCTGGGAGTAATGCAGAGGGGTAATGCAGCTCGTCCAAGGCTACCCAGCACAGCATCCACCAGCCCTGTGACAGTCCTTCTACTGACTGCTCAGCAAATCATACTCCTCACATACAGAATGCAAACTTTCAGGCTTCCTCAAGGCTTTGCTTTGGAAGTTGCTTGCTTTGTTCTGCTTGTGAAAAAGTGCTCTCAAACCCTCTCATGCGATAAACTCTCTATAGCAAACTAAAAAACAAGTGTCATAACATCATGACAGGGGTTCTGAATATTTCTTATGAAGATGCATGTAAGGAGTCCTATGACACTGGCAAATAGCATGTAGCAAGGTCAAGTCTTACACCTCATGAGCACCTCCATTTTACTCCCTCAGTCTCACCTATAGCCACCCTTCAAATCCCTTCCATCCCCACCCTGATGACAGGGCTGAACAGCCTCACTCCTGCTGTTTCCCTCCTCTGCCAAGGGAAGCCACCGAGCACCTGCTCTGCTGGCACTGAAGCTGAGCAGCCCTCTTCCCTTGCAGCCTCCCCTCGGGTACCAAACAGAAGGGGGCAGGAGGAGTGACGCTCTGGAGAAGCTGGCAGACAGCTATCACATGCTTCCCGAAGCTGCAGAGAAGACTAGTTCTGTCCCTGTCTCACTTCCACCACAAAGCTTAGTCTTCCCCTTGAAATGACACCTGGAGCAAGTGCTGCCCATGATCCACAGCCCTCTGTCTTCGCAGCCCTCCACTTCTCGACTTGCGATTTTTCCCTTCCTATTGCCTTTCCCTTGGCTCCACACAGTAGATCACAACTCCAAGCCCGCTGCTACCCCTGACTGCTTGGCTCAGAGGATGGCAGTTTCCCCCTGCCCCAGAAAGCCACCCTCAGGAATCTGGGGGGCACCAGCTCACCTGGGGACAGCTGAGGGCTTCTGGGAAATGACAATGTCTGGATTTAAGTAGGTTGGAAATTCAACTGAATGAAGGCTGTGCATTTAGTGGGGTGGCCTAGGAAGAGCCTCTTTGGGTTCCTTGGTACCAAGGTCAAAATGTGCTGCTGAAGAAACCATCTTCTGTGTAAAAGTCTGCTCCTGAGTGCTCTCTGGAGCTGCTGAGCAAAGCCACTGGCTATTTCCTGAACAAAGCAAGAGAGAGGGGGCACAAGCTGGGGACCCATCCTTTTCCCTTTATGGGGAAAGTCTTCTAGGACACAGAGATAGGTGGTAAACGTGACCCAAATGTGGGGAACAAAATGTAAAAACAAAAATACAAAATAATCCTTCTAAACTTAGATGTGAAAATACTTCTTTCGTATGATAACCTGTAAGGGTCAAGTTAGTACCTGCATCTATTTACATCCTACCTAAATGTACGCATTAATATTTTACATTGTATAGCTTATTGTATCCATAATGAAAACAAAATTGAATTGATCAGCATTGACAAAACCTATATAGCAGTACAATCCCATAAACCTGAAACTCCCTCTGAACATAAAAGGCAGCTCTGAGTTAACAATGTTGATGATGACAATTGCCCACTAAAAGGCAACTATGTCATACAGCACAAACAAAGTCTAAAAGATGACCAAAGACACAGCGCAAATATCTGAGAAATTCAGGCTTTGCCCAAATTTACAAAAATAATCTACTGGTGCTGAGAAAAACATCAGTTAAGTTACTGTGCCATGGAAACCTCTCAAGTGTGTCAATTACAGTCGCATACAGATAGAAAATGCTGTAGACAAAATGGAAAGGAGAGGCTGTCATTGACACTGATTGCTAGTCTCTCTTTGAACATCATCAAAACCTCCAACTTGGAGCAAATGCCACAGCCATGAGGAAGCCGTAACTGACATGTGTAACCCACATGAAGAGTATAAAAACACAGAGAATAATTTTGTTTCCGTTGAAACAAATCCCAGATGGTAGTCTCCCACACTGTGCCATGTAACTTTTATGGAGAGCCAGCTGAGTGCTAGCACGCCTCCAGCAGCAGCTGTGAACAGAACGCCTGGCCAGCTGTTTGGTGAAGGTTTACAAGCGATCCAACTGCAATGCTGTGAGGCAAGCCATCAGCTGTGCAACTGACCCCAACCCTCTGCCATCACTCTGACTTGAAATGACATCAAGTGGTAGTGTTGACCTCTCTGTTAATCTGTCCTTGTGCTTGAAAGGAAATAACATTTTTCTGTTGCATTATGGGAACCACTAAAAGCAGTGGGATGCAACTCCCAGAGGATGCATATGAATTTGGTTTCCAACCAACTATAAATGCACTGCAGTTGCAGGCAGCTGAAAATGGTTAAATGGCAATTATGTTGGATGCTCCAACTGGTGCAACTTACTCATGAACAAAACAAACAAATGCTTTTCATATAGATAATGGATTTGTACCACAGCCAAAGTCCATCAGGGAGGTTAAAAATCCCAGGGATATTTAGTTATTGTATTTCCAGTTTAGCTATCCACTACAGCTACAAAGTTATGCAAAAGTACAGTTGATTCATAGCTCTAATTATTTCAAATAGTCAATGCATTATAAGAAGAGACACTTCTTAACAATTTCTTGGTTTGGATTCTTTAGCCATTAAATTCCATAATGCGGCAGATTGCACCTAAGTGAGGAGGAGTGTTAATAACGTCTCCATTAATATCTGACTATTACTTTTCATAAGGACATTGAGCACTGTGAAGAGGAGGCTGGCATAATTAGGTTAATATTACAGATATGGAGATTGAGGAGTAGCAGTAATAGCTACTGGTTTATGTTCATGCATCAGGCTGGTGGCAGAGATGCAGGCAAAGCCAAAGTCTTGTAGCTCCTAAACTGAGGTACCAGATCCTATATTAAACAAAGCCTGTCATGAAAGAACAGACTACATGACATAAATTCACAGGAGATGAAGACTAAAAGCATTTGAGTCTGTATTTGCCAAAAGAGCAATTTTTCTCTTCCTGTAATTCACGCAGCCTCATGGTACCAACAGCAAGCTCTTGGACGTTGGGCAGGATTAAAAGGCTCCCAGTGGTTCATTCACGTGCTGAGCAGCTGACTCAGTGGGTTGCCAGCAATAGCTTCTCTTTTTCAGCAGCATTTTCAGCATTTTCTTAAAATTAGAAGCATTACAAGCAAACAAAGTTTACAAAGCTCCTTAAAGACAGCGCAAGATAAACAAGACATAAAAAATTTCAAGCCCCAAGACCAAAACAAAAGAAAACCAGACCTTCACATGAAGATTTCTATTTGGCCTACAGGATGCCAGCCAGAAAGGCAGAAGGAAAAGGGCAGCAGGAAAGATAAAACAGTGACCAGTGTTATGTTACTACTGGTAAAGCCTGACTGGCCTGGGTACATGCTGCCCACTGATGTTCTGCTTAATTCTGAAGCTAAGCACATGAGAGAAGGTGAATGGAGTTTGACAGCTGCAGGCAACCATGAGGAACTAGAACCACCCTCCAGAAATGCTGCTGTCTTGAGCAGCAATGCAAAGAAAAGTCGTGTTACAAATCCTTCTACCCAGGGACTGGCTTTTCCTAGGAACTTTCTCTGAATGGGAATCCAAAAAGGAACAAACATTCAACATCTTAACTATATGACCACTCTGCCATCTTTGCAGTAGAACATTTTACCTGTTCAATTAAAAATCCTGAATTTTCAACAGTCTCCTTGGTAGAGCAGGGATACTGCTGCTACTTCTGTTATAACAAAGCATTCACAGAGGACCTGAGATCTGAACATGAAGCCAGAGGAGATCACATTTCGTTTAACAGTCACCTCTGACTTATTTAATATATAGCTAAACCTTTTTCTAACCCAGACATCTAGAAAAATGAACCCTGAGGAAGGAAAGGAAGATACAAGATTCTCAGCCTACAGAAGATGGAAGCTAAACATGATAACAGTCTTCAAGATGTGGAAGAAAACTGCAGAGAGGAAACTGTTCTCAGAGGAGAGGATGTGGACTAATGGCTTCAGCTGTGGCAAGGCAGATACAGGACAGATGTTAGGAAGCATTTTATGACAGTAGGGATAGAGACAGTCTAAGAACGAGTTAGGCAAACATCTGTGAGGAAAACACAAAAGCATAGCTGTGCCATCCTAGGTCAGAGATGGGCTGCGGGACTTCTTCAGGTGCCTTCCAGCCAATGCTTTAGTAGCAGCACGAGGCATGGGGTGCCCTCCGAGAGTCCCACACCAGTGGGTTTACCTGGTGCAGATCCAGGCAGGGACATGAGTTAGGCTTCCAAAGCAGAACCAGTGAGCCTCTGTGGCTGTCCTGGGGATCAGCCAGTCCTCTCTCCCAGGTACTTGGCTCAGGCAGAGCACTGCACACAGCCAGCAGTGCCTCTCTCACTCCGGACTCATTAATTCACCTGGAGCTTCATATCAGTCTTCACAGATCTTCATAGATCTGTTCCAGTTAAACTAAGCTGTGCTCTTCTCTCCTCTCTCTGTGATTTCCAGCTATTGTTGGTGAGGACTAACAAAGGCCATTGCACCTCCCAGTCCTTTCCTGGTAAAAGTGGGCTTTCTACAGATAAAATGGAATTGCACCGCATTTGTCAAACAGGATAAACATTTCACTCGTGTCTTCAGGACAACTGTCCACATAGTCTCTCCATTCTTGAAACTACACCAAAACCAACTAACAGCAATCTGCTACTTGATAATAAAAAATATCAAATGTGGCCTTTTCCATAAAGAGATAACCAATTTGGGAATAACTGCAAATATCTGTTATTAGATGTACAGTGCAATGAATATGACAAGAAGAATAATTCAAGGGAAAGCAAGCAGTAGTGACAGCCCTTGATCAAGTCTACTATGGGCATTTTAAAGAATGAGTTTGGTCTGAAAGGTTTTTACTGATGGCACCTACAGGAGCTGCAGTTTCAAGTGTCTCCATTGCTACTTATTTGCTGTGTCAAGCACAGCAGAATCAGCTGAAACTTTAGAGAGATAGATGGCAAATTGACTGAAAATTACAAGGCATTTTGGAAAATTGCTTTTTACTATCAAAAGAAGTGAGTATGATGGACTATTCATTCCTGAAAACAAACACCCACCATTCCTTGACTGGCTGGAATAGCCAGGGGACACATTCAAATGCAACCTGCAAGAGCTTGTTGCTTTTCAGAAACTTCTTTAAAGAAGTCATTCTTCCCATATTTCATTGACAGAAGAGTGTGACTCAA
Organism: Strix aluco; assembly: GCF_031877795.1. NCBI lineage: Eukaryota > Metazoa > Chordata > Aves > Strigiformes > Strigidae > Strix > Strix aluco. Next base: position 53,430,402 of record NC_133933.1, on the reverse strand, counting down.
CAAACATTTAGAACAAACTTGTATAATTTGATCACAGGTGAAGAACATATCCTTTCTGCCAAAGAAATCAGCAGACTTTTCAGTGCTCTTCCTCTGACTTTAGATCTGAATCTCCTTTGTGCTCTCTAGGGAATCATCATATGAATACCTGAATAATGCAACACTTTCAGCTGCTGCTAAAAGGGCCCATGGAACTGCTCAAGGATTAGAAACTAAGGGCGTGGGCATGTTAACTTAGACGGGAAAATTTAAGACAGCTTTGTGCTATACCTAGTGAAAAACACAGAGGTGCACTCAATGTCTTCATAGCAAAGTCTAAAACTGGCTTTAACCTATGACTGCACTAGCAAGCAGTGTGGTGCATCCAGCAATCTATGGAAAGTAACGGTGGGTGCTGGGACCTGAGGTTGCCCCACGCTTGATGTCTCACTTTGGTCCCATGGCCTGAATGTCCATGAGAGGCTGGAGGGCACTGGTTGTGCTCCTGGTTTAGTTTCATCAGGAGGGAACCTAGCCTGTGTGCTCCAAAACTTGCTTGTGTTCTGGCAAACCAAGGCACAGCAAATGGAGATGACTGGAAGAATTACTTCAGAAGCCCAGTCCAAGTCAAAGCACCAGTGCTGTTGGATGCTAGGACTCCCAACACAGTTTCTGCTACACCACGGAATTTATCATGCAGAAAGCTGGGGTTTGCTTGTGAGTCCTGTCCTGTGCTCTCTTTGGGGAGAATAAAAATCTATTTCACGCAGTAACATACTAAGCTGCTGAAGCTGCGTCCCAAATGAACATCCAACTATGCAGTGAGCTATATTTTGATATTACTGTAATAGCAGAGTTGTACTGGACAGGAAAGGACTGGGTAATATTGCTGCATTTACCTACAGCATATATGACAAGTGTAGAAGTGTGTGCTCCTACGCAAATCAGTCTGGCAGGGAGAAAGACAGGGAAGTTGATTATAATTTTTAGTAATTCTGTCCTCCTTAGGACAACAGGAAAAACTTGCTTTCTAGCAACCTTTTAACAAGGTGACCCAATACAGAACTCAACAGTCAAAATTTTCATGAAGATGAAGCTGAGTTTTCTTTCGCCCTTAGGAGAAGAGGAACAACAGGTTTTTGTGTAAAAACAAACCATCCCAAATGCTGCCGTGCTACAAAGCAGAGAGCATTTTTATTATCCAGAGTTCATTTCTTGAATGTCTTAACAGTGGGAACTTTTGCCTGATAACAGGATCTTCATGATGCACTCAGCATTGTGAAGAGGCTATAATTTAATCAGGACCTCATACAATGAGAAGTCCCACATGGCTTGAATAGAAACAGCTAATAAAATCTTTAAGTGACGCATATTCAGTTTATATTTATAGGCAAAACTTTTCCCTTCTCATCCAAACCTGAACCCAAACACTGTACAGAATCATTAAAGAGTATTAAGTATCTAACCCAGATTCTACAATCTCGATGAACACAAGTCAATGCTCTTTAGTAAATGCTATGAAAATAAACTTCCAGCAATGCTTTTTGTAATTTTTGACCTGTCTCGTCTGCTGTATATTCAGGCTGGGATGCTCTATAATATTTGCTGACACACGAGCTAGTTGTCTAACCACAGTTAATTTCTCAAATGTACTGTACCCTTTTCCCCTTCAGAAAGCAAACCCTAGATAAGCTGACTTTTTAGGGAAGGAGGAAAGAGGTGGCCTGATGCAAGAAGCCTTGCAAAGGCACTATAAAGCCACAGCCCAATAGTGATCTCTAAGCACTGAGAGTTGAGGATCTTCTCGGTTTCATTTTCAAAACGCCCACAGGAGGAAAGAAAATTCTGCTTCCTCAGATGACAACTACTAATTCCAGCTTGCTCCCAAATTGTGACGGGCAAGGTTGGCACATTCTGCATCTGAGCACAAAGCTGGAGATCTTCTCCTTGACTCCTAGCCCACAAAACTTGCATATGAATGGGCAAGGTCCAGATGGTGACCCAAGAGCATTGCTGTGTGGCTGAGCACACACCAACCAGGCTGATCTCTACATTTTAGAACTACTTATGAAATATACAGAGGAATCAAATGTTATTGTGTTTATGGACACAGAAGTTGCTATTTCCTTCCCAGACTGAAAATTTAGTGTATGGCTGTTTGTGGAGAGGGATGAGCCTGTGGCTCAGCTGGATCTTTAAGGGTACTTCAGGTCCAGGAATGGTTTTTTTGAGCTCAGAGCCCTGACATTTGAAGAGTTACAATTCTCAGAGTAAAGAAGCCATACATGGGCAGCAGTTCCCAAGGATGCAGAGCATGCAGTCTTTCCTCCAAACAGCAGGGCAAGGGAACCTCTGCTGTGGGGTCTGGACTCAGAGGAAACTGGATGTGGGGTCAGAACTTTCCTGGTGAATTGTTTAGAGGAGGGTGATAAAGAGGCCCAGGAGGATATAAAAAGTATTGAAGAACACTTTAAGAGAGGATAATAAACTAGAATTCAAAGGGTGAACCTGGGTAAATAACAGGTCCTCTCATCAAACACGGGGGCTGAAGAAAATAGAACAAGACACCTTGAAAAGCTCAGCACCAAAGAGCTAGGTTTATCAGAGGTGAAGGCTCTGAGTTCTGCCTTAAAAGGTTAAATTGTCCTCAGTTTTTTGTCTTGTTGGATTTTTGTTCCCTTCAAACCAGAAGGAAACCACTGGAGTTCAGTATCTTAGATCTAGGCACCACAATCATCCCAGGGAAACTGAGTCGCATACAGAGAAAAACTGAAGAAGCTACTTCAGTTGGTGTCCAAACAGGGAAGCCACTACTACAATTTTATCAATGGTTTAGATGGAAATCACAGTCCATCTGGTGACATCTAAGTTACTTGTTCAATTTAGTGTATAATTAATATCATCAATCTAACATCCCTGAGAACACCGCAAGCCCTCTGTGATTCACTAAAGCTGCGCTCACCGCTTACTGCATCTATAACCATCACATGCACTCAGCACAACTGTAAACCCATAAGCCTACTGGCTTAGACTGAGGGGATCATAAACTGCAAAGCATTTCAGAGCTTTTGACAAAACAGATTATCATTTCTAAATTGCATAACCAGAAACAGGTAGACTCTCTCAGTTCTCAGGGTCAAATAGCTTCCAGTGTTGAGATTTACACAGCCCATCACCAACAAGATGGGCAGATGCAAACTACTTCCTTGTGACCCATCACATAACCTTCACCAGATCATCACTGAAATATTTAAAGTTCATAAGCATTATGTCAGTGAATTATGGCTTCATGCCTCTTTCTCTAAAATTGCATGTCTCCTGGAGGGATGGGTCTTTGATTTTCAAGCTCCAGAGGCAACTCTTATATTCCAGCACAGCAACTTGTTGGGAATTTATGGGCACTTCACGGGTGGTTCATGAGGCTTATACTGTAAGTGATCCAAACTCCTATTGTTCACAGAATCCTGAAGCACATCCAGTAAAGCTGATAGAGCCTGAGACACCTTGGAAGAAATATTGAGTGAATCAAAATAATCAGCCTGCCCCTTCTCTCTGTTCCAGCTTTGCTGGTGAATACAAGGCACACATACACAGAATAAACAGCCCCTGTTTTCTTTCTGTTTCCTCAGTCTCACAGTGCGTTCAGGCTGGACAGTCAAGACTCACTGATATATATCTGCAAGTTTTTAAACATATAGACCAACTTTATTCTCTTTCAATTTTTTAATCTAAAAATCTGATTTTCAAGAAAAAAAAAAGTAGAGTGTAATGAAGATGTGAAAGAAACATTTTAAGATGGTGTTTAATAGTATTATCTAATGACATTCTGAAAGGCAAAAGTCTCACTATCGGAAGGTATTTAAGTGCCTAAATGTCTTTGAGCAGCTGGACCCCCCCGAAAAGGTTTATATTTGCAAAGGTAGCTATTAGGGTATTGTAATTCAATAAATAGTGTTTCAAAGTCAGATGAGTTAGAATTATACATGCATGTAGCCTCGAATCTGATGTATTCGCCATCTGGCACCTAATATACATAACACTCTCATACATTTTGGACAAGGTTTTCCTAAAATTAATAATTAGAATGAAACGCTTATCTACGTTCTTCAGGAAGTTTTCTGCTTTAAAAACCAGATACCCACAAGCTCCTGCAAAAAGAAATGAGGCATGAAGGAAAGCAACTTGTGTGATGCTCTCATTTACAACAGAGGAGCAGTGGCTTTCTCACTTTCCAGGATCCATGCTGTTATAGGTGCTCATTCAGATATACTCTACATTTAATATAAATCTTCATGAGGTAAAGATTAAATACATTTTCACAAATGTTTGTGTGCTCAGTTTACAATCTAAACTGGAATATTTTGAAGTCTAGTTCTCCCTTCACAGCAGGAGCGGTTCTGCTGTTCAGCAGATATTTTCCAAGCTTAAATCTACACATGCAGTTGATCTACAAAGCCTCTTTTGTATCAAACAACTTTTTGGGGCTGTAAATGCTTGAAGAGCACTGCTGCTGATTGCTGTACCTTTCTTATACTACCCTTTGCTGTGGGTGAAGTTGGGATCATGCTAACAAGAGACAACTACCCTGGAAAGAGGCAGGAGACAGCAGACTCACTGGAGGAAGCATAGTTTTGTACTTCTGCTTCTTCCTAACCATTACCAGCCAGTTACGGCCAGGGTCAGGTTCCTGAGATAGGGAACCCTTCGGCAGGACCCACTATGGTTGTTCTTCAGAGCAAGGTACAAAGCTAGTTTTAACCCATCACTCCTGAAGGCATTTAACTTCCTCACATTCTTATTTATTTAGGTTTTAATTCTTCATACTAATCCAGAAAAGAAAAAACAGTTTTGCTACCCACTTTTCTTTTCTTTCTCATTTCTCCATTTTATGTGTTTTGCAAATATATTTCACTAAAGAAAATAACTGCTATGATATTTAGGGCTGTGTGGCCATGTCAGTGGCACTGGCACTGACAGCTGACTTTCCTGCTCCATGCTGTACTGTGCAGAGTACAGGTTGAGAAGTAAAATCATTGAGAAATTTGTCTCACAGCATGCCTTTTGTCAGTAAATACTGAATGCAGTGCTAACAAGTACTTATGGCTTTGCTCCCATTACTTGACATGGTAATAAATACTTCACGTTGGAGTGACTTCCAGACTGTTTGAGGGTAGGTAGGCAGCAACAATTCTCACTTAAAAGATGAAATTAAGCTGTCAGAAATATTATCTCTGTGCCAAAAGTTACATGGAAGCTCACTGACAGCAATCCTCATTGTTGCTCTTCTCACTTGCCCTGTGCCTATGGGGTTTTGCCTTCACCTTTGTGGTTCGAGTTAAATAGCTGTCAAGTTTAACTTTTTTGTAGGAATTAGTGTGGACAAATTAGTTCCTAATGATGTGCTAGTTATCTTGAGATTAATGGGAAATCCAGAGCCACCAGTCAGGGGGGTAAGTAGTCTCAATGGGAGAGAAATACCATCCAGCAAAATCACAAAGCAGCCTCAACTTTTGTATCTTGTGATCCAGGCTTGAGAAGACAATAAATAGCCTGCTGTAATGGCCAAGGGAGGAGAGAGGCACTGGTTCAGTGGTATAACAAACAGAGGAACTGCAAACACAGAGGGCATCTGGAATTGCCTGTTCTTGATGGAACAGAGATTAAACCACTTTGAGTAGTTTAAAGTCACCATGTAAGTTTTGAGAATTCCTAAAATATTGTCATAATACAGATTTATTTTTTTCTCCAGTGGAATCTAACACCACAGATTTAGCTATTAAATATTTGTGTGTGTTTGGGGATGCAGAAGAAATCCTCCCACAAAGCTCTTTCTGCTCCACACACCTCGGAGTTATACGTAAAAATAGGTAATACCCGTTTTTCATCTTAGGTGAAAAGTTGTGGGCTCTCAAAAGAAACTGAAACGAGTCTCTGGTACGTGTTAACAGAGGGATCACACAGTTCTTCCTCAAATGCTATGCCCGGCAAGAGATGTCTTTCCCTGGTGGGGAAGGCTCTGAGAGTTGAGTTTGACTCAGTTTGGACACTTCAGGGTTCAGCTCTTGGTTGAGAAGTCAAAGAATCACTCTATTACATATACTGTGTACACAGACCTGACCTTTTACTTTTTATGTATTACGCTCAGTACTATTTAAGTGGTTATTTACACCATGCTGTTCTGCCAGAACAAACTTTCCCATCTACATTCCAAACAAAAAGATCAGCACGCCAGCATTGCTTCAAACTACCATTTCTTTGAAAAGGCTTTCTTAGGGGAAAGGGCTGTGTAAATACCTGGTTTGCCACTTCCCCATTTTGACTAGTACTCAGAAGAGGTGCTGTGTCTGCGGGCCACCACTCGCTGTAAGTTTATCTTGCAATTACTGGAGCTTCATTCTTCCTTCAGTTCCCCAGATTGAGGCATACTAAAGCAATTTGGGTTTTTAAGTCATCAGAACTATCTCAAAATGATCTTGATTCATATTCTGATTGAAATTTAGGCACTATATCGCATTGTGCAAACCTATACTGTCCAAGAAAAAACAAAAGAGCTGCTCTGGGCAAAATGAATGCTGTCCACCTTATCTGCAAAAAATGTCAGGCTTTTGAGGGGAAAAATCAGAGTACAGTAATAGGTCAGGGAAACAAGAAGATGACTGGATCTTCCTAACTCTGTGGAGGAGTGTAAGTACTTCAGCTGAGACCAAACTTACACTGTTTGCTTTTCAGTCTTTTTGGTCTGAGTGAGGCTGTAGCAGCCAATGGCCCCAGAAGAGTATGACCAGATCCAACCATCAGTCATTTGGCCCCAGCCTACTGTAGACCACGCGCTGACTGGTTCTGAGTTAGGAAACAGCATGTTCTCAAAAATCTCAGAATTACTCGTTGCACCTGAAAATATGCTCCCATGAATTTTCAGGCCTATAGTGAGAAGCACCAGCTGGAAGGCCTTCCTGTCCAGTAGGAGTCGTGTTTTACTTCAGCAATATCCTTATTTAAAAATACTTATTTCAGTTTATTGCAGCAACAGACAGATATTGCCACTGCCATACAACTTAATATATGCCCAATAGAAGTCATATAGCTGGAAAACTCCAAAGCCCTGTTTTCTTGCTCCCACACTGTATATAGGTAACGTTTTTGTGTACACTTTTTTATAACATTCACTACAGCAAGGCAGAATTTTGGTGGAAACATATTTGTGTACTCTTACATATTGTAAGACAGCAGCAATGCAAAAAATGACAAGTAAATGACAAAGTAGCACAGAAATAGAGACTGCAGCCACTGTACCAATCCTTACCTTTCAGAGTTGCCTTCTTAAGTACCTTCATGGCATAAAGCTGACCCGCATCAGATCCTTTGATCTTCCTCACTAGAAATACCTGTAAAAAGCAGATATCTTATGTAGATGAGTACTGAACTTCCAGTTACAAGTCTTGTGGCATTCGACAGAGGAATAGATTCAGGAATTCTAATGAAAACTATTAGCTGAAAGTACTTTGTATCTATTTCACCTGCAATTGGTTGAACTAGCTCTGGAAAGCTTCATTTTTAAGCCTCTACTACCTCACAAAGAAAATACGTTCAATGTTACTGATTACCCTTACACATTCAATTAAAGATGGGTAAATAGTCAACATCAGCGTGTGCACATCTCTTCATATTTTTCAGATTTATATGAAAAAAAGTTATGTTTGATTTGTGCTTAGGAATGTGAAGTGTCTTAAGATTATTGCCATCAATTATATTAAGGAGAAAAACCAATTTGGTTTAATTTATGCTGTAAGTCATGACTGGTGACTAGCCTAAGATATAACTGAAGCAAAAAGTTCATACAGCTGAAAATCTGGTTGTGCATACTTAACAAAAAGTAGGACTATTTTGATTAATAGGTTATCATAATGAACACAGTTTTCCCTGTTATAGTTACCTATGTTACATCTTCTGACAGTGTAAATTTGTCACTGAAATAAAATAAAACTGCAGCTAAAATTCTGATCTTTTTTGTTTTACTGCATGCAACTATTTCTTATTTGCCCCTGAGTGCATCTGAGCACTGGAGGGGTAGTGAACAAAGGAATCAGTTAGTTTGGTCTTTAGAAGACTTTCAGTGGTTTAATAATTGAAATAAAATTAAGACTCTTTTAGCTGATTCTCAGGACTCACTCTGTCTGCTGAGGTCAGACATACCAGACAACAGTGCCTCTTTTTTTATTTCAGCACTTGTGTTCCTGGACAGAAGCAGAAGTAAAGCCCAAGGCAGAAATAAATACAAGCCCACAGATAGAGCATATACTTATATAAATTAACAAAAGGATAGGTGAAATTATATAACTAATGAATGACTAGTTGGATTACAAAAATCTGTAGCAATTATTTTATTTACTGCCTGTTCAGGAGCCACACAGCTTTGTTAACTGTCTCCACCCAAAATATAAAAAGTCAAATAAAGAAGAGAGGAAGTCTGTTTCTATCACATTATTTGCAAGCAGAAAGACACTTCCTCCTGAAAAACATATCTCTAAACAGATTATGATTTTCTCAAACACCCTTTGAGGAAAGGTTTGTGGGGAGGGAGAACAACCTTTAACAGGTAGAGAAGCTGGAAAAAAAAAAAAAAAGGGTGAATTTTCCATGAACACCTTAACCAGGGCTCTTACACCTGACAGCATCACAGCAACAAGACTTCTACAATATGATCTGATATGTTTTTGGGGAGACTTTTCTTCTCAAGATGTTTCTTGTGCATATGAGATATGCACAGTTCCTCAGCCGAGCTGCCCTAACTAGCTGTTTCCCAGTTTGATGAACGTACAAATACCTCGGTGCTCACAACTGCAGGAACAAATGATGAAATCTGGATGCAACGGGAACACATAAGACTTTCTGAAGTGTTTTTTGTTAGCATTCATGATAAATTAAGCTCAGCTGCTCCAGCATTAACAGGAAGTCAATTCATTTAGAAGTTCAGCTAGACAGGGAAATGTTGGGATATTTTTCTATCCAGTTCAAGTAAAAGATTTAATTTTTGCATTACATTGAAAGGGAGGAAAAAGTCAAAAGCAAACCTGCCCAAACACTAGAGTTTCAGCTGTATTATTATTCTGTAAAAATGGTTATGGAATCTTTATCCAAAAACCCAAACCCTTAAGATAATGATTTTAAACTGTACTGCACACAGAACAGCACAGCATGCTGCATCTGCAGAAATATTAGGCTGCAGTTGTAGAAATATCTTATCTGCCATGTAATCTTGCAAAGCCTGTAATACCCGTATTGCTGTAATAAGCAAAATTATCAATTTACGTTACTAGTCACTAGTCAGCTGTTCCCTGTAGCACGGGATAAGGCACTTGTCTGCATTCCCTCCAAAACAGATGAGTCAAGAACACTGTGTGCTGTTTCAGAGGACATCAGAATAATCATCAAACCAGAAACAGAACAAATGAAAACGCATTGTATTGCAAAATGATGTCGTCCTGATTATTCTTAAAGGTAAAGTTACATTGTTCTTGAAACCACCAAGTGGTCCTAGACTTTACTTGACTGGTTACATTAGCTACACTATACTAGTTTGCCAGAATAGCACAGGCAAGAGGCTGAGCATGACTTTCAATTTTCTAGTTTGATATGCATGCAAACACCTCAGGTTATTAACACCTGAACTAGGAAAACTCCTCTAGCTGGAGCAATGGGCATATCACCCAAATCCTGACCTAGAAAGCTAAGCAAGTGCTGTGACTTTCAAGAGTGTTGACAGCACTCCCGCTGACACCAAAGGCATCTTCTCTAATTCTGCAAGAAATTATTTAAACCTCAGGTGAACAACTTGAAAACCAACTGGTTTGCATCCCCAGAGATTTATGGATTTGAACATTAACTCAAATATCAAGGTGATGAAAATTTAGATGGTTGGAGCCTGCATAAGAAACACAGAGCAGACTTCCCTCCCCTGTGTCTTTGTTGCTCTGGGGAGTTTGCTGACCTGTTTCATGTAAGATACAGAAAATGATTTGTAATCACACACAGATCCAAACAGGTAAGATGTCCACACTCACACTCTGATCCCCCAGCGAACCGGGTGGAGTATGTTCCAGAAATCAGATCTCCTTTTCGGAAGTGATGGCAGAGACTAAGCACTTTGCTTATAAAATGCCTAAAGCTAGAAGGCCAGCTCAAACAGTTAGTAATAAAATACATCACTACAATCTAAGATAGCCTGTGAACTATTTCTAAACTCTTTACTGCCTGAACCTGAAAACTGGCCATTCTGCCTCTGTTACTTTTGCAAAAGAGATTTTCTTCTCTTGTTCTCCCTCTTTATTGAGTCATACAGTAAAACTAATTTTGAGTTGTTTGATTTTTCAAATTTCTTTAATATTTAAAGCTCAAATATCATTACTGTGCTTCCAAGAAATTCTCTAGATCAAAACTTGCTAGTGAACGCTAACTTTCCTAATCTCTCTCATCTCATGGAACTTCTAACAGACTTGCTTATCAATATAATTCGAGAATAGTCAGGAAGTTGTTAAATACTCTCAATATAGCTGCTTTCAGGAATAAAACTAAGGCCCTGATTCATCATCAGGGTGCCCAGCTTTGTGCTAGGTACCTCAGCAACTTTTAGGTATAAGTCAGTTTTTCAAGTTAGCCAGAATGATCCACCATTGAATTGGAGGCTGGAAAATATTTTTTTAAAACTCCACAAAACAATATACTTAAAATTATAGGGACTTCCATGCCTGGTTTAAATTAGGCTCACTGTTTCACAGGTTTCAAAGTCTTACTTACTTAAACCACGGAAAGAGTTTAAGACTGAACTGACTACTCCCTCTTTCTCTCCATTTTTCCTTCCTATTCTCATTTCCAACTGACACATCCTGCCAAAGAAGAATTGTCCTTGGCAGTAAGAAAAGTAAAAAATGTTGTTTCTCCATGAATTAGCTTGTGGTCATACAGATAGGTTTTTTTTTCCCGCATGCTCTCACCACAACAATTGCTCTCTTTCAGCACTGGGGTATGACTCCAGGATTCTCCCAGCAAAGCATATGGGCCTCTGAGTGTGGGCTAAGAGCAGTCTGGAACTTTGAAATGTGCTTGAGATCCCATTTGCCCTCAGTGGGAATTGGGCAGCTAACTTCTTTAAGCCTTTGAATGTTTGTATTTACATCCTCCAATCAAGCAGCAGTGGCCACTCACCTCCCTGATGGGTGGTAGGTCAGAAAGAGGTGGCGTGGTCTAATTTTATAAACAGCAATGCTCACTAATGCTCACTTGTGCTGATTAATCCAGGTCCAGAGCCATAAGCACTATTTCCTAAACTGTTTTATATACAGGAATCATCTAAGAGACAAAAGTTAGAAGCTTTTTGGGCTTGCTTATCTGCCTTTACAATGTAATTTATAGATGGACAATGTTACCAGTGTAAATGAACTCAGAGAAAGGACATGACATTTTCAATGTTGCTCTAGGTGATTAGATGGCATTAAAAATTACCTTTCCATATGAACCTTGTCCTAATACTTTCAGCAGCTCAAACTGAGAAGGATCTGCTTTTTCAAAACCTTCCTTCACATGATGACTGATGTCTATTTCCTTCACGATACCGTCTTCCTGCAAAGGAAACAACAAAATACAAAATCCCCAAATCAGAGCTGTTATCCTAAGGAAACATATTGTTTTGTAAAATCTCATCTTCTGTGATGCTACAATCATGTATGAAATTTTGAAAATAGAAACAAATGTTTGTCCAAATATTCCACATGCCTGTTACTGGCTGAGTAGGGTAATGTCAGGACATCCAGGCCTGCTACTTCTGTTTATTGAGCTTCAAGATATGACTAGGTAAAGATAGAACATGCAAGCTGAAACACACAAATACACTGCAGAGCTTGGTGTACCCATCACAGACCTTGCTAGCAGAATGGCATGTACTCAAATCTGTACTACAGAGGCTCCAGCACACTTCTCTCCACATTCTTCCTCAAAGCATCATTTAAATCCATCTTAAAAAGCTTCCTGTTATAAGCAGCAATTCTTCTTATGGGTAGGCAATAAAGAAAAGGCATTGCTAAAAGCAGCTCTCCCAATTTACCTCAAAGAATGGAAAGTCACTACCGGTAACCTAAATAGAAAAGAAGTTAATGATTTAGATGTGAAAATGGGGTGGTGGTGGGAGGAAGAATGACACGCTTTCTTACTTGCAGGAATTAGCTTTAAACACTTTGGATTTTCCAGGTTCTTTTTAAAAAAATATTTCCACTGTCAATAGATGCACACGTCTCAAAGACACCAGTTGAACTAGGACTTTTATCTTGCAAGTTATGACATATGGCATTTGTTTTATGCTATTTTGGCATGTTCCTCTAAAAAGAGAGTGACCGGGTCATGTGAGACCCAGAGGGACTACATAGTTTGCAGTAACCCAGAAAGTCATTGAGCTGAAAAGAAACCTGGAAGAAAGGACTCACTCTTCAAGGACACAGTGGTGAGGAAAGACAGTATTTACACACCTTTTTATTTCTGTAGTGTTTTGTACACCTACATCTGAGATTTTTTCCTATTCAAACTACTTGTTCTAACTTCTCTACAACTAAAATGTGGTTTGTGAGTATGAAACCTTTTTGTTTAATCTCCTACATTGAAGGGAACTATTCATTTAGGAATAGGTTTGAATATTTCTGCACCCAGAAGAAATAATGGGAATCTCATAAACATGATTTTTACACGGAATTTTCCTGCAATTGTCTTTTTTCCTCAAGAAAATATTTTGATAAAACCTGGAAATATAACATTTGTTTCCCATTCTTAAAAATTAATGTGGAGAACATATAAATAACATCTTAAAATTCAAATACATTCACAAAAACTTTTGGCTAAAATACATTCATTTACTAAACAAGAATAAATTTGATTCCTTTCACCTCCAGAAAAACTGCTATCACTTTCTACCAGCTGTAATTCATCTGATGCATGGCTAGCATTACCTGGATTGCTCTCTATACTGTAGCTTCATTCCTCTTCTTCCCTACCCTGCCTGTCTACACTCATGTGCTTTGGAACAGGGACTATATCGTCTTCTTGGTTTGGAAAGCTTCCTCTACTTTGTGCATGCTACCAGAATCATGGAAAATAATCATCATCTCACAGAAACTCATTTTTCTGATCGTAATTCCTGTAGTTTAAGGTTTGCCTGAAAGGAAATGCTTAAAGCCAATGACGAGTTTTCACAGAGAGATTGAAAGGTTTTTAAGTATATAACTGCCAGGACCTCTCCTCTTGTTTTTCTGACTTTAATTGCTGTGGGAGACAGACTATCTTTCCAATATTAAAAATACCCAATTTTTCAATTTTTTCTTGCTGAGAGAAACAATAGTAAACTGATACAAATTTGATATACTGTATTAGCTGTTTCCTAAGGAAACCAGGAATTACCTACATGCTGTTATCAAAGGCTCCACCATGTTCTAAAGTGATGAGCTTTCATACTGAGGGACATGCGTCTTTAAGTAAACTGCCTGCAACTGAAAGACTTGGACACTGGTAAGAACATTATTGTGAACTTAGCTCACCCTGTGTCACTACAGCTTAGGTAAAGTATCTGGACTGCAGGGCTCACCACCCATCTTGGTCAGCGGTCACTCACTGAGGCTAAAAATTACTCCCCATAGAGTCCAGCTTCTGAATCATGTCTACACCAGACCTCGTACCCTTGGGAGTTTGCTCTCCATTGAGTGCTGGCAGAGTTTGGGAAGACTGGCTTCTGCAGGCCAGTCTCTGTGTGTGGACACTCCCCTGACAACTATCATATGATGAAAAAAATGCATGATCTTTTCTCAGGTCAGTGCAGCTTGAGGGCACCTTGTCACCATTTCATGATTTTGCCCACCTATGTTTTGCACGGAAGCACAGCACAGTAAGGACCATCCACTGCAACCAGGTGAAGCAGGATGTGGATCCAAATTTTGAAATGTATTCAGGAGACAAAGCTCTTCAAATAAGAAACTAACCCCAATTTTATGTACCCCAGATATTTTATGTACACTCAGATTTACTTCTCCTTTGAGCTGACACCTGATTGCAGAAACTGTGGATGAGATCTACCACAAAAAAGCAACATTTTTTAATTCAGTTAGATTGCATTTCAGCCTGAACCATGTAGTCACTTCAGCTACATTTGCAAGTTTAAATGATGAATGAGTTTCAATTTGTTCATTCATATTAGTCATCAAAGTCACAGGCCTACAACCTTAAGCATATTTCTCATGGTATTATTAAATTTAATATAGCTTCTTTAGGTTCATGAAATGTGTTCAGTTATAGGAATATACTGGAAGTATTAAAGTGAAGATAATTCAGCTTACTGGAAGAATGCTTAAAAAATTCTAGTGTTCCCAGAGAATAGCATAATTAATTCATAACTTGCAATAAAAACAACACTTTAATTACATGTATCTTTAATTAAAATCTCAGAAAAAGATTACTTAAAAAGAATGGGACCAAATAGAAGGCCTAGGAGTGTTTATCAGAGAAGCACATATTTTGAAGATGGAAAAAGCCTGTTAGATTACATGACTTCAAAGAAATATAAAATGTTGGTTAGAAGGGATTCTGAGGGTCATCTAGTCCAACACTCCTGCCCAATAGATCACCGACATTTGATCAGACCATCTGGTTTTTGTCCACTGTGTTCTCAGTGTCTCAAACAATGAGACTTGAGCCACTTCCTATGAAAGATTATTCTCTTTCAATTTGCCTAGCTCAGAAATGTCTGCAGTCATGTCAAACTGCCTGCTCCACAGGTCCTTAGGAGGAAGCAGGGTATTTTGCTAGGATTTCCTGTGGATTTCCTGTGGTCTTCCCACTAGAAAGGGGCAGCGAAGCAGCACTGAAGAAAAGCATGCCAGACAGCTCTTCTTTCACTGATCATCACTACAGTAGCGTTACTTGTGGGCTGTCCAAGAGGTAGATAGTATTTTAGCTGGTATGACAAATCAACTTCCCAGTGGAGTAAAAAGTCAAACTGTCAGTAGTTGAGACTGAAGATGGACACAGCCCCTTAAAGGAAATATACGCTGATGTGTTTGCACACTTGCATCCATTTGCTTTAAATGTATTTCTATATTTTTATTACTTATTTTGCCACATGAATTCTGGAATGACTTCTGTTTGTTTTTTTAACCTTACTAGAAAAAAACCCAAACTAACAGTTTTACAGTTCCCTTTTAATATTCTTACTTGGGATTTTCCCCTATCATTTATGTCTTTTGAAGTCTCCCTGTATTAAACTAATATGGAATGTGGCATACTGTTTCTCAGGTACTGATGATCAGAGTGAAATCCAAACTATCAGAGCACAAGCATTGTGGGCAGACCTCCCAACTATTTTTGCTCTGAGTTGCACCTTAGGGACTTCTCTAACATGCATTTCTTTCACTGGTCCAGCAAGTGCAGCATATCTGCATTAGGAATTTGCATAACAACAATAAAACTGAGGCAAGAGATTTGCAATATGGACAAAGCCTGCACGCTAAAGAAGCTGTTTTGATCAGTGAAGTCGGTGGAGACAAAAATTCCACAGTTTGGTCTTGCAACAGCTGTGCACAGCAGCCCAGGCTCTTGCTCCCTGCTGACTTGTCCCGACACTGGATTAGCAGGAATACTTGAATTAATGAAGCTTAATCTTTCGTAAACTTCTCTAAATATTTATCTTTGCACAAAAAGCATCATCCTGTGACAAAAGTGAGATGGATGTTCTCAGCAGCTTGAAGAAAGCACATGGTCAAGAAGCACAGACGAGGGAAAGGAGGGCAATGAACTGGAATACCTGATAAAAGAGGAATGGAGAGTGCTTCTCTACACTAACACAAGAAAGACTTATTCAGGGTCTGATTCTATATTGCATTATTCACTTAAAGGCTTCCCCTCAAACCCCTCAAATTGGCAGAGGTTTTGGACACACAAGTAACCCATATTTGAATGGAAAGGCCATTTTGATCTCCTTTCCTTTGGGACATAGGAGAAGACAGCCCCTGTTCTTGCCCTGTGACTCTGTATGGCACAGACATGTCTGTTTTGATGCACCCTGGAGGCAGCTGTCCCCTGTAGCACTAATCTCAGCTCACTTTCAAGATTTCCTCGTGCAGACCTTGGAGAAAGTGAGGCGCTAATACTTGGTGACTGCTGGAGACCAACCACAGAAAACTCTTCCAACTGCAACAATACTTCCCAAATCACTGTCAATGTGTCTGAGTATGATCAGGAAGTGTAGGAGTATAGACCTGGGAATGGGGTACAAAAAGCCATGCAAAAGGGCAGGCCTTCCTGGAGTGTAGCAATTTTCTCTTCAGCTGTACAGCCTCTTAAGTTCACTGCTCCACAGCCTCTCAGCAAACATTATGGAAAGAATACCTCCTAGAAAACAGAGCGATTAAGCCCCTTTTGGAGTCTTGTCTGGCTCCTTCACAACAGGTTTTTGAAGGAGCAGAGCTAAGGTCATCCCCAAATCCAGAGACCACCTTAATTGTGCCCAATATATTTCAACCACAGGCAAAAACTTTCCTCACCAAGATGTCCTGAAATGATCTGAAACATCTGGAGAGGGGGTCATTCCAGAATCATCTGCTTTTAGTAATGGACAATTTTATGCAACCATATCAGATGGGAAAAAGTTATGGTGCTAATGTAAGATGATTATTGTTTTGTAAAATCAGTAAGACAGGATTCTTATTTTTATTCCTTGCCTGGCCATCTCCCCAGTTGCACAGGATCAAGACTGCCATGCAGGTATGGCCATAAAGGGTAAGCTTCATTTTCCAATAAAAATATGTGCAGTTTTGATGTGCCAGTTCTCCAGCCTTCAGATCTGTTGGGCTTGCATGCTTTAAGGAACCTGAGGTCAGTGAAGAAATGAATGAAAATGTGGCAAGAGGAAATAAGAAATAATTCTAACTCTAAAGAGAATTTATTGTTCTTTGAGAGAATTGTTATTTGTCTAAAGCATATGATCAAGATACAGACTTTATTTTGTTACTACTCTTGCCATTTGGCAGGTTACCACCTATATTGGGTTTGCATGGCAAGGTTCTGGTAGCAGGGGGGCTACAGGGGTGACTCCTGTGAGAAGCTGCTAGAAGCTTCCCATACATCTGATAGAGCCAATGCCAGCCAGCTCCAAGGCACAGTCATCACTGCCCAAGTCTGAGCCCATCAGCAACGGTGGTAGCATCTCTGTGAGAACATATTTAAGAAGGGGGAAAAGTTACTGCTCAAGAGCAACTGCAGCCAGAAAGAGGAGCAAGAATATGTGAGAAAAACAACTCTGCAGGCACCAAGGTCAGTGAAGAAGAAGGGGAGGAGATGCTCCAGGCACCAGAGCAGAGATTCCCCTGCAGCCCATGGTGCAGCCCATGGTGAGGCAGGCTGTGCCCCTGCACCCATGGAGGTCCATGGTGGAGCAGAGATCCACCTGCAGCCCAGGGAGGACTCCACGCCAGAGCAGGTGGATGTGCCTGAAGGAGGCTGTGACCCCGTGGGAAGCCCACACTGGAGCAGGTTCCTGGCAGGACCTGTGGCCCCGTGGAGAGAGGAGCCTGTACTGGAGCAGGTTTGCTGTCAGGACTTGTGACCCCATGGGAGACCCACACTGGGGCAGTCTGTTCCTGAAGGACTGAGCCCCATGGGAGGGACCCACGCTGGAGCAGTTCATGAAGAACTGCAGCCCGTGGGAAGGACTCATGTTGGAGAAGTTCATGGAGGACTGTCTCCCATGGGAAGGACCCCATGCTAGAGCAGGGGAAGAGTGTGAGGAGTCCTCCCCCTGGGGAGGAAGGAGCGGCAGAGACTACTGTGGTTTGATGAACTGACCACCCATCCACTGCCCCCCTGCACTGATGGAGGGGAGAAGGGTAGAGAAAATTGGGAGTAAAATTAAACCTGGGAAGAAGGGAGAGGTGGGGGGAAGGTGTTTTTAAGATTTGGTTTTATTTCTCATTATCCTACTCTGATTTGATTGGTAATAAATTAAATTAATTTTCCCCAAGTTGAGCCTGTTTTGCTCATGACTGCAATTGGTGAGTGATCCCTCCCCGTCCTTATCTCAACCCACGACCGTTTTGTTATATTTTCACTCCCCTGTCCAGTTGAGGAGGGGAGTGATAGAGCAGCTTTGGTGAGCACATGGTGTTCAGCCAGGGTCAACCCACCACACGACCTAATATAAACCCAAATCACAACTATTTAACTTCCAAGTATCACAGGCAACAGAGCATTCCAAAATAATATGGTTCATTAGGAAAGCATATTTAAAACTCTGATATGGGAATAGTTAGGACAGGATATGTCTGATAAAGATGAAGCCAGGTTTCCACCTCCGTTTCACAGGTTCCAGTCTGGCTCAGCCCATAAGAGAGTAATTTTTGTCAAGACATAATAGGCTATTCAAATGCTGCCTAGTGCAGGAAATGAATTGCTGCCCTGCGTTCAGTTCTTGAGGACAAGTATCCACATTAAAAAAACGTATAGGAGCATTCTCATTAGCCTCTTCTCAAGCCAGTCTCCAGCAGCTGGAGTAAAATTTGAAAAAGAAATCTTCCATTTTAAACAGTTTTTAATCCAAATTCTGAGTTCTGTTGTTGTCTGGAAAGGTGTAAACTGAGCAATAATACCGTAAATGGGTCTGGTTGTTTTGTCCTCTATTGTCAAATTAACATTTGCTTTAGCAACATTGAATTGGACTTACTGAGCCCTTAGAGTAGCATGTGGAACTCACAGTGAATTCACTGGACATTGTGCCAGGTCTGTATTTGGCTTTCAAGCATAGGGTCACCTACCTTCTCAAAAGGTCATATAGAGTTAAATAATACACAATAATTTTTAGAGAGGTTGGGATTTCTTTCCCAGACCTTTCACAAATGGGAACAGAAAGTGTTATCTTGAATATGGAATTCAACCAAGCAGGCCAAAACTTAGTGGAAAACAAAAACCTTAGAGCAATTTCTGTGGAGTGCAACACTATCAGCGCCTGTTAAATTCAGCAAACCTTCTTCTGAAAAGAACACCTATTACACTCTTTAGTACTTCTCTCTAACGTTTTATCCTACATTTTTTCTTTCTTCTCCCTAATGCATGTCTCTACAGTTGAGGTTCAGCTGAAATCAAACAAACTAAATGTAAAGAGAGAAATCACAGAGAGCAAAGGCAGTGAATACAATCTGCTGGATAGATTGGTGAAGTTGGAGGTTAGTATTTGGGAGATTTGGGTTCAATCTTTTGTGCTACCAGGCTTCCTATGTAACTCTGATGAATCACTTTAAGGTTGGATTCAGCTAAATGAATGCAAGAATTTATAGTGCAGGAAACAACGTTTTGAACTAATTGTCTAGCCTTACTTTACAGACAATAGAGAGAAGGAGGCACTTCATGATTAAAAGAGATCAGATGAAGTCACACCCTAAAAGTGCACATGCTGACTATGAAGAAAGACTGAGATCACTTGCTGAGATTGAGGCTTCTGGAGTTGCATGAAATGATTTCATGTTTACTGTAAAATTCTGAAATACACTTAAATAGAGTAATATTGTGGCCAGATTTTTAATGACATTACAAGAAAGATGTTTGCAGATACGTGCCATGGAAATTTTAACAGAATTTCTATTGAAATTAAATATTTTTCAAAAGAACTGAAATACTTGAAACATCCAAGCACTTAAAAAGTACTCTAAGGTGTTGAAAGTAATCTAATTATCAGGATTTTGCAGGTCTGGTAGATTAGGCATTATTTCTACTTCCTCCCCAACCTGAAAAATAGGGATAGTTGCTTTTTCCTTTCTCACGGGAATACTGTGAGAATTAGCACAGAAAAAAATGTGAAATTATCTCATACTTCAGTAATGGATAGACAAATCACCTGAAATGTATCCAGTAATACATAGTATCAGGTGGCCTCCAACTGGATTCTCCTTTAGCTCGGATTGAGACATCATGGTCTTCAAGGTTGGTGCTCCTTATCTGATGACTATAGTGTCTTTAGAAACTCAGTTCCTGAGTAGAACAAAGATATACCACACAGTGACTGTGAAGATGCATGAAAAGAAATCTTCCTATTCAAAGTGGAGATATACATGAAGTAGACTCCAATTCTTGATCTAACTTCCAGCTTTGGACTCAAATCATTAGCCAGAGTAACTCTAATTTTTATGTTAATTCTGGTGCAAACTGCAATAGTTTATGTGGAGTGGTGAGTAGAAAGAGCTCGTTAAGAAAAACTATTGAAGCAAGGGTTAAAAAAAGCAGAACAAAAGCAGAACCATCTGGTCACAAAAAATGCAAACAGTTGGCCAGCCTTACTCATACAGCAGCACTCTACAAATACTCAAATACCTTTGTGAACTTTAACAGAAACAATCTCAAAATGAGTCACACCATTAAAGGACAAAGAACTCAGTTGTATTGCTCTAAGCTACAATAAATAAGAGCAGGAACATTTTCATCAACATCCTACTTGGCATGGTTTACAGGTGTGCCTTTGGCCTTTACATCTCCGAAGGGCTGTAAGGTCCACTACTGATTGTTTCTATTGGTGATTAGGCAAAAGAAGAACATTTGCTGCTCATTCACCAAGGAACTAACTGCAGGGAAGTCTGGATCCAGTGCCTAGGAGAAACTGTTGTTACTGCCAGAAGGACAAGTATTCTTGTTTCCTTAGGATGATGTTATGTCACCACCAAACAGGGTTATGAAGACTACAGGCAATTGTAGGGGACAGTATACATCATTGCATTTAAAAAAAAAAAAAAAAAAAAAAAAAAAATCACTTTATAGAGAAGGCTTTCATATTTTACCCTCCACTACAGATGAAGTCCTGCTCCCAGGTCAGGAACATGCCCCACGTTCTCTGGTCTGAGCCACTCGCAAACTTTCTGTGAAGGATGGCCTCCTTCCCAGGGGTGCCACTGCCTCCCACCACTGCTGCCTGCTCACCTGAGCTGCCTGGCAGCTGCTGCAACATACCAGCCCTCATAGGGAAGCCCTGATGTGACAGTCCTAATGTGGTGGCAACCCACTGTTTATGCACTTCCATGACAGGGTACAGGTAGCTCCCACATCCCCCTGTCCCAGCTTTCCATCTGTAAAATGCAGGCAAGGCCATCTTCCTTTTTCATGTGGATACTAGAGTAGAAGGGCCCTGGGAAGACTATGAAATGCTCAGGTACTAGGTTACTGGGCTCAGATAAGAAGGCAGGCAGACAAAAAGGTCTATCTTTTAGGATACTATTCAAGAAATATAAATACTTACTCAATGGCTCCACTTCCCTTATTGCTGTACTCAGAAAAAAAAAAGTGCCTGATGTTTTACTAGTGCATTTGAGTGTGAAATAAAAACTCCAGCTGCACTAGGAAGATAAACTGCTTAAGCAAAACATATTTGCAATCATTTCCTCACCGTTTCTCAAGTGATCCAAATAAAATACTGCTCACCATAGCAGTGTAAATAGCACCACAGCCCAGTAAGTGGAAAGTAATGTAACAAAGCCCTGGTGCATTTGCATGGTGATTTTAAAGAACTGAATCATCTTTATGTGTATTAAAGGAAAAATATCAGATTTCATCTGGAACTGTGAGGCAGAGTGGACAAAAGGCTGTAATAAGAGATAACCATGTTACTGAAATGTTGGATTAGTCAGTTCAGGAAAAATACTAGTCTGCTGTTTAAAAATCACCTGTAGGGTTTGGTAATTATAATTTTCTCTCTGAGAGGACTGCTACCCTGTTAGCACATTCTGCATCCTCTCATTAATTAAATTAAGCATCAGCTAACGGTTCAACCGGCTTGTACTTCACAAACAGGAATACTGTTGCTATTGTGTTAGGAAAAAATGTGTTGTAATGAGGTTCGTTATCTCAGTGGCATTTTACAGGCAGAGTATTAATAGGGAAATGGACTAATGGGAGGTCATTATGGAATCAAGGCAAATACAGATTGGTTTTAATGCTACTGTTCACAGCTTGGAGCTTCAGTGAAGGTACTGAAGGAGAGAGGGTGACGGAGGTGAATTAGGCAGAGAGAAGATTGCAGAAGGGAAGTGCCGCAGAGAAATGACAAGGTTTAGCAACATGGACAGAGGAATAAGACATGGAGGGCAGACAGAAAAGGGGATATCAAAAAAGACACCGGATTTACAGGACAAAGGCAACTGCGGTTTGTGTCTATGCCAACAGAGAAATAAATTGAGAGAAGACTGGGAGAAAATTGTTTTAACTTTGCAAGATATCATAACCATAGTATTAAACAAATTGAAATGCAACTTTTGTCCCTTTTATGCAGCAGCTTAATCCTATTTAAATACCTAGCCATCTACCTGGGCTGAGGCAAGAGAGTGCAGGCATGCATGTATGTAACTGGAACAATCCATTGGGGAAGCTGGTGAGCAGCCCTGGTATGCTCACAACTGCTCCCAAAAGAAAGGGTGAGGGCACGACAGGCTTTGCTGCCCAGCTACAGCTAAGGGCCCTGGGGGTCTGGCCTTACCCAGTAAGTCAGCTGGGCTGCCAAAACACAAACGAATGCCGTGGATCCAGGCTCTGCTTATTTATGTAGACTCTGGCTTTAATTCTTTAACTGAATGAAAAAGCGCACAGACGAAATAAAAAAAGTCACACAACGTACATGACAATATCTCATCTCATGTTGGGCTCCAGTTTCACGGACAAATATTTAACAAGGGATAGTAGAATGGCGTATTTATCTCTTCAGCTGTGTACTTTTATTACATCCATGGCTGAGACCCAGGTCATTATTTGCAGAAGTATGTATTTCAGTGCCTAAGGACTGTTACCACGCACAAGTACCTGTCTAAATAGATTTTCAGCAGTCTGCTGGCAATCTGGCCCAGGAAAAGGCCCATTACATTTTGCGGTTTTGTGAACTACTAAGAAGCCTCTAGTTTAGTTCACGTCCCTCAAAGATTAATACAGTGGAACTCAAAGGAACAAGCTGCTAACTGATTATCACACATCCTCTTTTTTGTGAAGGCAAAAATTGTTTACAAATTATACAGTACTAAACAGAAGCTTATATTACGTATATACACTGCACTGAAAAGATGTGTATTTTAGGAATGAGAATAAACATAATGCAGAAAATCCTGGACACAAAGAAACACCTTTGCAACATTGTTTGGAAGACTCTCTCATTTCAAAGGGGTCAAACTGCTGCACCAGGCTTGCCCTTTTGTAGAGATTTTCAATGTATAATGTGTTTTTGTGTAACAAAAGTGCACATGTGCTAAGTTTCATGGTTCTCAGCTGATTGGGATCTTGATGAGCTTATCATTACAGCTTCACAGCTGCAAAAATCAAAAGATTTGCATATAACATTGTAATGTCAAATTCCTAAATACAACCAGACAAATTTTTAAAATTTTAATTATTATTTATATAACAACTATATATATAAGTGTGGAGAAGAGCCATTAAATTAATATGCTCAAATACAGAAATGAATCAACAACAGTTCAGCCAAAACTGATCTACAGTCTAACGAAGTCTGGAAGGATTTCTGGAGTAGGATTCATCCAAACATATGTCTGTGCCTGAGTCTAAACTTCTGTATAGCTGACAGAGAAATGGGTGCTTTTAGGCTTTAATTTGTATCAGGCAAAAGCAGGCCTCTAAAACAGGACTTAGTAAACGTGCCCCTTTCTCTCTGCTGACTGTAAAGGAAGTCTACGCTGAGGAGTTCAGATACAGATTAATTCTCCCTTCCCATGTCCCTCAATGACTCCTTTAGCATCAGATAGAGTATATGTGCTTTTCAAAGATGTATGTTGCACTATACCGGATATTTCCAGGCCAGCCTTTGATTGATCCACCTTTTTCACTATGGATTTTCTACAGTCTCCAACAGACAATGTGAGATGCTTCCATCATTTCATCTTTCTGGCCTGATGTATACTTATACCAACTATTGCAACACCCTTCTGCAGGGACATTCTCACCCTGCCTGGCTACTGCCATGATCTGCCACCACGAATCAGAGAAATCAAGGCTCCTCTTGGACATGAAACTGGAAGCAAAACCACAACGCTATGTCAGACATCATGCCAAACTTTCACACTGGTGGAAGATTCAACGAATACAAGAAAACACCAGTTTCTTCAGTCTCTTAATGGAAAATACATTTTTCTCTTTAGCACAATCCTTGCAGTATTTGGCCCACTATATCCCCTGACATCAGTTAGAAGACTGACAAGACAACTTATAACTGGGCTCAGTTGCAGTGCTTATCACCACGTGCCTGTAGACTGTGAGATGTGGCTTTCAGCTGCCCTGCAGCTTTTTTACTGTCACAGCCACGTGAAGTCACATTTACATCAAATGCTCTTGGTTCTCATCTTCAACCACTTTATTCACAAAAGCCCTATTGAAAGCAAAGGTACATGATGACAAAGGAAAGCAGTGGAAAGGAGTTCTTTTTGTTTAATACATTTCCGTGCAGAAGCCTCCAGGGTTTTAAAGTATTGAGGATGCCAGTTTTAGAGCAAATTCACTGTTCTAACCTACTTTCTATAAGCACTTTTTTTTTAATGTATATGCAAAGATGCAGAAGGTCAAACTGAGATTACCAAGTTCCTGCCAGATATTTTTCATTGACCTGTGGCTATTTCAACATTTTCCTGTTCTGGCTGAAAACTGTTACAACAAATCCACATGGCATCTACCTGTTGAGGGTTTTTTAAAAAAATAAAAAATTATCCAAATGGCTTTACTGAAAATTATGATTGGCCTAGACTGATACACATTTTCCTGACGACATACGGCACATCTTCAGGATGAAATCATGACACAAAGAGATTTACTGTGAAACTCAATGGTTCTGTGTTGTAAGCAGCAAACCCAGAGCCTGGATCTTTTCATGCCTGCCAGCCTCAGCAGATATGTGGGACAGTCTCCTTCTGGCCCACTAAGGCAATCCAGTCCCAAAGGATAAGTAGACTCTGCAGTTCCCTTTGCTGCACACTGTAAATGGACAAGGTGGAGAGAGAAGACCAACCCATATCTACTGTCCTACTGAACAGACAGATTTGCTCATGAGTGATTACAGAACTACACCTACAAAAAGACCAGAGCACAGATATAGATCTTTATTATTTTTGAACCACCAACAGAAAAGTGCATCATGCAACTTCATGACCTCTCCCATAAGTGGAAGTGGAGGAGTTAAAGGCTGCTGTACAGTAAACTGGGCAAGATTGTCAGGATTGTTCCTATAGTCAGAGCAGCCACAAAGCTGTTTGGGACTCCCTTCCATTCAGAGAAAACGGAATGGGTACAGACTAAAGGAACTTTTCCTATTCTACTTTTAACATTCATTTAAAATATAGATTCAGTTAGTAACCTACATAAAGTCAAATGAACAGCAAAATACAACGCCACACTTCACACATGCATAAGCCAATGTTTTAATATCAAGCTAATAAAAGAAAAATGTTTTTTGATGCTCTATATGGTGGACGTGATCACACTGATAGTCAAAATCACCAGCTGGCTCCACTGGGCTGCAATGCCAGTGAAATGTTTAATGCAGCTAGGAGACAAAATTCGGAAGAAACCAATGCAACTGTATAATCACCAAGCTTTTTTTTTCCGCATAAAAAATTGGAAGCCCACTTGAACTGAGTAATCCTGTATGAAACACAGGACACCAAGCAACAGCTACGCCTGTTTCTTTACAGATAAGGCATTTATTGTGCTACTCAGTGAATCCTAGGCATTTATGTCTGCAGTAGATTTTATACAGCCTTTATACTGAATCTTATTTTATAACCCTAGCCAACTAAACATATCTGCACCACTTGTTACTATATTAATTTTTTATAAATAATAGCATAAAGACAACAATGGCAAGAGAAGTAATTCATTCAATCAGTAACAACAGGAAGCTAAAATTAATATTATGGACAAAGGAAAACTAGACAATACAATCAGAAGATGACAAGTGAAAGCCAAAGAGGAAAGCTGAAACCACACAAAAGTCTTACTTCAAAGAAGTGTTTAATCAAACACACAAGTCCAGTGCTCATTTGTTTTCCCCATTTGCCCTGTCATAAGCAATGAGCAATGCCACAGTTTTTCCAAGAAGCCATGGGAGGTAAAGTTTCTGTAATTTAAGCCAATACTGTAAGCAAAAAAATCTTTAATGTAAAACACAGTGAAAAGCTGATTATGAATTTGCCACAAATTTTGCATTGTTTGTATTCTTAAACTTATTTACATTTAAAACTGTTCTTTTTCATTGCTGACTACACAGAAGGGTCCCGCTGCGTCAAAGCAGAGTTAGAGTTTGCTTTGTTAAATGCTCAGTTTTCTCAAAAACATTATTTTTGGACTGTGTTTTTTCTGATTGGTTTTCAATGTTTGAAATGTTTCTTTACCCACAAAGGTTGAGTAAATTGACATCTGCTATCCTTGAACTTTATCCAGACCTTATAACTGAAACTTTTTGTACAGGGCAATATCAAAATCTTTAGTCCTCATAAAACACCTTATGCTTGTGAAGATACACATGGATGTCATCAGTGAGTTTGCGTTAAGCTATGTTGCTGGATCCATCTGAAAAGTAAAGTAACATAATTACAGCCCTGAACAGCTGCAGTATCTAAACTTCCAGGCATATGCAGTAGTAAGTAAAGCTGGGTGACACACAACACTGCCATGTAAATAGTCTTCATCTGGAGGTAAAAGAGAAGGAAAAATTCACATCAGCTTCTCGTTTCTATAACTACTTTTATGCCAATCAGCTGTAACTGTATGTTTTAAGGACACTGAAGGTTGATTAGGTGCACATTTATAACTAAGATTCCTGGAACTGCAGAGAGCAGAAAAATCTAAGCCATTTTTCTTACAGTTAAGGGTACTGAAAATAGAGCTAGCCTTTTGTACACAGACTGCAAGCTGACCCAGGGTGACCTATACCATACACGATAAGTACTATAGGAAATGCACAACATTATTTCCAAATAAAATATATGTAAAAAATAAAAAATATATGTAAAAAAATATATATGTATACATATATATACTGGGTTTTATCTGGAGCAAAATCAGAAGAAAATTATTTTTTTTATACAAGTTCATCTAAAGACCTAAGGAGTCCATCACATACTAAACAGTGACTATCAGCCAAATTAGCTACTGAGCACCTCTCCCTCAGTAGTCACCAATGAAAGGCACATAATCCCTTGCATTTCTTTACCAACATGAAAGCAAAGCGGGTTCCTTCCCACCCTGCCTGAAAACCTCTTGCCTTCCTTCCAGTCATCCCATCTCAAAAATTTGGGTCATAAGCCAAGTCTGGGAGAGTGCTGAGAGGAGCAGCAGGTCTGGGCTGGCCAGGAGTTGGGGTGGGGTGCAGCTGCACGTCCCCAGGAGCCATGCCAGCATCATGAAGGGCACAATAGGGAGATAAGCAGAGCAGTCACCCCTTGGCCCATAAGCAGCTCCCCGACCCTGCCTCAAATAGGTCTTCAGCTGTTCTGTGCTTGGGAAGTTGTAACCAGTCTCTTAAATCCCAACTTGAAACTGAGCGGCAGGCGACTGAGGTTGAAGCTCATATAGCGTGTAACACCCTGGAGAAGTGGCCTCAATGAAAGGAGCCAGGACGTGTGGTAATTGCGGTCAGCTTTGGGAGAGACATAAGGCAAAACACACGGGGCACGTTCCAGCAGCACGGCCTCAAAGCGATGATGGAAGGGTTAAGGTTGTGAAGAGTCATGCTAAACGAAGCTGACATAATCTCCCAGCCCACCACAGCCACACAACTATTCAACACTGCAGAGCAATCCCTTGGCTATTATAAATGCCACAGAAATCCTGAGCAAAGGCAACAAACAGGTTTGTAACCTGTGTGAACACTGCAGACAGGTACCAGGGGAGCTCTCAGACTTGATGTCGCAACCACCTCCCAGGCTCACTCTGGAACTTGGGGAAAACCAGTAACACTGCTGGTCTAAACTGGGGCCATTCCCCACCTTCTAATCTGCTCATGGAAACTGCAAGTCCTAAACCAAGCCTGTTATAATGGCTACCTAGTCTAATTAGCCAATTTGCAAGAGTGGAGACATGCATCAAATCTAAACTATATTATGGATAAAGTTAGGAGCAATAAACCTAATCACAACATGAAGATTCAGGTTAGACATCAGAAAAATCCTTCCCTGGCAAAGGCAGAGAAACACCAGAACAGATGACACTTAACGTGTAACCAACCTCCTTTCAACTGCCTCTTTTTTGTTTTATACTATCTGATATTACACCCTTTTTTGTGTTTTTCAGGTGCCCACAGCATGTGCACATGGTTGTAAATACAATAAATACTATTAACACATGGTGGATATTACAAGATTTGTAGCAGATATTCAGGATCCACTTTACGAATACAGGGTCCAGATCTAAAAAAACCCTGACTTTATTAATAGGCATAATTCTGATTTATGGTTTTAGCTCCATTACTAGCAATGTAAGTAGATGTTGGAGAAGAAACTGCTCTTGTAATAGTTTTGCAGGATCAGGCCCTGAAAATGGAGGATACAGATGGTGAACACAAGATGCATGCTGAGTGAAAACAACTCTCACTTTCCATGGTGGCAGAATGCCAGTTAGTTAGAGCCTGCTGATGACGGTACAAGAAGAGGAGGAACTGTCATGCATATGTGCCAAATTTACTCATTTAAAAAGTGAATTGGGCATCACCGTCTGTTGCAGCTAACCAACAAAATGAGATAAGTGGGGCAACAAATTAGGCCCCTTTTTATCAACTAGCACTGTCATCTCCTTTGTAAACAGGGAGAGTTTCTAAATTTGTTTTCAGTAAGTTTGAAGTAGTAAAAGAAGATGGAAACATCCTGTTAACAAATTACTGGCTCAATTCAAAGACCATCAAAGGACTTTCTACTGACTTTAGGTCAGGATCAAAATACATACATAGCATCACTCCATGAAGGAAAGTCAAGGATGAAGAGCAGATTCATCACTTTGGTTTTTAAACACTATTTGAGAAAAGAATAAATTATTAGTATCCTGATTGTGGATTTCGAACAGTGTGACTACACTATATTGATGAAGGCATAAAGGTTTGAAGAATTAGGCCTTTATTTTGCTTGCTACTTGGCTGCATCAGTCTAGACAACTACCAGATAATGTTGTATTATTTCACTTCTTGTTGTAAAAGGGAGTAGAAGGAAAACCCAGAATTCCACCATCTTATCTCCCTTCAGAATGCAAGTCTTCTCTGAAAAAGATAAATGCCACCTACTCTTTGTATGCAGAAGGTGGCACCTGGACCACTTACTCCTGATGTGGATGTTTGCAGGGGGCAATTCCCAGTGCTCCTGATACACCATCCCAGCCAGAAGAAGCTCCATAGCCATTTATGTTTTAGCACTCCTCAGTGCAAAAGAGCTCAGTTCCAGAATATAATGCTACACAAAAAGCAACCATAAACAAACTGGATTAAAAATAATATTGGAAGTGGCACAGGTATTTAAAGAAACATTTCCTAAAGTGATACAGGTCTGAGTACACGATTAATTAACAAAAAAACCCCAGATATATAGAAAATGGCTATGAAAATCTAGGTTTTCATCCAGATTTGAAAGCTCCTTGCACAGGATGCCAGCAGATGTTGCAGTCTCTACAAAAATCTTTCTGTAATATAGATCTTCATCAAATCCAGTAATTCAAAACTAATTCAACTGAAAGCTAAGTGAGAAGCTGCATGGTTCATCTGGTTTATGAAAGATTCAGAACCTTTACTAATCCAGTTAAAATGATTTGCCAAACAAAACTCCATGACTGCAGAAGGTGAATACACAACCTTTGCTTATAAGCGCATAAAGTAACTGCCTGAGGAACACTGCAGCATTGCATTAGTACTGCAACGTCCCTTCATTTTTGCTTTCCCTCTCCGTGAGGGGGAAATTAAATTCTCTTCAGAGTTTCCGCTGCCATTGAAAAACATTTCAACAATCCAAACACAGGATTTACTCCACTGACCACTAATGCCAAAGGCCCCCAAACCACTTACTCTGAAAGAAGATGAGTTTTGCAATTTGTAGCTGCCTCTATAAAGCAATGAAAAATTGATGGTTTCTTTTTGACTGCCATAGAAAGGGTTGCTTTGTACATTTCTTTCCTCAGGGAATCCATTGCTATAATTTTCCATTGAAGAATTTCTGTACTCCTGCACTGCTAAAGTGACTGCAGTGCTGACCTAATTTGGGTCATCAAAAACCTAGGATTAATCACATGTGTAAAAACAAACAAAAAAAATTAATTGTTACATAAATTTACTTGCTTGATTATATGTAACTATTTCTATCAAATACCATGCAGCATTCTTCAAAATGTTAACACCCACAGGCTGTAATTTCTACATTTTTTCATCTGTAACAAATAATAAAGAGTAATCTACATTTCATTTTTCCATATTGTTATTACCAACAGCATATGCACTGTGAACATCATCTACTACAGGATGTCAAAGTAATAACAGAAACATTAATCTAGTCTCAAAAAACCCTGCAAGTTGGGTAAGTATTAACCTCAGACACCGTGAGGTTAAGCTGCCTGTCTATGGTCAGACAGTGAATTTGACAGGACCAGGAATAAAGCCCAAATTTACTGATTCTCCAGCCCTATCACAAGACAACACTGATGTATTTACTAAATTTTAATTTAACGGTCTGTATAATTTGTATGTCTAAATCTCCAGAGTTTGTAAACAGCAGGTATTAATGTTTTACTTCAGATTCAAAAGTATGAAGTACACTAAAAGCTGGTTTTAGTTTAATGGAAATGAAATGGCCCATCTCAAAACCCTGTGCTGTTTAGAGCATGCTAATGCTTAGAGAACTGTACGCAGCTCTTGGTTTGATTACTCATGTCATCAGAGCTGGCAATCAGCTTGCACAGGGCTTCCTGGGACGTTTCCATACAGCCCTTTATGTAAGGCAGGCACAACCTTGACCCCGCCCTTGCAAGCACAGCTCCCTTGAAATGCCACAATGAGAAGTCAGTCCCATTAGATTTTACAGATCTTCATCTAGTTGGGATAAGTACCCACTGTGTGTTGGCGGGGGGTTACCTACCCTGCACTCAAAGGATATTTGGGTTTCCAAGAGATCAAACAGCAGTTTGTTAG
This sequence comes from Strix aluco, assembly GCF_031877795.1. Lineage (NCBI taxonomy): Eukaryota > Metazoa > Chordata > Aves > Strigiformes > Strigidae > Strix > Strix aluco. Next base: position 53,399,222 of record NC_133933.1, on the reverse strand, counting down.
AGAAACCACTATAGGATTCTACTGCCTGTTCCCCAGTCCTGTTTCTGCTGATACAAATGTGCCCAACACATCTCTCTGCAGGAAACCCAAATTGTCTTTTTCCAGAGGTCCCAAGAGCCCCCAAATGTGGAGAGCCAAGATGAGCTGCAGGTACCCAGTCTTCGGAAACTCATCATTTGTACAGGTCACAGAAGAAGTACAGAGAAGCACACACGCTTCAGACCACCATACAGGTGGACAAGCCTTTCTGTGTTCAGAAACTACCACCAGTACTTGCCTAAAACCAAAGTCTACCATTCCAGAAAGTTTTGCACATGCAAAATACAATTTCAAAATTTATTTTTAGCTTCACTGTCTTCATTGTGCCTTCACCTCTCTTGCCAACTGACTGTCCCTTCACCACCTTTTTATTTAAAGTTTTCCCCTGACTTGCATGCTTTATTGGTCTTTCAGATCTTACTAGTCTTAACCATTTCATGGGTTAAGCAACATCTGCTCAGATAAGTAGAAGAGAAGAGATTAACAAATCAGAGAACTGTCATTACCTGCAGACATTCTGAAAATACCCATCTCCACAAATACAACAGACAGAGCCATCAATTACAGTAATCCTAGAGGTAGACAGCATTTGCACAGAAAGAGTATTTTAATCTTATAATTAGCACACACAATGAAATAGGTTTCTCAATTTCCAAAAATGTCAGTTCCAGTATTTCAGGAAATAAACAATTAAATTGGTGCTTGCAGTGTCACTAAATGTAGATTGTGTCATACTTCTAGTGATTAACCAATTCTAGAATAAGGGACTAAGCATGAGGGAAAGAAAACCAAAAACATTTAATCAGTAACAGCTTCAGCTCTCACTGACAATCACCTCTTCATAAACTTCTGGGACAACTTGCACGTACAGCAGCATACATGTGTTCAACAGCGGAACCAGAGGCATCCAGTTACCCCAGTTACTTGGATAATGCTAAAATAAAGACATGCATTCTTGAAGAACTTCAACTCACCTGTAACGTAAGAACACTTTTTAACCTCTAATAGACTTCATCTTGTTTTGTTTTTAATTTGAGGAATCTACTTACTAGAAAGAATATTGTACTCAACTAAGGATCTGTTGGAAATTTTATTTAACTATTTTGGATTTTGTTACAAAGTTCATTTGATATATATATATAAAAAACTAGAACTAGATTTTTTTTTTTAATCAAGCATGTTTTGAGAACAGTTTTTGAGCTGTGGTTTTATAATAGATCTTTAAAAGATGTTGTGAAAACTGATTTTCCCTCATTTTTAAAAATTCTATTTTCATCTTAGCTTGAAGGTAAGTTTAAAAAAATTAAGATGTTGCTTTTCAAGAACATCGCAAGACAAAAATTGAAAAAGTATATACCAAAAGCATGACAGCTTTCAAGCAAAAATTCTGGGGAAGTGTTTACAAAATTAAAGCAACTTTTGAAAACTGTTATAAACATTATGACTTGGTGACTTAAACCACCCCCCCCAGTTAAATAAAAAATGTCTGCATGGAAAATCATGTTGGCTAGGTAGCTGCAATTTAAATTAGGTTTTGTAGCAGTAAACATACCAGAGTAACAGGAGGAGACGTGGGTAAGGCTGAGATGGAAGGCACACACACACACACATGCACAAAATCTTCCAGGCCTGTTGTTACCTCAAATGACATTATTACATAGCACCTCTCTCTACATGGGGAACAGCACAGGACTGACCAATTCATTCCAAAATTAGAAAAATAAACCTGGACAGAACCATTTGCCCTGCCAGAGACCAGACTGGTCATGCTGCTGGAGACTTCTGAGGTCTCCCAGTGTCACCTGGATTGTGCCAGTGACTGAACGCTTGTCCTGGAAAAGAGGGAGTTCACTGTGCAACCCTGTATGCAGCAACAGGTACCTTGTATGGACTTCAAAAGAAGAAATCTTAAAGACCTCAGTAAACTTCAAATTCTTGGAAAATTTTGTGACAGCAGCCTGGACATGCCAATGTGCCTATTTAAAATAAATGAAATACACTGACCACAGTGTGACAGAGTTCTTTCAAGAGTCACTGCATTCATAAAGTTGTATACAGGGGTCTTCCCACAGAACTGATGTGGGGTCGATAGTCATTGCAGAAAGTGCAGGTGCTCTCCTCTCTCCCCAGGACTGAACATGAGACCATGGAGCAGATTCAGAGCCACCTTTTTCCCCAGATGAATGAGCCAGTTGGAGCTGCAGAATGACTGTTGGGGATGATGGGACCATGCTCTGATCCCTTGTCCTTGGTCAAGCACAACATCCCTTTCTGAGCTGTCTGCTCCCTCTTGGGCAGGGGCAAGGCCTGCTAGCACAGCAGAGAGGCAGAGCACTGGTCAAGAAAAGCTAAGTGAGCTGTAAAGGGCAAACACGTACAAGGGGTGCCATTTGGCAACAATATAAGGAAAAAAAGATTTAAGTGGCTTATATAAGCCAGTGCCATAAACCCCCTGTATAAAGGCAGTTAAGGACACCATCTCTCCCAGCCTGAGGTGCTGCTGGCTGAACACTGCGAAAAGAACAAAATCAAGGTTATGCAATGCCTTTCATTAGATCCAAAGTAAATAAATTCAGGAGTAGCATTTTGACAGCAACATGAACCAAACAAAGCTTGTGCTGCTGGGTAAAACCCCTGAACTCCTCAACGTTGTTGTGGTGAACTGGGATGGGTGGGAGATGAGCAGGGGCTGCCTTGGCCGCAGGAGCCCCAGGAGGCACAGGCTGTGCTGGGACACACACAGACCTCCCAGCCCCTGTCCCTTCTAGCCAGGCCTCAAGAGGCTGGTCCTCGACAGTCCAGCTTATGTCATAGGCTCACCACAATAAGAGAAGCCCAGCACTGTTGGGAATTAAGGCTTGAACTGAAGCCAGCTGAAGTCAATCAATGACTTCAATGCATTTTCAGTCAGACCATTGTAGCACTCTGTGCCTCTGATCGCCACCACCTCCTTCTGGTTCCTCAGCTGGAGGCAGACCTGCACTGTCACTGACTTTTAAGGACTATAGAAACCAAAGGTGAACACATTCATTCATTTCACACACCCAAACAATCCTGAAGATTGAGGAGATGGCAAATGGAAGTTGTGCTGCTTATGCTTACCACAAAACCCAGTGACTGCAGTTATCCTGTGACTTTGTAGCGCGGAATTGCTCAGCTTTAGTAACAGTGACACTTACTGCCCCTAAGGGTTGTGTGCTATGGGCCTCTGGCCATGGAGGAAAGTACCGAAGAAGCTCACAGATATGAAGGTGCTTTGAAAAAAAGGCTTATGCAAAAAGTAATTCACAGAATTCACCAACCCTTGAAATCCACTGAACCAAATTACTTGTAAACATACTTCTTTCATCTTTTTTTGCTTATTCTTGTTTAATTTTCCCCTTCAAATAAGTCAGCTTGCCACGTGCAGCCTCTGTTACTGTTACGGCAGTCTGTGCTGGGGAGCCTGTGGTCCAGCCTAGTTAGCGGGTGCCGTTGCCTTGGTACTACAGCACCTTTCACATCAGCAACCAATCCTCCCCTCCTGCTACAGTTTGCCATGAAGAAGAGTTTTCAGCTCCCAAAGTGCTATCATTTCCCCTATCCCTTGACCCAGGGTAACTCCAGCTCCAGGCAATTAACCTGACAATCAGCAGAGCTGTGGGTATACTGCCATTTTCAGAGCACCCACAATGGCTTTCCCAGGGAAAACTCCATCTTCAAAAACTAAAGGCCAGCACCAAGCGTACCTATGGTACATTCCATTCCCCAGTAGAAGTCTTCAACTCCCAGTCACAGTCAACATGTAGTTCAGATTCCTCTAAGAAAAGGCAAAAGTTAGGCAACTTTGTTAGAGGAAGGAAGTTGGCACAACACTGGTTTCTATGCAGTAGAGCTTCTGAAGTATCAATTGAGCTTTTCATTTTTCCTATGAGTAATATGATGTACATAAAGTAATACATAAGCAGATAGCAAGGCATAACACACATCTGAAGAATATTATTCTCTACATTTTACTACAAGTATAGTTATACAAAGTTCACAATGCTGCAATACTTTTGTTTTACCTGTTGTAGTAAACCACTAGCAAACTGATCCATCTTTATTCCTAGCAGAATTAAAGATTTTGGTAACTTTTCAGTAAAGTAACGTTTAAATAACACCCAGGTGCCAATTTCATATTAGCTTTCTCTATAGGGAATTGAATTTAAGACCAAAAGAAAAAAAAAAAAAAGGCTAATTAAAAAACTGCTACTGAGTTTTAAAAGCTCTATGCAGTTACTTCAGATGATTGCTCATAAATTCAATAAAACCCTAAAGATTACTCACATCTAGCAGCATTATCATCAAGGGCAAAGTAACTGTCTTTTACAGAGAAAACGGACTTTTAGTATGCTGCTAATTACACCTACACATTGAGTACCCATCAGTGTTAGAAGCTGAAAGCTATGAGCAAGTTTTATTTCTCATTTTTAGAAGATGATAATCTTTTTGGATCACTCCATCAGACTTTAGAACTGGTGCTATGATTTTCCTAGTGGCATCTATTAGTTCAATATCAAGTGCCCTTAGGATCTTGTAAAGTATCTTTTTACTTAAAATTACACCCAATCTCAAATATGTATTGAGTAAGAATTCCTAATTGCAACTGAAATGTCAAAAATGAAATCTGACATATAAAATCCACAGTGTTATATTTGGGGATCAATCATATGGGTCACTATCATTTCTAACATGAAATTAAATTCACTGCTGAAAATTTCTACTGCATATTCCAGACATATATTAAAGAGATTAGAAGATCTATGAGATTCGTCATAGCATAAGAATGAAAAAGTTAACATTTGAATCTTTAATTCCCATCATGGATAAAATTAAGAGGAAAGGAACTCTGCTTTTTATACCTGTATGATGCCTCTTAACCATTTACAACCCTTAGCCTCATTTTTCACCCATAAATATTGGCATAAACCATTCCACAGCAGGCAGGTACCCTTCCCAGAGGAAATTCCTCAAATATTCCCAAAATTTGTTCTTAATATTTACTACAGACATTCCTTACATGCTGACATAAATGTTGCGTGACTTTCAAAAATTGCCAAGACTGAAAGAACATAATTTGCAAAGCAGAACAGTCCTCAAAGCCCTTCTGCAACTGTGGCAGCCCTCAACAGCATCACACACAGCCCTAATACGCAAGCAATATTCAACCAAGCCACTGACGAGAACAATGTTAGGATTCAGAGGGTGCAATGAAAACATCTGTTTCACTATTCTTGACCTACCCTTTCCTGAGAAAACTACCCAAACATGACAGATGTCCTTTTTTACTGAGGTTTTCATCTTCTTATTCATTCTCTTGAGGTCAAGTATGCAAGTCTTCCCCACATCCGGTCTAATATTTTAATTTTTGTGTCATATGCATTGTGTTCTAGAGACATGTCAAGATTTAGTTAGTAGGAACTGACGTGGACAATGAATTACTGACAGGATTAACATCTCACTAGTAAAAAATAAAGAGTATATCAAACATCTACTTTATGGGGAAAAAAAAAAAAAGGAAAACAAAACTGTCCATCATTAGGGTTAGTGGTTGCTGAGCATTTTGCTTTTTAGTTTGCCCAGTTCTATCATTTCCTTGTACTCCCCTGTCTGCCGTTGTGTCTGTCTGTCTTGTCTTATTTTCCACCATCTTGCATGTGCCTGGCAAGATTCCTGGGTAGGGTCGACTTCTGTCCCCTGTGGAGTGCCAGAGAGGAGGACCATGGCTCCTGGCCAGGGATGCTGATCATTTCAGCAATACATACAATAAGCAATAACAATGGTGAAAATTCCATTTGCATTTGATGTAACTAGTGACTATTAGTCTCCTGTGTTTAGATTTGTCTTCTTTCCCTATGCAAAATCCTGCCCAAACTTCACAGTTCAGTTGAGGGGAGTGGGAAGGGAGGAGGTCCTTACAAGGAGCCTGAGAGGTGGGAGAACTTCTTGCTTATTCCTATCAAATGCTCTGGGCAACCTGTTGGTGTTTTGCCAGGCCCCCGATCATAGGATTTTGACCCCATCACTGTGCTGAATGATTTAGCTTGCTTAGGAGCTGATAATCTGCCTATCATGACTGATCTAAAACTGGAAAATGGTCATGCACATTTTAAAAATAGTCTGTTTATCACACCACATGTATTGATTATTTTTTGGAAGCACTCCAAGAGACATCATTCTGGGACTCAATCTAAAATAAATATGACCTGAATTTATCCAAAACAGGTTGGATGAAACATTGTTACTAAGCTCTTAGACTTTTTTTTTTTCTATACCAAATTGCACACATTTAAACAATATATAACTGTCTACATAGTAATATCACAGCCTCCTGGCAATTATGAATCATTAAACAGAATTTTGATGTGGCTTATTTTACGTGTGCACTGATATTTGAAAAAGCTGAGTTCCCATTCTCAGAGTACTGAAATGCCTTCCAAAATCCTGAAGCTGTATCACTAAAATGGCTTGGAATATGCACTGAACTAACCCCCGTCATCTACCTGGGACCTGCCAGAAAGACAAACAAATGCTGTCAGGCAGTAATAAACAGACTGCAGAAAGCTGAACCATAAACAAAAGTATGACTGAAAACACTGTGGAAGAGAAGATGCAGATCTGCAGCCCTGCTGCTAATAAAGATCTGTCACTCAACCTCAGTGTCTGGCAGCAAACCCACTACAGCAAATTCTACACCACTGAAGCTGGGACATGGAAGATGCAGTTGGCTTTGGAACCAAGTTTCAGATCATTCAGTGCTTGAGAAAAGCTGTCAACCTTTGATTTCCATATAAAGGCAACTGATTGCTAATTATTGTGTAAATTAATTGCTTCTTAGGGTTGATTGCTGCCACTATTTACTGCTACAACTTGAAGAAGTCAGGGTCTTCTATTTAGTATTTGAACAAATTTACAGCTTCCAGAAGCAGAGAACAGGTTTCATTTTCAGCAGCCTACCTCAATGCCTCTTCCTCACTGTAATGAACTATGGATACTATAGTCAGGTATTTCTTGTGCAAATAGAATTACATTATACATCTGCTTCATTAATGCTGCTCCTGAATAAGAATGAAATGTCAGGCAGAGAAGGGCGGATACTTTCTGAAAGGGAAAGGGAATATAACTCTGAAATAACTGATTTCTGCAATAAATAATTTATAACAAATTATTATAGGACATACATTTTATGGAACATAAAACTAGTAGATAATGTAACAATACTTTAAGATCAAAAAGCTGTTCTAAATTCCCTCTTTCCTGCCTGGACCTCAAACTCCATGCATAACCCAGCTCTTTGGACCTCCCCCTAAAGGACATCTGAAGTGTGAGGCATCGTGCTGAGAAAGAGGTATGGCTCTCAGTTCTGCTTTGACTTACCTCTTGCCCACCAAAGTGACAAATATAAAGTGTGTCATCTGTTTTAGACCCAGGTAGTAATACTACGCTGCCAGGAGAGCAAGAGGGCGTCGCTGTGATGTGAGAAGCCCTAATGCAGCTGTGTTGCCAGGTGCAGCTCCATCATCTCTGCATGCCGCCTTACAGCTAGAAAACATTCAACCCTTTTAAAATATCTCATAGGTAACAACGTGCTCAGTTTTCCTTTACCCAAGCTGTACTCTGACACGGCAAGCAGCAGACTCAGAAGCAAAAAGGTTTCTTTGCAGCTTCCCGAGCTGTAAGAACCTTTTTTGGCAAAAATGAGAGAGCAGCACCAGCGGAGCAGCAATATCTTCCCCTTCCACCACATGTTCTGCCTCATCTCTTCTGTTCCAGGAGGGGAAGAGAAGGAGGTATTCTGTAGAAGAGACCAATATGTAGATGGAAATGACCCTAATTAGGAAGAGTTTTATGTGAGGATTTCCACTTGTCTTCCACATTCACTGCATTCCATGTTGTATCAATCAAAGAAACTTGCTGGAGTGGAGTATCCAGCCCACTATATTTAAAAATGTTGGTAAATTGAAAATGGAACACGCCACTTCTCTCCACTCCTTCCTCCTCCTGTCCCCCCACACACCATGAATATACTCTGGAAGAACAGAATACACCCACTACTTGTGCAGATTGTAAGTATTTCACAGATTATGTATGTAAGGAGGAAATAACCATATATTGTTTCAGCAAATCTGCAGTGCTCCATGCCTATAGAAAAACTGCAGGAATTTTAGCAATACAAACACTTAGACAGGAAGTAACCTTCCGCTGTGAAGCAGGGACCAATTGTCAAAGGCTGAGACCTGCTGTGAATAATGAATGACATTTTTTCAGGCAGTGACTTATGCCTGAATTCCTAAATGAAATAGTCTACTTAAAATGGTTTATTAAAACTATATCCCAAGGAAAATCCAAACTCTGTTTAATGAAGGAATCTGACCAATTTGTGATGCATTTTCCCTCTCTAGTTCTTCATGTGCTATTCAAACCCATACAGAACATAGTTAAATCAAGGATGTCTAAAATATCTCACTTGCTAAATTACTATACATTTGCCTAATTAGCAATTACAACCCACTGTTGCCACAGACATTTGCTGAGTAATACCTCTGTTCCACTGTAGGCTTGAGTACAACTACAGTAAGTAATAACACATAAAACCCACTAGAGTTAGATGCTTAACAAGCACTATGGATAAATCAAAAAGAGGGTCACAACTTCAAAGGAACTGGAGCTTTAGTTTACAGTGCAGAGATTAGCAATATAATTAATGAGACTTATAACAAAACAAAGGAGAGAAATCACTGAAATCCTCTAATCATGCAGCTTTGGGAAAAGCAAACAAATAAACACCAAACCAAAGCCAAATGTTGTCTAAAACACTTTATTGGTGCACTGTGTTTCTGATCCCTGATCCACTCTCTTCCCTCCCTGCCAGCCTCCTGTTAAAAAGAAAGATTTCACACCAATTCCACACTTCAGAACAAGATTTCAGGGAGCTTAGCTTTTCCTACCATGTAGGGAACAAGCAATGATAGGATCAGATAAAAGCACATAATGAGATTGTGTCTCATTAAAAAACTCCACTTCTGCTTCAAAGGCACTTAACTCCATTAGAGGTAAGACTGAGAACAGTACATACACCTACAAACACAATACAGCCATGAGTGCAGAAGAGACCCTATGCTGCAGAAACTGCACTTCTTGCTGCAAAGCAATCACATCAAATGGCAAAACACTTCTCTGAAATGCATGGATTTTATGTGATGAGACAAAACAATATTAGACGGGGTACTTGAAGTGCCTTGCACTGAAAGGGTTTCCAAACAGCTAAGTGTGAAACATCACGTTCAATGGATGCACGGTGTAAGTAACTGCGTTTTTGCAAAGAGCACCTGGTATGGCCGCAGCTCAGGGCACTCACTTGCCACAAACCGCTTCACTAACAACTTGTCTCCCGGTGTAGCCACATGCTGCAGATACCAGACTTCAGTCTCAGAGGCATTGCAGGGAAGGCTGCAGACCCACTGCTGCCCTGGAGTGCAGGTGCAATGCTCACTGCAACTTCCTACATCCCACCCCTCTGCTGAGACTGATGCACCTGACTCTGTGGCACACAAATCTCAAGTGACAGGGAAAACCACCTGCAAAACTTTTGCAGAACAACCAAATTCAATTCTATCAAATTTGACTTCTAAAAAGAAAGATAAATTTAAACATAAATTGAGATTATTACAGGAATTACCATGAATTCAAAGATTAAATAACTGCATTGAAATAAATCAGGCAACTATTATTGAAAGATAGATGCAAGCCTGAATAAAATTATATTAATACACCCTTAACAGTAGCACTGAAAATTAAGAAACAAATTCAACCAATTCAGTGATGTATAGAATGCCCGAATGAATTATGTGCACCTTTTTTCAACAAAAAAGTTCTTATTCATTTGCTAAATCTATTACATTAGTCATACCTTTTAAAATATCTTCATTGATAGGTATGCAAAGCTATAAAAATTATCACACCTCATATGAACTTATCAATAATTAATCTTTTTTTTCTTTGTGAATGATATAATTACTGGTTTTATCAGGAAAATTCTTAAATTTCTGTAGAAATATATGATGTATAAAACATACTTTAATTTTTGTTTCAAAGTTTGTATTACAAAATTCTTTAGCTAAAATTATAAATTAATAATCTAATGAACTCTGTGAAGATGATTGATAAAATTATTTATTAGCAGTGAATCCTTCAGTCTTCAATGCCATCCAGGTCAGATTCAGACAGAGATTGACCCTAATCCTAAATCAGATTTTCTACCTAGCCTCTATTCTACCAGCACAGAAAAGCTACAGATGGCAGAAGAACGCAACAATACTAAATAGGAACATTCATTTTTAAAGACAATTTAAAAATAAATTTCTCATACAGATTTATGACTAAATTTGCTGTTAAGCGGAAGAAATATAAAATAAGTCAAAACAAAAAGCTGCCTGGTGAGGAATATTGCTGAAAATACAGTGCTACCACTGAAGCCAGCTCTGAGGCCAGACAGGGTCACAGACTGGAGTGGAGATATGTAAGGGCAGTACTGTAGGCAAGGGGACTTTTTTAATAAATTCTGCTCTCCCTTTCCCAGTGTCAGCTTCTCAACTGCAATACTACATTCAATGCCATTTTTCATAGGACCTTGGTTTTCATACTTGGGGATCTGAGTACAAACGAAAATCAATGTCTACAAGGATATTTCTACTTTGCAGTTAAGACTATTCCACTGTTTCCTTCATGTCATTCAGGAAACGGAAAAAGGCCTTGTAGCAGGAATATATTACGTATATTCTCAGTATGGGTCCCTTCAAACTGTAACAGCAGCAAACGCAGGAGTCAAGACCCACCATCTAAACTACACCAATTTCCATACACTAACCTCTTACCTGTTGGTAAGAGTGTTTTGTTCTTAACATCTATCTTCACAATTTCATACATTATTTACAGGGTACAGGAGCACAGCATAAAAAACATCACCTCTCATCCTACAATTAACACAATGCTCCCATGGATTATGCTTAAGTACTTAAATCCAGGCAGATTTTTTTAGACTTGTGTTTGCAAACAGTGATCCATGGATTTACCAATGCCATTATTTTAAAGAAGTTTAATTCACAGTCAATAGTTATTTCATGATTCATTTTTACACGGTTAGACTTCATATTATTATTTCACCTATGTGTAAAGGTCTGCCAGCAAAACTTTCTATAATGACAGAGAAATAGTCTATATGGAAATGCTGTGGTCACCAGGTCTCACAAGAAGATGCAGCCATGCTGTACAGGCAGAGTCCAAAAAGGTCCCCAGAACCTTTTTCTACCAAACCCTGGGGCACCACTTACCATCCAACACAGCAATAAAGCTAAATCCTACTGGCAACAGACCAAAACACAAAGCCAGTTTGAGTGTCACCTTTCTCCAAAATATTCACCCTATCACCCACTTACCCCACAAACAATATGTTGGGGAAACCTGAACCTTTACTGAAGGTCTGCCCCCTTTTGAGGTCATGACACCAGTCACACAGAACACAAAAGTCTGACCACAGAGCTGTAATTAGTGAATCTCACCACAATGAAGTGCCACTGTCTGGATGTGAAAATTTTAGTTACAGAAAATATTTTCAGCATATTTGTGGAGATTGGTAGCAAGACTTTTACAGCACGACTTGGCCATCAGAATTTATAACCAGGAAAATATTTGATGCAACTTCATACAATGGCCATTTATTTTAATGGCATAGCATGTAGAAAATATACAACCAGTACTAACATACTTGCAATTATGCTAAATTAGCTGCTTCTCAGATTATAATTCACACTACAACAGAATTAAAATCTGTTCAGCTATAAAAATGAGGCAATAACACATCTCTCATCAGGAACTCTCTTTTCATCCACTTAGAAAATCCTCTTTCCCTGACAAGACTTCCATGAATGGTTTTCCAGTTTCTCTGCCTCGAGGGCTGGAAAGCCAGATCACCAAAAATACCCTCAGAACTATACATATAAATACGCACAGACAGAACTATTATGATTTTTGTGAGCCTAGCAGCCTGACACCAGAGAGGCAATGCAGTCCATTCCTATGCACTGGTAAAGCAAATTTGTTCAGCCAGTGTTGGAGGACAGGAACTGCTTGCAATGGAGCAGTATTTTTTGCCACACCTAGGGGCGTTTTCTGCTAAAACCAGCTGAGTGGTAAAGCCCAGAAAATTATGGCATTTATAGTCATACTCAGAAAAGGAAAACCCTTCTGTGTCTGTGCTCCACTGCTGAACAACTGCTGTCTTCACTATTGGTGTCAATAGAACTGGTAGGCAAAGGTTGCTCCAAGAGTCCTTTTCTCAAGGGAAAGAAAAAGCCCTTCAGTTAGGAAGACTCCCTTCCCTTTAAGACAAGGGGACTGTGTGGCTCTTATCCTGTCCCAGGGGTGGCTTTGCCCAGGGGACAGGCAGACTAAGGCTGAAGTAGAGGAGCTCAGGCTATAAAGAACATCCACAAAGTGGAGAGCCCTACAAGAGACAATGTTGAGCAACCTACGTAACAAGTGAACTAAGATGAGACATTGTGTCACGAGGACCGGCAGCTTAGGTGCAAGGCCCAGTATCCAGCAGCAAAATAGAGACAAACTAAACCTGGGGTAGCTGTGGATCCTCAAGAATTGAACCACTTGTTCCAGGGTGACAAGTGGCCCACTGGACCAGCTTCTCTGAGGTGGACAACAAACAGGGAGCTGAGCAAACAGAAGCAAACCTCTGAGTCTTCTGCCTTCTGTTTTGTATAATTTTGGTGGATGCAGTTCATACCTGAGCTTTTTACAGCCCCACACCAGGAGACAAGGGTTTTCTTCTGAAAGGGGAGCCCAGAATGGAAGTGCCTCAAGAGAGTTCACAGTGGGGTCAGGTCTGACATACAGGGAAGCAGCAGTGGCCACCAAAAAGTCAGTAGCAGCAGCAAAGAAGCAGAGGGTAAGACGGGAGTAGGACCCTAGGGACCTAGAAGTAAGGTTGGAGAGGAATGCCAAGAGGAAGCTTGGTATTGGGGAGATGGTACAGGTGGGCAGGGAATTGGGACTGGGAGAGAAAACAGGGAATAGGAATACTTGGGAAAGATCTATAGCAGATGAGGTTGGCTGTGTGTGTGGCTCAAGTGAAAGAGTATTTGGGGCAGAATAAGGACTATGAATAGGTTTGTGCTAGGATCAATGGGGAACTCCAGAATGGGTGGAAGTGTTGGGAGGCTCTGGGGCTGGTGTGGGGACCTCTGAACTGTGTATGGAGGCTGGGCGGTGGAGGGACAGAAGAGGACAGTTTGGGAATCTCATCTGAGATTAACTGCAGCCAGTACCTCCTTCTGCTACTCCAGCTTGGGTGCAAGGGTGCACCCAGGACAACTTTACTTCTCTGCAGTACTGTCCTCTTTGTGTGTTGGTTTTGTGGAGGGCTGATGCAATGGGCTCTGGGTCTGTGACTGAGGCTTTCTTGCAGAAGTGAGGAATTTTTTTATTGCAAAAGTCCAGACAGGTGATTCAGGCAACACTGTCATGCCCACATCAACACACCCTTCAGCATTACCCTGTAATATATATAACGCAACTGAGCTGGGGGTTGTACGAAGTTAAATTGCAGGCTTTAAGAAGATTTTATTGCAGAGTCTGCAGTCTCTCACCTACTTACCCTTACTCTATGGCAGTAATGAATAATACTAGGTGCCCACACCAAAACACCTGGGCTTGACTTTCTGAGATGCTGAATACTTATGGATCCTGTTCATTCTGAGTTGTGACTGATTGCCTGCTCTGAAAACTGACACCCCTCCTCGAGAGGGGTGCCTCATCAGGGCCTTTTGAAAACATTTACTCCACATCAACCTTCCAAAACAGACAGAGGGACTGTGGCCAGAGGATATCAATCAACCTGAGATAAAATTGCAATTAGGACTATTGTATGATAGAGTAAGATTTAGAGGGAGAAAGCACATTCCTCAGGCATTGGTTAAAAAAACTCCCACTTAAATAATGTGCTTTTTGCTGCATGCAACAAAACATAATTCACCTTGCAACTTTAGCAGCTTGTGTTAAACTGAAGCAGTCACAGCTGACCTTCCTCAGTCACTCTGACAAGTCTATATTAGTTATCCTAATTACATAAAGACAATCAATCAGAAATTGGAGAACAATGGCTTTATAAGGGTTCATAAAAATTGAATGCAAATCCTCTATGCCACTCAGTCAGGGACAAGTTATTCCTAGAGCTACAGACACATGTCTGTGCCAAAGTCAACATAATTTTTTTTTTTCTGAATAGGGTCTGGGCCCAAGAAGGGAGCTTGCTGATTGCCTCAGGAGGGACAACCACTGGAAAGCTACTCACATTTCCCTATTCGGTGCAACTCCTTCATCCTCTCTCATTAGTATAACACAGAACAGGAAAGGTTTTTATTCAAGTAGCTGCTGTAAATTACTTTTTTTCTTTTTTTGGTATTCCGGTATTACTCTGATGTACATGCGCTATACCAAAAAAAATAGGCAATTTATAAACAAATTCCATTTCAGCAAGTTCTTCATTACTAATTGGGATTATCAGGGAGGGACTCAGAGCAAGGACCCCTCCGCTTTCCATCCTCCAGAACCTCCTCCTGTATGACAAGCCAGGCTAGCTCCATATCACTGATTTCTAATGCACGGCTTCGAGAGTACCACTGTCACACATGATTGAAACAAGCTAATACCTTCAATTTTCAAGGGAGATACGGACGAGAAAAACAATTATCAAGGAAGAAATGAGATCCTGGGTGCTTAAGTCATACAGGTCTGCTAGAGGTCACCAGAATTGCAGTTTCTCATATATCTTCAGAAGAAGAAATATGAGGTCTTGTTCAAAATAGTAATGGGCTGCTGTGTATCACATTTGGAATTCCAGATGCCGATTAGAAAAGTTGATAGCTGATAGTCAGGGATCCTGTTTAGTATACATGAAAAGCAGCTGTTCTTAATATACTTAGTTAACCCGACACCATCAAGCTTATTTTCAGTCATTGCTGGGTAAACTACCATTTCTTCCTCCTCCCGCAACCATACACATCCTCTTCCCCAAATAAAAAACTCATGGTCCAAAACCCAAATGGCATTCATCAAACTTTATATTAATTAAACATCATTTTATTGTTGGTTTTTTGTTTTCTCCCAATCCCATGTATAGACTTAAATCACGATCCAAGCATTGCTTTTGGTCCTGGCTTAATGGGACAAAACCTCAATATATTAATAGAAGAACAGTGTCATCCTGCATCCTCTTTAATGGGATTTTCTCTTCTAGCTATATTTTAAAGGTGAAAGTAGTTTTCAGAGGCTAAACCACTACAAACTAAAATTTTCCAGTGATTAACAAAACTTAGAATAGTCCTTAATCTTCTATTGTTTTTTCTGTTGAGCTGATCTTCACCTGAAAGACATAAAAAAGGCAGATTGTATTTGACAATTTTGTCTGCTTGGCCATACAGCTTAACCAAGGTACTTCACTAGGTACTCCTGGAATCCATCTAAGCAATTCATTTACCACATGCACAACACTCCCAAACTTTTTACATTGCACACTGTATCTGTTAGCTTCTAAATTTTCCTCCTCAATCACAGATAAATACACTTACACTCAGTGCTTTACATTTCTCCAAGGTAATCCAGGAGCAAGTACAATCAGTTGATGAAACATTAGTATTATTTTCACTCCCAAATGATGATAAAGAAGTTAATACAGAAACCATTTTGCATATAAAAAAAGGTACCAATATAATTTGGATCTGAAAGCCAAACACGTCCTATGAAGTTTAAGAACTAGCACCCAAGTAAAGCACTATATTTCACAGTAAGCAAAAAAATCCCTCAGAACCTTGAAGACACTGGAAGTCTCTCCAGTGTGTGTTCCTTTCAGCTTCCATGGAAGACACATGCTGCTGACCTGTTAAATTCTGTCTGAGTCCTCTGTTGTAAAGCAATCCCAAAGTACGCACACAAACCTCATCTGTATTGGGCCGTCATACAGAGGTCCTGAATTTGGGAGCTCCAAATGTTAACACCAACTTGGATCCAGAACTCCACCTTGGACTAGGAAATTATGCCTCATACAATGCTGTCAGGCAACTTTCCTTTATGCATTGTAGCTGCAAACATAATATTAATGTAGAATGAATAAACCACATAGGTGTATAGTATCCACAGACACATTTCTAGAGAGTCAAAGAAAAGACAATAACATTATCCAGACCTAACAGTTCCTTGGTGGGGATATGTATATACTTTCCTGCCCTGTGCACTTGGAAGCAAAGGCAAGTAGGATAACGTCAGCAAACTAGCTTGAATTAGTAATGCGAGATATACATACTCGCAACCGCATTTGGCAAATCAATCCATAAAATGACCCAGTGTTTTGATGATAAAGATCTTAAACACTTAATTTTGTGAAGTACCAGCTTCATTCTCTAAGCAAAATCTTTTCACAGAAATGTCATACATGTTCACAGTCTCATAGATAACTTAGCTCACCACTTTTCATGCGGGTGGGGAGGTGGGGAAAGAGGAAGGGATATATTGTGCAATGCAGTACTTGTAGCCAAGCAAATATAAAATACATTTGACAACTAACTACATGGAGATACTGCTGCTACTGTGAAATCTATCTTTAAACATGTGCCTAAATAAGGGATTTAGAATCTGTTTCAAATGGTCGTTGAAGTCCATAAGACTCTCTATTATTACTTGCTAGGAGCACTCAAGCTCATACACAAGAAATAGAGGCAGGTACGTTACACTGCATTGCAACACACCACCATAAACTGGTCCTTAACGCACATCTGCTCACTGCCCCAGCATTGTTCTCAGGAGAAATGTAAATCACAGCAAAGCCTCACTGTATGAATGATACACAACTGCATTCTCATAGTCTTTTTCAACAGGTCCAACAGACAGTGTAGACTAGGGCACAGTTTAAGCCTTGAATCCTTGAATTTCATGAGTTCCACAGTTCAACTGCTTTTAAATAATATACATTCTGTTATGTTGAAATTACTCAGTGTATCTCAAAATGTGGCCAGGTGGAAATCTGCAGCTGGAAAGGTTAAAAAAAAAAAGGGGGGAGGGGTTGGGGGGAGGTTTTGGAATTGTGGCTTCAGAGGTGATGTTGAAACTGACTGACCAATATCTAGATTTCTGCTGCACTGAAGATTTTCAGAAGGCTGTACATATTTTAATCCAGCATAAATAATGCTGTTTAAAAAAAACATAGTTAAGTATAGCTCATACTTTAAATATAGCCATGCATTGAGTTCAAAGCAGAGATTTTTTGACAGATTCTACATCTAAAAGAATAGCAATTATGAGATTTGATATATTTTAAGACTTTTGGTCTTAAAGACTGTAGCCATTTTAATTCAATGTTGGACAGATAGCCTTTGAAAGTAGTTTCACAGCAGGAATAGAACTATTTTAAGTAACACTAGGTAACTTTAAACTCCACTTGAGCTTTTAAACTTGAAGACAAACAGGAGGCCAATGCCCCAACTCCAAGTCTGCACGCTAGGTAGTTTTCTCTAAGCTTTATCCAGCAGCTGGCCATCTGGTTAACTCTCCTTATTTAGCTGACACTAATTTCTGATCTGGGTTTTCCTTCTCCACAAAGATTTCATTAAAAAGAATTCCTGAAAGTACTTCCAAGTAAAGTCAGAATGTGGAAATAAGACATAAAAATTATACACACTACTAGACATATGTGTTACATTTCATGCTTTAAAACCTCCAAGATTTGAACAGAGTTAAAGCCTATAGTGATTTTTACCCACACCTCCCCTGTCCCAGCCCCAGCTGAAGGATGACAGTTTTCCTCCATTCCAATTTGAACAACTGATCATTAACTGCATCAGCCAAAGGGATGTGAGAACGCATGGCATTGATTTGGATGGATTTTGAAGAAACAGTACTTTGGTTGCAAGGATAATTCCACTCTGTCTGATCACATACCCTCTGCAAACCAGGCTTTGTGCCTCCAGAGGGACAAATCTGATTCTTTTACCTCCTTGGACACCATCTGGACTGTATGCTCTTCTGCACCTGTGAGCTGCAGCAGCAGGTACACCTGGGTCATCAGCTCTTTCCTTTGAGAGAGCGTGATCAGTATGGAAAGGAGTGGAGAGACAGCCTTCCTGAAACTGAGCTGTTTCATCTTAACAGCAGGAATACAAACCAACAAGCAGCTTATACATATACCTCTCTCATCCTGAAGTGTAACACTGGAAAGATACATGAACCTGGTGAATATACGATATGAATATATGGTGATAGATGAACAGGTGCTCAAACATCTGAGGAACTTGAAGCCCTTAGAGAAGAATCATAGGTATGTTAGAACTAAAACTGACATTTTTTGTTAAAAGGTTGTGCTCCCAAGAGCTTTTTAAGAAAACACAGGAAGAGATCAGAAAATGAGGTGGGACAGGAAGAGTTAGACAAAATATTTTTTTGAAAACTGATAGTCTAAAAAACTCTTGAAAGATGTAGGGGAGAGGCAGGGATCTGCATGCAATTTTTGTTACTTTTTCCATTCTGCATGTTCTTTCATGGCTCTTTCTGATTGCACAATACACTACGTGCTCAGTGTCCCCCACGGCTGAGCTCCCCTCCAATAGCATAAGGACAGGTGTCCTGGCAATGACACCTACAAAGCAGTCTCTGTAGTTGCAACCCTCCCCAGGAAGGCTGGACCATTTTAGTTGTTTTACTACAAGGCTGATTTTACTGGCCTATGTTCTGCTACAGTCATCACCAACAGTCTACTAAAAAAGAAAAAAAAAATAAATCCTGCATTGCCTACACTGACAATTATTGAAAATATTTATTCCTATCTAAGAAGAGCAAAGGGTGAATGGTAAATAGTAGTTTTAAGATGATACTGTGAAGCTAGTACATAATTAGGACAAAAAAAAAAAAAAGGTTTTTATCATTTTGTTTTCCCCTGTCCCCTGTACGAGAAGAACTCATTCAATGGATATCTGATTCTGGAAACAGTTTTGCCGTTGATACTGGAAATACCTTTCATTTCTGTAACTTATTTCTCTGCCTTTGTTGGCTTCCTCTTTCTCTTTCCTACTGCTTCTGCTATTTTCAAAAGTTCATAAGAGTACAGCAGAATTTGGGCATGTTCTTCAGCAGTATTTTGATAAATGCAAATCAGAAACCAGATCAAGTCCTCTTTCTTTTTTCTGGCTTCGTACTCTTCCTTTAGATAGATTGATACCAGAGCTAAATATTGATTCATTTGCCTGCCACTCTCCTATTGGTTAAATACTTCAATTTTGTTTCTTTACATACTGATACAGACATTTTTTCTACATGTGTTTTATCCAGGAGACAGAACTTTTACTGTTCCCTGCAGCCAGCCTCAGCTCTGCTCTCTTCTGTAGACAGATATGTTTATTTAAATCTTTCCTCATTATCACTCTGCAGTCCTGTAGAAAAAAGTATATGTGATGTATTGTCTTTGGTGAATTACCAGATAAACTATTTTAAGAAAGATGAGTCACAAAAGACACGTTGGGGAGAAAAAAAATCAGATATAGAGTACAATAGCTTATATAAATACAATGGCCAAGATTTTCAACATTTAGCTGATTTCTGTAGGTCTTCTGTAAATTTCAGGCAACATGTCTACTTAGTGTAGCTCATACTTTTACTGCTTCCTATCTGCTGGTTTCCATTATCTTTCATATCTTTGAAAAATGCTTTGTAGGAAAATAAACCATGCTATCAACTTCCTCTGTTGAAAACCTAATAACTAAGACCAAATATATTTTATAAATATTTGCCTGCCCATCAACCCTCAAATGAAATTTAGAGAGCGTTTTACACATACATATTTGATTCAAACCACCAGAGTAAGTGAATCCCCACAATCACTTCTGATGTAAAGGCTTAAACTACATTAATTTCCTCAATTTAATGCAGTATGATGAAAAAACTTGTAGGTTTATTTAATAATATACCTGTTGACCTCTTTCACCCAAGGAATGGCTAATATTTATGACCACTTTTACTGGAAGAAGGGAGTTGATGGAATTAGCTACTTTATGCAATCCTATCTACAAAGCAAGGGCAGCCATGGAAGAGGAGAAACTGGGCCTTCAACCCCAGGTGCAAGACCCTGGCCAGCAAGTATCCTCTGCCAAGACATTCTCCTGAGGCCACGCAGAAAGTGCAGTCCAGCTTCTGAGGTGTCGTCTGTGGGCCTCCTTGTTGTTCACATTTTCTCACACAGTTTCATTAGGCTTTATTCATTCCCCTGAGTTTAGGCAAACCATTTTGGACTACTTTGCCTTTCATGTAGCCTCTAGTTATGTTAATGGTCCTTATTGTTTTACCTATGAGCTCTGTGAAGGACCTTCTTTGCTCACCTTTACTCTAAATAAACGGTAGGTGTTAAACCAGTTTCAGCAAGATTTTACTCAAGCCTTCACAGAGCACACACACTCGAAATCTTCGTGGTGTGGCTCCACTGCCACATAGCATTGGGCACCACTACATTTCCAGTTTGCATTTTGAGATATTATGAAAAGTCCAACTGAAAGCTGACACAACCCCTCAGCCAAACCCCCAGCCAAATTTTGCTCACTTAATAAAAATGAATTTTTCACATTCCTGAGGTCATATCAAGTCTCAACAAAAATTTGCTTTTTTGAGTTTTGAAGTAAGGCGGTATTTGCTTCAGTTAATTAGAGGGGTTAACCCTATACATTCTGAATCAGTAGTTGCAATTTACTTGCCTGGAGAAGGGGCAATAAAGTCAGTCTCACATTACAGTTGACGAAGCCTTTGCATACTGGAGATTGGGTCTTTGGGAGACTGAATCCTTGTATGTCCTGGTTGAGCAGTTTGATAAGAAACTGATAGTAGCTACTTGCACTGTGCTTTAGCTCCAATGTGAGCAGAGTAGGAATTTCACTCTATTGTGTCTGGTTGAGATGGAGTTACTTTTCCCCATAGCAGCCCTCACAGTGCTGTGCTTTGTACTGGTAGCTAGCAAGGTGTTGATAGCACACCAGTGTCTTGGCTACTGCTGAGCAGTGCTTCCACAGTATCAAGGCCATCTCTCCAACATTCCCCCCTCACCAGGAGGCAGGGGGTGGGCAAGATCTTGGGAGGGGACATAGCCAGGCCGGCTGACCCAAAGTGACCAAAGGGATATTCCATACCATATGACATCTGCTCAGCAATAAATGCCAAGAGAAAGGGGGGCTGCATTTGTTACTACAACATTTGTCTTCTGGAGCAATTGCTACATGTACCTAAGCCCTAGTTCCCAGAAAGTGACTAGACAACGCCTGCTGATGGGAAGTAGAGAATAAATCTTTTGTTTTCCTTTGCTTCTGCACACAGCCTTTGCTTTTGCTTTTATTACACTGCCTTTATCTTGACCCACAAGGTTTTTTTAATATATTTTCTCTCACCTGTCTAGTTGAGGAGGGGGAGTGATAGAGTGGCTTTGATGGGCACCTAGTGTCCAGCCAGGGTCAACCCACCACATTCACATATTTGAAATGTTCCAAATTAAACATTTTGAAGCACTTTGCAATAATTTGAAGTTCAAGGCAATAACCCACCTGCATGAAGTTTCTTGTGTGTCTGAAGTATTTGCAAGTATTGAGGGCTTCAGTGTTACAAGTCAGAAAGTATACGCTCTGTATGGTTCTTAATTGAAATGCATCTGAATTCTGACTTTGATTTGACCAAAATTATTTTACTGGAGAATTCTGGTATCTGCACTAGTTATTTAGAACTATACAATGTGTACTGTGACAAATCTGAACAGACTTTTTGCACTACAAGCAGATTTTTCAAGAAGCTATAAAGAAAAGGTATTAAAATTTTGTAACATGTTAATTGACAAAACAATTTAAAAGTTCCTCCTCCCTTTAAAAATAGAAACTGAAGCACTATTCACGTAAACATTTATGCACATGATTAAATATAAGCATGCCTACTCATCTGCTACATCTGCATAAGTGTCTGCAGGATATGGGCTTAATTCCCAGTTTCCTTTCAATTCAGTCATATTTCCAATCCCTATTTTGGAACAAAAATAAAAAACTCCAGTCACTCACAGCGCACCACACTTCCAAATTACTCTATGAACAATTATATGACAATTAGGGACTTAAGTACCTCACATAACATGGAGCTAAACAGAGACTCCAGCTTGGGACCTAAGAAGTATGAACCACATTATTGCAAACACTTTGCCAGAGTCATTAATCATGTCTCTATACAGGATTGTCCAGCCCTGTGCTGATGATTTATAATGTTCTTGAGACTCCAGCTAGTATAGGAACATGGCAACACGCTGTGCTTTCTTCTATACATGCCTGAAAATATTTATCACAGTCTTGCAATAAAATGCTTAACTCCCAACTCATCCACAGCCTTAACAAGAACAAAAAAATTGTAAACTTTGCATCCTTGTTGCAACAAAACAAAGCCGTTGGATTTAGTAAAACACTAGTTCAGAGGCACTCTATATTTCACCAAAAGCCTTTTTTTCTCTTTCACTGAAGCAAAAATGTGTTATCTTTGAAATGTTACTTTCATGTGTATCCAAATTAATTTTCCAGCCTCACTGAAGAAAGCAATCAACTGCAAATCAAACGGTGGAAAAGAGTATGATAGTATATTGTCCCATAAAAGGAAATGGTAGGTGCAGTCTTGAAGCAAGATTTTAAAATATAAATTTGATAAATGGAAAGAAAATGTACTGCAGAGACAGTTCCACAGTTCTGCCTGATTTGGTGTATTTGAGAACCAGAAATGTTCACAATACCAAAATCTCATGAGGACTGAGTGGGCGAGTCACAGCTCAGCAATTCTGACAAAATATCCGTAGTCCCTGCATGCTCTAAGTAAACTGCTAAAAATCACTACTAAAACTAACATTTAAAAAAATTAAGTAAATACAATGAGTCAAATTCCATCATTATTTCTGAAGGGGCACCTCCCATTCATCCTTCTCATCTATGGAACAGACCAGCAGAGAGCTGAGATACTTTTTTTCCATAACCTTTTACTATTTTTCAGTGCCATGAAGCAGATAAAGAATTCCAGCTACTCAAGAGCAAACTGAAGGCACTTCTCTCTCCACTTCTATGAATATGCTTATCCAATAGTTCACAGTTGGCTTTTGTTGTTTCATCTTACTGCTCTTGCCCACATGACAGATCTGTATTTCCACTTCTGGTTTTGGTTTTGTGGGGTTTTTTGTAATTTGGCTCCTGATGCTGAAGATAATCTTATTCATCATCTGGAATCTCTTGACCATTTTATGAAAGGGCCACTAACAAAGGATGAAAAACCAAATTTTGCACTCTACTGCACTACTGTTGCTCTGTGATTGTGAGCAATTGCTGCCACCTTAGATGCACTGCTAGCAATGCAGTATAAACCTTCAAAGGCCTTATTTCATTTGCAAGCCCAGACAGCAGTCACAAAGCAAAAAACTGTTATGATAAAGGTCACCATCAGCATATGACATGCCTTCAAAAGAGACTGTTAATGAGCTGCTATCTATCCTGGACCCTCTGAAATAATACCTTCAAGCTCTCAGGAAGGTTAAAAAAAAAAAGAGAAAGAAAAAAGAAAACCCCCAGATGTTTATAGGCAGCTGCCTCAAGGTGTGAAGCATTCTGGTTGTAGTTTGCACACAGCTTACCATAAGCAGCTGTTTTTTCACCAGATCATGGTGAAGGGGAACAGTAACAACTTGCAAGAAGGGAAACAGAAGAAAATAAGAAACTGAAAAACAACTCTGAAACAGTTTAAGTGCTTGCTAGAGATTTTTTTTTCTGCTGCAGCTGCAGACTATTTATGATGCCAAAAGCAAACCTCACCTTTCTGAATACAGAAATGGTGGCATTTAGGAGGAAAAGCAAGACTGTAACCTGACGAGGTCAAGGCTGCAAAATTGTCTGGTGAGATATTAATTTTATTATTTACTAAAATGCTGCCAGATTGTACTTGTCAGAAGCAAACTAAATTGGGTAAATTACTTTTACGCTCTGCAATGAATTCCTTATAAATGTGTGTGTTAATCACTGCTACCTCATGCCATATGATCGGCAGGAATATGACTGGGTATAAAAACTTAATTATTATATTGTCTTGTTTCTATTAGATCTGAAGTGCATTAGTAAAGTAGCAAAGGTATGCTTGATTCTGCTGTTCAAAAACAAAAAGACTTGTTGGTTTGCAAAGCTGTGAACTCATCAGTTTTCCTCCCCACACTAAATTCCTACAAGAGTGAAAGGAAACGGTCACCGTTGATAAGGCTTGGGTAAACCTCCGGGAACAGCTGATGCAAGCTAAGGCAACCTGCAGCAGTTGAACATCCTCTTCCTCCTCTGCTGGACACAGGTCAGTTCAAAATGTCCTGACATTCACCCATCACTTCTAGAAATGTGGGACAGCCCAAGGGGCCGTTCCACCTCACTGCTGTATCTGGCACAGTTCTTCAGTGCCCTTTGCATGCCAGACATTTTGCAAGGCAGAGAAAAAGTCCCCAACACAAAAAACTGATTTTCTAAACTGCACGTATATCTGTGTATTACAACAGCTCCTGTGCAAGTAATCCACTGACTTGCGTGAGCAAGACACAGGCTGCCTTCTCTCCACTTGGCCGTGCTGGTTTTTCGGTTGGCACACAAGATTCTACCTGCTAACCTGGGCACATCAAGTCAGTTTGCACATTTGTACTAGATCTCCTGTGTCCTGGATTCTCTGAAGATGCTGCTTTTGTGGGTCCAATATCTGCACACACAGCAACTGTTTGAAGGAGGTCACTGGTTTTTTGTTTGGTATTTTTCAAACAGACAGATGGCAACTACAGCTGTAAAAGGCATTACAAAGACGGGAGTGAAAGAATACACCAAGAAAAGGATGAAGAATGGAAAGGAAACTGCAAGAGTAGAAATCTCCTGCACTTTCCAATGTATCCTAATAGCTACATTCCCACCCCACTCCTTCCAAGAACAAGAAGCATGGTTGCCTAAAGATTGTTTTTTCTTTGAAAACCAAAGTTCTTTGATTGTCTGCTCCACAGACTGGTGCCCTTTTCCTATTTCCCAAAAATGAGGTATTAAAATATGTCATTCTGTCATGACAGTTTTGGACTGTGCTACAACTCATGTCTATTGGAACCAAAATGCTGGGAGGCAGTCAGGTGTGACATGTCACTCAGAAAATTCAATAAAAAAATATTTCTTCTTGCTTGCACTTTGTCAAAAAAGGACAAGACGAAAAAAAACCACACAGCAGAAAATCTTGGACCTTATTATTGATGAAAATACTATAAATGCATATTTGCCAAGCAAATCCCTGTATTCAACAATTCATGACAATTATTACTGAGGAGAGATCTGCTTCCAGCAAGACAGAGAAAAAAGTAGAGGCTTGCAGGTAGTATGTAACCATTTCAGAACTCTGATGTTCCCAAACATATTTTTAAAGTTAGTTCATCTGATTTTTAATACTTGCAGTCACACATACAACTTTAAACTAAGTGGAGAATAATTTAATCTACCAAAGGAAGCTGTCAATTAAGAATTACTGTCATTGTTTTAATTTTAATTTTTGCCACTTGATCTAGAAATTGATTACTTTTCCTTAGGGTGGAAGGCATGAAGTAGCCCATGACTTGGATTCCTTCCTCATGATCACCTAGGGGAGCTCCACCATTGCATGCCGATGCAGAGACCACAGCAAAGCACATGAGAAACAGAGGTAAGGTATTCCTGGATGAAAAGCCTGAGCTGTAAAAGGCATTGCTAGAGGTGATGAGGTCAAGTGAAATGAGAGCATCTCTAAGGCACACTATCAGACTCTCTCAGGCAGTTTTTTCATCACAGTTTGTACCCACTTCTCAGAAATGCCTCTCTACCTAAGCATAGCAGAAGAGTGGAAGGCTCCAGACACACTTCATTATTTACCAGCCAAGTGCTTAGAGGCACACTTTTGACACATGCCACAGGAAACCCCTTGAACAACTAGAGAAGGGGGAAAGAACACTGGGATCCAACATCAAGATGTAAATCCCTTTTGTCAATCTCCCTTTTTTTAACTGCTTCCAAAATTCAATCTCATTTACATTCAGATTACTGTTTTATTGCCAAAATAAACTCTTCAACTCTAGTTTTCTATTATCTTGCCTGAAAAGAAACCTCAGGAGGTTTAAGGTCAGCCTGTATCCCTACTGGAACCTGGGATGCATTGGTCAAGGAGGGTTCCTGAAATTTCCTCATCTGTAGTCCCTCAGTTGCACGACACGACATCAAGCCGTGCAGAGTCATGGCTAGAGATAGGCTTTGGGACAGAGGGAGACACATAGTGCACTGTATCTCTTCAGCCTCATGACACAGATGAATTTAGGAGTAGAACTGATGAGGGGACGCTGATGGCTTGCATCTGCTTGTGTCCCTACAACTTCTCAAATATCTTTCACCTTTCCTTGCCAGACCTTACTGGCAGTCATGGATATGGATGATAAGAAGCTTGCATGCCACACAGGCAGCCTCTCTGGCTTAACACTGTGTGCCTCCATGCAAGAGGGAGAATGTTTTTGACCTACTAGAAATTGAGAAATCAACAGCAGTGAATGCACATGGGACCATATAGAAAGTAACAGAGGAAGGAGACAAAGCAGAGAAGACCACCTGAGGTCAGCAAAAAAACCCCTGGGACAAAGTAGCGGGTGGTGGTGAGAAGTAAGAGCTACAGGATGTGCAGACCAACAACCTTTTTCCTTCTGAGAGCCAGCAAGCATTATTTAATAGGAAGCTCATTCATTCTCCTGAAATAGTAAAAATTTTTGCAAAGAGCCAATCACAACTAAAACACATAGTGCTGTATTATTCATAAGCATTTTAGCAGTCTTTGCGTGGACTTGACTAGGGATTATGATTTGTATGACAAATGCAGCAGTGTAACATCTGCATTCTTTTCCTAGTATGCAATAGGCTATATCGTTAATAATAAGCATGTAAATAGCACTACAAGGTCACACATTGCTTTTCATAGTAAAACATATTTCCTATCTCCCACCCACCCACAAACCAGCATAAATACAGTTCAGATGATACATTCCAACATAGGTTATATCAAGTTTTATAATGTGATGGGGAAAGAAACTGGCTTGCCTTCCTCATAAACTCCTCAAAATGAGCTGCATTTGGCCCATAGCCACAGATCCATACCTTCACTGCCCTGCTTGGACTCCTCAAATCCTTCCAGCAGGTCTAGGGTGAATTGAGCTTCAGCTCCCATGTGCACTCCAGAGCAAACAGTTTCTCTTGTATACTCCTTAATAATGGCCTGTCACAACACACCCACAGACCTGCAGTGGTGGGAACAGGCCCAAGACCCCAGCTGTAGCCCTTGCTGGGGACACTGGCGTAGAGGTTGCGAGCCTTAACCATGCTCAGTGCAAAAAGTAAACATACAACAATTAGAACAAGCATAAATTGCCTCAACAGAGACTGGTACAGGAAATGTATTTAAGAAGGCAGAATCTCACTGTCTGCCTTGAGATTTCAGATGAGTACAGATATTCATCTCTACCTCACTCCATTTTAGAAGACGAACCAGAATCAACTCACCTATTTCTAAGATAAACTTATTCATACCCATTAAGGCTTACAGCCTTTTAATCAAGCACCATAACTGGAAACAGTCATATTTGTCCCAAGCAGAACATGAAATTCCATTAATTTCTGCGTGCTGGAGCTCACTTATCCTTCAGGTTTGCTAGATAAATTTCTGAGCTGTGTACAGATTACCATGGAAATTTAAAACAAACTGCTCTGCTTCTCAAGGGAAAAGTATATTTCTACCCTATCTCAACTATTCCCTGAAAATAAAATGAGAAAGAAATTATATTCTAACCTCAGGAGAGATTTTTACTAAGCTAAATCTACTGAAATTAGTTTTTCCTCCTGCTGCTGCTTAGTGCTAATGAATAGTTTGGGGGCAACCCCTCCCTCCCTCCAAGTTGTATCAGTAAGTTTCATTGTTTAGATATCTATAGGCTGGAGGTTATTTTTACTACATCCTGTCAACAGTGAGAGGACAAAACTGCCAGGAAGAGGATGCATTAGGCTTTTACATTAACTGGTGGTAAAACTAGTGCCCAAGATAGCCTAGGAGCTGGACATTCACTTGCTGACACAAGAGTACTGTGTATTACTGATTTGTTTTTCCACATTAATGCTTAGTTCACATGACACAATAGATCCCATGATCTTACAGACTTCGAGTTCAAAGGAAGAGAATCCAGTTTGCTAAAAGTACTGGGGAAGGTTTAGAAAAACCTAGCCCATTGCTGCTAATGACAGCAAGCTCACACACCAGCAGCCCTGAATCACTTGCCTGGGCAGCCCAGTGAACAAGTGCACCGTAACATGTAATCCCAACAGAAACCAATCATCTGCTTACACCTCGTGCTCATAGAAAATAACTCATTCCTCTGACTTGTAGTTGGAAATGTTACTCAGTACCACGGTCTAGTTTACTGTCAAATGCTTACTGTCTCACATCCAACTGGAAATGTACACTCATCATAAGCGCAAGACTGGGAGCATGCTTTTGTGGGTTGCTACTGCTGTTTTATACAGTTTGCAGTACTACACAGACACAACAGCAAGAAAAACGTTCCCTTCAGATGAAAACTTGATCTAAAAGGCTATCACATCGGTCCAAGCCTCAGTCAAGGCCCCAGAGTGAGTTTATAATAGCTAAGCCTTAAGCTTTAGCTTTCATTGTACTCTAAAGTATTACTTTTATACTCTATGTTAAATAGAGCCTTGTCTCAGCAAGTAACATTGACTTAGGTCCTGAAAATGTATAATTTTAAATTCAATACCTAGATTTCATGTTGAAGGTGTTGCTTAAACATATCATCAAATGAAGTGATATTAAAAAATATTTTTAAAGTCAATAGAACTGGTTTTGAAAGGAATAGCATTACTTTTCAGAGCTATGCTAGTAATTTTAGTAAATGAAGTAATTATTGAAGTGTTAAATAAGGGACCTTGGTTTTGTACACATCTTTAATGATTTGTAGCGATAGAGCCACACAGATGTTTTTCTCTCTAGTCCCATATATTCTACAGAAATTAACAGAGCGTTTTTTGAAAAACTGGCATGGGCCATATATTCTCAATAGCTAGTGACCTTGATGCATGAATATTTAAGTCTCTGGGACCATTTTTTCCAATAAAATTAACACAGTGGACACCGACTGTAAAGAAAAAAATAAAATCTGTTGACTTAGGGGAATACAAAGTACATGAACCATGTAAAAAGTAAAGTCCAAGTGAGATTTCAAAAATTATTAGCTTTTTTGTATTACAGAATAATAAAACCTGATCTAGAAAAAACATATGTATAATAACCTAGTAACATCATGCTAGTGATGTTTTCCGGATCATGACTGTAGCCCCATGCACATGCAGTGGATGTTGTAAAGAGCAGGTTCTTCTTTTAGTAAAGCACTTAAACAAAATCTTAAATGGCAGATTGCCAGTGATGCTCTACTGAATATGTTACAAAACAGCAAAATCTAACTTGGAAAAGATGTTACTGAAAATGAGAAATTAAGTTTGCTGGGCTTATGTCAGTAGTGTTTTAGGTTTGATCGACAACATCAGACTTTTGCTGGCCTAGCTTTGTTATTTGTGAACATGAAAAAGAAATGCTGCCTGGTACACAGATGTGACTTTGACCAGCCACAGTCCTCCTGTTGGGTTTGCTTCCATCTTTCAGGGAGATGTTTTATTGCATTCCCCTGTAATATTGCAGGTGCAAGCTGCATGTTCTTTGCTGGACTTTGTTATGCTAGAAAAAGCAGGAGCCTGTGGATTATCTATCACTCACAGGATTTCCAGCCAAAAACTGGAAACCCCAGAGGATATTAGTTTTTCTCAGCTCAAACGCTGCATCTACAGCAGAAGGAGTTACCAGTTGTTATTCACTACACTGCACTTCAGGGAGGGCGGGGGGGGGGCAAGATTTGCAGAGTACAAAACCAGCTGGCAGGAACAGCTGCTGGAACAGTCAAAACAGGGTTTTTTTTTCAGACATCCAGCACACTGTATGCTTCTGACAAGAGTTTCTCAGCCTTGTGTTGACTGCTTGTTCACTCCAACCCTCTCCACACCCTTGTGCCTTGTTTTACTTCCTCGTGCCTCCTTTCCCCCCTCTCTGCCACGTTCCTCTCTCCTCTCTTCTTCCATTTTAGATTTAGCTCTAAGTGAGCCTTCCTCCCTTCCAGAAGCACTGCATCTTCATGAGTCTGAGTTTTGCTGAATTTCCTCTTTCTCCTACAGCCCCTCATTACCAGCCCCCCATCACATCTGCTACTTACAAAGTCCTCAAGGCATTTTCTATCTTCACAATCAAAGCACCTAGCACAGCCATACTCTCATTCACACTTAGTGGTGAGTACCAACATGGAATAGCCACAGTCATAGCAATGGCTACTCAACTGAACTGAAAGCTCACCGCTCCTCTTACATGTCTGGTGAGACAAAACATCTCAGAAAGAAAAGTATTTGTAATCCTTCATTCCTCCCTCACATCCCAGCCTCTTCTCAGGCGTGCCAAAGGCTCAGGGCATGGACCGAAGGAGTCAGGCTGTGGTGGCTGCTGGTCCCCAGGTGGGGACAGGCTTGAAAAACTGTGAAATGAGCTGGACAAGGTAGGAAAGGCAGATGCGTGTATATGTGCGTGCGCATGAATTTGTGTGCACACACCTGTGTGGGTCCAGCGACTGCGGCAAGACTGCTGATGGTGTCGGGAGCCAGAACTGGGGAAAGCAGGCAGAGGCAATGGAGAATCTACAGTGCTTTATGTGTGTATGTTGGGTAAAGAAACTGAAGGCTTCAACTCATCGCTATTTGATTGTCCATCTGAATTACAATCTCACATAAATATATAACATTTAAAGTTGCATAATATATACTTTTGGAACAAGAGCTAATATGTAGAGCTTCGAAAATACAGAGCTCCATTAGCAATACATGACAGTAAGCGTTATCTGGCCTGTAGAAACCAGATTCTTGACCATTTACCTTCCTCTTCATTTATGGTTGTCTAACACAGATTAGACATAGGTAACAAGCACTGCCATTAAAGACTTTCAACATCAAAAATAATGCCAATTAGTACCATGTTAGAAAATAATCCAAATTCTATCTCAGATAACCTCCTTGGTAAAAAAAAAATTCATAGAACAACTTGGAGTCTGCAGCAGGACCCCAGATCTAAAGGACCAACGGCATATTTCTATTTGACACTGGATGGGTACAGAACTCTGCAGCCTTCCCTGCAGTAGTTTCTCCTGCCAGGGGCACCTCGATGTTACTGGGGTCAGAAGGGATAAGATCTGTGGTCTTTTATTACTGTGCTCTAATTGCTCTAATCTTTTCAAATGGTAAAGTATCAGCTCTGACAGTCTGAAATCAGGAATTAAAACCAAAACCTTGCAGGTACACCCATAGATTTTACCACAGAGGAGAATATGGAGTGGAGTCAGTCTGCAGTATTTTGAAGACTATTGAACAAATGGTGTATGTTGCCTTTACTCCCCATAATTTTACTGTAATATAAATACAATTACTGGTTCTTCCTCAACATTAGGTAGTGTTTCCAGACAATCAGAACAAAAAAAAGTAAACTCAATCCAAAATATCTGACTACACTTATCTTTGATTTTAAAGCTTGAATAATTACAAGCACAAGAGAATGTTTTAGACTTCAGGCTATATTAACAATAATCTTTACAAATGTTTCTGCCTTCAGAGAACTTAATTTTACCAACTGCTATGTCCTTCTGTATGGATTGTGCCAATGTTAAAATATTCTGACTCAAAACTCACAAAATATCAAAATTAATACATTCCTTATGATCACTTCCTGAAAAAAATGAAGCTTGAGGTACTTGGGTGAAACAGTTAAAAAGTACAAAGACCCATGCTTCAATCCTGCAAAGACTTGTGCATATAAGATATAGTCTCACCAAAGATGACATGCCTTTCCACAGTCAGATGAATATCAGATTTAGCTCTCCAGTGCTTTAAATCCAACAATACTCATACAGATATGCTTGGTTTGTAAAAAATACATTAACTGTATAAATAATATTCTTCTGAATAAGTTGCTGAATTTAAAAAACCAAACCAACAAACAAAATAACTGAATGATTCCTCATTTTAGAATGTTTTAAAATGCTATTACCTGTGCTGCTTGCCTAATTTCCAGAAAACTATGCTTCTTAAAGCTTTTCTATAATGATCTTATTTTTTCTCATGCCTGCTCAAACAAGAAAATTTTTCCTCAAATGAACTTCAAGAATAAAAGATGAGATGAAGAATGTTGCTAAACATTAAATGGGATATAGGATGGCTATTTTCTGTCACTGTATTTTTCTTCCAAATGTGTTTCTAAACAAGACTTAAACATAGAAGAAAAAGAAAAAACAGTATAAAATTGCTTGGCAATATAAAAAGCCCCATGTTCCAAAAAGAGGTGGTCATCAGCAACTAGGAGTTTAGTCTGTGCAGATCTGTTGGAAGGATGCTGGGGAAGAAAAAGACAGACAGCATGCCACAGAAAAGAGAACAGACAGAGAAGCCACTTGAGCAGAGAAAGAAGCAGAAGGTTTTGAATCCAGTCCTAATTTACACAGATCCCTGAGTGTTCTTCCATGAATGACTTGAGGCTCCAACCATCAGGGTTTGGCACATTTATCAATGGCAACCAAAGATGTTTTTGCTTCCCACCATTTGCACCTTGGAGATTAGTGCCCCTTTGTCAGAGGCAGCAGAACAGATAGTGCATCTGCCCATCGCTGCCCCATTAGTGCCAGCCCTGCTCCATTCATGATTTGAGCTAGCACACCAAGCAGTCATCTGCACGCTGCCGAAGTGCGGCCACCCATTCCCTCCTGCTGCCATTGCTGCAAGGCAGATAACCCACTGCAGGAGTACTTCATCTTTCCAGTTTAGAGGCACTTGTAGCAACGCATGCCTGCTGAGAGTTGCAGTGAGTGATAACTGGGAATACAGCTGGGTCCTGGTATTCACGTGTAAGCACACAGCAGTACGTCACAGTCACATCCTACCTGACTTGGGCAGGGAAGGTAAGAGCTGGGTAAGGGCTGCAGCAAGGAGGAGGAGAGATGTAAGGCCCCTGTTTCTCCTCTAAGCCAGTCTGTTGACTGGAGTCTGTTAAGACTGCTCTGGGTCTAACTGGTGTTAATACAGAGTCACAGAATCACAGAATCATCGAGGTTGGAAAAGACCTTGAAGATGACCCAGTCCAACCATTAACCTAACACTGACAGTTCCCAACTACACCATATTCCTAAGTGCTATGTTGACCTGACTCTTAAACACCTCCAGGGATGGGGACTCCACCACCTCCCTGGGCAGCCCATTCCAACACCTAACAACCCGTTCTGTAAAGAAATGCTTCCTAATACCCAGTCTAAACCTTCCCTGGTGCAACTTGAGGCCATTCCCTCTTGTTCTATCGCTTGTTACTTGGTTAAAGAGGCTCATCCCCATCTCTCTGCAACCTCCTTTCAGGTAGTTGTAGAGGGCGATGAGGTCTCCCCTCAGTCTCCTCCAGACTAAACAACCCCAGTTCCCTCAGCCAAAAGAAGAGAATAAATACAGAAGAGAATAAAATAGTAAGGGATCAAGTCAGGAGGATGTCTGAAATAGCACCTCACTAAATTTCTCATGGTTTGCCATTCCATTAAATAATGTTTATGTTCTGTTTAATACAAAGACTAAGCTCCCCTGCCCTCTGCTCCACCAAAGCACACTGCTCAGGAGGAGGTGGCTGTGGTACCCAGGACTCTTCTGCTAACCAGCTTGTGATCAAGGAAGCAGATACTCACAAAGTAAACAAGGTTTCAGGTCTGGTTTGGCCCCTGCTCTCTGGTCATGCTAACTCAGTTTGTTACAGGCAGCTCCGGGGAACAGAGGAATCTTCTGTCTGCCTCTTTTCTCCCACAGACCAGCTACGCCATGGGTAAATCTCTCCCCACCCCTCACCCCCGCCCATCTCTGTTGTTCATTCCCAAGCCTCTTTCTCTCTCCCTCCAGATTTCCTCTAGGCCCTACACCATCTGTCCAAGCACTCCTTCTCTTTATGCACACTGTTGCATTCTATTCCTTCTCTGTCTGTGATCTATATTTAGTTGTTTTCCTGTTTATACACCCCTCCAGAGAGGGGTATTGTTGAATGTGACTAGTCAGGAAGAGAAACAATGCGGTTAGAGCACAAATCCTTTCAGAAGAGTAATTGGGATGAGAAGCTGTACAGGATTGGATAGGACAGAAAACTTCTTCCCTAAATCAGAAACAGAGATCTGAATATTAATCCATAAAACCCCTTAGGGCAGCCTGATCAAAGCCAAAGAACACCTAAGGCAGGGAAAGAAACAAAGGCAAGAAAACACATGCAAACTTTTTTCTTTTTTTGACACTGCTTTTTTTTCCCTATAAGTAAGATAAAACAATTTGGCTTTGGAAACCTTACAATGCCTGTGTCTCTTTGCTCAAACTACCAGGAGCCCCTGAATGTGAATCCAGAGTGCACACATGATGAAAGTTCTGGGAAAAGTGTACTTAGACTACTGGGGTGTTCGGTATTGGTTGGCCCAGAGACACTTAGAGTGTCTTTAGTGTAGGAGTAGTAAGCATAAAGCTGGTTCTCAAGAACTTGGCTGCAGCACAACTGAAATCAGGACAGATGAGAATGCATAGGCCCGTGTTTCCTATCTTCAAGTGTCTAAGAATAATAAGTAGCTTGTGAACAGAGGGGGTGGAGGTAGAGTTGTCTGGAATTCTGCTTCAGAGTTTTACCATTATAATCATGTAAACAGCTTTGATTACAGCACAGAATCAATACCTCTGATAGTCTTTAACATTAGGTTAGTAAATGCATTGGCAGCTAAAGGGGAGCATTGGGTGCAAGTCATTCATTTCCCTGGTGTCACTAACTGTGAAAGCAAAAGCTGGAGGACTTTGTAAAACATCAAAGGTATTTGAAAAACTCCAAAAAGTTATGCAACTAGTGATTTCACGTTTAATTTTGCTGGGTGAAGACCTGTGTGTGTCACTAGTAGATGGTGCACAGTGTGGATTAGAAAAACGCCTGTGCAATGGTAAGAACAACTCTCAGTACTTAGGACTTAAATATGAACATGGATCTCATTGACTAGCAGACATTCTCTAGCCAAAGGGGGTCCACAGCCTTTGCTATGACACCAGAAGGGAGGACAAAGGGAAAGGCTACAGAGTGAAAATGAAGGCAACAGAAGGATCACAGGAGTTTCAAGGAAAGTACGCTTACAGCATGATATGCTCTGCTGAACTTGTTTGTTTCAGTTAGTGGCAAGGATGGGCATTTATAAGATATTTAAACAAGAAGAGGGAAGTAGCTTAGTCTACAGAATGGGCTTCAGCAGTGGAACAGAAGATACATCTGAAGCAACTGGGAAAAAGATGATTTGATTAGCAGCACTTTTCAGGGGCAGGAAAAGCCTCTTGAAGACCAAAAGGGAAAAAGCCTACACCTGTGGGGACAGGAGATGATCTAGAAAAGCAGCTCAATCATGAGAACAAAAGGGAAGGAAGAAGGTCAGAAGTTGTTCAATTATGCCCCGAAAATCACTTTAAAGAGGAGTGAAGATCCTGAAAGGGAGAAACAATTTTTAAAATAAGTTACACAATACCATTTTTGAGGAGAGATTTCCATGAATAAAAACCAGTGAATTTTGTAGTAATTTGCAGTCCAAAAGGAATGTCAGCAGCAAAAACCTGAGCTGCTAATCTGTTTGATGTCCAGCAGAACTAAACAAACCTCCACTCTGAGTCAATGAGAGGTTGCATATGGTATTATGAGATCAAACTCTAATCCTCTTAGTAGCATTTTCCCTGGAACAACTGCCATATTCTATGTATTTACACTGTTACATGCATTATTCATATAAATGCTATATACATATACACACAGAAAATATGGCTTTATATGTTGTATAACCTGAATCCTGTTCAGAAACTGTCCTAAAAAGGAGCAAAATGCCACTAGGCATTATTTGCTTATGTTCCCTTTATCGCAAACAGCAGAACAGATTGTCTGACAAAAAGATGTGTATAATCTGGTTAGTGTAAAGCATTTGTTATATGTGCCCACATAAGTCCCCTTCTCTCCTGTACACATTAATGTCTCATTTGTAATTCAGAGGCAAAGTGTGAGGAGACTATACAAAACAGGTCAGTTTTAATTCCAGGTTGTGGGGCACAGGTATATAGCCCGGGCTCAGCTAAGAAATTTAGCAGCTCCACAGTGTCATCATGAAGAAATCTTGCTGTTCTATTTACATATCCTGCAATCACCAGAAAATGTCAAAATTTTGTATATTGACCCACTTGGCCATTCAGCATGAAAATATGAGACATCAAACTAAGTAATTTGACAATGTATAAATATAGTCCTATCTAACAGAATTTTGTAGTAATTATTATAATGCATTATTTCAAGGAGAGCACAAGTAAAAAACAGTATTCTTCCCAGACTTGCTTGCTCCAGAGATTCCTGCCTGAGGACTCATTGCACACTCCAAAGCCTCTCTTACTACATAGTCTAAATATCCACTTTTATACAGAGAAATTAATTATTCATGCCAGCAAAGCCAATATCAGCTAGCAAGACAGGACGTTTCAAGCAAATACTGATGGTCTATTGTAATTCTGTAACAAGCATTCTAAAACATTGTGAATTATTGTACTATGATAATTTTTCTGATGAATTTTTACTTTGGCAGCCTACACTTTCTATTAACATCTATAGGATTGTTAAAATAATTCTACTGATAAATCAGTCATTTGATGTTAAGTTCTGTGAGTTTTTTCTCCATAAATTATAGTACAATGCCTTTTTTTTCCACCCTCAGTACACCATATTATATGTAGCTCCAAACAAACATCTTTAATATATTTCAACACAAAGATGATTACTGGATTCCAAAACCAGCCAGCATCATGCTATGTTGCCTCCCCCTTATATCAAAAGCATTTCAGTAACCTTGACAAAATGCTGTTACTACTTACTTCTTCTGCCTCACCCATTTGATTAGAAGTAGGAATTACTAAAACAAGAGAGCTAGTTTACTTCATAGCATGAGAAAAATATTAGTAAAAAACCACACTATTACAATAAATAATCTCATTATTTGGGACTATAGTATTTCAAAACCCAAATATGTATACAAGCAAATAGAGTTGTTTCTGCAGCAAATCCAAATATACTCCCTGCTAAATAATCCTAGCTTGCTTCCGAGCACTGAAGTATAGAAACTATTCTGTAAGCAGTGCAGTGTCTTATGTCCTCTCTCCTGTCATCCCCCTCTGCTTGGCTTCTTTAGTGGCTAAGGACTATGCTTTGAACACTCTTGTTCCCCCTGTTCCTTCATTTTGTGGTAGTAGTGGTGTCTCTCTAGTCCCCTGTTTTCATGAATCTTACATGAACATTATGCCTTTAAGAACACTATTCTTCTGCCTATCTCTGCTGAATTTGGCAATACTTTCAAAGCAAATGGTGTGGGGAGGTGGAGGGGAGGGATATGTATAAAGCCTCATTTCTTTAGGAAACTAGGCTAAAAATTAATCCAAATCAGCAATTCAGTTTTTCAGTAATTTCCTGTGTTCACACACAGATAATCCCCTTCAGATGACTGTGCTACAGACATACAGCATGCTGACAGATCACTGTTTCAGAAAAGTAAATGAGAAACAATCTAAGACCCTGACATTTTGGTTTGCATACAAGGGAACTGGCCTCTGATGAGGTAACAGAACATCTCATTCATCCACTGCTGGTTGGGAACCTCAGCAGCTCAAAACTCACTTATTTGGGTTTTATTTAATGAAAACAGATAAAAATTTTCCATGAATACAACACTCTTGGTACGCACACATACATCAAAGTGCCTGCCACCCACAACTTGACCGTTTCTTTCTCCTATGCCTTGAAGATGTTTCGATTTAGGAGGAAAGAACAAGACACTAAGATTCAATTAGGCAACAGTTAGAACTACAGCGAGGAAAAGGGAGATTCCCGATTTAACAATCTCAATATCATTTTAGAGATCAAATGTATAGAATATTGTGATTTCAGATCCAGATGTGTTGCCATCCTACACTTTAGCTTCCAGCTCAAAGTTAGCCTACCAGGTTCACAGGCTTGGCCAGGGGATAGCTCTCCTTTACATGTCCAGTTATGAGGACACCATTTTTGTGCTAGCCCAGAAGTTGGTAGTAATTTAAAAGGCACTTAAATAGAAGGTAACATTGGTTTGGTGTAATCCTTGTTGGCAACTTGAGGCCCCCAACCAGGAGACAGACAGAAGCCAAGGAGGTTTACCTAGAGTAGGCTGCTAATGCATTCTGTTACATCTCGCGTTTTGGCAGGGAGGAAGGAATACTGCTGTATCAACAACAACAATGCCAGTCTGGTAATGCGTTAAGTGTCACAACAGAAGTAATAGAAGTTTTCTTGTGATTCAGATCTGATTAGAATTCCAGGGGGAAAAAAGAGCAATTTGATTTGCTTTTCCTTTTGCTTTGAATTGTGTAGGTTTGCACAAGTTTAGGTTTTATAGCACTGTAAATTTAAAGGGAGAAGTAGCCCTTAACTGCCAGGGTAAGGTGCTTTGAATAGGAGATCTTTTTATCATAAATGCCTAAATTGATACAGGCTAGTTTGAAATTTGTCATGAAAATCCCAAGATGAACAACTACACAAGCTTACTTCTTTCAGCAAGTTGAAATGGATGATGACCTAGCGGAAACCATGCAAAGCCATCAGGCTTTGCATGACTTCACATATCTGAAATGACAATGGACCAAAGTTGACAGCTGATTTTCACTTTGAGGTTTTTTGTTCAAAGTTCAAAAGAAAACCCAGAGGGTAAAAACACAGGCAAAACAGGAACAAAAGTTGTCATGCAACGCAAAATGGTAACATGGGTATCTTTATTTCACTATTTTCCAAGATATTGTAGATTCCATAGTAACCATGCTTTAAAAACAGAGTACGGTGCTGTGAAAATGGTACTATATAGAGCTAAAATCCCAGACAGACGTTCATACTCAGTTGGAAGCAGAATTGAGTCATAGGTATGAAACCCTCAACAATACATTCAGAAGCCTGTGATGCAAGGGGACTCTCTAGGTGATGCTCTCTCTGAAAGAGAAATGATCACAAGGCATTTAAACTAAGGAAAGCCAGAATGCAGAGCCATTTGAAGAGAAATAGGTAAGAACTATGGTATAAGGGGGACATTTCTGAAAGATGTAGTATGTTCTGATTTGGGATTTGCTTTGGAGCTATCTGACCACTGCCCAGCCTTGGAGCAGTCTCCTCTGAATCAGCAGTTCCTCAAACAAAGCTTTGTTTTCACTGATGACTCCTGACTTACCCCAGTAAACTGAGGGTGGAAAGTACCAAAACAGAGGCAGTACAAGAAAAGCAAAAACATGTGATTCCCATTGTCTGAGTCTAAAGCATAAATTTAAAAAGCTGAATCAGATGAATGATAGGGCGAGGAAGAAGGAGAAAGCAGAACTCTTACCTTACAAGGGAAACATCTGAGAAGGCAAAGTGAGAGTTTCAGTAGAAACCAGGAGGCAAGAGCCTGGTCTCAAGGGCACAGTTTCCATGAGTGCGGAGCTCAGCATTTCCACGGTCCAGCTGTGGGACTCTACGTGCCAGTGCACAGCACGTTCAAATCCTCAACCTTTATTTATGAGAGGGAAGAAAAGCCTGAAGACAAGAGTAAAGAATCATATCCCAGGAGGGCAGAACAACTTAATTTCTTCTCCTCAGTAACTGGAAAATGGGGAGTTGATGTGCCTCCCTGAAAAAATGATACAAAATCCCGGACAGCAACAGCTCTCTGATCATCAGAAAGATAAATGAGTGCTTGTCAGCCATAGTGGTACTCCATGGAAAGAGCTCTATTCTTATTTCTGTCTCAGTCCCATGAATGTCACACCAGCAAAAGGATTTAAAAAACAAGGGAAAAAGGGCAAACTTTCCCTTAGCTGTGTAGCGTACAGTATGTTAAATGTTCTGTGTCACCACTTCCCAAGGGATGGGTTATAATTGCCATGGTTGTGCATGTAGAAAACAACAGGGAGGAATAGCCAAGCACAAAAGAAGAGGCAGTCTAAGAAACCTAAACCAATCAATAAAAGAACAAGTGGTCGAGCAGAAGCAAAGGACTGATCTATTTTTCATAAATAAGGCTCTTCAAAAAGCTCTGTTTTTGAAATGACCCAGATTGTCTGCATTAGAAAAGATTACATTTTTAATCCACTCATTTGACATGTGTTATGAGAAAGATGGAAACATTAAATCAAAAACGTAAGACTTTCCTTGCAACTCCAGGGAAAATCTTCCATACAAAGATGTCCAAGAACAACTCCTCCCATAACATCACACATATCTGCCTGTTACAGCATTTCTTTCAATACAAACATTACTCAAATGAATTTTATGGCTTCTTTTATAAGCCTGTGACAGAAGGAGAAAACACTTTTAAACCAAGCATGGGAAGAACAGGTAGTTGGCACCATTCACATAATTTTTCCTAAGCAAACAATATGATTATAGGTAACTTACACCCTTTCATAGAAGAATACCAATTTTCAAAAGTAAATTGTAAACTTTATCCTGATGTTTGGAGAGAATATTTTCAAAAAGACAGTTGGGATAAAATGAATATCTTTTGGCAGATAATCACTATAGGTAGTCTATGGCTTTGGAAGTGTCAGTCCTCAAAGCCATTAATGGTATTCCTTCTAATGCCTCATATGGGTTTTCCTGTCTTGGAAAAATGAGAAATTTGTTTGCTTGATTACAAAATCCCTGTTGTTGAGAAGGCTTTCAGAAATTTTTTTCATACCATCAGGCAAAAGATGCCATTAAACTATTATTTTCAGCACATGGCCTTTCAGAGAAAAGTAAATACAGACTGAATTTCTCCGCAAGAAAGGATTCTATAGCATCAATGGCATTAACAGCCGTAGGAAAGGAAAAGAGAACATAAGGATGCTGCCATATTTGCGCTGGTGAAACAGAGGGAAGTAAGTGAGTAAGTATTATCTTACTCTGCAGGTGTAGTAAGTTCTGCTGCCCACCACACTTATCAGCATTGCCGCTCAATGTATTATGATGTGACATTAACTTTTCACAAAAATGTAGGAAAAAAGATGTTATTCTTCAATGCTGCAAAAGCCAAAAAAAAAAAAAATCAAAATCACAGGGAAAAAAAGATCTCAGTTACAGATCATGGGAAACTGTGGTTTCTCTCCAGGTCTGGTAACACTGGTGATTGTTTTTTCTCCTATCAGTTTGCAGTTAACATGGTACATACAACTGAATTTTTTTCTGACCTGAGTTAATGCCCCAGAAGTGCTCTTTTAATGTACATTATCCTTAGTTTGGTGGCTAACTCAAGCCTTTAAAGGAGAAAGCAACGTCTCTCCTCACTCTCGTCCAGCTTAGTTTGACCCAACTTCTGCTTTAGTAGCTTTACAACTGCTAAAACTTCTCCATGGACAAAGGAGGCTTCAATAATGAAAATAAAGCAGTTTTATTACCTCAGACTGGCAGGCATCATAAACCCAGACAAGTTTGCCATACTGGAGAGACTGAGAGGGATTAGCTGATGCCTACTTCAGTGGGGGCTTTCCCGCCCTTACACCACACAGCGCTTTTTCTGTGTGGATTCACATAACACACTTCCACCCACTTCTCGAGTGAGCCTAAACACATGGTCCTCCTTTGGAAGGAAAAGTTGAAGAGAAGTTGACAGAATGCAGAAGAGCTA
Source organism: Strix aluco (assembly GCF_031877795.1). Taxonomy (NCBI): domain Eukaryota; kingdom Metazoa; phylum Chordata; class Aves; order Strigiformes; family Strigidae; genus Strix; species Strix aluco. The sequence goes on along the minus strand of NC_133933.1, from coordinate 53,357,185 downwards.
AGATTAACTACCACACTTTCTTTTCCTCCTTTTTTGCCTCTTTCACTGGTTGCCACATACAAAGGAGAAGGTAACTCCCAAGGGTACGAGAATCTGGAAGACAAGGACAGATACATCATCTTCTCCAGAGAACCCTATATTCTTTGAGATTAAGGTGCTGCAATGTGTTTGAAATCAGCTGTAAAATGCCAACACTTTAAAATTCCTTTGTATTGCCATCACATGAAAACCATTCACATTTTGAAAATGTCTTGGGTTAGCTATCTTGATAGTACTGATTTAATGAAATGTTAAGTAGTTCATTTTGGAAGAAAAATTAGCGATTTTACTTGCCAGAAAAAAGCTTCAAGTCTTTTCAACATAATGAGATGTTATTAAAAAACTTCTGAAGTATGTACTATTTAACATCTGCACACATTTAGTAATCAAAAATTCAAATTCAGTGACACGAAATGGTCTTGAACTGTGTCATGGAAATAATCGAATATAAAGCTTGGCTTTCAAGATTATAGTTTAATAATAATTGCAACACATAATCATACAGGAATAAGGTAGATACTGTGCAGACTAGCAGCAGATCCATCAGGGTTTAAGATATTTAGAGAGATGACTTTAAAATTAATGCAATTACAATATTTAATTGTTGTTCCAGGCATTTTCTAGTCACAGATATTGTCTCATACAGGAAAGACTGGCATGGAGACGTGCTGATGCAGAAGTTAAAGGCAAAGATATCTGCCACAGTCACAGGACCTGTGCACTAGTTGCCCTCATCATGGAAGTGGCCAAGACAAAGTTGAACTGCTTCAGGATTTTCTTTGTTAGTCACTAGCAAAACAACAGAAATTTCCACTAATTTCCATAGAAAAAACTCTCTCCTCTGACCAAAAAAACAAGTATCTGCCCAAGTCTTTTATTTATTTGTCAGAAAAATTGCTTATACAAGCATATATTATTAGAGGTTTTTTTTTTCATACCATTTATCAGTGTTGGCCGACTTTACATACAAATTACATAGCACGGTTAGTCCTGTGTCCAAATGAGGGACAAAAGTACTGACTTCTGGGACAGTCAGGCCTGACAAATGCAACACCCTATTTCTCCAGAGTGTTACCACCCCAAAAGAGGCTCAGTCCTAAAGCAGGTTGTACAATACACAGATCTTTCAAATCAATAGGTTTGAACTTTATCAAATGTTTTTGAGCGTTTGTCAACAGTTCTTACCACCAACTAGTTCACCCACTCTTTATGGCATACAGTGGCCTGTGCCATACTGCTAGCTGAAGGAATTACTGGATTCCTTCTCTCCTAGGGACATCGTAAAGCTTTGAGTCTGGAATACATATTTGTGTTAATTTATATATGGACATGTCTAAGGCTTGGTCTTGTAAATAATGATAGAAAAGACTTGCAAATTCAGCACAGAGTTAAGTTTTCTTTGTAGTTTTTAAGGCCAACCTCTAATATTCCTCTGGAATAGAAATGTCATTTTTTTTAATGCTTAAATATTATTTCATTATTTGTAGTAGAAACAGCAGCTTGTATTAAATTCTGTAGTTTTAAAACTGAATTTTCATACAAACTTTAAAAAATGTCTAATCATATCAGTTTTCTTCTTGTTGAGCTCTACAGAACTTTAAAAAAAAAAAGCACAACATAAAATTCCAGACCCTGAACACATATACATGTGCATAAAATATATTCCACATGTTTACATGAAAAGTTAAAAAAAATATCTTTTCCTGCTTACCATCACTCTCAGCTCACCACTACTTTTTACTCATAACTTATAGCAGGAACTGACACCTCCCAGCATTCAGAATACTCTAAAGAAGCCCCATGTTGCAGCACTGATCTGACACTGTCCTGTTGGGCATCACAAGAAGGTACCACAAACTTGTCCGGAGGGTGGTACTTCTGCAAACAAGCAGGACTGGGTAGCCTCTGTTGTTTAACAAGTAAAGGTGAATTTTATAGATAAAAGCCACACACTCTGTTCCCCTCCTTGTAAAGCCTTCAGTTTATTCATACGACTCTTGACGAGAACCATTTACTGCCTCTCTGCCAGTCATGCACAGGTCCAAATTTGGCCCTGCAAGAAAGAGGCATGACACCCTTTAATTACACTTGGACATTATATGAGCTCATTTATTTAGGTTTCATAAAATATTTGGTATTTAGCCAATTACTATCATTACTTATCATCTGAAAGCATGCTAGCAGTCTGTATCTTCCCTTTTTTCCCATGCACTGTTACACAATGCCTAATAATATCACTGCACCCTGAGAAAAAAGTTCCCATCATTAGAAACATTGCAACTCTGTCTTCTGTGCTCTCAGCGGTTTGCACTTCCAGTATTCTTGAACTCATGGCACTCAGCTAGAAGGGAGCTCTGGGCTCTCCTGCATCCCACAGTAAAGCAGCTTTGCTGAAATACTGATACTGGCAGCACATTTCAAAGCAGTGAGAGAGATTTCACAGCTAAAGGATGGCTGCTGCCTTCAAAGTCTTCCAAAGCCGTGCTGTGGTGACCCCATCACCATGCATGCACCCACCGAGGGAACCTGCATCCCAAACTGTTTGCCTAGGCACTTCCTTGTGTGCGAATGGTAGCTGTGCTGCAAGGACCTTGAATAGATATATTGCTTGCTTCCTTACAAATCCTCCTTAGGAAGCTATTTTCAAGGCAGATTCAGTGGTCCACTCATTCTTTTCCATTTCCTGAGGCTTTGTTCTCCAGGAAGAAAAACTGTGCCCTGTAAGAACTGATGGCATCACACACACACATATACAGACAGTGTCCTGAGTGCAGAACTAACCGCTGTTTCTCTGCAGTACTTTCAGTCTTTCTTAACAGCAAATACTTTTACAGAATCATTGCAGAACTGGGACTGTAAGTCTTACTAAGTGAAAAAAGGAGCTGACTAGCAAATACTTAGATGAAAAGTATTTCTACTTGAGTAACCGGTAAATAAACATAAGGAGGTTTTTTTGTTCAAATGTTCTGTCTTTCTTTAGAAATATTTCCAGTTACCTGTGAGGACACAAATGCCAAAAGCACACACAAAAGGAGTCCTCTGCTCACACAAGCAGAAAAATGGATGAATCAAATGTTACTGGTAATATAAATAGGTACAGGAGAGTTCAGCCCTCTGAGAACAGACTTTTTGTGCCACAAGGTCAGACAAGCCATAACGTTATGAGCTAAAATCTAGAATGAAATTACACATTTTCTACTTGCATAAAAGAAATTACTGCTAGGTGGGGGCTCAGCTACCCACAGGTCCCAACTAGTCCACCAGGTTCAGCTGTTATCCTCCTGAACACCCTCACACAGATGCTCCAGATTCAGGGAACTAGGGCCCACTGACGCAGTGGAAAGGCACTGGCCTCTCCATTTCATTCATTTCATCATTTTTTCATGATCATGACCAAACATGCATTCATCATATCACTGCGTCATCACCAGCCACATAAGGTACGCATGTGTGTGTTCCATCAGCTGATCGGTCAGGACCCATCCCACAACCAAATGAAGACCTCTTCTGTTATATGAGGATATCAGGCCCCTGCTCTGTGCCCAAACATGCATGTACCCTGGCTATATGACCAGAGTCTGTGTTCAATTGTGTGATGTGTGTCAGAATTGATCTGACATGAGAGCCCATAGATAGGGTCTGTCAGCTCTGGACTGGATGGCAGATACCATCAGATCAAGGCATCATGCAGGCATTTAGATGGTGGAAATGGAACATAAAATGACAATTTGGATTGGTCTTTGACAGGGTAGGGTCCTTTGAAATAAAAAGTGATTTTTACAAGGGACCATTAGCATCCGAAAGAAAGGAAGAGCTTCTCTCTAACAGTGTTTCTGTGGCTGGTACAGGGTCTTGGCTCCTGAAAGACCCTAAATTTCAGAAAGGAGGAAAGCCAGTTTTCCCACCCTACAGCAAATACTGAGGAAAGGGGATTTGAAAAGCTTTCAAATGCATAAAAATCCTGCAAATAAAAGGAAACAATCTCTTTTTCACAGGTACAATGGGCAGGACAAGAAGACACAGGCTTAAATTGCTGTAAGAAAAACAAGTTAGACATTAGAAAAAGTCTTAGATGCTAAGGATAATGTTGCAAAATATACCTCCCCTGGGGAGGTTATGGACATTTACCATTGCAGGCCTTTAAGAAGAGGTTAGAAAAACATTTTTGGTTTGGTGGAATAGCTTAGATATAGCTGATGCTGTCTAAGGAGGACAGGGAGTCCAGATTAAGGTTTTTTTCCCAGCCCTGTTTGCTATGATTTTTCTGTGGACAAGTTATCCCTACACATACCTGCTTAATTTTCCCTTTCTGTAGCTCAGCAGTGAATTTGAGGCTTGTGGGAAGGAGCACATAGCAGGCCTGAGACACAAGAGACTGTTTATTTGGGATAAAGTCAGAAGTATTTTGAAAGTTAGGGAGTGATTTCTTTATTATGAATGTATACACATGTGAATAAGCTCTCTTACCACCAAACCCAATGTAAATAGTTAGAATTGTTATCAAAGGACTTGAATAACCATCATAAATTTCATTTTACAAATGGGGAATGCAAGGCAGAGGGGTCTGAACCATCTGTAATGACATGGCAAGTTATCAAAATGAGCCTGAAAACTGGATTTCCTGGCTCCTAAAGTGCCCTATCTGATAGACTTGACGGACTACACACTCGTCCTGCTCTCCCTCCCTTGCCCTGCCTTCGTCCCCCCTAGCAAGCCATGCAAGACTACAAGAATTGCAGCATTTCCTCATAAAAGTCTTGCCTGCAGCTGAGGGAAGTCAGACTACAAAAGTGTCAGCAACTTCTGCTGTAACAAGAACACACATCACAAAGATGATCATTACCAAGGGAAAAAAAAATAAATCTAAAGCTTCCTCAGGACTTGCACCTTACAGAGCTGATCCTGGACTGTTAATTCCTATCTCCATTCTTTAACTTGCCTCCTTCTGTCTAACCATTGACAGAAAGACTATATTCCTCTATCAAGTGATTATCTATAAAAATAAAAAAGAGAAGACAGAATAAAGGACAAACTACTGATAAAGAACAGAATTGCAAGCACAGAAGAGCTCACAAGCGTTGGCAAGTGAAGCCCACTGTGCAAAAGGAGCAGTCTAGCTCAGCATTTGTTGGCCACTTTCCTAAGGCTGCTGTAACTTGAGCCTGTAGGAAATCAGAACCAGAGCTGAAGATTAGACCCAAAAATCTCTCATAACAAAGTATTATAAAGCCAGTGCCAGTCCTTCTGCACTATTCCTTACCAAACTGCATAAGCTTGCTTTCCATTTCCTACATGCCAGTGCTGCAACCCAAGCAGGACCCACACTTGAATCACCCACAGGATGTCCTGCCTCTCACAACTGACTATGCTGAGATACACCAGGCTCCAAATTAAATTTGAATTAATTTGCAAGAACTTTGCTAGGCTCTAAGCCCATACATAAACCAAACAGAATTTGGATTCACTATTACCAGTAAGACAAAACAAGAATTAAAAGAATTAAAGAATAAGGAATTAAATATACATCAGGAATGCAAAAGTTGGAAACATCTCCCAAAAGAATCAAGGGCAATGCTTTAATTGGTCATTTTCTCAAAAAAACCAAGAAAGGCTTCTGCGTCACTGGAACAAATATAATCAAATTCTCTGCATGCTTAGGTCTTTCCTAGCTTATTCGAATGGCATATTTAACTTCTGATTTATAAATCAAGGGATATTGCTCACTGCCATAAGATGCATTCCACTGGGGCTCAAAGTCTTTAGCAGATCCACAGTGTGTACTTTCTCCTGATGGTTTCACATTCATGTTCATCAACACTCAGCAAGAACCATAAACAAAGCCCTTCTCTCAGATGCACACATGCAGTTCCCATTGACTTGCTGGATTTTCAGCTGACTTCAATAAGAACTCTGTGCATGCAGAAGGGCAAAACTTGGCTCTGCACATTTAATAAAATTACATCACTAGATACCTTATAAATGAAGGGCAATGCAGGCCATACTGAAAAATAATATAAACTGAAAACCCAAAAGTGTAGCCAAATAAGTTCAAAATTCAACCAGGTTTTCCTAGAATAATTAAAAGGGCACACATTTTAGTCAATATGAAACAAAACCCCTGTAACATCTATCTCATTTACCAGAGTGTGCTCTGCCTCCTTTAGCAGGACAAAGAGTGAAACCCAGCTATCTACATAAGGCAATGATCTTGTCTCAGATACAGCAATGATATTGGCATATGAAATGATTAAGTAAAGGTCAAGTTACAAGCTGTGATTTGCTAAGTCATTTTCTGCATCTATATCCCTGCTTTGTAAGTTATGAAGCTCATTGCAAGTGAATTTAAAGCGCAGCAGAATACCACAGCAGCAAAATTAATTAATCATATGATATTAATAACTCATATTATATTATTTTGAATCTTCTCTAATAGTGGTATTTTACAAATATCAAATGCTTGAATCCAGGAGTACCTATCTTAAACCCTTCAACCCTCTTTCCCACCTGGCCAAAAGAACGCCACAACAAAAATCCCACATAACCTAGGAACAAGAAACCCCTTCCAAATTTCAAATGATATCTAGCAACCCATAACGTCTGCCAGGTACATTAGCTAACACACATTAAGCAAAGCAATGCCACATGTGTTTTCTCCAAATTTCTTGCCTTTATTTCACTTTTACTTGTTCCATGATATAATAACCTGTGTGTTTTTACTGACTCTTTAAAAATATCTAACTATTAGGATGAAGAATAGCCTGACAACAGGCATCCTTGAACTTTCTGTTTGGCTGACAAGCACTCATTAGCCTGCAATTACAAATTCATACACAGAAGTAGTCAGGAATGGAAATCACAGAGGGGGCTAGATGTTCATGTTTGGTTTTTCCCCCTCTTAGCGGGAACATCTCTGATGATTTTCACACTTAAATAGCAGAACAGATTTTATGAATCATTTTTTCTTCCTGATTGGAACAACCCCTATTCCCTGTTGCATTATAATACTGAGTCACTTTGCATAAAGTTGGTCATTACTGCCAAGTCAAGGGAGAGAGGAGGGAAGTGGACGAAATGCTCCGAACGTACATGCGTGATAGGATACATATCAGGCTGCTTCTTGAAGAAAATTATTTAAAATCAGAAAGCAGAATCATTGTAAGACATCTCACATAAGGGAAAAGTAAGTTCATAGATATTGAAAAAGTCCAGTAAATCTAATATAATAGTGATGATCAAACGGACTGTAAAGACTTTTTTTTGTTTGTTTTTAAATGAAGCGAGTCTAGCCTGTTACAAATGCTGAGTTGTACTGGTCATTCACGCTAGATTACCCAGTAAATTAATTAATTAGTGTGGTGGAATCTGTTTCTCCTAAACTACGGCACTGTCAAATGAATAGTTACAAGGTCTGGTGGGACTCTGCTGTCTCAAAATCACCTCCCCTCCTAACATCGTGCCCTGACACTGGCAGCTTGAAGACACTCGTCTGTCTCCGAGTTGCTCCATGTAACTCCAGGTCTACTTTCTGTTGGCTCTGTTGGAGCACGAGCTTAGTGAATTTTCAGTGTGCTACAAGGAACATCTATTTCAGCTTAGCCTTTGCAATTCTGCATTTTTAACAGGGAAAGAAAATGTTTCCCCCTCTCCCCTCAGCCCTAGAGGGACAGAGCTGGTGCAAGAAGGAAGCTTTAACAACTTTCATTTGTTAGTTTGCTTTAAATGTATAGCATGACTATTTAATGAGTGAAATAAAATTAGGTACCTTACATGATCATTTTTCAAGAAAGCTGATTTTAAAGAGTTAAGAAAGAATCCAACAAAACAACCGGCCAAAACCTCCACTTTTCTTCATGTCCTGTTTAAGCAATGACACATGAAGAACTTTATGTTCAAATTACCTGATACTTTAAATAGGACTCTAAGGGAATAACATTTTAAAATGTATTCACACAGCATGAGACTAATTCTCCTCCTGGGAATACTGGTACAAATCAGAGTAACTCCTTGGAGGTCAGTTGAAGTACACCAGCACAAAACAAATGTGAGGCAGAGGGGAATCAGGCCCCATCTACCTCTCTTTTAATGCAGAGGTTGCAGATCATCTGCAACGATAAAGTGTACAACATAAACATAACTGACATGTATTCAATTGATCTCACATCCTGCCGACTATTTACAGCTCCAAATATAGGGCTGAAGAACAATGGTTCGAGGAAGAGAGGCAGAAATCCTGGTTCTAACCCATTCACACATTCCTATCTGCTAATACCTCCGACTTGAACTGCCTTCATCTCCCCACAGTGCTAATAAACCCTTGCAGATTTAATGTGACATTGTCCCCCTGCTCCTGAAGAACAACTTCTCCTTACAACAAAATTAAAAAAAAAAACAAACAAACAACAACAAAACCAACAAACAGGATGCATAGGAGAGAAAATAAATGCAAAAATCTGTGTAACCAGGAGAATCTACAGACAAGCAAGAAAATCCCTAACATACCATATATACAAAAGCCACTAGCAAATTGATTAATTATTTGGAAATCTGGCACTGAGAGACAATGGTATGTGCACAAGAGAGGAAGACTAAAATATGAGGCTATTGCAAAGTATGGTGCCATTTGTGTTATTTTAAGTGAATCCGTAATTATTTCCTACAACTTCACGATGTCCTGAACCAGCTTCCTCCTCCCCTGCCAGGCTGACAAAAGGAGCCTTAGCAACACACTAAATATATTATGCAATGTATTGAGTACTACTGAGAAAAAGCACCGAATTACACTGAAACAAAGAACATGAGGTGTGAACATCATCACCTCCAGGGAAAGACCACCTTTATTTATCCCGTCAGTAAGAGCAGGCACTCTCTTATATCTCTGTTACCAGCACCTAACGGTATTTGCTACATTTAACAAAGTTAAGGCGAATTTTACCTCAAATCTACTTAGGCTCGAGCTCTTTGACCGAGACTTCTTGCGGAGGTAGACCGAGAAGAAGCGACGCACTGTGAACTTCTTCATGTTCATGTCCATTGCCCTGTCCCAGCTGCGGCGCGGAGCACGAAGGAGCTGCGGCGCCGCCGGAGAAAGCTAGCGCATCCCGCTTGCCCCCTATTTATATCCACAGGCAAGAGATCCTCCGAAGTGGCTGCTTCTGTTCATCAAGCCGGGCACCGCTAGACCTGCAAGAGGTACGCTGCCGGAGCCATAGGAGCCTGCTGCTTGCCGCTCGGAGCATAAAGGCGTTATACTCCCTCTCGCTTTCCAGTGTTTACATTTCGGTGCGGCGAGCCGAACTCTCGCTCCGCTCCCTCTCCCCCTCGCCTTAGGTCCTACTACATCCAATCAGGCTCAGCTTTGCCTGCACGCATAATCGGCTCCGGCAGATGACAGCTCCTGCGTCCCAGGCGTAGCAGGTTTGAGATAAATATTAGATGTGTCTATTGCTTTACACTCCCTCTCCTCTCAGTCAGGCTCTTTCAATTTCCTGGTTTCTGAATCACATGGGGAATAGGCACATGCTGCACTTCTGTTTTTAGCTCGGAATTTCAACGCTGCTATAATTACTGAGGGCTATGGTGGTCAGATCCGAGAAGAAATCAGCTCCCGCATGACAGTCTCTCCTGGGAGAAGGCTGAAAGACGCCATGACCCCACTGCCAGAGCAGAAGGGTCTGAACCTTCTTTTATTCTGGGGAGTATGTAAAACAACATTGCCCCCCCCCCCCCCAAAATCAAAAAGCTTAAAATCCTGTTCACAGATTACCCGCCCGCTTTACATTAAAATACCTAACTCTGGCACAGCTCTAAAAATAGAAAGCACAATCTAAATGGTAAGTATTACTATTCTTATTGTACTACAGCAGGGAGCTACAGCCCTTCTAAGAGGTTAAATATGTACATCTATTTACAGGCTGTAATTTTGAGCTGCTCACTATGCTGCAAGCATGCACACTTAGAGCTGCCCCCCCACCTCCCCAACATAATCACATTTTTCAGCCTTTCTTCAAAAACTAATGAATCTCAGTGTGATCCAGAGACTGAAGAGCTTTCTCTGCCTGCCGCACACAGCTCGGGCTCCTTGTCCCTGGCAGCCTTTCCTTTCTGACTACCAAGGAGCACCCAGACATGTCTTTCTCCCATAACCTCATACAGAAGGTGAATGACTCTCATGACTTATTAACAACTCAGATAAATAAACCCAGAGAGAGCTGACACCTCTTCCTGAGAAGACTCTCAGAGGTTAAATGACAATACCACTCCAGTCAATCTGCTCTAAAAGAGAGAGATGCATTTTGCTATAATTGCATGTCTGGACTCTGCCATGAACTATGTTGGCAGGTCATGCCTGTGACGACGTGCTTTGTTTGCAGGTTCTCTGTCTCTCTCCTCTGTCTAAAGCCCACACAGTCTATATGGACCTTAAAAAGAAAAAAATGTTTTGGCATTTATGGTTTCATTAAGAAGGAGGGCAGACTGGAGTCATTACCTTCAGTGTTGGGCTCTGTAATCTCCTACAGCCTCTGACTCTTCTGTGCCTGGACCACTGCTGTCTTCCCCCAGCCTAAGATAACTATAGCACAGTGGGAATCTGCTTTATCCCTTTCTCTTCTCAGTGCTTCCTTCTGATCACTTCTCTAATTCTCTTGGTTTGCAACAGAAGTGTATATTCTGGGGTTGCTTTCAAGGTGCTGCCCCAGTGTAAACCATGATAAGCCTGGAAGCCCTTTGTCACTCTTACAGTTGCATTGATTCCTGGCAAAAGATCCTGGAGTGGAAGCAACTGTTCCAGCAAAAAATGAGCTATCTATAGTACACCAAAACCCTTTTGACAAGCAAAACAATAAACAGGTAAGAAAGCAATTTGGTTGGTGTAACTGTCAAACTGCTTCTTCCTGTGCCCTGCCCTCTGTCTGGCAAAGAGGTGTCCTGACATGAGTTAGGCTAGGCTTCATGTTGGTAAAGGCTTTTGGCAGCCACACACATTCTTACCTTTGTTAGCCACTTGAGCTTTAAATAGCAATCAGACAAGATCAGGGTAACTCCCTGAACCCCTCCCATCACAGATACAACAAAGTCACACCTGGGCACTGGCATCTTTATTTTTGCAGAGGAGATGGTAATTTCCCAGCTTTGAATACACAGGGTACTATTCCACTCTATGTAATAAGCAGTATATGACAGGCTGTTACTATTTACACTGTCCCATCCCATTATGCACATAGTACGTTAACATACAAGGACATGCAGTCACCATTAAATGCACCTGCTTTGTAATAAACTTCCAAGAAGATTACACAGGCTATGACTTAATACCTATCAGGTACACTTACTACATTCAGAATTGTGTTCCTTACCACAAAAAAGAAAAAAAATCTGTTACAATGTATTAGCAATTTATTGTGAACACCAGAGTGAAAGCTAGCCTTTGATGATAAAGGTTAGACTAACACAAACAGCATGCTTAAGAGGTAAGTCTCTTTTTGCATCTCTGCCAAGACACAGGCATGGAAATAGGCATGATCTCCTTGCTTTCTTACTCCCCTTTCAACAAGGTGGATTAAATACAGAAGCACAACCGACCACCAGTGCCAGGACACTGCTCTTCAACTATCGGGGAGCAGAGCAATAGAGATATTACAGAGCATAGCTCCCAACAGTAAAAATCAAAAGCAACTGAGTTGCAAAACTGTACATAAGAGTACAGATACAAAAATAAAATACATAAGCATGTAAAACTAAAGCATAGGGATAGATACCTCAAGAGCATATCCTACTACGTTGCATTCACACGCTTCAAAAATATTAACTCAAACTTTCAGCTAGTCAGCCAATATCCAGTTTTCCCAATGACTCTAATAAAAAGGCACAAGCAAAAAAATAAATCAGATTAAATTGGAACATTCATCATTATATTTATAAACATACAACTGTCAAATCAACCTACAATGTGAAAAATTCATTGCACTTAGAAATTCATGGCTGTAAATTATTTATTAGCTCCCCTCTGAGCAATTTTAACTGCTGAGGAACTTGATGGAAAAAGAAATCCACCAAATGTCTCTGCTGAGGACAAGAATAAACAGCAAAACTGGTGGAGGGGGCATATGACTCATTGGCATCAACCAGCAATACTCAGTATTCTGAATTATACTTTTTAGAATGAGTCAAATTTGGTGTAACACAAAATAAATCAATACAAGACCATGGCTGCTCCTGCTCCCAGTGAAGTTAATAGCAAAATAAAGTTTGCTTCAACCAGGAAAAGGCTTAAAAAAACAAGCAAACAAAAAAAAAGCCCAAAACCAGGATTCCAGACAAACTTTCCAATAGAAACCACTTGAAATTAGATATTACACATCCCAGGACCCAATTTTTAAAAGATAAATGGAGAATTCCCAATTAATATCCAAAGAAAGCCAAAGGTCCTTTTCTCACATGTACCTCTAGAGGGACAATACCAAGAGTAGTAACAGGCTGAACAACCCAGACTTAGGAAATTCACACGGGGCAGCGAAGCAGACTGCACACAACCCAAGCAAGGAGGATGCCAGTGGCTGGTCCTGGATGAATCATCAATTTCTAAAGAAACAAAGTCACTTGAGATAATTGTTTGCACCAAAGAATGCGGAAGTCCAAGACATCTACCACAAACCATAGGCTGGACGATAAAATTACTGAGAGAAATTTTGTATCGCTATATTACACAGCACCACAGGCCATATTTCCAAAATGGACCTTCTAACTTTTATATGTGAATCAACAATTTATGAGCAAAACCAGAATGACTCTGCTAACTTGAGCAAATTTGGAGATCACTATAAAAGTAAAAACATACGAGTTGATAGTATATTCCTTGCAAATGCAATCAGTATTACCTGCCCTTCCTCAGCAAGTTCATCAGAAAACCAAAAAAATCCAGAGAAAAGTAAGAAAGTGTCAGAGGCACAAACACCATAGACAGAACAAATAAGATTAGCAGAACATGGCATGCAGAGAAAGGGAAAATGAGACTCCCACAATAGAGGCCCAAGAGACAATGCTACAGAAAAGGTGAATTACACAGTACCATTTATGCTCTCATTAAAGAAAATCAGGAGCAAGAGCAGATGTTTCCAAGAGACGCCAATGAGCAGAATAAGAAACAACACTTTCCCCCAAGTGATTAGACAGTACATGACTCTTTCAGTGATTGCTGTTTCCTGATCTTGAATGCTGGACAAATTTCCATATGGCTTTTGTTTCCTCAATGAACAAGGGTTATTTTTCTTGATGTTTCTTTTAAAAAAACATGATGGGCTTTGCTCAAAGAAATGCCTGGGCTTTGATCTCATTAGATCAGCATACCAATGTGGGTCCCAGCCTCTCCAGCCTATACCTAGTTAAACACCTTGTCCAGTTTAGCATGCCACTTACTTGACTGGAGTTTTCTCTATCTCAAAAAAAGGATACACTGCCATGCCAGCACTGTGGAATACATGCAGTAGCTTGCCATCTCAAACATGCTTCTCACCAGCAGTGATAAGTGATCAGCAACATCGGCTGGATGGGGATGTAAGGGAATAAGCAGGAAAGAAAGTGCTTATTCTCCCTTCTCTCAGGAAGGTATGTCACAAACTTCAGTAATTTTCAACCTTTCCCATGTATGAACTATTAAAAGATTCCAATGGAGGTGCAGGCCCCTTCAGCCATTTTGAAAATTAAAATCACTGCTCAGAAGGAAGAATAGCACAATCATACATCTTGTCTGTGTCCGATGAATTGACAAGATGCAGACTCCTCAGCCACAGTCTTCTCTGCTCCAAGGAGCAACATAACAGACCTACAATACCTGTTTGATCTTGTACTCATAGTCTCAAGGCTTTGGGAGTCTGGGCAAAGACAGAGGATCTCTTATACCCACATATCTTTAATTCCATAATTGCTAAAAGCATTGTCCAACACATTGGGAATTATATGAAAGTTGACAAGTAATATACAACTGCAGCAATCACAGGAGAGAATTACTTGCTTTGAAAAGACCGGTTTTACTCAACATAGTGATGTTCCAATTAGTGGATTCCATTCAACAGCTTCAAATGTTCTTAAAACTAGGCATCAAAATAAGTTCTTAATAGATTTGAAACCAATATTTTGCATCTAAGCAAGCATCTTAGATTGAAAGTCTTCTGTACTTTTCTCTGTAATAGACTACTTCAGCAGATGAGATTAAAAAAAATTACTTAGTGGCACTGAGAGGGCGAACAATCTCTGTATGTGTCATGCTGGTGCAGAAGGGGTCTCCTAAAAATCTACTTCCTCAATCCCTGCTAAACACCCACTAGTCACATGATGATAGAGTAGTGTTACTTCCAGAGATATCAAACAGGGAGCACTATGAGGACATATGGCTTGTTCTTATTTGTGCAGGGAAAACTGAAACTGCTGCAGAAGTACTATCTCCAAGATAACAAGATTTGACTGAATTTTCAGCAGATGACAGATGTTTTAACTCTCACAAAAGCATCTTGTGTTAACGCTTGAGCATCAGATTGGCAAGTGTCACAACTGCTGTACTGACTGCTCCCATATGAGCTTTGCTGCTTACAGACTCACACAAATGTGCAACAGCATCACTGGCCACATACATGTCAGTTGGCTGTGGACTACTAGGATGGAGATCAGGTTGTCTAGCAATCTGCATTGAAAACAGGCCAGGAAGTGTCAGCTTCAATTTTCTTTTTTTCTTTTTATTGATGTCACCAAGAGTTTTACTTTCTTGGCTGATACTGTATACTGGTCTTGTTGAATCTGGGTGGTTTAGACAGAAATATAAGGCAAAGAACCCCCAAAGCCAATCTCCTTTATATTATGTAAGCTTCTGCTCCAGTACTGTTGAAGGAGTTTGCTGAAGATTAAATTCTGCTTTCTTGCCTTTGGATAATACGCAGAAAATCATACTGTTGTCTTATAACGGACTAGAAGTTTTCTAGAAAGAAGGGTGCTACTTGGTAATTGAAGTATGAACAGTCTTATCACATGAATATTTATGAAAATCCACAATGAGTGAATGAACATTATACAATACAGAACTGGATAGAAGAATTTCATTATGCACAGCATATGTTTACTGTTTATTCAGACTAGCCATGAACAATACTAAAAAGGAATTCACTAGAAATCTGCTAATAGGCAAATTTACCTTGATAGGCTCTGAAAGATATCAAATACCTAACAGGAGAAATAACGTGTGGAACATTTACCAAAACCCTCATTTTTATTTTTAATAATCATCGACAGACCAAACTGACACTGCACTAGGCAGAAAAGCTAGAAATCCTGAGAGAGAGACAAGTGTAGAATGAGGCCTGAAAACTTTATTCAGGAACATACCAATTTTAGGTAAAATTTTTTCCTTCTATTAGCTAACAAAACTACACACCAAGGCACAAAAGCAAACTAGGTAGACAAAAAGCATCATATTTAGTTGAGCTGAGGGACCTGAATTAATATCCTTCTTCTATATCTGAGGCTATTTTGTATGACCTTGAAGAACCTTGAATTCTCTGGCTATATCTAGCTCTAGGGCATGTACAAATCCCAGTCACATCCTGAGCCTCTATTAGAATGGGGGCATGGATTGCACTGTTTTGCTCTTACTCTTTCTTACTGGCACCTCATGTCTGCACTGAAGAAAGCCCAGGTATTTTTAGCCAGAAAGGAGCCAGAGAGCACTCCAGTGAGATTCCTAATTTTGGGTGTGTAAACTCAGGCCTCCAAAGGTTTGCACCTGCACTGCAGTTTAGTCACCTCTCTGTTTCAAATCTCCTTTGACAAAATGGGGCTGGAGCACTCTGCCACTGCATGAGAGATCTTTCAGAATAAACACAATGATCATAGCCAAAATTTCAGTTTAAGCCTGGCACATATTTGGTAGCTTTGCTTGCAGAAACAGATTAACTGTGAGTGTCAAAAAAGAATAAACCAGTAAGATATGCAAATTTACCTTGGTAGGCATTCCATGTAGAAGGGCAAATTACATAGGATAGTTTCAAAATATTACATACCTAACACTCACTGAAAATCTACATAGAAAGTGTGAAACTGAAAAAAAAATAATGCAAAATCACTTTAACCTTCAAAAAAGTTATTTAGGTTCCAGCTGATATTTATAAAACCATGAAATGATTTCTTAATTCACCTAGAACAATATAGCGCAATGTCCCATTTTACTGCTAACAAACTGAAACTAGTATTTAACTCAGTTTCCATCCACTTTATATAGTAAAGCTAAAGAAATTTGCATCAGGATTTCATAGCACCAGAAACTGAGAATGATGCGGGAATAGTACGAGCAAAATTACTTATGCCACTCTAAGATTTGATAATATTATGAAGCAATAAAGCCCAAGTTTTTAGAACTGAATTAATATCCTTCTTCTATATCTGAGGCTATTTTGTATGACCTTGAAGAACCTTAAATTCTCTGGCTATGAAACTTTGAAATGTTTACATTGAAAACATCTACATGCCCTGGGCTCCACATGTTTAACCTCAGAGCAGCACTCCACTGTAGAAGTGTGTGCGTAGGCAGCTCACTTGGGATCAAAGCAAAGCAGCCTCCATCCAATAGCTGTCCGAAGACACAGGGATGAACAACAGGGCTCCATTCACCACGAGGCCTATGTGGGTCTGGAGACAGGTGTTACAGTTCAGTGAAAGCATCTTAGGTAAAGGCAAGAAAGACAAGCCATATGGAATGTCTCATCCTCTGGTTTAGGACTGATTGCTGTTACAAGGCTAGAGCCTGTTATAATTTGGATGTTTTCAATATGTTAGATAATCTTTTCCTGATTTGAATTCAGCTACATAAAGCGTCACCTTCTCTTTAACTGTAGTGCCACTTCTCTCACCTAAGCCACCAGGCAGCAGGAAGTACATGATGCTCTTTTTGCATAACTGCTTCTGCCCACACTGGAGATAAGTCTTCTTGACTGAGGCTTCAACAAATAACTGGAAAACATTTCAACATCTTGTATATGTCTTCCTACTCACACAAGTGTGTGAAATTAGTTACAAAGAACACATGCAGAATACACCACATCCAAATGTTTGATTAACCTAATGACAACCTAGCAGACAAAGAAATGCCAACTCATCGTATTAAGTCAATTAAAGCCTTTGACATCTTTCAGTAAATTAAATATATCCTTTCATACCCTGAAATAACCCTACACTTCAATATGAGGTATAGACAGAAGTAAGCAACACTGACTACATATAACACAAATACATGTGAAACAAGAATCTATTTCCTGTATGTGCAATGCCAAACTGGCAGTTTGTTTTGTCTGTTTTTCATCAACTAGAGATTAAAATGTACAATTAATTCCACCATAAAGAGAGCCATACCATTTAATAGAAGTTCAAATGCTTATTCATACCCTTAGATAAATTGATTAAAATCCTACAGAACTTCTGCTGTCCTCCTTAGTACGCTATGTGGCACAATGAACACCTGTGGCCAAGACGTTATAAGACTCTTTCCAAGTGAAACTGTCTACCTAAATACAGCGACTGGTATTCAAAAAAAATGAAACATGCTTTAACATAAAACAGCAATCTTAAATTTATTACTTCACCAGCAATCTGATGTTTACAGAACATCTACCCATTAGGAGACCACCAAAGAGTGAGATTGTTGTTCTGCTTCAACTCCTAAAGGAGAAAACAGATGTGTACCTTGAATGTGAGGAACAAATAATGCAATTACTACACAAACTTGTAACAAGGTTCCCTTCTCCTTCCATTACAGACAACAGAGACTTTTTACATCTTCCACAGAGCTTTTCAAGGGCAGCTTGCTCTGGTTGGGCTGCCTAGAAAAAAAGACACAAGCAAGGCCATCAAGGAGCATTTCAAAAGGCACATCAGAGCCTTGCAGCTGTACATCTTAGGGACTCAGAACTGTTTTATTTATTACCATGATTTTACTATGTTCTTAACATCTACAATATCTTTGTTCTCTTCCTTCACACTCTAGTTCTTTCATCTCTTCTCCCACTTCCTATTCCTCAGATCTTCTCTTCAAATGTTTGCCTTACTTCTTACCTTCAACACTCATATCTTAAATCAAGAAAGCTGAAATAATAATAGAAACCCCCAAAACTTTAGCTTGAAGGAAGTAGGATTGCTTTGTCATACTTGATTTTTAGGGACTATTTTATGGCACATCCCTGGAATTCAGGACGTCTGAAAACATACAAGAAATATGAGAGAAAAGGAATCAGAAAAGGACATTCTGGAGGCTATACCTGTCATGTAGCAACACTTAGGCTGGTCACAGAAAGACAGAGAGAAATCCTTTTAGTAGCATGACTGATTTTTGCAGTATTTTTGGGCGTCTCCTAGCACACCTGACTTTAAAATCTATTAGCTTCTGGAGTCATGGCAATATATGAGAAACATCAGATTTCACTGAAGAAGAAAATACAAGTGGTTGCCCTGGCCCAGTTAACCTGCTGCAAGATAGGTGCAGCTGTAAGAGATGCTGAAAAACAGGAACTGAAAAAGTTCTTCATGGGAAGGAGGAGTGAAGCTAATGCCACCTGCTCCTCACAGGCCTAGTGGTGGGTTTGGAGGCTATGTGGAGGTTTGTTGTGTTTTAGACAAAAAGATCTTGGCTTGCAAGAGAGATATCATTAGTTCTAGCATAAGCCATCACTTGTGGCCTCACTCTGCCATCTCCAGGCCACCATTTTCTTCTTCCTCTCTGTTAGCACAACGATTCACACAGCCACAGGATGAACCAAACTGGAGCACTGGTCCAAGTTAAAAAGCACCTGGAATGTTAATTTTAAACCAGTTCAGTTCTCTGATCTGATTCACTATACAAATATCTGTGCCTATTCAGTATTTTTTCCTGTGCTCAGGGCAGGAACATGTGCTTGCAAGGTGGCTCTGTCTTCTTCATTGGCAGGAATGGGTTACACCAACATAAACTGCCTGCTTTCCACATATGAAAGCAGCATGCTACTGCTGCCTGGCCCAACAGAACTAGAATCACTAAGTAGGCCACATCAAACTACCCTTTAGATCACAGCAAAGGTTAAGATAATAGCTCTGGTGTAGAAAGAGCATTTTAAAATGTCCTAAAGTATTTTTCTCTATTATAAAACTAGCAGAAGTGAACTTGCTAAACACATACAAAAACTGAAATCATGCATTACCATTTCCAAAAAGTTGAATCTATAAAAGGTTCTCAGATTGTTTAAAAGGAAAAAGATCCCAAAGGGTGAGATGAGTAACCCATAGCTGCACTACAGTAATTCAGGAGGCTACACTGCTGTTTAATTGATTCAGAGGTGCCAAGCCCACCCACTGGGAAAGCCAAGAAACCTACTGGAATTGACTGGGCACCCCTTCAGTGCAGAAGTGCAACCACTGGAAGTGTAGTGCAGAACTAAGACTGAAAATTACAGGGGTGTTAACTGGCACCACAATAATTGATTTTCTGAATAATATTTTCTGGCATTTGTCTGATCCAATCTTCCATGGCTGCTAACACTTCTCCTGTCAGGCTATTCCATGCTCTGTTACATCTGTATAACTGCATGCACAAACATGCACCTCTTACAAATCTCTGTACATAACTAGCACTTATACTTGTGCATGCAGAACTTGAGTACAGGTTAGGTGCTACAGGTCTGAGACATCAACGTGAATACAAATGATGTGACCTGAGCTCTACAGTTTGGATGCGTTTGACGCACATTGCTCAGTGAATCTGAGAACCACTATCAAATGAAACACGGATGTAACCACAGGCAGCCAATCAACATACCAATTGCTTGAACTCTTATAAACTTGGTTTAATGCCATCACAAAATAATCACACCGTTACTTAAGTTTCCAGTATTTGCTGCTACCCTTGGGAGGCTGTCTAGAAACCCAACTTCCTATTCACTCTAGTGTTTAGAGTGCTTGACACACCATAACCATCTTAAAATCCTTTGCTCCTATGCCAGCACCTTTCTTTAACTCAAGTATTCTTTTTTCCTACCTCTAAGCAAATTTTGTTTTTTAAAGGGTAATAATATCTCCTCCCAGTCTTGATTTGTCTGTGCTAAATGACAGCAGGCTCTTTTAGCCGCCTCTCAATCAATCACCTCTCCATGCTTGTGTCCCAATAGACAGCTCTGTCCTAGACTTGTTCATGTCTATATTCATTTTCCTTGTAGATGCCATGAACAGAAGAGGTTTGATCAGAGCCTTGGTAGTAGAATTAACCAGAAGTTCTTCATCACAAGAAGTGCTTCAGGGTTTTCCTCAATTTTTCCACAATTATTTCAGAGTTGTGATTCACTGTTGCCCTATAACTGAGCAGGAGACAAACCCCATCTTTCTCAGTGGTGTACTTGAACTGGGATTTCAACACCTGTTGTGTACTCAATGGAGAGAGACAGAAAGCTCTCAGATCCCCACTTTGGATCTTCTGAGGTGCAAAGGGGAAGAGGAATTATTTATCTATTTGTCTACCTTGACTTTAGTAAGGCCTTTGACACTGTTTCCCACAGCATTCTCCTGGCAAAACTGGCTGCTCGAGGTTTAGATAGGCACACACTTTGCTGGGTAAAAATCTGGCTGGATGGCCGGGCCCAAAGAGTTGTGGTGAACGGAGTTAAATCCAGTTGGTGGCCGGTCACAAGTGGTGTCCCCCAGGGCTCGGTTTTGGGGCCACTCCTGTTTAACATCTTTATTGATGATCTAGACGAGGAGATCGAGTGCACCCTCAGTGAGTTTGCAGATGACACCAAGTTGGGTGGGAGAGTTGATCTGCTCGAGGGTAGGGAGGCTCTGCAGAGAGACCTGGACAGGCTGGAGCGATGGGCTAAGGCCAACTGTAGGAGTTTCAATAAGGCCAAATGCCGGGTGCTGCACTTGGGCCACAACAACCCCCAGCAGTGCTACAGGCTTGGGGAGGAGTGGCTGGAGAGCTGCCAGTCAGAGAGGGACCTGGGGGTGTTGATTGACAGCCGGCTGAACATGAACCAGCAGTGTGCCCAGGTGGCCAAGAAGGCCAATGGTATCCTGGCTTGTATCAGCAATAGCGTGGCCAGCAGGGACAGGGAAGTGATCTTACCCCTGTACTCGGCACTGGTGAGGCCGCACCTCGATTACTGTGTTCAGTTTTGGGCCCCTCACTACAAAAAGGACATTGAATTACTTGAGCGTGTCCAGAGAAGGGCAACGAAGCTGGTGAAGGGTCTGGAGCACATGTCGTACGAGGAGTGGCTGAGGGAACTGGGGTTGTTTAGTCTGGAGGAGACTGAGGGGAGATCTCATCGCCCTCTACAACTACCTGAAAGGAGGTTGCAGAGAGCTGGGGATGAGTCTCTTTAACCAAGTAACAAGTGATAGGACAAGAGGGAATGGCCTCAAGTTGCACCAGGGAAGGTTTAGACTGGATACTAGGAACTATTTCTTTACAGAATGAGTTGTTAGGCGTTGTAGGGGCCACCCAGGGAGGTGGTGGAGTCCCCATCCCTGGAGGTGTTTAAGAGTCAGGTTGACATAGCGCTTCGGGATATGGTGTAGTTGGGAACTGTCAGTGCTAGGTTAATGGTTGGACTAAATGATCTTCAAGGTCTTTTCCAATCTTCATGATTCTGTGATCTTCTGGAATGCCTTTACATTGACTGCAAAAGGAGGCTAGACAATTATCTTTGATTAGATGCCTAACTTTAGGCAGCTAGAGTGAGACAAATTCCTTCCTTCAGTACCTGACTTGTCCCAGTGCTTTATTGATAAATGAGCATCAACCACTTTTCCTATGCAATAATCACAGAATCAGTGACAGAAACAATGATGCAGTTCTCTGTATTGTTGACAGTTCCTAATTTTATGCTATCAGCAAATTCACCTTTTTCTTATCTTTGGTTTTGATGCCATTTATGAAAATATTGAGCAGTCTCAAGATCACTCCTTCAGAAGCTCTCACAGTAATGCCTTTCTGATGCTGAAGATGTTCCTCCAGGCAGTGTATGTTGTCTTCCCTTTCATTTCACAAAATTTCTATTCTTTTGGGGGAGAGGGGGGACGGGGTTAGACATGACAGTACACAGACATACAAAGGCTGAAGATTGCATGTCATACACAATAAAGGCTGAAAAGTATTTAATCTCACATAAAACATAAGTTTTTTTAAAAGTGCCCTTTTAAAAGGCAGTCTTAAGATTTGGGGATTTTGGCAAAATCTTTAACACCTTTGGAGCTAGAAATACCACTATAACCAAAGTCTTGTTAATTATTTGTTATATTAATGGCATACATCTAGCTTGTAACTGGACCTAAGCCTCCTTCCTTTGGTTCATGCATGCTGGGAGGTGTTCTGCTGGACCTACGAAGGTGTCTTACAACTCTAAAGTAACGTTTCTTGCTATGAATTACTTCATACACTGCCCTGACTTGGGACCAAAGATGTTTATTTCTCAGGCTACTTTACGTACACAGCGGGAACACACATCTGCTTTTTTTAATGTTCATTCAACAGGCAAAAAGGTCAAGCTGTAGTTAGAAAATAAGAGGTAGGAGTATAAGACCAAATTTTGGAAAAAGGATTGACAGAATAAAAGCGTATCAGGCACATGTCAACCTTTTTGTCTATAGACCTTTTACATCTCTCTCTCAATTCCCTTTGTTAGAGAGTTCCAAATAACAACCTACATTCCCAGACACATGGGAGATAAGAATTAGTGAAGGACAAAGCAAAATTTGTTATGCTGCCAATTTGGAAAGCACATTAAGAAAAATGAGGTTGCTTGATAATGCTAGTTCTTGTTCTGGGGAGCTGCAGAGTCACTTGCCCTAACCATACAGCGTTAAACCAATTTATCTAGCCATGGATCATCCAGAGTGTGGGTTAGAAAGGGAAGGATTTCAAGGGACAGGGAGAAAATTAATTTTAAAAAGACAGACAGAAAGATAGAAAGAAATTGAGGACTCTCTCAAATAAATTCAGGAAGCAAGCATTACAGCAGATTAACCATCTCCCTTTTCCTTCTTCATGGCTCCCTTGGGACAGGAACCCACTTTATAATCCTGCACTGAAGTCATTAGTTATCTGTATTACCACACCAGCAGAGTATTCTGACCTTTTCTGTACACCTGAATTCTTCTATCAGGTCTTGAATTTTATGGAGCATTAATTAAGAAATTATTTTGGTTTTAAATTGGCTTTTTCATATTTTTCTGCCTCTTGGAATCATCAGCGGTCAAAATTCACCTTGGTCATATGCCCTAACAGTGCATTTCTTCCCTTGATAAATAAGCATTTCTTTTAAGCATGCCGTTAACTTGGAATGTATTAAAATGCTTGTTTTGGTGACAACTTCAACATCGCTGTGAGAAATCTCCCACTCTGAATTGCTAACGTGTAATCTGAATTTTACCCTAACCTTGATTGAAGTTTTGTTTGGATATTTCTTGAGGATTTTTATTTGAAAAAAAATGAAGCTAAGCAATCATGGGATAAATAATATCACCTAATATTTCTTAGATAAATGTACAGTTCTTAAATAACTTCTAGAACTTTGACATTTTAAAGCCTGTGGCTCCATAGAGCACTCTGATTTGGAGATGGCTAATACTCAGTATTTCCAAAAAATATGCACAACTTGGTAGACAAAAAAGACATTCTCAAAATTTTCTGTGAAGTTTCAGAAAAACTCAGAGAACATTTCTTAAATGGTTTGCTCATTTTTTACTACCATGCAATATTTTGAATTATTTCACCATAGCAGAATATAATAGAAAGCATGTAAATTTGAGTGAAAAGGGACCTCTGCAGGTCCCTAGCCCATTCTCTTGCTCAAAGCAGGGACACTGACAGCACTAGATCAGGTCAGTTATGACTTTTTCTAGCTAAATCTTGAATATCTGCAGATGAAGACTCCAAAGTCTTGCTGGGTGACCTACTCCAGTGCTACTCTACCTTGCAGGTGAAGTTTTTTCTGATCTCCAACCTGAGCCTCCCCCTGCTGGCACTTGTAGCCACTGACCATAGCTGTTTGGCCTGGTGTTATCAAGAAGAGTTTGGCACCTTCATCTTCTGACCATCCTTCACATAGATGTAGATTGCTCTTTCAACACCCGTTAGGCATCATCTTTACTAAATATGCAAATCCAGTTCCCTCAACTTCTCCTTGTAAATAATGTGTTCTAGGGCCCAACCATCTTGGCAGCCCTTTCCAGTTTTTCAACAACCCTCTTGACTTAGGTCTCCCCAAAATGGATAGTATAGCATAAGATACATTTATTAGTAAGAAGCAACTGTGACCCACAGTTATTCTTAAATTTAAAAAAAGATGTATTTTCACAACACATCAGTAGCAGGGATGCATGTGTTGTGACTAGTATCATGAAATAACAAAATGTCATTATTTATATTTTAATGAGAATTGCTTTAATATATGCAAACTTCAAAAGTTTAAATCATATTTAAATTCAAAATTTCAAAATGAAGTGATTGCACTTTTTTCTCTGCAAGAATGGTCATCAAAACTGAGGTAAAAAGGTGCAGATTTAAATTACTTCAGCATATCTCATTTAAAAGTATAAAAACTCATTTAATTTACAAAGGCATATAACTAGTTGTAACTATTACCTTCATTTGAATATACACTTTTCACCAGACTCCTTAATTCTTGCAGAAGTGAAGCAGCCCAAATCTTTCTTATCTCCAAGTACCTCGGCACCAGAGCTGAAATATACAGTACTGTGACTACTAGCAATAGCATCACTGTTTTCTCCATGCAACTTTACTGTGTCAAAACAGAAAGAAAGAAAAAAAAAAGCAACTACCCCTGAACCAGAAATTATTGTTGCTAATCTTTATGCATTCATGATAAGCAATAAAATGTGGAAACACTACCTGCGTTATTTAATAATAGTTGTCTTCAAGGATACATGGGATTTCTTGTACTGATCAGATTAAAGTTCCTTACAACTCAGTAAGAAGTATCTTTCATTGACCAATAATTAATGTTTAAAGAAAAAAAAAAAAAAAGACAACACAATTCACTAAGCCACTTACATAACAGCCTCTGGACATGATGACACATATTCTTGACACTTCTGTGCACTCATGTATATCCTGAGGGATAATATGGGATTACCTTTGTTTTGGTTGTACAATTTGAAACCAGTTTTGAAATAAACTGCCCTTCCCTCAGTAATTTCTCAACACAATGTGCACTTGCTGCTAACCTCTTTTAACAGCAAGCTCACTGTGTTTCCTTGGATTAGATGTGAATTTATTGTCCTTTAATGAGAATTTTCCTACAGTTATGTTGTGATTGTACCAATGATACAGTAAGAGAGTTGTCTTCTGTTTTGTGGTTTTGAAGACACTATTGTTCAAGTTGGACAATGCCGATCTATTAACTAAATCCTGGTATGTCTCTAGACATTTGCATTACTTTTTCTAGACTCTTCTTATTTCCTCTGTGATTATGTTTTCAGATAACGTAAATGGGATATTATGTACTTCTCATACTACAAGGCCATTACTGTCTGATTTCTTTATCTTTCTGCAACCCCTTCCCAAACATCCTACTTTTTCAACTGTTGGTGTGCAGAGAGCAGATAGAGTGACTGTGTCACTCATAGCTTCTCTGTTCCTATTCTTAAGCACAAACCAGACCTCCCATCAGCAAAATGACACATGTCAAACTGGTTAACAGGAGAATATGAAATTTATGCAATGCTTCTATTTCAGTTTTCCTGTTTGTAAACATCCTTTTTTGTTTTGTTTTGAATTAGAGTACTGCATTAACATTGTTCTAATTACCTTCATCGTCCAAAATACATTTTCTAAACTACTGGCACTTAGTCTCTCAAATCTCAGTGAAGTAATGCTAATAACTTCTGCTAATCATACTGCCCCCCTCTTTCCAGTGAAAACAAAACAAGCCTCATCTTCACTGTCCTCCCAGACTGACTTATCTTATGTAGCCATGGGAAGATACCAGCAAAAAATTCCCCCTTTAAGAGACATAA
This sequence comes from Strix aluco, assembly GCF_031877795.1. NCBI lineage: Eukaryota > Metazoa > Chordata > Aves > Strigiformes > Strigidae > Strix > Strix aluco. Next base: position 53,331,112 of record NC_133933.1, on the reverse strand, counting down.
GGAAGGGAAAGGAGGAAAAGTTATCTGAAAAATTCACATGTCCCTGGAAAGAGGAAGAAACACTTGTGAACTATAGCATGGAGATTTAGCACATACAGGTTGGAAAATACAAGAGCAACATATGTACACATACCTGATTCTGGCAGCTACCTGTGAGAGACGACGTGACACTACCGAATGGGTCATACTGGGTACTGCCTTCAATGACCAAAGGGTCATTGCCTAACTAGGTCAGGCCCTTTATGCTTAGTGGGAAATCCATTCCTCAGAAACACTTCCATAAGTATCCTTCCCGTTGTATTATCTCTAAATCAGCAAGCATACAATTTTTATTTTCATATATGTTAAATGCTGACTGTTGAATTCATATCCAGCTGGGTTTGAATTCTTCAAATGCTCTGAGACAGTTGACTGCTGAAGCTAAGACACACTAGCTAGGTAGACAACTTGCTATTAGCAGCTCAAATTTACTATTTACAATTTCTAGGTGTGGAAAATACATACTTATTTTTCTTTTCTCCCCCACCTATTATCAGACCCAATAACTTGTCTTTTAGGGAGATGAGGAAGCCACATTGAATGTCTTCCAATCATTGGCACATTGCAAATCTTTGCTCTTAACTTAAACAGAGATGACTTGGCCACCCTCTTTGCTTTTACTTTGCCTCTCAAACCTACCTCATTTTCTAACCATATCTTGGCTGAAAATGAACAGTGGGTCTACAGCTCATACAGGCAGATTGCACAGAAACTCCATGTCAGCTCTGATTTCTAGATATTTCAGGGAATCTGCATATCCTTCTTGGAGAGTTTGGAGGCAAACTTCATGCCCTTATTTTCCAATGGCAACTTTGCTTTTTGGAGTTCTTTGGCAGGCAAAACCCACAAACAGCTTCCCAGAATATTAAAAATAATTGAGATAATGAAAAGCTAATAGACTTTAGCTCAGAGGGTTTCAAAGAATAGCCTGTCATTGTTCAGAGAGCCCTGTAATAGAGCACCTTGTTAATTAGAGATGATTCACAAATGACTTGCAATAGACTCTGGTAGTTCTGAATAGCAATGATATTTTCATGTTGAGCTCTTATCTACTCAGGAGTAATGAACCTTTAATTAAAAGGAAGCTCATTTTTTTAAGCCTGTAGGTCCAAGCAACTCTGAAGTACAGAAAATTAGCATGTCTTTTACCAATTTTCCATATTTAGACTTCTGCACTTTATGGTTTTGCTTTCATAATGTTCCCTACCAGAGGACATCTAAGCCCCTGAACAGCAACTGGTGATGAGAAGGCACTATTATTGCTACTTTAAATGCAGAAACAGGCAATGAGGTGGGAAACTCTTTGCTCAAGGACTCTCAGCAAGTCTGTGAAAGAGTTAACAACAGAACTGGGTCCATCTCAAATACAGGGTCATCCCCTTACAGCTCCATGCTTCATCACATAACACCATCTGCTTCACTTGATGGGCATTCACAGCTTTAGTTCATGATCATTACAGTGATACAGTTTGACATTATAGCACCCCACTGCTACTGATAGAGGGGTTCCCACGCTCTGTCACCTTCCCTCTTCCTGTCCCTTAACACCTTCTCTTGCCTTTTGCTGGGGAGCCTGCCATGGATTGATCCAAGGAACAGAGGCAGTACCCTACACACACAAGTTTTCTGATGGCTTGGCTCCTGAACTGGCCCCCCAGAGGTTGGATGAGCTTCAGTAGCTGAACAAAGGGAGATTATGGGAGCATGTAGGAGCAGGAAGACAGGTCTGTGCCCTTTCAAGACAGCTGGCCATGAGGTGGGCTTAGCTGCAATGCCAAACAGGACATTACATGGCACTGTAAATTGACCTTACCTGCCACTGAGTCACCATACCTTGAACTGCCTTTAGCTTTATGTCTTCCACATACTTTTAGCAGGTATTTTACTTGTAGCTAGGTTCCCTCTTTAAACTGAATTGAGAATGATTGCTCTCATCATTGATGAGGAAGTAGTGTTTTCTTTTAGAGCTGTCAAAGGTCTATCCTGAGCTTTCCCTGGGCAAGACAAACCAGCTTGTGCAGCAAGCAGCATGCAGGGGAGCCACATGGCTAATGCCATTAGCTGTCAGTGGTTCCATGGCCCTGATAATCCCAGTGCAGACAAAAAGCAAGAAGGCTGGGGGTACAACACTTCTGTCTGGGATTCCCCATGGTAAGTACATATACGTGTCTATGTACAGTGTGTGGCTACTAGAGCTCAAATCGCTAGTACCATGAGCCTGGGAAACTTCAAAACATTTCAAAGCTTGGCAACCCTGGAGTTCAGAAATGTGACATGAAGTGACGTTAATTACTGCATTCAAAACACTTGATGAGAAGTTACTAATTTACTAGTTGATACAAGCAATGACACAATGCCTCCTCCCCTCTTTTTGAAAAGAGAATGAAGAAGGCAACTGCATCCAACAATGGCATTATACCTTTTGAAAATTCACCATGGATTTCTTGCCATTAAATAGATTTGCAGGATTCAGTATTGTGAACTATTAAGAAAACAGTAATATTGTAACTGAGAAAAACAGAGAAACCCCCAAACCAAATCCCTCAGTCTCCACATCCAGTAGATCAAATATGCAAAAAAAAAAAAAAAAATCACTTGCAGATTTACATCTTCAATTAAATTACACAGAAAGAAGAGAGTACACGTAACACAAATGCAAATATTTAGCCTTTTTACTTCTCATTTAGAACTCATTGCAAGTATACACAAGCATGTTTCCATTTAATTCAATAGAGGGAAATATATTCAAGCAGTATTTTGGTCAGGAAGGGATTACTCGTCTGCAAAAAGCTACCTGTATCATTCAGTGTTCTCAGGATCAAGACCTTTTTTACAGTCAGCTCTTCAGAGAAGACACATATTCCTTATATAAGCATTAAGCACACATTAGGTGCTTGACTAATACAAAAATAACAGTGCAAAAATCAATAATTACTGTATCTTAATTTGAGGAACTAAAACATTTTGTAAAATATAGAAACAGCTAATCAAAGGCAATGCAGAAAAGTACAGATAAAGAAATAAGAACCTTTAATTATTTCAAATATAGGAAAATGGTAACAGAATATTAAATAACTACATGCTCCAAAAATTTGCATTTCACATAGCTGGCTTCTGTATATCTAATAATATGATGTTAAATATAACAGCATTAACTTTTTTACTCACCAGAATAGCTGTTGATTATGTTTTCAAATGTTTTTTTGTCTTATTGGTTGATCTGAGTTTTACTAGATCCCAAATTAAAGAAAATCTCTCTTTAACACAAGTTTACAGCTAACTGACTATAATTCAGGGAAGTCTAAGATAATGAAAGCATGCTTATTTGAATGTAAGCTGTATTCAGCTTTCAAGCACGCCTAATACACACCTTATACCCAATAAACATCAGGATCATCTCCATTTTTCATTTATCAAGGAAAGTTTTTGTTATACTTTCAGCTGAAGACTTTCCTTTTCCAGGAAAAAGTTCAGGTGGCCAAAAAAACCTGCCCAAACACCACAAATCATCACTATGTCTTTATGCACTGTCCTTCGAAAAGCATTTTTTTAAATAGATGCTTCCACAACGAAATTTTTAATACAAAATGCAACCAACAATTCAGCTTCATCACTAACTTTCCTCCAAAAGCACTCAATTTGTTTTAGATGTAATAAGCTTGCATGTTAGAAAATAAGTAGCAATAAGTACCCTCACATTATAAGTCTATAAAAATCTTGAGTAGAGATGAAGTTCCAAAATGTTACTACTTCTCCCCAAATCTCTTTATGTGACTAAAAAAGAATGAATAATAACTCTACCATAAGAGCTCATTATACATAAATACTTCTATTGTCTGATATGCTACTTAGGATTTCCTATGTCACCACTTCGATCAGCTCACACAGCTTTGTCAGTGAAGAGACTGAAGAGACTCTCATATCTCCTGAAAGAATTTTTGCAGGACTTCTTTTTCTTGTCTTCTTAGTATATAATGACTTCCTCATATAGCACATACATGCACCTGATCTCCATCTTGTCTGAGAAGATGCAGTGTCACTCTAGCTTACAGGCCAGCCTCATGACATCTCAGCATACAGATCGTGACAGATCCTAGGAAACCTTCTTAACAATCCAAGCCCTAAAAAGCTGATGGTTTAGGTTTGAAACTACTCAAAATCATTCAGAAGGGTTTAGGTTTGAAAAAGGTCAAAGGCTTTTGTTTTGCTTTCTGTAAGTTATACATAGTATCTCTCACATCTGGAAAATAAGATGGAATGGTAACCCTTAATTCTAAAGCTTACTTTGATTGGCATTTTGTTTAAAATTCCTTTTTGATAAACCCTAACCTATTTTTATCCATATTATCTGTTCCCTAATCTTTCCCAGGTCTAGGTAGGATGCTGGTCACGTACTCTGTAATGAGTCTTCCCACAGCAATCATAAAACAACAGACAACATGACACACATCTACAACAACTCATTACTTTCTCCGCTTCTAAGCAAAATTTTCATAACCCATCAACACTGCCCTTCCCTGTGCATAATTGTGCTTTTCTAAAGGGAAAGCTGGATTTCAGCGGGGCCCTCATTCCCTATCACGTGAAAGACCTTACTGCTATTGTCTCCACAGAAGTCTCTGTTTGTTGTAAAGGATCCATGATATTAAAGACTCCTCCTTCAGCAGGAATTTCTGGCCAGCGATATAGATATGGCAAATGCTGGTACTTACATGTGCAGCCACATGAGGTCCAACAGCTGAATGTGTAAAACAGGTATGTCCAAATTAAACAAAGAGGAAATCACACAGAATCCAGAACAAAGAAAGGTTACTTTTAATTTCAGCCCAGATGACTGGTAAGCACATAATTAAAGGAAGATTTACTCATTAAAATACGTGTGCATTTAGTGTGTTCTTTTTGTTTTTACACACCTGGTCTGAAAACCTTAATTAGACCAGCATACAGCTGCCACACTTGCAATTTGGGTGATACTGTTAAGTGTTAGCATAATGTCAACAATTTTTCAAAGATAAATTCCTAAGTGCTTCTGCTTTCATTTTTCACTAACACTAATTGGCGCTATAAAGAAATCAGAACGCTACTGAAATCTGTGAGGCTGAATGAATCAAAAGCAAGCACAATGAGAATTAGCTCTATATTCTGTGCTCTGAGTACACTGCCAGCCAGGCAGAGTTATGCTAAGCAGATAACTTTGTGAACAGTCCACTTGAAATCAAAACTGGCTACTGCAGCAGAGGGCCATTCCCTGAACACGAGTCAGCAAACCAGTAAGGGGAACAGAGGAGCAGTAACGTTACTCCTTTTGTTTCTGAATGGTGATACAAGGAAATGATCACCTGCTTTGCAATTTATTTCCTTATAGCAACTTATAATGATTTCTGAATATTGTTTAATAATCCTGCTTGCCCTGACTGTTCTGTGGAAACCTACGAAGGACTACTGTGTTCATCAAAACAAAGCCGTCTTCTGTGGAAACTTACCAAGAACTACTGTGTTTGGCAAAAATAAGAGACATGTCCTTGGATAGCAGATGTGTTCTAACAAGCTGAGTCTTTGTAGTGGATAGAGAGCCATATATGGGCGGTAGAAACTAATATACTGGTGCTTCCAGATAAGATAGAGGTGGTAAACCAGCCGGAACCACTCTTGTTCAAGAAATTGGCTAAGAGAATCTGCGCGCGCTCTGAGGAAGAGTACAAGGTGAGAAAGACTGTGAGCCTTCCTCCAAAAGACCCCCAAAGACGACCGCCAGGAGGCAATGTGCAGGCGCAAAGATAACACAAACTGCTGGCACCAGCCTTTTGAACTAACCCAGCCTTACTCATGCACATGTATATTTGTATTATGTAATCCAATGAATATGTATATCCACACTCTGTAAGTTTCTGGTAAAATGTGCTGTTGGTGTGCAAGCTTTGTGGGGAAATCCCCTTGCACCTCAGAGCCGGAATAAACATACCTGCTTTATAACTCTGAGTTGTAGAGTTTGTTTCTGTGCATCAATGGTCAACACATTTATGTTAATGTTATTGTCGCTACATGGAAAGCCAGATCCAAATAGCTCTTTCCCCTGCAATTTCAAAAGGT